>NC_067400.1:24491929-25200679 GCF_016432865.1 Antechinus flavipes
TCTGTTAGCTTTTGATAAATGGTCAAAGTTTTAACAGGTATTTTCAGATGAAGAAATTAAAACTATAGTTATAAAAATGCTCTAAATCATTATTGATAAGAGAAGTGCAAAAGAAAACAACTCTAAGTCACTATCTGAGATATACAAGACTGTTTAATATGACAGAAAAATAAAATGATAAATATTGGAGAGGATGTATGAAAAATGAGAAACCAATGTATTTTTAGTATAGTTGTAAATTTATGCAGCCATTGTGAAAAGAAATGTGGATTCAAAGGGCTACAAAACTGAACATAACCTTTGATCCAGCATTATTACTGCTGGGTTTGTGTCCCAAAAACATCACAAAAAAGTGAAAAGGATGTACCCATACAAAAATAGTTACAAAAGCTCTTTTTGTGGTTCCAAAAAATTGTAAACAGAGATGATGCTCATGAATTGAGGAATGACTGAACAAGTTGTAGTATATAATGATAATAGAATACTATTGTGCTATAAGAAAGGATGAGCAGATAATCTTCTTATTTAGTGCCATTCCAAACTGCTAAAAACTTATTTTATAGTTCAAGAAAAATAATAGCAAAGTTTAGTTGCAAGAACAAAAAGTCAAGAATTTCAAAAGGATTGATGAAAAAAATTCCAATGAATGAGGCCTAACTGTACCAGATCTAAAACTATATAATAAAGCAGTGGTCATCAAAACCATTTGATACTGGCTAAGAAAGTGTAGTCAATCAGTGGAATAGGGTGGATCACAAGAAAAAATAGTTAATGATTATAGCAATCCAGTGTGTGACAAACTCAAACACCCTGTATTTTGGTAAAAGAATTCACTCTTTGACAAAAACTTCTGCAAAAATTGGAAACTAGTATGGAAGAAACAAGGTACTGGTCCACATCAAACACCCTATACCAAGGTAAGATCGACATGATTTCATGACATAAACATAAAGTGTGATATTATAAGCAAATTAGAAGGACATAGGATGGTTTATCTTTCATATTTGTGAATAAGGAAGGAATTAGTGATTAAATAAGAACTGAAGTTCATTATTGAACACCAAATAGATAATTTTGATTATATTAAGTTAAAAAGTTTTTTGTTAAAAAAAAAAAAAACAAACCTAATTCAGATAAGCTTAAAAGGCAAGGAATACATTTGGAAACATTTTTATATTCAATAGTTTTGATAAAGGCCTCATTTCTAAAACATATAGAGAATTGACTCAAATTTATTTTATTTTTATTTTTTTTAAATTCATACTTTTATTTTTTTTTAATTTTTTAAATAACTTTTTATTGATAGAACGCATGCCAGGGTAATTTTTTACAGCATTATCCCTTGCCTTCACTTCTGTTCCGATTTTTCCCCTCCCTCCCTCCACCCCTTCCCCCAGATGGCAAGAGTCCTTTACATGTTGAATGGGTTGAGTATGTCCTAGATACAACATATGTGTGCAGAACCGAACAGTTTTCTTGTTGCACAGGGAGAATTGAATTCAGAAGGTATAAATAACCCGGGAAGAAAAACAAAAATGCAAGTAGTTTATATTCATTTCCCAGTATTCTTTCTTTGGGTGTAGCTGCTTCTGTCCATCTTTGATCAATTAAGGCTCTCTTTATCGAAGAGATCCACTTCCATCAGAATACATCCTCAAACAGTACTGTTGTTGAGGTATATAATGTTCTCCTGGTTCTGCTCATTTCACTCAGCATCAGTTTATGTAAGTCTCTCCAGTCCTCTCTGTATTCATCCTGCTGGTCATTCCTTACAGAACAATAATATTCCATAACATTCATATATCACAATTTACTCAACCATTCTCCAATTGATGGACATCCTTTCATTTTCCAGCTTCTAGCCACTACAAACAGGGCTGCCACAAACATTTTGGCACATACAGGTCCCTTTCCCTTCTTTAGTATCTCTTTGGGGTATAAGCCCAGTAGAAACACTGCTGGATCAAAGGGTATACACAGTTTGATAACTTTTTGAGCATAGTTCCAAATTGCTCTCCAGAATGGCTGGATGTGTTCACAATTCCACCAACAATGTATCAGTGTCCCTGTTTTCCCACATCCCCTCCAACATTCCCCATTATCTTTCCCTGTCATTCTAGCCAATCTGACAGGTGTGTAGTGGTATCTCAGAGTTGTCTTAATTTGCATTTCTCTGATTAATAATGATTTGGAGCATATTTTCATATGTCTATAAATAGTTTCAATTTCTTCATCTGAGAATTGTCTGTTCCACCAACAATGTATCAGTGTCCCTGTTTTCCCACATCCCCTCCAACATTCCCCATTATCTTTCCCTGTCATTCTAGCCAATCTGACAGGTGTGTAGTGGTATCTCAGAGTTGTCTTAATTTGCATTTCTCTGATTAATAATGATTTGGAGCATATTTTCATATGTCTATAAATAGTTTCAATTTCTTCATCTGAGAATTGTCTGTTCATATCCTTTGACCATTTATCAATTGGAGAATGGTTTGATTTCTTATAGATTAGAGTCAATTCTCTATATATTTTGGAAATGAGGCCTTTATCAGAACCTTTGATTGTAAAAATGTTTTCCCAGTTTATTGTTTCCCTTCTAATCTTGTTTGCATTTGTTTTGTTTGTACAAAAACTTTTCAATTTGATATAATCAAAATTTTCTATGTTGTGGTCAATAGTGATCTCTAGTTCTTCTTTGGTCATAAATTCCTCCCTCTTCCACAGGTCTGCGAGGTAAACTATCCTATGCTCTTCCAATTTATTTATCATCTCATTCTTTATGCCTAGATCATGAACCAATTTTGACCTTATCTTGGTGTATAGTGTTAAGTGTGGGTCAAGGCCTAGTTTCTGCCATACTGATTTCCAATTTTCCCAGCAATTTTTGTCAAATAATGCATTCTTATCCCAGAAACTGGTGTCTTTGGGTTTGTCAAACACTATATTATTAAAGTTATTGGCTGTTTTGTCCTTTGAACCTAACCTATTCCATTGATCAACTAGTTTATTTCTTAGCCAATACCAGATGGTTTTAGTAACTGCTGCTTTATAATATAATTTTAGATCTGGTACAGCTAGGCCACCTTCATTTGATTTTTTTTTCATTAATTCCCTTGAAATTCTTGACCTTTTGTTTTCCCATATAAACTTTGTTGTTATTTTTTTCTAATTCATCAAAGTAGTTTTTTGGGAGTCTGATTGGTATAGCTTGACTCAAATTTATAAGAATTCAAGCCACTCTACAGTTGATAAATGGTCAAAGGATATGAACAGACAATTTTCAAATGAAGAAATTGAAATCATTTCTAATCATATGAAAAGGTGCTCTAAGTCACTATTGATCAGAGAAATGCAAATTAAGAAAACTGAGATACTGCTACACACCTCTCAGATTGGCTAAAATGACAGGATAAATATTGGAGGGAATGTGGGACAACTGGGATATTAATACATTATTGGTGTAATTGTGAACAGATCCATCCATTCTGGAGAGCAATCTCCAGCATCTGGAGATGCCCAAAGGGCTATCAAAATGTGCCTACCCCTTGATCCAGCATTGTTTCTACTGGGCTTATATCCCAAAGCTATCTTAAAGGAGAGAACGTGTCCAACATGTGGAAAAATGTTTGTGGGAGCTCTTTTTTTAAAGGCAAAAAACTGGAAACTCCTGGCTGCCCATCATTTTGAGAATGGCTGAATAAGTTATAGTATATGGATGTTATGGGATATTATTGTATCATAAGAAACAATTAGCAGGATGATTTTAGAGAGGCTTGGAAAATCTTACATAAACTGAGGCTGAATGAAATGAACAGAACTAGGAGATCATTGTACATGTCAACAAGAAGATTTTATGGAGATCAATTCTGATGGACATGGCTTTTTTTTTTCTTTTCTTTTTTCCTGAGGCAATTGGGGTTCAGTAACTTGCCCAGGGCCAAACAGATCCTTCCTACTTCAGGATTGGTGCTCTAACCACTGTGCCACTTAGCTGCCTCAACATAGCTCTTTTCAATAATGAAATGGCAATAATCATGTGATGATGACAGCCATCTACATAAAGAGGAGGACAGTGGGAATTGATGTAAATCACAGAAAAGTGTTTTCACTTCTTTTGTTCCTGGTTGCTTGAATTTTATTTTCTTTCTCATTTTTCTTCCATTTTGATCAGATTTTTGTTGTGTAGCATAATTGTGTAAATATGTATGCCTATATTCGATTTACGTATATTAGATTACTTGGCATCTAGGAAAAAGGGTGGGAAAGGAAACTTGAAACAAAGGTTTTGCAAGGATCAATAGTGAAAATTTATCCATTTTTTTAAAAATAAAAAGCTGTAATTAAAAAAAAAAGTTGTGCATGTATAAGACTGCTTGCCATCTGGGGGGGAGGTGGAGGGAGGGAAGGGAAAAGTCGGAACAGAAGTAAGTGCAAGGGATAATGTTATAAAAAATTACCCAGGCATATGTTCTGTCAATTAAAAGTTATAAAAAAAAGTTGTGGAAAGAAAAAAAAGAAAAATAATCTTAAAAACAAATGAAAAAAAAGTTTTGAATGTAAGGGGAAATTATTTTAAAAAGAAAAACTCAAATTGGAAAAAATAAAATACTAGCAAGTACAACAAAAATAAATTTAAAAAGAAAAAAAAATAATTGGACAGTAAGGTAGTCCTGTAGTACAGGTTAAATTTTCTGCATCCTTTAAAAAGAAAATTAAGCTTTACAAAATGGCATTTCCCTTTTTTATAGACAAAGCTCAGCTTAAGTTCTAAAATATATATTAAATTTCTCATTTTATTTAATATTTAAATTCCTCATATATGGAAAATTTTAATTTTTAAATGTCTGTCATAGTCAGCTATGTCAAATATTAGAAAACTGAAATACCAATTCATGGGAAATCGATGAAGACCTGCATTTAATTGGGGAATTAGATATATATACGGGCAAGAAGTAAGATGATGATGCACTGTAGCTTAAAAATCTGGTAAATTCCTATTTTTCAAGTGGTATAAGGGAAAAGATCAACTTAAAGCATTTTAAAATCATTTGAAGGTCAAACTTTTTTTTTTGAATAAGGACTTGAAAACCACCTGATTCCTAATGCTGTACAAGAGCAAGGTCAGAATAGCTTAGTATAGTTTAAATTTTTCTCCTGAAATAATCATGAAGCAGTTACTAGAATCTAATTTGCTAAGCAAAAAGAACATTAAAAACTGATATGGGGAACATGGATTTAAATATTAAAGTTCACTGTAATGCACAAAGATTAAACATCAGGAAATATTAAAATGAATAATTACATGTCAAGCAATCTTTTTTTTTTTTTTTTTTTTGCTTTACATAATGAAAGTACTTCCTGACCATTATATGCATAGATTCCATATATCTACACATGTAAAGATACAAGGAATATTTTGGGGGAACTCCCTACACCAAGAAATTTTAATAACTTAAATACTTAATAACTTAAATGTTAAGTTTAATAAACTTTAATAACTTAGTAAAAAACAGATACTTATATGAGAAACATATATTAATTAAATTGTTTACACTCATTACACTCATTTGTATGTGTGTATGTATATATGAAGAGACATCTATAGTTATAGAAAGATATTTCATGTGTCTGTGTACATATATATGCATGCATATATTTGCCGAGTTTTGTGCACATGCATATACATTCATGCATGCATATGGTATATATATATATACCATACATACAATTATATACCACCCTTTTCTCTCTCTCTCTCTTTCACTTATATATCCAGCACTTGCCATAATGCCTGAAATATAGTAAAGACTGGCAAAATACTTTTTACTTCCTTTTCCCCTTTTTATTCTCATATATATGTTTATATTGGTGTCCTATATAGATAACTCTTCAGTTAATGTAAAAAAAATAATAAAAATTAATGCCAACAATAATAATAAAAAAAAGAATAACATTAAAAAATGCAAGATTCCAACAAGATAGTTGCACTATAATAATCTTCACTAATATAAGAAGGCAATATGGTCTCAGAAAGTTACTTAAAATGCACATAAAAATAGATTCCATTTTAAATGCCCTAAATGAAGAGGGAAGTTATAGTGGGATCAGAAATAATGTAGATTGGATTTGAGTCACTACCAACTTCACAAAACTTTCAAGTGGTAGAATAATTAAAATCAATTAAATTAAAAAAAAGTAAATAAAATCATTCATCTTTGCTATAAGCAATATTACCTAAATATCAATTATGACTTTGAGAATGTACCATATTTTTCAGTATTTTCCTTTTGTGTTGCATAAGTCAATAGTTTCTTGGCAAAACAGTGGAGAATACATTATTGTTCAGTGAACATGCATTTGTTCAGTTATTAGTGAAGTTGTGAGAAAATTTATGTATAAGTAAATAATTGGGACAAATTGATTTTTAGGTCTTCTATAACTCTTAAGATCTTCTTCTAAAAATCGTGGTATGAACTGTTATGGAAACATTCTAGCCAACCTGGTACAATGGAAAGAAAACTGAATTTGGAGTCACAATGATATGAGTTTAAATTATAATACTTTCTTATTGGAAAAAATTCAAGACAAGCTTTTTTTGTTATGGGGCAGGAGTGTCTCACTTCTTCATTTGGAGTGTCACACTAAGCAGAATCATTGGAAAAACAAAGGCATTATGTTTGTTTGAACACATTTTGAGATGAGAAAATTCCATTTTTATTAGGGAATTAATAATGGTAAAACTGGATGTAAAATGAAAAGCAAATTGGGAAGTTCTACATCTACCCGTTTCTCAGAAAACATAGAAAACAATGATAACACCATTTCTTAAAAATAATCAAGTTCACACCTAACCTAACTTAATTGTTTCTCTATATAAAGGAGTTATCATTTGTATATTTGAGAAAATAAAATATGCAAGTCAGACAGGTGAGGAAAAGTAAGAAATAAAAGAATCAAATAGGAAAGATTAGGGCAAGTCAATGAAAGAATACTGAGAAACAATAATTGATCCCAAAAGTCTTAGGAATACTAAGGGAAAGAACCAATCTAGTCTCTTCTAACTTCCCAATGATCTATACCTATACTTATATGAGTATCCCATAGTGTAATATTTAAGTATATTGAGCATGAAGTCAAGAGAGACTAGAATCTTAATCATATCTAAAGTATATGCTATTTATATAACCCAGTGAAAGTCAACTGACTTAACTGTACCACAAAGAACCTCAAATCTTTACTCATCCTCACCACCACTGCTAATAAAATCATTTTTCAGGCCTTGCCAGGCCTTCCTGCACTGTTTCACATTAAACTCTTTTTTGTTCATTGTCACAGCTAATATGGCAATTCAAGTCCTCATTATGTCCTGATATATACAGATATACATTACCTACTGCTGCATTTCCCTTTTTGAAATTGCTTTCCAAAATACCCCATACAAAGATGTGCAATTAAGTGCATCACCTAGTGGTAGTAAATATATGAAGAAACCATTGTAAAATAAAAAGGCATCAATTAAACTTAAAAAAAAAATATGTAAAATGTTTTAAGTAAGTATTATCAAATAAAAAATTTGATATGTTGATTAAACTTAATATTTGGCATTGGATTGTCCATTTTTTCCCTTTTCTACTAATTATGATATTTAAAATAAATTATCACCTAAATAGTAAATTCCCATTTATAGATAGGAAAAAATTAAATATCCTTTTGTAATTGGTGTAATAAAACTCTCAAACAAGGAAACAATAATTTTAGCAATGACATTCTTTTCAATTTATAGCCTTAAAAATGTTTAGAAAAGTGAAAGTTGAGTTAACTACTGAGGATCACATGGCCACTTTTTCAAGGGTATGACTTGAATTTAGGTCTTCCTGCAGCCAATCTGGAGTCTCTAGCTCTATCCTCTGTCATGCTGCCGCCAACTAGGTTTGTTGTAATGTTCTTTTTTCAATGTTCCTGGGGGTCTCTGAGAACAGCCTTCTTTTCAGTTCAGTAATCACTATAAGAACAGCCAGGTGTTAAAGTCCCAATGCTTTATAATCTCTAGACCTGATGCTGGGCAGCTTTTTGGAGAGCCTTTCAGTCTTAGTCAGGGAAGTGCAGGAGGCCAGGCCAGCCACCAGGAAGATGGAAGATTGAATTGAATTTCTTCCCTTGGTTCTAGAGATTAAGCTCCTGCTTCCAGTTATTTGTCTTCTCTGCCTCTCTGTGTATCTGAGTGAACCTAGCTGAGACTCCCAGCTTATATGCTCTAAAGTATATACTGAGTACACACACACACACACACACACACACACACACACACACATATATATATATATATATATATATAGGAGAGAGAGAGAGAGAGAGAGAGAGAGAGAGAGAGAGAGAGAGAATATATACATATCATACTGAACCAGGCTAAACTAGATAACCATTGTCTCCTCAATTCCACTTAGTACCTTGTAAACATTCTTGTTTCAAGTTCAGAGTTCTGGCCCATAACAGCTTGTTATCCCAGAAAATGTTCTATTTAAAATAAACAAGTTGTTTTTATTTAAAATGAAATTTTATCTTTAACTAAAATCTTCAAGGCAAATGTTTGTTTACTTGTCAGTGAGGTTGTGTTTTGTAACCTGAGATCCATGAATCTGGCTTTCTTTTAATATTTTGGGAACAATATTTCAATACAATTAGTTTTTAAATCATTTTAATTCATGCATTTAAAAGCATTTTATTGAGAAAAATCCTTAGGTTTCATCAGACTGAAAAAAAGGAATACATGACATATAAAAGGTCAAAACTCTCTTCTAGAGGTAATTGTTGCTCAAGTAGTTTGCATAAAATAGCAGCTGAGTTCCATCTTAATTCTAAGAGATGATGGTTTTCTTAAATCAATCAAGCTATCATTAAAAGCACAATAGAGGATAGGCATTCTTCTAGATACTTATGCAAAAGCATGGAAATTAGAATTGATATGTCTGTGAATTTGTGATGCACTCAGGGTGATAGCAATAAATCCCAACAGACAATGAGCAAATAGAACAGTAAGAGAGATGACCTTATGAGCATGTAGATGTGCTTCATGGTCTACAAGTATTGGGAAAGAACTGTAATCTATGATCACATTATCCTAAGCAGAAATCATATTCTCTAACCAAATGGTCTAACATCATCCAATGTTTGCATGTCAAATAACTTAACCAATAGGAATTTTTATCATGATTTCCATATTTCCCCAACACAGTGTGAGAGTGAATAAGAAACTTCATCCTGAGATGCAGCTATTTTGCCATCTTTGTTGTTTTTATTGTTGTCAGTGAATTCTGTCACTTGTTAGCTCAGATTTTTGTACATCTTTGGGCAAATATCAAAGGAAAGAATAGCTCACAAATCTCTTTAAAAAGATATAACACCCAACTTTATTATATATCAATTGGTACAACTTTGACAGTGATATGTTGTATTTTTTGTTCTTCATTTCTCCCTGTCATTGCCCACTATCCTATCTTTGTGAAATGTCCTTGAATATACCTATTCATCACAAGTCACAGTTCCCTTGATTATTTTGCTATCTGAATACCTGGTATATTTCATGCTAGTTCTCTCCCTTGTTTCTGTTCTATGTAAGTAATTGACTGGCTGTACAAAGGATTGGTATAGAACATTCAACAACCCCTATTTTCTGAATATAAAGGAATGGAAAACATCCAGTGGAATAGACTTTATTAAGGATCTGACTTGAAAATGGACTAACGTTTCACAGTATTGAAATCCTCATCATAGATTAAGAAAGGATTATGGAAAGCATCCAAACTGATTTTTTTTTCAATTTGTTTCTTCATCTGTAAAAGATGAACAAACCAAAGTATATAGGAAAACTAAATTAATGGTGAAGACAACATACAAAAGGAAATTTAAAACATGGACAGTAGCAACAGGTATAAGATATTTGATGCAGGGTGGAGTGGAAATGAAAGTATGTAGCTGAGGACAAATGAAGGGCTTCCTGAGCTTCTGAATCCTTTTTATATGGACACTTTGGGAGAGGTGTATTGTTCCAAACACCATCCTCCAATAATGAGTAGAAACTAATGATATTTCTAACAGACAACTCTGCTGTTTGGTATAGTAACTTGTTAAAAGGTAAAAAGTCTTCATATGTTTGGATAGATAACACCTTAACTTACTAAGGGGTTTGAGGCCTATTGGTTACCTTCATCCTTGTTTAGCCCATCAATTCCAGCTAAATAGATTTTTTGAAATGTGGCTGTTATATAGACTTGTTGTAATCCTTAAGAGTGTGGTGAGAAGTGGACACCAAAGGTAAATGAGCAGCAAACCCTCATGCTTAGAAGTTCTTATACACTTCAGCATGTAATATAATAATAAATATTATTTTACCCTACCTTTTTATATTATTTAATTTTCCAAGTGTAAAAATAAATGATGCAATTCAAATGAAAAGCTTTGAGATTCTTAGAAAGATTCTAAAATTTTCACATATAGAGTAGTTCTGCTATTCAAAACTTGTAGTTGTAGTTCAAGCCTTCCAAAAAGTAAAATCTTCATGTTTTTGACTTTATAATGTGATTTTTGAATTTAAGATAGAATTGCTCCTTAGAATTGTGTAGTTGGGGTAAACATACAAAGTTTTTTAGGTGAAGAGTGATAAAGCAAAAATTGGGTGAAGTACTATCCTATGGTAGAAAATCAAAAACTTAAAGATCTCACAAAGGCACCGTATGGAAAAGAGAATTGAGGTGTTTTGAGATGATATTAACTTTGCCTTATATTAACTAATGATTTTGTTATTTTAATCACTGTCCTCTTGACATTTAAAAAGTGATGAAATGTCATCAATGTCCTCCTAAATGACTGACATCTATGGTTTTTTTTTTTTTTTGGTTTTTGTTTTTTTTTTTTTTTTGCTATGGGAAAAGTCTCAAGTCCTTCTCCCATTATTGTTTTTGTTGAGGAACTAAAATATTGACTTTGCATGCTTCTCTTTTCCTAGTTATTCCTGTTCTAATGATCCTGCCTTGTAGCAGAAGGTAATGTCCTTTGAAATAATAAATGGAGTGCTCACTATCAGTATTGATTTAAAACTTCAGTAGGACACATTTGCTACAGAAGTATAAACCCTAATAGAAAAAATAGCATTGTATTAAATGTAATATCATTATCATTACCAGTGGAATTTCAGCTTATTTTAACCTCTCTCGTACCATGTTCATTAACCAGGTGTCATATCCTCAGGATAATTATATTTCAGTAATGGATGAAATGATTTGAAATGATACTCATGTATAATAAAATAGGTTTGGGAAGGAATGTTTATGCATCATCAGGTTGCTATTAAGTCTGTTATTTAGTTAAGAATTTTGTAAACTTTACTTTTAAAAATTAGATTCTCAAAAAAAATAAAAATAAAATTTAGATTCTTTCTAAAAAATGAATGTCTATTTTTACTTTTCTTTTTTCAATAAAGAGTTCTTGTTTTCTTGTTTTTGAGTCTTTTTTGAGTGCAGTAAGACTTATTAAGTGTATTAATTTATTCCCCTGAACTTGTAGATTGAATTAAAAGATATGACATGTCAAATCACTTTATATAGATGTGAGCAGAAAACTTTATATGGATGTGAGCAGAAAATAACTATCAAAATTTGCACTGTTAATGAATAGGTGAGAAAAAAATTCTGTAGTCAAGACTTTTGTAGACATTAAAGGACCTGATCTACAAAACTATAGCCAAAATGTGAGCCTTTCTTTTCTGCTACATATAAAATAAAATCAATTTATTCCTTATTTTTAATTCCATTGTTTTAGTAGACTAGAAAACTCTAAGGTAAGGGTATTATTTAAATATATTTCAAAATTATAATTGAAAATTAGTTCAAAATTTGAACTAAATTTGTATATGAATTATTTTTATTTTAAATGGCACAATGAAGTATTGCCAAATAACATTAATAATAGCAATAACAACAACCTACCTTATATAATACTTACCATAACTTTTATTGAATGCTTTCTTTTTCTCTTTTCTTATATTAATAACATTTTATTTTTCCAAACACATATAGAGGTAGTTTTCAGCAGTCATTTTTGTATAATTTTGTATTTCAAATTTTCTCCCTTTTTTCACCTCTCCCTTCCACCAAACAACAAGCAATCTGATATATTATTTATGTGCTACCATTTTAAACATATGTCCATATTAGTCATCTGTGCTAGAAAAATCAGACCCAAAGGAAGGAAAATCATAAGAAACAAACACAAAGATGAAAAGGATATACTTCAATGCACATTTGGTAGCCATAGTTTTCTCTCTACATGTGATTGGCATTTCCCATCCCATGTCTATTGAAATTCCCTTGAATCATTTCATTGTTAAAAATAAAAAAAAAGTCCATCACCACATAATGTTATTACTATGAACAATATTCTCCTGGTTTTGCTCACTTTACTCAGCATAAGTTCCTGTAGGTATCCCCACACTTTTCTGAAATTCGTCTGTTCATCATTTCTTATAGAACAATAATATTCCAATACACTCATATACTATAGCCTTTCCCCAACTGATAGGCATTTACTTCCAGTTCTTTGCCACTACCAAAAGAACCAGTACAAACATTTTTGTACACATGGATTCTTTTCCCACCTTTATGATTTTTTGGGGATACAGACCCAGTAGAGACACTGCTGGATCAAAGGATATGTACTTTTGATAGCCCTTTGGGTATAGTTCCAAATTGCTTTCCAAAAAGAATTATTTCACAACTCCACCAACAATGCATAAAATTTATCAATTTTCCCACACACTCTCAAACATTTATCATTTTCTTTTCATTTTTAGACAACTGAGAGATGTGAAGTGATACCACAGAGTTGTCTTAATTTGCATTTCTCTAATCAATATTGATTTAGAGCATTTTATAAGACTAGAAATGGCTTAAATTTCTTCATCTGAAAATTGTCTGTTTGTATCCTTTGACTATGTTAAATGCTTTGTTAACACTTATTTAGAAATAGGCAGTATAAATACCATTACCTCTCTTTTATAGATAAAAATGAAAAAAAAATAATAATCTTAAAGAACCCTTGTGACTTTCTCAGGCTCAAACAATAGGTTACTGATAAAGAAGATGTATTTAGGCTATCTAACTATGATATCAGTTGTCCTAGAGATGCACTAAAAATGAGAGTAATATTACACAGATGAGCATACCAAAGGAATAACTGCTAACATCCCATCCACTTCAGAATTTATTTAGCTTTCCAATAATTGAATTTATATAGTTAGGGTAGCTTAGGACATGATATAATTTATTTAAATATGTCACTTTAGAAAAAAAAGAATAAAAGTATTTTAATGTATCCTAACCTTAAATAGTTCCCAAATCAATAAAAATAATATGTACTACAAAAAGAAAAAGGAAAGAAAAATCAAAGAGAAGCAAAGAGATAACCAAAATTATTCTGCACTAGTAAGGACCCTAATAAAGGGAATGAATGATCTAAAAAACACTGAAAATGTTTAGAATTCCTAATAATCTATTGAATAAAGGTGAAGAAAAGTAAAATTTCACTTTTAAATAGAAATACAAATGGGGGATAAAGAGAAAAGGAAATAAGCATGCCACTCACTGTATGAAGTGTTTTACAAGTAACATCTAATTTGATATCTTTGTACATGGGCTGGAAAAAAAGTAAAGAATTGGATGTCACAAAAAGAGAAATAGAAGATATTGAATTTTTAAAAATTATTAAAATATGTAAAATACTAAAATTCAAAAGAATGAAATTTGAATGACAAGTAAAAAAAATCTTCAATTATCAGTTTAGCTAGGAAAAAGGTGAACAGACAGGTGATTGAAGAATCAGTGATATCCCAGAAAACATTTCTAAACAAGATATGAAAACTGTGTTTTTAAATATGTAAAAATATGATTTAAAGAAATATTGAAAGTAGCAAAGGAAATGAAAATGATGGAATCTTCACACCACTGGTATAATCTCGTCACTCAGAAGAGTCAGCACCAAATTCTCAATCAATGAAATCAAAGTGAAAATGGTGTAAGCTTTCAGAATAAATATTTCAGTCTGTATATGGCAGTATCTGAGATATAACAAAATTCACAGTATCTGGGAGAAATGAAAGAATTAATCAGAAGTTTTAGCAAATAACTAAGAGAATTTTATTTGCATCAAATATCCAACTATTCCAGGTAAGTATAATTCTCTGATGAAAAGCATCCTAATGGTGTGTATTTTAATCAAATTGCTATATTCCTGGACATTTGCTATATTCCTGGACAATTGATATACTCCTACTGAAATGTATGAATGAAATGTATGAGTGAAGTCAACAAAAATTTCTAGGAAACAAGTTTCACTGAACTGTAAGGATAAGTGATAATTTAGTCAATACTTTCTGAATTGAAAAAGGTATTTCCTTAATGCCCTATCTTCTATAAAGATAATCAAAAGAACAAAAAGTGATAAATTCTAAATTTTGTTGCTGAAAATGTAGAGAAAGAAACAAGGTGGAAGGTTTGAACCAACCAAGAAGGTTGTAAGAAGAAGAAACTTACAATCTTTTAAAATTGGAGCTTTATAAATGAAGAATAAGGAAGAAGATTCAAGAAAAAGGGACTTTTATGAATTTCATTTTGGTAACCTGAAATTAAGAAATGGACCCAATAACTGTTGACTATTTGAATATATTATTATCTGTGGATTCAATGGAACATCACTTTATCATGAAAAACAAATATGAAAAATTCCAATAGGGCAATGATACAAAACTTTGTAAGCTTGCGAGACTAGGAAAATGGTATTCTTAATTATAATTGACAAGGTGGGGAGAAATTGTAGTTTTGAGGGCAAATACCATGAATTCTATTTTGAATATATTCTGTTTATTATATCTATTGGACATCAAATCTAAGATGTTCAAAATGCAGTGAGTGATGTGGAGTTTCAATTTAGGAGAAAAATTGGGTTGCATGGAGAGATCTGTGAATCATCTGCAAATAGATGAACATTAAACTCTTGGGAAGTGATAAGGTCCTAAGTGAGGTTTGAGTGAAAAGATAAGTCAATTCAGGACATTCTGTCCAGTAAATAAGTATACATTAAATAATTACTATATGTCAGACATGATGATAAATATTAAATATACAAATAAATTCTATCTCCAACCTACACCACTACAAAAATATAACAGAGACTTTGCCTTCAAGAAATGTATATTGCAATGAGGGAAATGATAAGTAAATGACTAGGTACATGTTTTATAAAGAGAGCACATGAAAACAATATGAAATGGGAGAGCATTAGCCACTGGGGATAGCAGGCAAAGGGAGTGTGCTACTTACAGATGACATTTGCACTGAGTCTTGAAGGAAGCTAGGGAAACTAAGCCTTGTGACTTGGAAGTGATTTGGAAGAAGATCTAACAAATTAGACTAAGAAGGAGGAGAAGATCAGGAAGAAAGAGTGTCATAAAACCAAGAAGAGAGTCATCAAGAAGAGACTGAGAAAAACATATCAAGGCTAAAGAGAGATAAAAAAAATGATGAATATTGAAGGAAAAAAAAACAGATAAAGAGATTAGGTAAAATTGAATGATAAAGTCAGAAACAAAACCGCATTACGATACAGAAAAACATGTACCTAGTGATGTGAGCTTGCAAAGTGTTGTTTCATTTATCTATTTCCTGGGATTTTTATATCTGTTTTTGTGATAAAGTAAGGTGGTGTTTTACTCAAGGATTATTCAGAATGATGAGAAAAGAAGAATAGCTAGAAACTAAAATGGGTAAGCTGTCAATCAATAGCTGCCACCTCCCAAGGTCATTTCAGACTATACATAAAACAGGCTAATTTGGAACATTGTCCATTATTGATTCCTCACTTCACCCTCTAGGAATCACAAGCATCTTAGGCCTCTATAAGTGCTAATATATGTCAAACTAGAGATGCCCAACAAAGTAATAAGTAGTTCAGAATAAATTGACTTTAAACTAAGCTACATATCTTTTGGCAATTATGCTACCTCAAATTGTCAAAGTAATATGAGACCTATTGATAAACAACTTTGAAAATTTTCTACCTCTTAGGAAGAATAATTCAGCCTCAAACCAAATTGATAAAGATATGCCCCATGACTAACTCTGAGTCAAAGATGTAGGGCATCAAATGCTAGTAGAGTACTTGCATGTTCAATGAAAACATTCACAGAAATCTTGTCAGATTTTACATTCTCTACCCTGGCATTCACTTAGGGGTATTTTAATATAACATTCATATTTTAGAGTTGTTGTGGTTATATTTCCTTGCTCCTTAATTATCTGTTTTAGTAAGACTTTACTTATGTTGTAGAATGGAAGGAAAGCTTGATTACTTCTCCAAGCCTTACAATTAATTACATAAAATTAACAGAGATGGTATTGCCATTCGCTCATTGTTTATTACACTTGTCAAAAAATACAAAACTAAATTTATAACATGAAAAATTCGATAATAAAAATACAGCAAATGCTCATTACAAAACAAAGACAAATATTATTTATCATATTGATGCATTTTGTTTTCTTTGTTCTTTTAAAGAGCATTAAAAATAGTTAACTGCATTTCCTGATCAGTAACATGACCTCCTTTTCATAAGTTCTACTTTCATTAACCTGACTTCTTCCAGTTGAAGAGGAAAATCATTCCTTACTTCCCAGACACTTTATGTTTATTAACATATCTGCCATCAATAAACCTTTCTAGGGAAGGAAGAATAATTAGTTTCTGTAGTTATCCAATATTTCAATTACATGTTTGCCAAGAAAGATAAGGGAAACATTCTTCTTCCTCATTCTTCATACTCTTTAAAACGTCATACATTTATTTGTTTGGATGTTTAAGAATATCCTCTATTTATTGGGTCCATCACTACAATGAATAATTTTTGGTAAAGGCCATTTTTCTTCCTCAGTGATTGAAATGGGAAATTGATGGCAGAAAGAAAAATCTCCTAGGTCCCATAATGATAAAAACAAAATAAAGAACAAAAACTCAAGATGTCAAAATTCCCATAGGTAAAATGTTCTTCTGTCACATATCCTAGTATGATTCTATTTTAGAATACAAACAGGGACTGATAACATCAAAGACAAGAAATACCATCAACCAACTGCATAGTGGTATGGAAATTTTAGAAGGAAAGGAAATTTCCATACAAAAGGTTTTAGGTCTAGATGAGTGGCAAGATATCTCTCATTAATGCTTAGAATGGTTCTTTTCAGTGTATCTGCTCGGATTTGTAAACAGCAATGTTCAATTTTTGATGGGCAAGTATTGGCAATGTGAGACCCTATAAAATGGAACCACATCGTATACTTGTGCCTCTAATCTTATTTTTAAATAGTTTTATTTAATTTTATTTTTCTGACTTACATGAACTGTTGCTAAGTGAAGTGAGTAGAACCAAGTGACCATTATACACAGCAGGCTTATGTGATAATCAACTGTGATGGACTAGGCTCTTTTGAACAAAGAGGTGATTCCACGTAATTCCAAGAGACCTGTGGCATCCAGAGAGAGAACTGGTAGATCAAAACTTAGTATTTTACTTTTTGTTATTATTTGTTTCTTGTTTCATTTTTCTCTCATTTTTTCTTTCCCCTTTTGAGTGAATTCTTCTTGTACAGCATAAAAAGGTGGGAATATTTTTAGAAGAATTGCAAATGTTCAATTTACATTAGATTGCTTGCTGTCTATGGGAAGAGAGAAGGGAAGAAGAAAAATTTCACATGCAAAATTTTGCAAAAGTGATTTTTGAAAACTATCTTTGCATGAATTGGAAAAATAAAAAGCTATTAAAAATAAAATTTAGAAAAAGAAAAAAAATCCCCGGAAATGTTTTTAAAACTTTGAGTTCTAGATTTCTCCCTTCCTCCCCACCATTCCTCCATTTAGAAGACACATGGGAAGTCATGCAAAACATTTCCATAAAAGTCATGTTGTGAAAGAAAACATAGATCTCCACTCCCCTCAAAAAAAAAAAAAAAAACCTCAAAAATAAAATTTTTAAAAGTGTACTTCAGTCAGTTGTCAGAAATAATCAATTCTTTGTTTGGGGATATGGTTAGCATTTTTCATCACAAATCCTTCTGAATAGACTTAGATAATGTGTTTCTGAGAACAACAAAGTCATTCACAGCTGATCATCCCACAACACTGCCATTACTTTGTTCGCAGTATATTTCACTTTGCATGAATTCATGGAGGTTTTTTCTGACAGCATCCTAGTAATTATTTATTATAGAACAAGAATATTCCATCAAAAGCACATACAGAATTAATTCAGCCATTCCCCAATTGATGCTTGCACATCCCCCTTTATAGCTAACCTTTGTTCTTTATATAATGGAGCCTCTGGTTTTCATAGTTTTATGTTATTTTGCTTAATTTTCTTTTCTGACATCAGATGGAAAATATAGAGATTTCCCTTTTTTGATGGTAGGGTTGGCCTGAGTTATGATATCAGAATAAACATTCTAAGAAAAATTAATAATTTGGATCAATACATTATATGCTGTTGGAATCCTTACTAACTGCTAACTAATTAGAGTTGATCTAATCTTACAAGAAGATGTTTTGGGCAGAACCTGAAACAAGGTACTAAGTAGAACTAAGTTCAATGAGTTCACACCTCCCTTGAAGCTCTTTGGGCCAGAGAGCACTATGGGAGAAAACCCATAATCTCTCTCTCTCGTATCCCACAATTCCTCCCTCTTGGATAAAAGAAACAGACAGAAGCTCTCGGTCAGATTTCAGTAGAGTTACGCCAGAAGCCCTCTCTCCGAGGCAAGGCAGAATATTTTCCACTTGGCTGGCTGGTGGCAGAAGTGTTCTTCGGAGAGAGGAAGACGCCACAAGTCGAGATTTCACCGGAATGACATGAAGACTGGAGCTGGGGAGGCTGAAGAAAGCAGAGGCAGAGGCTGAAGGACCAGACCTTTGGATTTAAAGACATTTGGAGAGAGCTCTTGGAACCAAGCAGAGAGATAGGCCTCTAAGCTAACTGGGCTATATTGGGACAATAAAAGATCTGAACTTTTATCACCTGGCTGCGTTTTGAGAAGAAAAAACTCACAACATTTTGGCGCCCTGAACGTGGGACAAACAGACCCCTCAGTGGATTTCAGTGGAAAAGCTCCGATCCTCATTCAAGTGGAAAAGCCTCTGATCCTGATCCAGTGGAAAAGACTTCAACCCAGAAATTAGGGTGGAAAAGGAATCAGATGGCTAACAATGAGACTGTCAAAAGAACTTTAAAATCTTCAGCTTTCAGTTCCTGAAAAACCAGCAAGAATCACTGGATTCCCTGAGATGAAAAATTGTTGATGAGACTTTTTGCAGTACTTCAGAGCTTACAGGAATTATTAGATTCCTGGCGCATGAACTAATGAACAATGGATTCCTTATGGACTATTTCTAGGACTTATGGACATTTGTAAATTTTCAGGTAGATTTATGTTGTTACATTACTACTAGCCTGCGTTATATTACTATGTGCTTATGTATTTTAAGCAATTGCAAGAATCATTGGATTTCTTGAGATGAAAGATTGTTGATGAGACTTTTGCAGTAGTTAAATTTTCATGTTGATTCATGTTATTTGTTACATTACCACTAGCCTGTGTTATATTGCTGTATGCTTTTGTAAATTATGTATAATGCCTCCCATATTGATGGATTTATGTATACCATGTATATCTGTTACAAAGTTATGGCCCATATTGATGGATTTATGTGTACCCCCTCAGAAACCCCCTATGTTTTAAAACAAAAGAAAGGGGGAGATGTTGGAATCCTTACTAACTGCTAACTAATTAGAGTTGATCTAATCTTACAAGAAGATGTTTTGGGCAGAACCTGAAACAAGGTACTAAGTAGAACTAAGTTCAATGAGTTCACACCTCCCTTGAAGCTCTTTGGGCCAGAGAGCACTATGGGAGAAAACCCATAATCTCTCTCTCTCGTATCCCACAATTCCTCCCTCTTGGATAAAAGAAACAGACAGAAGCTCTCGGTCAGATTTCAGTAGAGTTACGCCAGAAGCCTTCTCTCCGAGGCAAGGCAGAATATTTTCCACTTGGCTGGCTGGTGGCAGAAGTGTTCTTCGGAGAGTGAAGATGCTACAAGTCGAGATTTCAGCGGAATGACATGAAGAGTTGGAGCTGGCTGGAGGCTGAAGAAAACTGAGGCAGAGGCTGAAGGACCAGACCTTTGGATTTGGTGACATTCGGAGAGAGCTCTTGGAACCAAGCAGAGAGATAGGCCTCTAAGCTAACCGGGCTATATTGGGATAATAAAAGATCTGAACTTTTATCACCTGGCTGCTTTTTGAGAAGAAAAAGATCACCACAATATGCAACTTATAGTCTTGAGAGTGTCTTACCTGTGTCACTAAGAGGCTAAAGTGACTTTAACAAAATCATTAGTATACTAGGCAGTATCGGTCAGTATGCCAAAACATTTAAATTTGAAATCAAGCTTTCCTGGATCAAGTGAATAATTCTTAGCCTACTATTTGACAATTTTGGCAGTAAAAATAATATTCATCCTTTATATAATACTGTTAATATATATGCATATATTAGCAAGTATAAATAAACAAATATATATAAGAGGAATATATAAACAAGTATATATATAAACAAATATAACATTTGTAAAATCATTAACTTACTTTAATTATATTTCATTTCATCCTCAAAAAATAGCAATTTGTTATTATAACTGGAGTTATATAGGTAAGGACACTGATGATATACTTTATACAGGAAAACTTCTCAATCGGGATCCAAACCAACTGTTTCTTGAATAAAAATTTAATTCTAGGACTGTTTCACCATGTCCTCTACTGAAAATAGTGAGAGAAGTAAAACTTTATTCAGAATTATAGAATAGAAACTCCTAAACAGAAATTCATTTTCAATATTTAATGTCCTTGATTATCACTTAATTTGGGCCTTACAGCTAAAATGCCATGACTGTTCCTGTGTTTCAATTTCCCTTCACATTTTCTTCTGGATTTGTCAAGGTTATAATATGCGTGTCTTTCAATATTTGTATAAGAAGGAAGTAAATGAATATCTAGAAGGCAAAATTTGACAACTTATTACTGAGCCTAATCCCATATGTCCTTCTTTGCTGTGATATTTCAGCATTGTTGATTAACAAAAGAATAATTTCTTTAGTAAACTAAGAAATCTACTACTATTAAAAATATTGTGAAATATTGTAATTGGGTAAAAGTTTCCCAAACATAAAATTTATGGATTTATCTATATGGGGGTGGGAGGGAATTCAAGGCTGCTCAATAATGAAGTGCACTTTCTCTTTCCCTAATTTTTAGGTGCTAAAGTAAATGGAGTGTTAAAAGTAAAGTTCAAAGAAAGCCTAAAACATTTATTAGTTATGTCACCCTGGGCAAGTCACTAAATCCTGGTTTACCCAGTTTTCTTAATTCTAAAATGAGCTGAAGAAGGAAATGTCAAGCTACTCTAGAATCTTTGCCAAGAAAATCCTAAATAGGATCACAAAATGCCTCAGACATGACTAAAATGACTAAAAAATGACAAATTTTTTAAATAAAACTAGCTTCAGCAATGTTATAGAAGTGTTTCAAGAAAGTAGGGAGTTAGTATTAAGAAAAATGGAAAAATTATCATTATTATTATGAGGCAATTGAGGTTAGGTGACTTGTCCAGGGTCATACAACAAGTAAGTATTAAGTGTCTAAGGCTATATTTGAATTCAGGTCCTCATGATGTCAGCATCTGTGCTTTATACACTGTACCATCTAGTTGTCCCTGAAGATTATTATTTTTTAACCTATCAAACAAGTCATAGTTTTGGCTATATGTATTGTATCATACTTTTAAGACACTGACTTAAGAGAACTTTCTGATAGACTAAGTTTTCTAACAGCTCTATTTCCTATAGTTTTATAACATGAAATGAGCTCCAGATGACTGACAGAGCAGCAGAATACATTATCTAAGATCCATCAAGGCTCCTATTGCTTTTATCTATCCCAAAACCTTATGTTATATCAGGCAAATAATTCAAAAGCAGAGTTATAAAACTTCAATTTTCATTGAAATATGATAAATGACTTTCTAGGGTGGCAGCAAAGCTCTTTTGGGAATTTGGGATTCTCCTGAAAGATTGTAAATGACAAGACTAGTCCAGCCCACCAATGGAGCCCATTTCACATTTAGATGACTCCACTTCTCCCTTTATACTACATCTCTTTGCATATCACATCCATTATTATAATATCTAAGTCTGAAGGAGGAGGCTGAATCATAAGAAATTAAATGGCTTGCCTGAGTTCATACAAGTAAGTGTCAGAGATAGTAGTTGAACCCACCTTCTCATGAATCAACCTACATAAATCTTGTCTCTACTTTCTTATAAAACTCAAAAGGCAATTGCCTAATCTACTTTATCTATTACTCTTCTAGAATTAAGTTCTTTCTGTGCAAATATATGGATTATAAAAGACATCCCATGAATTGACTTATAATCTATCCATATAACATGAATTAAACAGAAGCATAAGTATCTAAAATATTTTTGCATATAGTTGCCCCACTAAATCGATTTTAATCAGACTGTCTATTAATCTGTGTTTTATTCATTTTAATCTTCTAAATTCTTTTTCATCTATTTAAATAGCACCCCCCTTCCTTTGTCATAGAATCACTATAATCCAAAGTAATTCCAAATTAAATAAACTGGATGAGTCAAGAACTCAGGATTTTTTTTAAACAATTTACAGAGCTCTAGTTCTTACTCTCATTTCACTCACTTGTTTTCTTGTGCTACAGACCATTAAAGTAGCCATATCTGCATAATCAGAATTTCTGTACTATTATCTAGTCCCATTCTTTTAACTAGAAAAAGAATATTTATGTAGTGTTTTTGTTAGGGGAAATTGAAACACTTGGCAGATCTCAATTAAGCTTCACAATATCTCCATAAATTAGGTAATATACTAATCAACTAGAGAATTTTATTAAAGGTGTGAGAGGATGCCATTTTATTAGTAATAGTTAGAGCTTTGGAGAATGATAATTAAGGCCAATTAGCAGCTTTCTGAATGGCATGGTATTAAAATAACTAATAAAGCTTGCTTTGTCCTTGAGAAAAATAATGGTTTTTCATGTGATAAATTTGAATCTGATTGAAGAAGTTCTTTAATAGAACTTGCCCCTGAAAGCATTTAGAGAGAATGGGCAACAAGGGGTTGTAACATGCAGTTTTAGTGATGAAAATTCTGTGTTTCTGGGTTCACTTCTGGGAATAGCATTTTAGAAATAACATTGAAAAGGAAGAATATGTCCTCAGGATATTGCTGGGACTGCAATCCATATCATGAGGAGATTTATTAAAGGAATTGACTTGAGAGTGACAGAATTCCAACATGCAAAATTATGATTTAACTTAATCCTCCCTTGATGTGAATCCCACATACACATGTTTGACCTTCATCCAAGCAGATAATGAAACATTAATGTCTATTCTCTGTGTAAGGTCATCCATTATGAATCTATCTTATTATATTATCATCAATAACATTTCTGGTGCATATTTTTAACAAAAATAACAATTTCTTTTCTGAACATTTTACTTAGATATAGATTCATCAAGAAGATTGAACAGAGACTATGATCAATTGAATAATTTCAATCCATCTGATGAAATAATAGGATGTAGGAGGCTGATGACAGAGTTAGAGAGATATATGGAAATTCTCCTTTCATGATTTAAGAGACAAGCAAAAGAAATAAAGATTGCAAGGATGTGCCCCTTTCAGAGTACATTTGTCCTATTTACATGAAATTTACATGAAACTGGAAAAAAAATATCATCCTTAGATCAGAATTGTTTTTGTGAGATAAAAGAGAGATGGAGCTGTGGAGTCAATGGAATAGAGAGACAATTATTGAAGAAGAACTTAAGTATTGCTCACTCTTCACCTTATCCTTTGCAGTCTGGCCAAATGAAGTAAAGCCAGAGAAGTAATGATTCCTTCCTCTCTTGTCATATCCCTAATGTTGTCTTGAAGGTAATTCACAGTGCAATATCCAATGAAGAAGTCATTGAAGGCATAAAGTCAAGTTAAGCTAATTAATAGGATAAGTGAAGAGTCCTATGTACAGCTGTAGCATTCATAGGAGCTTCTCTTCTCACAGGACTTAGTCATATGTGTTCCCTACTTGGATAACTATCCATTTACAAGGTATGTGGGAGCATACTTTCCCCCCAATGACATTTTATATGTCATTGGCACATATATTTCAGATTAATAGGGGACGTGTGATATTAAGGACGTTACTATGCCATTTCAGTAGATACTATTCTTTGAATAATTTCAGTAGATACTACTCTTTGAATAAATTACATGCTCTGGATTGCTAGAATCAAAGAAAAATAAATCAAGGGGAGATTGTGATCTCATAATTTATGCATGTGGACCAAGAGAATGCTATGAACATTTAGTAATCATCCCCAATGGACCAAAACTTGGATGTGAATTATGAGGGGTGGGTACAAAAGAGACAATAACTACACAATGGGAGTTACATAGGGAAGTCATATTGACTGTGTTCTTAAAATAGCACTTTAAAAACTTGATCAAAAAGGAACTATTTAATTTGGCATGCCCAGTTCTTAATATAGTCATATCTATACCGGAGCTTCATGTTCACTACTTTTTCTAGGTGTTTTTCACTAACCATTTCTTTGAATAATTTTATCTAAAGCATTCCATTCTTGAGTACCCTCCTTCCCTCTGGGCCTTCTTTGGATAGTTTTAGGCAGAAGATCTATTAGTATTCTACGGACTTTTGAACTCCTCCCTCTCTGAATCTAGTGGGCAGGCTAAATTATGGCCAGCTCATATTTCTTTCTCTCTCACAAAATACAAAATAATATAGTTACTTCCCCTATCAATATTTTCATCATTGTCAATTCAGAAAGTCTGTTCCTTCTTCTTGTTGAGACCCACATCTAAAATAGAAAATACCCTGTATGATTCTTCCAACTTTTGATAAAAGAAATTATCATTAAGACAAGTAATGGAATGTTAAGCACTCTTGCCTTTGGCAGAGTGAATTCCAGCAGATGTGAGTAATTGAAGACTTTCATCCTTGCTATAACATTCATGCCTCAATTTTTGATTTAGTTTCTTTTTTTCCAGACCTCTTGTATTTAATCTTTCTGTCATAACTGTCTGTAGCACAATCTTAGAGCAATATTTCTGATTCTAACTCTGCTGTGTATGTATAAGCATATGTGGATAAAATTTTGAAAAAGTAACTAAAGATCTTCTGATAACAATTACTTTAACTTATTATCATTATTTATCTAGAATAGATAAAGTTCTGAAATTTATATTTTATTGGTAAAGAATTGCATGCATTATGAAATATCATCAACTCTCTCATTCATATTCTGAAAAATTATATTATGAAAATTTTGATTTATAATCTGAAAGATTTCCCTTTTTTGTTGAGGGAGGGTTTTTTGAGAGACTTGGCCATAATCATGTATAGGTACTATTTGAATTCAGACTTCCAATGCTACGAACAAAAAATCTTTCATTGTATTCTTTAAATATAGATATACACTATATCTATATCTATATCTACATCTCTATATATATATGTATGTATATATATATATATATATATATATATATATATATATATATATATATATATACTGAAAGACAAAATATAAGAAAATATCAAACAAGTAAAATATCGGACAAATTCAAGATCATTTTAGATATTTATTGGACATGGATGCTCACCCTTATATTGAAACTGATAAATCCAACTATATGCAGATCCAGTTGTAGATACCAAGCTAGCATATTTGCCTGTTAGCCAAGATAAAGCTCATGTGCCTTATGTATGTAGTATGTATTTTATATATTTTTCTATATATTTGTATATGTACTTGTGTGCATGCACATATATAAGTTAACCCATAAAATGTAAACATATAAGACATGTAAAGAGATGGAACATTAAGTCATGAAAACTTAACTGTTTTGAAAGATTAAGTTATGAAAACTACAACTGTTACATTGGAAGCTAAAGTACTTAAATGTGGCAAAGTAAATAAAGTGCCTGGATGAAGTCAGGAAGTCTGATTATCCTGAGTTCAAATGTGATCTTAGACATTAACTACCTGGATAAGTCTGGGCAATTTGCTTAATCTAGTTTGTTTCACTTTCCTCATCCACAAAATGAAGAGGAGAATGAAATGGCAAAGCACCCCACTACCTTTGCCAAGGAATCCCAAATGGGAGCAATGAGTTGGATATGGCTGAAACAAATGAATAAAAACAACAAAAATAGTTAGGTAATATAGTTTGCCACTTATTTCATTTGGAATGATGTTCTGAAACAATAAAAAAGTTAATTGACTTAACTCTGGGCAGAGAGAAGAGTATCTTTGCTATTGACAGGAATATTGGACAATTGTGACCAGTTCCACCCAGCTTTCTTTAAGTCTTATTCTGAAAAGGTAAAGTTTCTTAAGCCATGATATGAGTTGAAAGCAATGGAAATAAATTTCTACATTCTAAGAATAAATACAAGGAACTATTTTTTTCTAGCCAGAGTATTTAGATCCTGACTTATAGCAGACTTGATTTGACTTGCTCTGACATTTTATGCTCCTACAAACTATGCTCTTTTGTGGCAACTATTTACATTCTATCATACTTCAAGTATTTTACAGCTTTTTTATTCACAAGGGAAGGGGCCTGCTAGTTTTATTAATTTATATTTCTAGATACAATGTTTGTTTAATATGGATAGCTGATCCTATAGAAGGAAAAGCACAGAATTTGGCTAAAATCTGTCTTACAGATTCCTGCCTGAGCTTCTACTCCTTGACTTCAGTCTAATATTTGCTTAGGGTTCAACAAATGTTTTCAACTTCTTTCTACATCATTCAAGTCAATAAGAGTCTATTCAAATCATATTTTCTGATGTAGAATCAAAAAGAGCCTGAATGTAGCTGGTGGGATTAGTTCTAACTTGTTTAAAAGTTAGAAAAATACTTGGGCTTCAGCAATATTTCCACTGAGAATTATCAGAAGAGCAGGCTAGTTCTTGAAGCAGCAGAGGAACTAGAGATTAAATTGCCAAAATTCACTGATTATGGAAAAAGAAAAGGAGTTTCAGGGGAAAAATATATATCTGCTTCATTGACTACACTAAAGCTTTTGATAATGTGGATTACAACAAAGTGTGGCAAATCCTCAAAAAGTTTGATGTAGCACATCCCCTTACTTTTTCTCTAGAGGAGCTACTACATATGCCAAGAAGCAATAATTTGAATAAAACATAGAATAAAAAAATCAGTTTAGCTTTGGAAAACTACTATGACAAGGTGGCGTATTGTCACTTTACATGTTAAAGTCTAGATTGGATATATCAAAAGCTAGCAAAGGTATATTGGAGAATTATCAGTACCCTCACCCTCAAATATGCAGGAATTATCACAAAGAGAAATTAGAAAACTCTTCATGGAAATGCATGAGAACATTGTAAAAACTGGCTTGAAGTTTAATATAAAAAAAAAAAAAAACTTAATGTCTTGCCAACTATTTTCTTAGGCTCAAAGATCACTGCAGAAAGTAACTTCAGCCATAAAATTAAAAGATACTTCTTGGAAGGAAAGTTTTGGCACATCTAGACAGTATTCTGAAAAACAAAGATATCATACCTTTGTTACAAGGGTTTGTGTAATTAAAGCTATGTTGTGTTGTTGGGTTTTTTTGTTTTTTTTCAGTAGCAATTTTTATTTGTGAAAAGTAGACAATATGAAAAGGTAAGCATTGCTGAGTTGATATGTTAGAGAAGACTTGAGAGTCTGTTGGGGTATGAGGAGATCAAATCAGTCAAATCTTAAAGAAATTAATTCAGATTATTTACTGGAGGTTCAAATACAGAAGCTGAAGTTTAAATATTTTGACTATATAATGCAAAGATGGGACTCAGTGGAAAAGACCCTGATGTTGGGAAAGATTGCAGGCTAAAAATAAAATGGGACAGCAGAAGATGAGATAGATAGCATTATGGAAGCGACTTACATGAACTTGGAAAGATTTTAGGAGGTAGTTCAGAATAGAAAGAATTGGTATGTTGTGGATTAACACAAATGAACAACTGAACAACAGCAAAAAGAGAAATACTATTCGGTCAGACTAGTAAATCTTACTCTAAGGCATATTGCCACCAAAGTCCATGTTCTATTTTCTTTGATTTAGGGTAAATCTGTCTTATAGATTCCTGCCTGAACTTATATTCATTTACTTCAGTCTAATAATTGATTTAAATTCAACAAATCAGTTTTGCTTGGTTGTGAGCTTCTGTTTGGTAATTTTCTCACTTGTAATTCAACTTTCATGGGAATCAGTTTTGAGTTTCCTATAATCCTGATATAAGCCATATTGTTAATCCTCTTGTTTATTCCATTGTGGCTATTAGAACCAATACTCCATTAAAAAAAAAAAATTTCCATATATCTTCAAATATTTCTACCAAAGTTCTTTCAACCTCCCTAATTTAACTGAAATGCTGAATTTTCTGTGAGGATATTTCCCTTGCAACCTTCTCCCTTGGTGTTCAATTTCCAAATACTTACAAGGTCAGATGAAAAAGAAAGAAGAAAGAACTACAGTATTTTTTTAATATTAGCTTTTTATTTTTAAAATATATGCAAAAATAATTTTCAACATTCATCTTTGCAAACTTCATATTCCAAATTTTTCTCCTTTTTACCCTCATCTCTTCACTTACACAACAAGTAATACAATATATATTAAAATATACAATTCTTCTATATATATTTTCACATTTATTGTGCTGCACAAGAAAAATCAGATCAAAAAGGGGGAGAAGTGAGAAAGAAAACAAAAAGCAAGCAAAAAAAAAAAAGCATGGTGAAAATATTATTTTGTGATCCACATTCAAACCCCATAGTTTTCTTTCTGTGCACAGATGGAACACTGGAATTGGCCTGAAGCACTTCATTGTTGAGATAAAAACAAAACACATTAATCAGAATTATCACATAATCTTGTTGCTGCTATGTACAATGTTCTCTTGCTTCTACTTATTTCCCTTAGCATCAGTTTGTGTAAGTCTCTCCAGATCTCTCTTAAATCATCTTGATGAATTTTGCTGGGTAGTTGATCCTTGGCTGCATCCCAAGCTCCTTTGCTGTTGGGAATGTCATATTCCAGGCCCTTTAATCTTTTAAAGAATAAACTGCTAGATCCTGGGTAATCCCATTGTGGTTCCTCAATATTTGAATGGTTTCTTTCTTGGTGCTTGTGGGATTTTCTTCTTGAACTTATAATTCTGAAAATTAGCTAAGGTCTTCCTTGGAGTTTTCAGTTTGGTGACACTTTCATGAAGTGATTGGTGGATTCATTCAATGGATATTTTAGCTGTAATTCTGGAATATCAGGGTAGTTTTCCTAGATGACTTCTTGACTATTGTGTAGACTTTTTTTTTTCCCATTGTGGTTGTCAGGTAGTCCAAAAATTCTTAAATTGTTTCTTCTGGATCTATTTCTCAGATCAGTTGTTTTCCCAATAGAATAGTTTACATTTTCTTTTATTTGTGTGTATATCTATCTATCTATATCTATATCTATCTATCTATCTATCTATCTGTCTATAGGCTTTGATTGACTGATTCTTGATGTCTCATTGCAATATTCACTTCCATTTGTTCAATTCAAATTTTTAGTAAATTATGTTTTTCAGTAAGATTTTTTAATCTCCTTTTGCATTTGGCCAATTGAATTTCAAATGACCTGTTTTGTTAATTCAATCCCCCCCACCACCACCCATTTTACAAATTCTGTTTTTCAAGGAGTTTTCTTTGTCCATTTCACCAAAAGAATTTTTTAAGGAATGATATTCTTCAGGCAATTTATGTCTTTCCCAGCTAGACATCTCATTTCCTTTCTCCATTTTTCTTCTAACTCTTTTAAGATTCTTTTGAAAACTTCCAAGACAGCCTATTGAAATGGAGAGCAACTTATATTACCCTTTGAGGCTTCATCTGGAAATGCTTTGCCTTAAGTGTCTTCACTATTGGAGGTCTATTTTCCCTTATCTCCTTAAAAGCTATCTATGGTCAGTGTTCTTTTTGCTATTTTGCTCATTTTTAAAGGTTGAGGTCTGCTCTTAAGGCAAAGAAGAGGTTGTCCCAACCTTCCTCTATAGGTGACAGTGGCTTCACATTGCCCTGGGGCTAATAATGCTGGCTTCCTATTAGTGCTGGGTGGACATGACCATGAGCCTCTTGTTGTGCTGGGGATTAGGGGCTCACTATTTGACTTTTATAGTTGTGTTGAAAATCTCATAACTAATCTGGTGATCCGCTGACTTTTGAACCAGGATAGAGCAGCAAACACAGATGTATTTTAAATTCCTTTGGCATGCAGAGAGTAGCAGTTAAGGGCAGCATTGATTTATAAGTAAAATTCTTTCCTGAAATACTAAGGAGAAGAAACAGGGAACGAGAGCACAAAACAGAAAAAAGAAATGAAGAAAAGGCAAGATACCTAGCTGTGTCAATCATCACCATGATTTAAAAATGAACCTAGATAAGCAACAAATGAATCTGGAATATAATAGATTAATTAATTTGAGCATGAAGATCTATTTTCATCATTCATTAAAGATTAAGAAACCATAATATGTGTAATCTTATATGTTAGTATCCAGTTAAAAAAATAAAGAATAGCTGGATGTGGACAGACAAATAAGGAATTAATTTTGGCATCAATATAATGTTAAAAATGCCCTGAAAACTAAGTTCAAGATATTTGAAATAAATGAAAATTCCTTAAGAATAGAAAATACAATAGTTAATATTTTTGCGTATGTGTTACATGTACTGAGAGAAAAAAAAATCAAGTTATGTTCTGAATCATTGGTTCTATTTGTGTGGGGAACCACAACTGTGTGAGGGAAAGTTGCCTTAATTCTTTCAAATTGCCTACTCTTCACAATTTTTTTTTTAAGAGTTTCCCTTGAGTAATTAGAAATCAAGTGACTTGTCCATATCCATGGTCACTCAGCTATTATATTTTTGATACAAGACTTCAACTTTTGTTTTACTGACTCTAAGGTTTGCATTCTATTATAGTACACTCCTTTTGATCAAGTGTTATCCCACTCCCACAAAAAAATATCAATAGTGGCAATTATCCCTCATACCTATTTCTCACTCCTATAAATTATTTGAGAATAATCATTTTAATAGAGAATATATCTTTAAAGAACATGTTTTAAATGAATATACTTTATAGAATAAGTAGGTATACTTTATAGAATAAGATCAGGTAGTCTAGATAAATAAGGAATAACAACAACAAAAAAAAAAGTGATCCATTCATCTTTTACTCCACTGAGGATCAAGCAATATAATGAGTTCTCACAGCTCTACTCTTCCATTCTTCAAAACTCAACAGTATCATCTCTTTGTCTCTTGGTTCCATCCTATCACAAAGCTACAGGTATTACTCCAGCTTATTGAGAAGTTGCTAAGTTAAAGACTGATGTTTAGACATGATCAAAAAATCACACTGGATGATCATTTGGGTTGTATCACTATGTACTCCATAAAATCCAGTTCAGTTCCACTCAATTAAATTCATGTTCTCAACTTCCAAAGAAATAAGTCCATTGCCAGTGACCAGGATATCATGTAATCATGAATGAGCAAAAGTAGCACCAGTAACTGGAAAACCTGCTGCCTTAGGATGAAGAATAGTTGTGTACTTGGCTTTTCCTTTTCCCCATCATACTGACCTTATGAAATATATTTCTTAGCCCTTGTCTGCTCTTGCAAACATTCCTTATCACTGTAATTCACAGGATCTTTTATTCATAATTTTCTCTACTATTAATACATTTAACTACATGGAGTATTGCAGGCTCTCAAATTTGTTTCTTTTCTACATGAGCAAGTTCCCTGGTTATACAGAATATCATTATATCCCAGTCATGCATCTGATTCTAAGACTTTGACTTGCCATAGAAGGGAGAACCAGGACAGCCTTTGTACTAGATTTTATTGGAAGCTGGTGCACAAACAGACTAAATTTGCTTAGTTTGCAAGACATGGACTATTTCGATCTTACTCCTGAAAAGTTTACTAGGATATAATTACAATATCAATCAATCATCAAACATTTATTAAGAATATGTCATATGACTAGTGATAAATTCTGTCACTATAATAGGTTCTGGACTATGTTCTCACAATGACTGTATTTATATACTATTTTGACTTTCCAAAACCTTAAAATTAAAATATCATGCTACTAATCCTTTCCAAACAAAGTATTCATTTAAATTTTTTTTTATCCACCAGGGTATTAATGTAGGGTTAAGTAAAATATATAAGACCTTGTTTTGAGAAAGAGAGAAAGAGAAAGATATGATGATGATGATGGTGGTGGTAGTGTATGTAATAATCACTTTCCATATCAAATTTTTTCCAAAAAACTAGACACAAATATATGGAAATGAAGATGTTAACACCGTCAAGAAACTTTACTACTTCAGCTAAAGAATAGCAGAGTCTACACCATTCTAATTGTTTAACTCTGTACATATTTCTACTTCAAGTTTCCTTTTTGTAAACAATATATTGGATTTTGGTTTCTAATGCATTCTGATATTTACTTTCATTTTATGGATGAATTTCTTCATTTTACATTCACTGTTATGACTACTAATCCTGCATTTAGCTACATCCCATTTTCTTTTTTTATCCTTCTTTCCTTCTCCCTCTCTCCCCACTTCCCTCTGTTCTTATTTCTCTTCATCCCTTCTTCTCTCTCTCTCTGTCTCTCTTTTCTCTCTCTTTCTCTGCCTTATTTCCTCCCCCTTCCCTCTCTTCTTCTTTCTCTTTACCCCTTGTTCCCTCCCTCCTTCTCTTCCCCCCTCTCTATGTTTCTCTCTGTCTCTCAGTCTGTGCATCTCTATCTCCTTTAGCCTGACCCTCCTTTTGCTTCTGACTACTATCTTCCCCTCCTTCTTATCATGCTTCTCTTTCTCTTTAACTCCTTCTTCTCCTAATTCTCTATTCAGAAAGATTCCTGTGCATAAGGTCTTAGAGTCTAATGGAACAAGACAACTCATTACAAAGAGCCAGAAAGGGGGAGGAAGGAAGGTTTGATGACAAAACTGTTGACTGAAAAATAAAATGGTCCAGGGAGTGAATCAAGTCAAAAATGAAATAAACATGGTTAGAGTCTCTCACAAAAAAAATGGTTCAGGTAGAAAGAATTTTCAGACAACACTAATCATCCAGCAACATACAAAACCAAAGAATTGTCTAAAACATCAAGAGATTAAGGAACTTACCTAGGGTTACATGGCTAGTATTTATCAGAGGCCCCATGATCTTTTTAGGTACAACCTCTCTATGTGCTACTCTATGTTGCCCTCAGAAAACATTGCCTCTAAATTAGACTGGAAAAAATTACACCATTTTGATGTCTTTCTCCCTCTACTCTAATGGATGATCCCCCAGAAATAATGTATATTTTTAACAGCACATTGTGGTTCACACCTTCCTAAAACCTTTGCTCGCAAGTTCCCTCTGATAAGTTTATTTTGATTGAACCAACTAGTGGACACTAAGAACACTCTTACAAATCAAAAGCTATTTAATTAACAGTGTGGCAAATGAAGTAACAAGAAAAGACACCACAACCTCCTTGATGACATCCATTTAGGGTACACTATACTACAAGAGCCACACTGCCAATTAGAGAAATCATTCATGCAATAAAACATAGCCGTGGAATATGTGCAGTGCAAGCTCAAAAGATTACATAAAGAGAAATAATATGTGAGAAGAGAGTACACATAAAAGAAACATGTTATTGAGGCAACTCAATCCTCCAATTCTATTGAATTGTCAGTGACCTCTATTAAAAAATGAAATGCTTCATGAATTTGCATATCATCATCATCTTTGTGCATGGGCCATACTACTCTATGTAATCAAATTTAAATGTATATTCCATTTAGGATATTTAACATTTCCTTTAAGGACCATGAGGCTTTTTTGTTTGTCTGTTTCCCATGTACTAAGTTGTAGTAGCTAAAATGTCTCTCCCTGGTAGGACTAGATAATAATAATTATCTTTTTTATTATATAATGCTTTAAGAATCCTAAATGGCTTTCCACATATCATTTCATTTCATTTGGCTAAATATCACATTTCACAACTTAGTCAAGGGCTGTAAGCCAAGATATACAGCCAAATATTGAACAGAATCTTACAAAATATGTCAAAATACACCTTATTCTTTTGATTGCTTTTTACCTATTGAATAAACAAGGCCCTTAAATAGAGACAAATGCCTAATTTTGGATGAGACCATGCTCTAACCAATTAAATTTACCACTAGAATCATGTTGTTTTGGAATTATTTAGTCATATCCAACTATTTGTGACCCATTTGGGGCTTTGTTGGCAAAGATAATGGAATGAGTGAGTGGTTTGCTATTTCCTTCTTCAGTTCATTATATAGATGAAGCAATCAAGAAAAGCAGGATTAAGTGACCTGCCCAGGATTATCTATCTATTATCTGAGGCCAGGTTTGAATTCATAAAGATAAGTCATTCTGAATTCTGACTTAGTACTCTATCTGCTGTACCAAACTGCCCACTAATTTCTACCTTTCCAATATACCTTTACAAGACTCTCCCAAGAATATTCTGCTAGAATTATATTAGGATGAAGCTGACAAACATCCTTTGCTCCTTACATTTTCTTGGGTCTTTATGAAAATAAAAACCAAGGAACAGAACACAGAACAAGATTTTTTTAAAGTCTTAACAATAAGTGTTTACTCTTATTTCATATGCCTACTTTTATTTGTATAAATACCCATAATATTTTTATTGAATTTTAGACACAACAAATTCATTGTTATTCTTATATTAGTAAAATTGTAACATGGATCTGTGTTGGAATAGTAAAGTTTTTGTCACATACATTCATGCTAATCGATTGACAGATAAGAATCGATATTATACATAAACAACCTACAGATACTTATCTCTAAGACAAATGTAAGCTTTTTTGAAAATATCTGCTTGTCCTTGTTTTTCTTATATGCTCTCATCGTGTCTGGAATAGAAGTTTAAATAAACAGATCAGAATTGAATATATGTAGTAACATTTGTACAAGAACTTTTAGTGTTGTTCATTTCATGTCTGCATGAAAAGTATAATTTATAAGTAAAATTTATTTATGTGTGTATATGACACATATGTGCACACACACATCCAAACATAACACAAGGTACACATGTGTGTATATATTTGTATATGAATATGTGTGTACATATACATGCCTTCCATGTATATATACCCACAGATATAGATATAGATTATACCAACACACATGCATATACACAGATGTTTTGTACATGACTGATAAGGATCTTTTTTGTTATGTGATATAGGACATCCATCTTTCATTTAGCATTTTCAGATGTCAAAAGCATCCCCATATTAATTTCCATTGGATTTTTATAATGGAGCTAGATTATCATTGTGACATTTATATTTCAATGCTTTTTTTTTTATCCTTTATAATTTTGTTACTCACAAGTGGCTTACAGAAACAGAAGCTTTAGCAATTATTTTATCAAAGACAGAAATAAAACAAAGCCTTTCACAATGTATATCTTCCAAGGAATAGTGGAAGTTGGATGTAAGCAGAAAATTCACTTAAAATTTAGATAAGTTGGTTTAGCATTAATGCTCATATAAAATAGAAATGAAAAAAAAATCTATTCTATGCTCTACTTACATCATCACCTTACCATTACTTTTACCTTTTTCATCTAATAGATTCTTAGGCAGAATTTCTCATGGTAAGATATTTTTGAAGATCTATTAACTCTTGCTGTCCGTGGGCTGGAACTGTTTATTTAGTAAATTACTCCTTAAATTTGCCAAACAATAGTTTGTGGTCCTTAAATACCTATTTATGTAATTTATAAAGATTTTTTCACTGATGTGAGAAATCAATTTCCATATTGGGTTTGTGTTTCAGTACAGAATATAGGATTATCATGGTAGGTTTATGGCACTCCTAGTATATGCATTCTATTATTAATATATCAAATGACCATATATATTTTTTTCAAATCATGTTAATCTTATAATTAGGAAGTTCAAAGTTTCTTTTACTAATAATTCATGAATTTGTATTTGCCAATTATCTAATATTCTATTTCCTATAGTTCTGTAGAACTTTTTTATGAACCTAAGGAAAGTATGAGTAATTTCAGAGGATTAAAAAGAGAAAGAAAGAGAGGGAATAAGGGAGGCAGAGAAATAAGAGTATATGTGTATGACACCTCTGCTCTTGTTACCTTTACTATAACTACCTATCTATATTTGTTGCAGTGGTAACCATGAGTAACTATAAAAGAAAAAATAAAGAATGATGTCTTATCATGTCAACACACCTTTATTCTGGTGTCTATTTAAGATTGGTCCTATAGGAAATAATGGAGTAATCATCTGTATATATATACATGTGTGTATATATACATACACATATAGATAAATAGATGCACACATACATATATATATATTTCTATTGATTCCTATCTCTATACATATATAAATATCAGAAGACCTTATTGTGTCCCCTCAATTGTGAATAACGATGTTCCTCCAACTGTGCTTCAATAATAATAGAGTGTTCTTCATGCATATGATGTCTAAGAATCACGCCTTTTCTTCATTGTTATCCCTATCATCATCATCATCATCATGGTCATCACAAAAGAAAAATACCATTGGGCATAATGTGCTATCATCAGTGTAAAAAGGCTTTTAAGTCCACAAGACTTGATAATTTTATTAGATATCTCATTAATGGCTTTATTATAAACATATTTACAAGATGTATGAAGGATAGAGAAATATTTGCCTATACTTTAAATGACCCAGGGCTATGTATTCTACTTCTTGACTCCTCGCATCTGTAATTTCTATTTATTCTGTCTTCTAATTTACTGAGGCATCCTCTGTAATATATTTCCCCAGAAAGTTGCCTGAAGCCTTCCTCAGAACACAGGCACTTAATTTTGACACACTATTCTTTCCAGCCATTTCCAAATGAGACTGCCTACCACTCAGGACCTCCTTTTTCCATCTATAATCAAACTCCTCTTCTATAACTAGCTCTAAGACATTGAAATTTCACCTTACATTATCTGGATCTGGACCACCTTAATAAGCCTTAGTTGGCTCATTTTTTTAATATCTTCTTTCTCCCACTATACATAAAAAAAATTTTAACATTTGTTTTTAAAACTTTGAGTTTTAAATTATCTCCCTTCCCCACTCCAGTCATTGAGAAGGCAAGTAATTCAATATAGGTTATACATGTGCAATCATGCAAAACATTCCATATCAATCATGTTGTGAAACAAAACATCCAAAAACCTCAAGAAAAATAAAGTTAAAATATGTTTCACTTTGATGTTGATGAACATTTCCTCAATTTCCAATTCTTTTCCACCAAAAAAGAGTTGCTATATTATTGAATATAGATCCTTTTCCTTTATGTATTTTTTCTTTGTATCTTTTTTTTAGATATGGACATTTTGATGGTATTTCCAGGTCAAAGGGTTTTCATGATTTTATACTACTTCCAAATTACAGAATAGTTGAATCAGGTCACAGTTCCACTAACAATACATTGATAACGCCATATCCCCTTCACCATTTGTCATTTTTGTTTTCTGTACTATCATTCTAATATATATGATCTAATGATTCAACTTCTTTTAATTTGTATTTGCTCAGTTAATAAGAGTCAGGGCATTTTTTTCCCACATGGTTATATACAGTTTTAAGTATTTCATCTGGTATTTGTTCATCATTTTTAATCATATATGAATTAGAGAATGGCTCTTATTTTTATAAATTTTACTCAGTTTTTTTTGTATATTTAAGAAATGAGTTCTTTATCAAAAAAACTTATTTTTCCCCACAGGTACTATTGCCAATTCCTCTCCATCATATTCTTTCCCTCTGTTTCTTCTATTCTCTGTCTCCTTTCAGCTCGTCCCTCTTCAAAACTGCTTTGCTTCTGAATACCTTCTCTTGCAAAATATACAGTCCCTACTATCACTATTGCTCTTCTCGTATTCCCTTCCCCTCCTTTTTTACTGTAGGGTATGATTGATTTCTATGCTCAACTGAATGTATATATTATTTTGACTTTGAACCAATTCTGATGAGAGTAAGGTTCATTCACTTCCTCTAACCTCCCCCATCTTCCCCGCCATTGTAAAAAATTGCTTTTATTCTTTTATACTTTCCTTCATTCTCCCCATTCCTTTCCATTTATTTCTGTTAATTCTTCTCTCACCCCTTAATTTCATTTTTAGCTACCATATTGAACTCTTACCTGTGCCTTCTATCTATATATACTCCTTTTAATTGCCCTAATACTTAGAAAGTTCTTATGTCTTACAAGTATCATCTTCCCATGTAGGAATATAAATAGTTAAACCTTATTAAATTTCTTTTGATTTCTATTTCAGTGTTACCTTTTTATACTTCCCTTGAGTCTATATTTTAAAGTCTTATTTTCTATTTTTTTGGTCCTTTCATCAAGACCCTATTTCATTGAAACTCCATTTTTCCTCTGAAGAATTATACTCAATTTTGCTTGATAGGTGATTGTTGATTGTAATCATAACTCCTTTGCCCTCCAAAATATTAAATTCCATGTTCTTTGATTCTTTAGTCGAGAAGTTGCTAAATCTTGTATTATTACATCTCAGTTGGTCATAAACCATTGTCTTTTTCTTCTTTTTCTCCTCCCTCCATATGTTATCTTCTCCTATTAATATGTGAACACCTTGATTGCAGAGAATATCTTATTTGCCCCATCCACATTTTTATATTTAATCTAGTGCTGGATTTATAAGACACACATAACATTTTTTAAAAATCATCCATGCATTCATTTGCACATCCATAACCAGATTCAACAATTAGAAATTACATATCACCTATCCAAACCCTTCACTTTTTAAGTAGAGACTGAGACTGAGAGGTCCTAAACAGGTCACTCAATGGCCACACAACCTGCTTGTATTGGAGATGGGATTTTATACTCACTTTCCTGCCACCAAATCCTAAATTCTATTCATTATCTGATGCTATACCCTGTCTTCCTGGATCTCTCTTTCTTGACTCTGTGTTGTTTTTGTTGTTGTTGTTGTTGTTTGTTTTATTTTGATTTTTTTCTCTCACTCTTACTTTTTCTTTGTCTATCCCTCTATGTAATTAATAGGAAATAACTTGACTACAAAATCATAGTATGAAAAATTCAGAAATGTTATTTTAGGACATAATTTATTTTAAAATCAATAATTATTTATTAACTGAACTTACTGCAAAGTCATCACTTTTATCAACTCCATCATTTAATCCACATCCTAATACATGGATGATTAGAAAATGGCCCTAGTAGACAAATGAGCAATGCCAAAATCTCAGAAGCACATTTTATGTAATCTAAATAATAAAAAGTTGGAAACTCAAGAACACCTTGTTTCCTCATTTCCCTCCTATCTCAACCCAAAAACATGACTGAAGCAAAACTAGTTATCCCAGACAAAGTGAATATGTTCACTAAAGCAATTGAATCCTATGAAGTTGACATAGATATTTGGGCTCTGAGATATTTAAAGAAAAAAATAGAGCAGATAATGTGCAATGAATATAAATAAAATCATAATCTGAAATAGTCCAAAGATCTCTTTCTAATATGATGGCATTAATATCCATATATTTACCATTAAAAAAAATCATTTCTATTCTCTTTCAGACTACAAATTTATCTTCATTACTCTAGTCACATTTTTTACTTTCCTTCTTGTTGCTCCCTCCAATCTTTGCATTACTGTGAAATTATCACTCTAAAGAATGTCTTCTTATCTAGTACCCTGACCACATCAAGTTCAAGTTAGCCAACTTTTCCTTTCAATAGTTTCTCAAGAGTTTAATAAATAGTAACAGCTCTTGTAGTTACATGTTCAGAGTGAACTTTTCATTAGGCTTTACTTTGTTTTGATTGTTCTAACAATTCATGGTTTCAGGTGCTGCTGATGTATGGATTTCTACCAAATGAACTGAAATTATAATGAATAAAGCAATTTTAAAAATGTATTTTTAAAATTTCTCTTAAGGTCATGAAAAATTTTCCTCAGTATCCTTCATCCCCATTTTAGATGACCATATCATTTAACAATTTTTTTCAAATAAACAAACAATAAAAAAAAAACAACAGAAATGCTGGAAATATGAACATTGTATTATACTCTTGGGATATTTGCTACTGTCTTTCTTTTAGGACCATTTCACACTTGATCTCTAACACCTAAGAAAAGTGGGTTGTCAATGTTTTATGGTTTCTTTTCTGGGGAGACAGACTTGTTCTTAGTAATTTTGTGTCATTCTGTTTTGATTTCATTATAATTGTTCTTTCTTTTAAATTGTTAGAAGCAGTGTGCACATTTTTAAACTTGGCTTACTTCACTCAGCATCATGTCATAGATTTATTTTTATTCATTTAAAACCATCTTTATTATTATTTGTACACATTGAAATTGTAGATGTGACCTATCTTTTGGTAGAAGCATTTCCTAAGCAAAAGAATAACTCATCTTAAGAATAGTATATTGTTATCCTTTTGGCTTGCATGCTGAGATATTAGTCTTATGTGAAGCATAGGTACATATAATTCCATGGTTCTGGGCCTGGAACATAATAAATACTTAATACATGCTTGCTGATTGTTGAGTTTTGCTGAATTGTTGATAGTTTGCATGTTAAAAATTTACAGTTTTTATTGTATCTTTTTTGAGGGGGAAATATAGCTTTCCTGTCTCCCCATCCATACCACTTGCCTAAAATTATATTAGCTTCTTCTGAAGTGAGCAAGATTGATGAACTGCCATTTCTATAGGTCATTGACAGTCATTTTCAGTCCAAATATGAAAAGTTGTCTATTTTAGATTTTTCTCAAATAATAGCTACTGCACCTAGGACCAATGCAAATCTTATATGTTTTGTCAGGGCAACTTTGCCCAAAAGATTAATTACAAGTCTGGGAAAATATTCTGAAGCTCAACCAACACTAGTTTGGGTTCCTAGATATTCAATATTGATCAAAAGTGGAACTCTTATACTGAAGTTTTTGTCATAAAAAGGCAATAGTAATGCAATCTCATATTGCATTTATGGCAAAGACTGGTTCTGTGACCCAAGTAGAGATTCTTGTTCTTTTATTAAAGGCTAATGGAAGGCCAGAAAGCCTATAGTCATGGAAGAGTGTGCTCCACAGCTAGAGGCATTTATGGAGACCTTTACTAAATTCAAAAACTTTGCAATAATCAAGCTGAAATACATAGTCATTTGATATCCTCCAGTTATACTGATGAGAATATCCATGAATTGCACATTGAAATTATACTTTCACTTTTTACTGGTGTTGTAGTAACATGTACCATATAATTATCCCCAAAGACAGAATTTGCTAATAAACATTGGGTAATGGAAGAAGAGCCTTATTATCTTTTCAAAATCTGGAGTAGACCCATTGAACCTAGGATAGTATATTTGGGTATAAAAATTAACATTAATTGACAACTCAGAAAGCAGACAATTTTTGCCAAGGTAGGACTGCACAGTGTAGTGAAGAATGAGGATTAGGGCTCTGATTCTTGATCCATTTTTTAAAAACTTGTTTTAATTGTAGCTTTTATAACTCTGCCATCTTAAATAAATTCCAAAAAAAAATTTGTTAAGCACCTACCATATGATAGGCATTTTATTGAATAAAGAAAATTTAAAAAAAAGGAAATGGTGAAAATAAATGTATGGAACTCTGCTATAAATTTAAGATTAAACCTTGCATTAAGTTTGACTAATTCTTTATCCTTTCAGTCAGAAGAGGAGCTCCAGAGTTTCAAATAGGCTAAAAATATTGAGATTCCCAATTTGTCATTGATGTCTTTTCAGTATCCTTATTATCAGTAGGTGGCAGTGGCTGTACTGGGAACTAAGAAGGAACTTAGTGAATATCCTAGAAATAGGAGAAAAAATAATGAGAGACTACTTAATCCCTTTCTAAATGAAGTTTCTAAGCCAGAATCCTCTACCTATTTTCTTGATAGGTATTTATTACAGACTTATTGAAAATGTAACATGTTTGGGTAAATTGTCCTTATTTTTTCTATCATCTGATTTTAGTAAAGAGTGTTTTCTAAATAGTGCTTATGTTAGATTGACTAAATTAATAATCATGTGATAACCTTGGGAGAATTACACCAGTGTAGGCTTGATTAGATGACATCAGAAAATCACTCTTGACACCTTAGTGAAATCCCTAAATATCTGATGGGATGATATAGGAATCCAAAATTTGTGAACATAACTTATCTGCAAGGGTAGGAGTTAAGATGAGTATCTTCCTAGAACTACAATATTTAATAGAAAATACTAACCGATATAAAACAGTGCTACAAGATACCAAAAAGAAAATACATCAATGATCAAATACTTGATTATTCAGGATCAAATATGTCAGTCCAAAGATGTGCTAACTTAGAATATTAATCAATTTGCAAAACATTATTAATACACAGTAGAAAGTTTAAGAGCAACATCATTTCACAAAACACTAACAAGGATAATTCAATCTTGCAGAAATCTGAGAATGAGAACTCACTGAAACAGATCACCTTAAGAAGATTTTAATGAGCACACTCACTAATTGAAAAATGAACCTGTCCCTATTTCTATAACTGATCTATTCATCATCAATACTACTTAAATAAATTCATTTGAAACAATACTTTATTACATACTATTTTATATATGTAATGCCTCCTCAAAAAGAGAACAAAAACTATTTTGCTTGTTTTGTTTGTGAGTATATGTTTTGTTGTTTGATTGTTTCTAAAAAGTGTTTTCCCAGTTAATACAACCTAGAATGGAGATTATTCCTGCTTTCATCCCACTACCAATCTGTATATAATTTTTAATTCTACTTCTAATGCTTTATTATATGGATACTTCATCAACAGAACTTCCTAAAACTCAGAACTTCCACAGTAGCTCTATCAGATGCAGCTGCTCTGAGGATTGAGATCAGAGGAGTATACAACTCTAGAGATTGCTAGTAATATTCAATTACAATGATGTAATATCATCAATATGTACACTTCATTTGTAAAAATCACAACTCATCCAATTACTGTATATTAAAAGGAAAATTTGTATTTTCTCATCTTGGCATAATATTCAAGGTTTACATGAAAAATTATCCAGTTTATGTACTTGCAAATTTTCTTCTAAAGCAAAATAAGACATCATCTTCCTATAATCATTTTTGTTTCATAATAGTAGTGATCTCTATTCAGTCCTTGTTTTCATTCAAGATGATAAACATGAAAATGTCTTTTCAAAAACTATGCTAGAATAACCAAGAATTCCAAGAGTAAATCCCAGATTAAAAAATAATTTATGTAACTTGATTTGAAAAACTTTTAAAAGAAATTGGATAAGATCTAGTCAGTTCCTTATGAAATTTTATCCCAAAATTACCTTTTTAGGATTTTGAAAATATAGACATTCCTTTAAATGAAACATACTTTATGCTCTCCATATCTGACCATCTAGTAGAAAATATTAAGAGTCCTTCAGGCTCTAAAGAATTCATTCTGTGGGCTACCAAAGGGGCAATGGTATAAATGGAGTTTGAGGGAGATTCTTCATGTGGGAGAATTGTTATAAAGGATATCATTCAAGAAGAATACTAATGAAAAATTTTGAGGTTAATAATATAAAGAAATTGACAGGTATCTAATCAATGATGAGTTTCCAGGCTCCACTAGTATGCATCCAATCAAATATCAAGAGATTTAAATGTCGCAACATGTTGAATAAAATCCTCATTCATATTATTCATAGTGGAATAAAAATTAAAGCCTCCTACTATATTGAGACTTGCATGAGTTTTGCTCTGCATCATTGGGAAAATCTTACATCTCTGAAGTCATAGATTTAATTGATTTTAAATCCATTCAATAAGCATTTATTAAGCCTACAACATTTTAAGTATTAAACTATAAGTTGAGGCTACATAAACAAATGCAAAGTAGTATTTTGCCACAAAGTGCTTACATTTGTTGTAGCAAAACTATACATATACACATACATGTAAACAAAATCCCCCCATAGTAAATACCTGTTGTGATTGTTTATATGTTCCAATGTCTGTTGTGATTGTTTATTTGCTCCAGTTGGGGTAGAGCTGACTCAAAACTAATAGATAAAGGTTTCAAAAGAAAGAAATGAAGAGGGAGAACAGAGCCATAGCAGTAATACTAACAGATGTATTTTATCCAAAATTCCCTCGGTCTTTACAAAGTTAGGCTGCTATTTGGAGAAATCTTCTGGCATAATCAGTTTAAAAGCAAATACAGTTATATTTTCCTTATTTTTCCAGGAATATACATGAATGAATAATCAAGTTAAGAAAATAGGTCAGGGTGTGTTGTGAAGTTGAATACATTTGGAGTTTGTTCCTACAGCTGGGCCATTAGTGGCACAGGTGATATAGGGACATGATAATTTCCCAATCTAGTTTAGTCTTAGTTTCATTGTGCCTGGCACTAGACCTACATGATTAGAATAAATTATCTTTCAAACTTTTCAGGGTAAAATCTGCCCATTTCAAAGCACTATCAAGCACAGTTTTCAATAGAAAATGAACAACTAAAATGAATTTTCATAGTATGGCAAAATAGTGCTATTTATAAATACATATCCTTCATAGAAATCAATATCAATTAAAAAGATATTATGTAGTAGAGCAGGGGAATATACCATGCCACTGAAATGTAGCACGCTATGTTTTTCCTTATTTAGAAAAAATGTTCATATATGACATGTTTTTTATTAATGGAAAAGTATTTTTTTTAGAAAAGCCCTTAGAGAAGAGGTATAATTACCTCTAAGTAGCTTTATTTGTCTTATGAGTGAGGAAGTTGAGGCTAGAAGGGCCCTTCCAAGCCACATGTGTCAAAACTAGCATGTTACAGGTGCACAAATTGACTCAGACAAGAAAACTAAATTGGAATATCCAGGAATCTGAAGCCTAGTCTTCTGCTTCCAATACCAATTTGCATAGGACCCTAGAATAATCAGGGTATACTTGAAAGAGAAAATTAAGGCCACCTGGTTCAATTTCTTAATTAATTAATTAATGTCTTTAATGAGGAAACCGAGGCCTGGAAAGGTTAAGCGATTTGTTACTCAGTGTCACATAAATGTTAAATTACAAAACAATAATTTGACCCCAGTCTTCTGACTCCAAAACCAATACTATTTTCCCCCATTCTACCACATTTTGTGATATTTGATGATTTTGCTAATACCACATAGTTAATGTTTTAGGTGGCACTGGGGTGCAGTTGCCTCACTCCAAATCCAAGTGTTGACCCACCAGCCATGTTGTAGAAAATAGTAACACTAAAAGGAGCATCTTAAAGAAATTTAAAAACCATCCTACATAGCTCTACATCCTTAATCTCCTTATACAGATCTAGGAATAGCCTATAAATGAAACACAAATCATTTGAAAGACAGTTTTTCTGGATGAGTGAGTATTTATACCCATTTTCATTTGAAGGTTATTTCCCCCCATAATTACATTTAGACATCTTCAAGGGCCTCTTCATTCTTTTTTTTTTTCTTTTTAAGGAACAATGATTCATTTAGTATCTTTTTCTTTCTCTGAAGGATTTGGATTCTCTTTTTCAAGATTCTCAGATTTCATTTTGTTTTCCCCTTAACTCTTGCTCTGATCTTTTCAACTGACCATATTACTCCTGACATTACCTTTTTATTAAATGGGCTTCATCATTATATATATTTTACTAAGCTTTTTTTTTTATTTTCAAAACATATGTATAGATACTTTTCAATATTCATCCTTGCAAAACCATAGGTTCCAAATTTTTCCCCTCCTTTCCCCTCCCTCCTTCCACTAGATGACAAGTAATCCAATGTACATAAAACATGTGCAATTCTTCTATACATATTTCCACAATTATCATGATGCATAAGGAAAGTCAAATCAAAAAGGCAAAAATGGAAAAGAAAACAAAATGCAAGCAAACAACAACAAAAAAGTGAAAATTATGTGGTGTGCTCCATACTCAGTCCCCACAGTCCTCTCTCTGAGTGTAGATGAGTCTCTTCATCACAAGACCATTGGAACTGAAATGCCTTCATAATTAAAATGACATTTCTGTTCTCCTATTATTCTTCAAAAATGTGGATGTTACTATACCTTTTTATGTCTCCACCTCTTTTTTATGATGTCACTCTGTTGGGATTAAAAGCAAAGAATCTTTATCTTTATTTGAAGATCATCCAACTTCTGTTATAATCTGATTCTTCAGACATCATTTACTCTATTCTTTTCTGTAATAGCTCTGTTCATTTGCTCAACAGATTTTTGGTGTCTCAAATGCTGGTTGCTCCCAAATACTCATGACAAATTCCATCATGTAGCACTCTTTCTTTCTTCCAAGGCCCAATACTTTTGTCATTTCTGTCACAAAGTTTTTCTTGATGTGCCCATCATTAAGAACTATTCTTCCCTATCTGGCTCTGTTTTGTTACGAACTTTTCATATCTGATTTAAAACCTACAATATGTGTATATGTTTATCATCTCATTTATGTCCATCATGTGTTCATCTTATTCATGTTCTCTTTTCAATAATGAATTCCATGATTGTGCTTGATTTACCTTGACATTAAAAGGATACAAGTACAGGACTTGGATTACCCACCTGTTCTTTTTTTCTCTTACCATGTGTCCAGTTCATCAATTTTTACATGTAATATTTCTTTGAAGTCATTTTAAATCGATTCTCTTTGTAATTCTGATTTATATTGTGTTTACTCCATTCAAAAACTTCCAGGCGCTTGTCTATTGCTCTTTCATGAGCAATCATTTTCAGAACTTTGGAAGTATAACCTTCAGAGATGCCTAACATTAAACCACTACAAGAAGAAAAAAAAAATCTGGCATTTAAAAGTCTTTTTTTAAAGAAGAAGCCTAATGTTCAGTTTACAACGGGAAATTAAACTAATTATCTGACATTTAGCCATGTTTACATACATAATATATGTTGAAGAAATATGTGTAAACATATATAGATGGATGAATTGATGCACATGTTTGTTTGTTTTTTTTTCATTTTGCAAAGAGTTGATTTAATTTGGTGTATACTTATATATCTTTATCATTTTATCTTTTTTTTTCTGTCTATTTAACTATTCTTGCCTGGTTCTGTTTAATTAACTCTGGAAATATTTATTGATGCACACTATTAGAGAGTACATATAATGCATACATTTCTGGTAAATAAAGGTATATTTCAATATAATCAAAATCTATATACAGGAATTATGAGATATATGTTCTAAATGTGTATACATGCATACATATGATATATTTTGTAAATAATGAGAGTCAGCATGTTGTAATAGACATAGAATTTACTTTGAAGCCAGAAAGAACTGGCTCCAAGTCTTTCACAAATTGTATTTTGCTACTGATAAATTTCTACATTTTCTAAGCAACAATTCTAGTCAATAAGTCGCAAGTAAGTTACTTCATTGATTGTTAGAGAGTATTTATTCATGCAGGAGTTCCCATATCAGGGAAACCTGAGGTTTAGTCCTATCCCATCCTTTATTAACAAAATATTATATATATATATAGTATGTGTGTGTGTATGTGTGTATATAACATATGCATATATAGTAGGTAATATAACATAAGAGTTATAGAGTTATCCAGGCTGTCTTGGATAGACAAATGCAGGGTATTTGAACTTGAAGTTGTTCAGGAAGAGAAAAAGGGTTGCCTTTCCATTAGATATTGGTCAAGTTCTTTTAGTACTGAACATATAGTGAATAGAACACTATCTAGAAAACTAAAGCCCAGCTTAAAGTTAACATTTCTTAAATGTGCACATATTCAAAGGAATTGTGTTATATACATTCATGCATGTATTCACCTATATCAACAGGTACATGTGTGTATATATATATATATGGCTGTGTGTATACATATATACATATGTAGTATTAAAATGGAATTATAATATAATTTCTTTTTTCTCGATTGCAAAGCAAAATTCCAAGAATGCATAGACTCTAAGCAGAATTGCAATTAGAAATAAACAGTTCTAATGGCATCTCTTGTTCTGCACATGTCTTCTTGTCCATGACTAAAGGAAGAAGATAGTAGCACTAGTCTGCAAAATGTTGCCTCTAACCCAGAAATATTGTTTTGTTTCATAACGGAGCAAAAGAAGCTAAAACTCATGAATTTAATCTCAAAAACTAAATGATTGCAGCATTTCCCATTGCAAAGCAGGCAATTTTGAGTTTTTGAGATCTAGCAATTTCTTTAATTCAGCTGATCTAAGAATAAATGCAGCAAGTTGAAAGAACAAATGGTGAACCTCTTCACAATGATCTTGCTTGCTTTGTGATCTATGCCTATTCAGTGTTTTGTATGGTGCCAGGAAATGGTGTTTTTAAAAACTGGGAGATAGTATTGCTGAATGGAATCTCTAAACTCTGGGCCCAGAGAGATGAAGTCACTTGTCACTTCACAGCTAATTAAGAGGAAAGTAGAACTGTTCTCATATCCTTTCACTTATCTATACTTCTCCTAGTTCTATATCCAAAATAAAGAGAAAAAAATCATTATATACATACATATTTATAGCATCTTCTTTTGCAGTGGAAGTGAATTGGGAATAGAAGGGGTACTCATCCATTGGGTATGATTGAATAAGTTATGGTATATAAATGTAATAGAATAATATTGTATTGTAAAAAAATGATAAAGAGAAAGGTTTCAGGGGGAAAAAACTGAGATGAAACACAAACTAATGCAAAGTGAAGTGAGCAGAATCAAGAGTATAATATACACAGTAATAGCAACATTATGCATTGATATAAAAGACTTCATAAATCTGATAAATACAATGATTTACCAGAGCTCCAAAGGACTCATGATAAATACTATCAATCTCCAGAGAGAAAAAAAAAAAAGATAAGTTCAGAATGCAGATTGAAAGATATTTTCCTTTTTCTAGTTATTATTTGAACTATGCTTTATGACTTATACATATATGCATACATCTATAAATATATGATATCATATTTCTTACTTTTTCAATAGATTGGTAAAGGTGGGGGGAGGGAGAGAATTTGAAATAAAAAAATTAAGAGGAAAAGAGAAGATATTAAAATCTGGAGTCATTAGTAACAATTTCAGCAACTGAGGTCAAAGACCATAGCACATTTCAAAGGATGGTCACAACAGAAGGAGATTCAAGCTTGGGAAAGAGCTTGCCTAGAAGTGAGCCTGCAAAAGAGGTATGATCTTAGTTTTTTTTTTTTTTTCTTTTTAAATTTAATACATTATGCTTGATTATTTGAGTATAAAGTCAGGGTTTAGTTTGCTTTAATTTCCACTATAATATCAAAGAAATATCAATATTCCTATTATTGTTCATCCAGGAGTTCCATAGTGAAACTTGAGGTTTAGTCCTATCCCGTTCTTTATTGACAAGGTATTTTATACATAACATTTGGATGTATAATAGGTGATATACTATAAGAGCTATAGAATTATCCAGGCTATCTTGGATAGACAAATGTAAGACTGTTTTTTTTTTTTTTGATATTTACATAACCCAAATTAATCTCTTATTGTGGTTTTCTTAATTGTGTTTTGTTGTTATTGAATCATTTTACCCCATTTTGGGTTTTCTTGCCAAAGATATTGGAGTAGGTTCCCATTTCTTTTGCCAGCTTATTATACAGATGAGGAAACTAAAGCAAACAGGGTTAGGTGACTTGCTCATGGTCAGAGAGGTAAAATCTGAGGCCAGATTTGAACTCAACAAGATGAGTCTTACTGATTTCAACTTCATTGCTTTTCCTTTTACCAGAACCCAAGATGACTGGCTCCAAGTTCAGAGCCATTTCCACAATATAAGAATAAATTCTAAATAATTCATATGATTTATGTTTACAAACATTCCACATATTATGATTTTTTTTTATGAGCATTCACCATCTTCTCATAGATACAGTTTTGGCCTTAAGGCCTAGGCTCAAGTCCTGGGTTAAATTGTTGCTATATAACTCTAGGCAAAGGACATAAAGTATCTGAGGTGCTTCTCTTTCGTGATCAAGAAAATCTATTTCAAAATGAAATTTCTTTTTTCCATGGTCATTCCATTTTTCTACACAAAAATTAGAAATATCTATAAGCCATTTAATCAACCGTAAATTATCCAAAAGTGTACATAAGTGTTTTTTTTTTCTTTAACTTCTTACAAATTATGATAGTCATTCTAATTTTAAGGAAAGACACTTTTGAAATCCATTCATTTTATGTCATGTTCCCTTTGTTCTTTCTTATCTATTTCAGTACATATCAATTGCATCTTTTCTATCCAGAAATTCATGAAAAAAATTAGCTCAGCAACCCAACCAGCTTTTCAACTGCATATAACATTACATGTAATATTCAATATTTTTTCTCTCACATTAGAAAGATTTGCAGTTGTTCAATTCTTCTTAATAATTATATAGACAGATTTTAAAGACAATTTTATTGTTCTATTAATAGTATTTTAATGATTATACATTATACTTTTTCTGTACACTGTTCTCAGAAGTTATATTTATTTTAATATTGTTCTAAATTCTTTGTTTTTAATTTATTATGATTAAGTAAATGATGTGGTATCACTGCATTTCTCTATAATTATATACCCGCTAACTTAAAAGTATTTCTTTTTTTGTGAACATGTACTTTAATGTTGATTTCTAAAAGTCTATTCCTAGAAATAGTGGCTATGAAAATACATACAACTCCCTTACTATATTAGATTATTGGGGATTGAAAAGTTAATTTTACTGCAAAATAATAGGCACAATAACAAAGAAAGTCTCTTCATGAAATTCAGATTGATATTCTTTTATGGAAGTTATTTAAAAATGAACCCTTCTCAACACAAAAGTACTCAACAAAAAATAACTAGTTTTAATGACAAAGATTCAGAAAATATAAATGGAATCAATATGAGGCTTTGTTTTGTTCTGACATAGGAAACTCAAAAAAAGAAAAGAAAAGAAAAGATGCAGCAGAAATAATACATCAAGAAGCACAGAAAATGGATCTTGAAAATAAAAGCAAATAAATAAATAAGAAAAAATGTTCTTCCCAAGTTTCTACTTATTTTGGAATGTATTCAATGGGATTTTCAATGGAAGAAAACTAGCAAGTAGGAATATATTTACAAATTAAATTAGAATTTGCTTTATTTTTAAAAAAGAGATTATTTGTACCACAAACTATTTTCTGATTTCATCAAGAACAGAATGTACATGTGGGACAATTAAGACAACTTAATGACACAATGGGATGTTTGAGCTTAATCTCTCTAAATTATTTCAATCAAGCAAGGAACAGTAAAAATAATAAAATCACAACAATAACAAAACAAGCACCACTGCATTACAATACTCTAAAAAACAATAGTAGTAGTAGCAAAGAGAAGAAATCAAACAATTTGTTTCAAGGGGAAAAAAAAACGATCAGAAGAATTTTAAAAAGTGTAAAGAAGTAAAAATGATGTCCCAGTATAAGAAATAAATATGATGGTGTGAAAGAAAATGATGCAAAAATTCAGAGGAAAAAGTTATGAAAACCTATAGGAGGGAATTATTTTTCCCCCTCCCAGAGGAAGAGCCACATGGATTTCAAACATTGTTTAGAATCAAATGAAGAATTAAAGGAAGTAAAAGGTTAGAACTGTTAAAGAAGGATTTGAAATGACAATGAAAACAACAAATGATTTTCTTTTGACCCTCCCTGTTCCTCTTCATCTTCTGAAAAATAAGGAGTAACCTTTAATCCTAACTTTTAATTCTAAATCTAAATCTATGATCCATTAGGAATATGAGTGGGTATGACCCTTGAATAGTTACAAAATATATTTACACAAGGTAAGAAAATGAGATATTTATGTAATTTTAACACTGGCTTATCATTTTATAATATGTGAAAAGCATTTTCTGATGGAATTGATGGAATAAACTCATTAGATATTCGTGGCTTTTAATAGCTAAACGCTAGGTAAATTAGCTCAAGCTGATTGTTCCAGACCTCATGTATTTCATGGAGGAACTATCTGAAAGGATGAAGGAGAAAGGAAAAACAGGGTACTATCAGATGATATGTCTTTTATCAATCTAGTATCTCTACTTCAAAGCAGCATGGCAAGAGAATTTGAGGAAAAGGTAAGATAATGGCATATTTATGCAGTTTTAGCATGTGCTGATATTATTTTTATTTGTGAAAAAGAGAAGCACTATACTCCTCAGAACCAGTTTCTGCTAAACAACTTTCCTAACAATGGCAACTTTCAATGAACTTCATGAGAGCTCAATGAAGAAAGAACAAATATAATACTCTTGCAATAGCAAAAGTTGGGAATTTAACTTCCATGAATCTATTTAATATAGTACATTTTGTTATTTGACCTGCCCCCCCTTTTTTTTCAGAGATTTCATATATATTCACAGTGTACACAAGTTTTTTTGGGGAAATATTTTGTAGCTACTTCTTTTGTCATGTTAACTTAGTAAATTCCCTTCCCCACCCCCCTGAAGTAATGGTTCCTCCTGTGTAGTTATTATTTGGAGCCATTCTTTTGGGGACTTTTTTCTGTAGTGTTAAGAGTATATCTATGAAGTTATTTTTAGAACCCACAGTGGTTCCATTGGGAAACAGTATAAATAAAACTTGGAGAAGCAGTCCCAGAAGGAGTCTTATATTTTTTCCCCATATTAGTCATGTTGTGAAAGAAGAGTCAGAACAAAAGAGGAAAACCATAAGAAAGGGAAAAAAATTTTAAAAAAGTATAAATAGCATTCTTCAATCTGCATTCACTCTTTATAATTCTTTCTCTGGATTTGCATGACATTTTCTGACACAAGTCTTTTGGAATTGGCTTGGATTGTATTGGTGAGAAGAGTTAAGTTTATCATAATTAATCACCACACCCTATTGCTGTTATTGTATGCAATATCCTCCTGGTCCTTCTCACTTCAATCAGCATCAGTTCAAATAAGTTTCTTTAGGTTTTTCTGAAATCTTTCTATATATCATTTCTTATAACACAATAGTATTTACACAACAGTATTTTACTATACTCATATACCACAACTTATTTAAGCATTCCTCAATTGATAGACATCTCCTTGATATCCAATTCTTTGCCAGAACAAAAAGACCATTTGTATTTTCCCTTTTTAATGATCTATTTGGGATACAGACCAAAACATGATAAGGAATCTCTATTATGAAATGTACATTAGGAAAAAGAAATAAGGTATTATTGGAAACTGAGGGATTGATTGATTATCATCCCTTCTATTTTGACATTAATATTTCCACTTGTAAAGCAAAATTTCAGTAGAGAAAAGCAAAAGTTTGTTTATCTCTCTCTTTCTGTGTGTGTGTGTGTGTGTGTGTGTGTGTGTGTGTGTGTGTGTGTGTGTGTGTAAATAAAAGTTAAGGAAGGGAAAGTTCCTAACTAGAGCAATTTATTTTCCCCAGGTTTTCTTACCATCGTATAGAAGGGCAATAGTAGGGGGAAAATATCTAATATTTGAAACACTGATAAATAAGAACCATAAAATTTTTGTCTTAATTCAGCTGTCAAGCAACAAAAGGAAGAACAAATAACTGACCATATTACTTTGAAATTCCCTATTACTACTAGGATAAAATGAAAACTCATCTGAATTTATTTAAATGACATTCCAGTCTGAATCCATTCTGAATTTTAAGATTTATTTAATATTACCCCTCTCTATGTGCACTAAGTACCATGCCATTGCTAGCCTTCTTCATGTTCCTCTTATTTGCTATTTGATCTTCCTTTCCATGCCTTTTCACAAAGTTTCTATCACACATGAAACAAACACATCTTTGAAACTATAGTTTGTAGATTTTTTTTTTTTTTGGCTTTGCTTTGTTTTTGTTTTTTCAAGATGTAGTTCAAGTGTTGTGTATTTTTTTAATCTACAGTAAAAGAGACCGAGACAGAATTCTGAGTCAATGGCACTTTACTAAAGGGTCCATGTTCCCTCCAATCTTCCTTACAATCTGAAATGCTTCCTCTTTTCATGGGCCTATTTTTCTAGGGTTTGACATAAGAGTTATTACGTAGATATTCTAAAACTAGCTATACAAACTATGGCATTCTATTAATTGACATATAATATATAAGCTGAAATAAATAAAAATTACATCTGGGTGATTACAAGATGGATGGACTCCTCTTTATGTTAGGAAAGAGGCATTTGTAAAAGTTATATATAAGTTCTGAGAACATACCTGAGTTTTGGGGATGGGAGAAAGTTTCCATAACATGCCACAATACTTGCTTGGTTTGTTCATGGAATTTGAGCAAAACAGGATAGAGCTATCCATGTCAGAATTCTTGTCCTTGTTCAAATAAACTTCAAATTTGGTCATCAATCAATATTAAGTGAAATTTGAGGCATATCATAGGGCCTTTCTAGTAAAATCTTTATTCCTTGGGACAAACATATACATAAAGAAATATAAAGATAAAAGACTTTTTATATAAATAAAGTAAAATCTAAATAATTGAAATAATATTTATTGTTCATGAGTCAGTGTTAGGATTCTTATAAGATGCTAAGTCAGTTATCTAATTTAGCATGATACTTAACAATTCTCTAGTTCACTAATGTATTTACTATTTATTTGAGTTCCACAAGATTCACATCTTTAAGAGAGCATATATAAGGAGGTACCCACTAAAGGACAGGCCCACTCTTGGAGGCACAGTCAAATTCATTCCATCTTCCACTTTTGTGCTGACTGGGGACATTCAGAGGAAAAGAGGCTGAAGCTGGCAGAGGCAAAGGACTAGCAGGAAGAGCTCTGGGAACCAAGGAGAAAGATAGGGCTCTAAGAAAGCTAATCTGGTCAAAGGAAGGAGACAATATTTGAAAGAGAAAATAAAGCAATTGGACTTTAATTCTCCAAGAAAGCTAAACGGGCTATTACGAAGGAGACAGTAAAGGATTTGGACTTTAACAGCTGGCTGCATTTGAGGTGATTATTACTCTGAACTAAAAGGAAGGCTGCTTCCAGAAGCCCCCCCAGGAAACCTGCTCCCAGAGAAAATTAGTTTTAGAGAAGAATATTACAAGTCAGTAGTCAATATAATTGCAATCACAATTTTACCTAACACAATGCCATTCTAATTAAGCAACTAAAAATTCATTTACTGAGTTATAAAAAATAATAACAAAATTTATTTACAAAAACAAAAAAAAATAGGAACTTCAAATAAATCAGTGTGTGTGTGTGTGTGTGTGTGTGTGTGTGTGTGTGTGTGTAGCGGGAAGATGTAAAGGAAGAAGATTCAGTAATATAAGACTTTAACTGTATTATGAGACAATAATTGAAGTATAAAATGGATTTTGATTACTTTAAATTTAAATTTTTCCTGTCTAAATAAAACTTACCAAACCAAGAATAGAAGAACTTTAGAAAATCCCTCAGAAAGAATGTGAGTGGGTTAGAATAGAACTATGATCTAGGAAATGATGAGTTGGTTGATTTAAAGAAAAAACATGAAAGATTTGGAGTTATGAAACAAGATAATTTTCATCTCCAGAGAAATACAGGACAAGTGGGGGGAGCATAGAATGATCTTACCTATATGTATATGAGATTATATGTGTATATATGTCTATGTTTATAGATATTAAAGGACATTTGTGCATATATAGATATGTATATATGCAATGTGAATATATGTATACATAGAAGTATAATATGTGTCTATATATGTATGTGCCTATATGTATTATATATACATTATATATATATATTTAAAAACCTTGCCTAGTTTTAACCTTCTTTGTGGGTAATTAGGCACAGAGGGTAAAATAAGAGTAAAAGCACACAGCAAAAAACAAAAGAAAAGCTACAAGGAAGCAAAAAAAAAAAATCTGTGAAAACAATGTGCAGTATTCATTATATAGCCTTTTTTTGAAATGAAGATTTGTTGCTTTATATTTAATCCTCTCTTATTTGTACTTGTCAATTTTTGTTATTTTTCATTTAAGCTTAAAACAAATATAAAAATGTAAAAAATGTAATTGGGAAATATTTAACAAAATAAAAGTAAAACTGCAACAGAATACACATACACATACACACAAGAATCTATATTCCTATATGATTTTTACAAAATATGGATTAATACATTGCTTCTTTGTACAACCTATTATTAAGTGATGGAATAAATATGTATTACTTGATGAATATTGTGAAATAATTGTGTAAAATATGGGCTAGCTCATTGGAGGGCTTCAGGGTCAGTCAATGTTAGGATAAATCAAAGTCCTTTGTTTTTAGGGGGAGAAGTGAAGGAGGCAGGCATTAAACATTAAATATTAAACAAATATTCAGACTTTTTCAACATATTAATTTCAATATGTTTTAATATATTAATCATATATGTTGATTTACCCCTCATTTTGTCGTTAAAAATAATATTTGTTATATGGGTGGTCTCTCTGGCAGAGGGAGAAGGAAAGGTACAGGGGAAAATTATGATGGAAAAAAAAAGACCTCAATTAAAAATGTATAAAAATTAATTAAAATGAATGTGTGTTTTTATCCAATCAAATAAAAATAATTTTTCATCTCCCCCACCTTTACCTCTTTTGTATTCATGTCCAGGAAAAAAAATAATTCTTCATATTTAGAAAAAGTTTAGCCAGATCTGAGCTCCCTTAATCCTCTTGAATGACCATATTTTTTAGATTATATTTCTTCCAGATTTGTTGGCTATTTTCACTAGAGAATTCCAGTTGTTCTCATTCAAAATGAATGTCACAGTAGGTTCTCAGTCATTTAATGTGTAAGTACAGCCTGTATGAGCATGATTAAGTCATGAACTTAAGGGAGAATCAGAATAGTAGTTAACTAGAAATAGGACTTAAGAAAATGAAACAAAGTATGGATAAGGTAATATCTTGTGGTTTTTATTTAAGGAAAAAATAGTGAAAACACCACAGGAGGGCAGCAAGTTTACACACACACACACACACACACACACACACACACACACACACACATATGTGTACATATAAATATATATTCAATTTGCTTTTGTATTGTCATACAGATTGAAAAGTAACTAGAAATTTAGGAGAAAATGTGTGAGATAGAAATGAGGCAGAATCCAGGAGCACCAACAAAACTTGGTGACTTAAAGATCATAAGGGTACCTACAGTTTGTATGGACCAATTTTTCCACAGTTCCAGAATATTTAAGGGAAAAGTCCTCTCCTCTTCTCTCCTATCCTTTCCTTTCCTCATTTTTAACTTTTCTTTGAATATAATAGGTCCAGAAATCCTTAGACTACAAGAAACAGTAAATAAAAGTAAAATGATAAATTTTCCTACTTCTTTAAATTTTTAAACAAAAGTTTCCAAAAAAGTTGATTTTATATTTTTAAAGTTCATTTTTCAAAAGTAAAATAATAAAGTAAGAAGTTCACAAGCAGAAAACAAAAGAAAATCTACAAGGAAGTAAAGAAAAGATGGACAGTTCTGAATACAATGTACTCTGTTATTATATATGCTTTCTTGAAGTGGAAATTTATTCTTACATATTTTGAATTCCCTTATGTTCTGCTTTGCACATGACAATGTTCTTTTGTCTTTTTCTTTTTTTTTCTATTTTGTATTTAAGTTTCAAATAAATAACTACATTAAAAATAAATAAAAAAGTTGCTTTTTCTTTGTTCCCCCTTCACACATTGGAGACAAAAAGAAGAAAAGCAAAATTTGGGTAAAATATAAAGAGTAACAGTTGCAGCATTAATAATGACTGAACATGATAAAACCTGCCTGTTCTGTAAAACTGGTAAGTTCCATTACTAAGCTTAAACCTAGGAAAAGGCTTCATATCCTTGGCTTTGTATGGATGCCAAGCCCACAAATCAGAAACCAGAGAAATTCAGGTTTGTACAGACACAGATGTTACAGAAATAAATATTAGGAAAATTGTAAAGGAAGCTACCAGCACAGCTAACACTGACAAATTCAGAACAACAGAAAAAAAAAAAAAAAAGGATAGAAACAAAACTGCTTAGAGGATACTTCCAGATATAAGATAAAGATCTCAAGTCATCCAGAGATGAGAAGTCAAGATAAAAGGACACAAAGTAGGTTGTAGTCAACCTAATTAACCAATAACTTAACCAAGGACTCTAACTCCACAGGAGCCCAATACACAAAGAACTTCACTTTGAATAATGCTTACTCTGAATGTCTCTGAATGTCATAATTAAAGTCTTGAGGATTTTTTCTTTCATGCATCCTTCACTAAAGACCTCATATGTTAGAAGGATATCAGAAAACTTAGAAGAACATCAACCTTTGGGAATGAATGAATGAAGTTTGCTTGCATAGATGTAGTGAAGTGATGTTCAAAGATAAGAAACCAAAAATAATGAAATAAAAGAAAGAAGGAAAAAAGAAAAAAGAAGGGAGGAAGAAGTTGGAAGGAAGGAAAGAAGGAAGCAAGAAAGAAAGAAAGAGAAAAAGAAACAAACGAAAATACCAAAAATTTTAAAGATTTGAAATTGTATTTAAAAGCATTGAAATAAATTATCAACAAGGAGGGAGAGAAGAAAACCTATGAAACACTAAATCTGTGAGCAACTACTCTTTTTCCTCTATGGATGATAGGGAAGGAGAAGAAGAAACAGCCAATAATTCCAGCTACTGAATTTTGTATAAACTATGACTAGAATTTAAATCACAAGAGGAAATTCTATTAAGAAAGGTAGTTTTCCTCTTTCAAGGACAGAAAAATTGTTAATGTCATAGCTATTTTATATTTCATACTACTACTGGGAACAACTAGTGAAACATTTGATATACCACCAGAGAACTGAGTTCAAAAAAGCCTCAGACATTGACTACATTGTATGTCCCTGAGCAAATCACTTAACTCTCGTTTTCTCAGTTTATTTATCTATAAAAAAAAGTGAGCTAGAGAAGAAAATGGCAAACAATTGTAATATTCCCAAGAAAACCACAAATGAAAAAAATTAAGTTAGATACTACTGAAAAGGACGGAATAACTAGGAATCTGAAGATCTATTTAGATAGCTCTTATACAGTATTGTCCCTTGACTGATTGAAATCCAGTTGTTGTATGTGAAAGTGCAAGTCAATTACAACGGAACACATTTATAGGCAGATTGATAGAGTGAAAAGTGTGCCCTACTTGAGGTTATGGAGAAGGGATTCCAAACACAGCTCTTCCACTTACTGGGGTATAATTGTGGTGATGTCCTTTAATATTCAGATCTGCCCTGAATGGTTTAAGTTTCACAACTCTTCTAAGTCTAAGAATCTATAAACTATCTTGACTAGGCTTGACTCGGTTCAGCATTTATCAAGGGCTTACTAAGTTGTATTCATTTATATTATGCTACAAACAAATATGACATTCCATCCCTTGTTGTAGTGTGCCATGATGTATTACAATACAAAATTATAAAATAAAGACTCAAATTGGATGGAAATTTTGGAGCAAATTTGTAGGTGTGAACAAGAGCAAACTTTGATCCAGAGAACTAGAAGACCATAAATTTAAACCTGGAAGGGACAGGAGAGACTTTCTGTCTTTTGACTAATGCTGAAGCTCAAGGACATAAATTAAAATCTTGACTCTACCTATGTGATCTTGGGCAAGTTATTAAATCTCTTTGGATGTCAGTTTCCTTTTCTATAAAATTAGGATGTTGCTCAACATGACATCTAAGTTCTGTTCCTGTTCTACATCTATAGTTCTATACTTGTACCCTAGCTTTCTCATCTTATAGATGAATCAGCTTAGGTGGAGGAAGTTAGGGAAGCTCACAAATAATGTCTCTGGAGGTATCTCTAATTGCTATAGTAGTCCTCCATACACTGTTTCTGAGTGCAATGGTTAGAAGATTTCCTTCTCAAATTAGAAAAACAATTCTGACTAAATGCTACTCAAAATCTTAGAATGATGCTGATTAAGTGGAGGCCATGCCCATAAGAGGACTGAAGTACATTTCCTGCTGTTCTGGCACTCTGCATGTGAGCTACTGATGGCCCTCTAGGGATGTTGGTTCAGAAGTTTATCAAAAAATGTAGGATATTAATATATTGTAATCTATGTTAATGGAACCCTCCCAGGGGCATGACTAGGGGAGGAAGGAAGAGTGCTTTGTTAGAGTATGAATATACTTAGCATGTATTATTTTGACCATAGAAATTTAAAATACCATGCTACATTGTTTATAGCCTATTTTATTTCATTCTTTTTTTCTGATTCCATGTGTTTCTCCCTTATAAATTATATCTATTCTAAGACACACAGAACCATAGAATATTAGAAATGTAAGAAACTTCATATATTATTACATCATATAGGGCTAGACCAATCATATCCCTAAGACCCAGAGATGTACAGTGGCTAATTGAAGACTCTATGGACAAGACCAAGACCAAGGCAAGGTGATTGCTTGAAGAGTTTAATCAGTGAGTTGGATAAACTTATCAATTGTATGTTTATTGAATCTGCAGATGACACAAAATGTTAAAGAATAGTTGATATATTAGATGACTGAGTAATTCTTCAAAAGAATCTAGATAGACTAAAGCGTTGAAATGCATTCGATGTGATAAATTCTATAAGGACAATGGAGTCATAAGTCAGGACAAGAAAAAAAAATAAATTTCACAAAATGAGGGAGATATGATGTGACTGCAATTCTGAAAAAGATATGCTGGCTTTAGTGGACGATAAGCTCAACTGAGCTTGCTGTTTTAGTAATGTATATCACTTGTACTGTAGTGTGAAATAAGAGAAATGCACAAAAGTCAATTGTAATGTTCTCTTCTCTAAAATATAAAGTTCTCTGGGAGCAGGTTTCTTGGGGAGTTTCTGGAGGCAGCCTTAGTTTCAGTTCTGAGCAATAATCACCTCAAATGCAGCCAGCTGTTAAAAGTTCCAATCGTTTATTGTCTCCTTCAAAATAGCCTGGTGAGCTTTCTTTAGAGGCCTATCTCTCTCCTTGATTCCAAGAGCTCCTGTTGCTACTCCTTTACCTTTTCCAGCTTCAGCCTCTCTTCTTCTGAATCCTCAGTTCTGCCCGACTGCAATTTTTGTCTTCTCAATCTCCCCAAAGTCTCTTGTGCTTGTCCTTTTATATGCTCTTTTAGAGGTGTGAACTCAAAGGTTGACTCCTCTGAGAGTGGAATTGTGGGAGCTGTGACTTGTGAATCTCCTGGGACTTGTGAATGTCCTGGACTTGTGAATCTTGTATAACTCCAATGAGTAATAAACACATTAGTGAACCAGAGAACTGCTAAGTACCATGCTAAATTAGACAACCGACATTACTTTGTAAGAATCCTAACAGTCAATGACATTCTACATGCTTTAAACAAATGAACATAACTTCAGAAAATAACAGGGTCATAATCCCACTGTACTCTCCCTTTATCAGATTTTCCCAGAGTATTGTATTCAGTTTGGGACACCATGGTTTGGAAGGATATTGATAAACTAAAGAGTGCCCATAGATGAGAAAGAGGGCCATGATATATGAGAACTGGCTACAGGAAGGGGGAAGGAGACCATGGTGATTCAGAGAAGGATCATAAGAAATTTGGAGATATTGAAGCTGTGCTCTGTAATCCTGATAATACTATAGTCTTGAACATTAGCTTATCATGGTTGTAATGTCCTTCCATATTTTCAGACCTCATGATTTCTCCACATACATGACTGTAGATGACATATTTTAGAGGCCATAAAAGCAATCTCTGTCAAACCCTTTGTAAACATGCTGTTTCTGAGCCAGGAACATCAGATGCAAAATTTTGAAACTTTGTTGGCATATTGGAAAGGGATAATATTGACTAAGATTCTGAAGTGCTATACTATTTGTGGTCTTCCAATATTTTATTGGTCGATCCACTGTTGAATGAGCTTAAATGTGAGAAAAGTCTGATTGAGTTTAGTGTTGAATGGAGGAAAAGGTCTAATGTTGTACAAAATAAGATTAAAGAGTTACCAGATTTCATTCATATCCTACTAGCAAAAAGTCTCTCTCCATATTAGCAGATAGTTCTCCAGGAGATCTGCTTCTTCTCTGAAAATGCTACTTCTTCATAACTTGCTAGGTGTTCCAGTGATTAATCACTTTGTGGAACTTATTAGTGATATCATTTTGTGCTCTTTTCTGCTGCTGGGGCGATGTGTAAAAACTGCACTTCTAGAACCTAGTGATCAAATTCCAACGTTCAAACGTAAGAATTTTATTTTCAAAGCATATATTATTCTAATGACAGGAGCTTGGTTAATCAGATTCTGTACTCAAAGCATGTACCATAAACTGTGTCCGCCAATAGCCTATGTGTAAGAGATTTTATTGGAGCATGCCTCCAGAAAGGTATGTTGGTACATGAGAACTGGAACCCTGATCCTAGATTTAGGACATGTACAAACATTCTGTAGCTGATCAGAGTTTTCTAGTCATTGGGTGAAGAGGTAGACTTTCAGTTGGCTGCTGAAAGAGATGTTAGAGTCCAGAGTGCTCAATTTCATTTTAAAATGAAGAAAATGAGATTCATTGAGGGAAGGAATAATCTCTCTAAGTAATGTAAGAAGTACCAAAGGACTGAGAGGACATTTGATGGGACACTTCTAAGCTACTCTTCCACCCTGTTTCTTGAATCATAAAATCGGGTTAAATAAAGAGAATATTAGAGTTGAAGGGAACTTAGTCCTTTCCAACTTTGGGGATTTACAGATTCAAAACAAAACAACATCAACAAAACAAAATTAAAAACCCCCAGCAAGTCCCAAGTGGGATGATTCTATCTCTTAGGCTAGTTTCCTCATATATAATATAAAATTAAGCAAATGATATCATTAATCCCAGAGGTTCTTTTTGGTACTAAATCTCATCATAATATTTATATAGTCATAACTATATAGGAATAATAAAGATGATATTAATATTGATAAATGATGATGACTATGAGAAATTATATAGTACTGTAGGTCTGCAAAGTAATAATTATTTTATTTCATTGTTTTATTTTTAACTGTAGAGGGTTGGAAATCTGAAGAAGTACACTTGAAACAAGGTGTTAACTCAGTGGAATTGATGAGATTCTTCTCTAGTTCTGATTCTCTAGTTCACGTATATACTTAGTACTTGGTATGGTGATATAATAGTTCTCGAGTTCACACATAATCAATATGCTGTAATGATGTAATTACAATAAGGTATATAATAGGGTTAAGAAGAACTGGAAAATAGACCATTCTCAGGGTGTTTATCCTGCTGAGACCAAGGCCCATCTGTAGAACCTCCAAAAAGCTAGCCCGAACATTATATTTAACAGTTATATAGTTTTAAAAACTCTGTGTATTTCTGATGCCAAATTCATTACTCTTTATGAGTCCTGGTCTATTTTCCACTGCCCCAGAGAATTGTCATGCAGAAGAAGGGTTAAATTTGTTCTTTGATAGAACCAAATCCAACATTTAAAAGCTGTAGTGGTGTTCATTTCAATTCAATAAATTAAATACTTCCTAATTATAATGGTAAAAAATAAATGCAAATGAATTGGGTGAAATGGCTTCTAAGAAATTACACTAACCTCACACACACATATACACACACAAGTGTCTTTGTATTATATATATATTTACATACATACATATAAGATACAAAAATATATGTGTATATGAAATATATGATTTATGTGCATGTATATATACACACATATATATTTGTGTATATGTACATGCATATACATGCATATATAATTCACACATGTGTATGCACATATACATATGTGTATGACATATATATGCACATATATATATATATGTGTGCAAACAAATTAACATATTCCTCAGTGAAAATAAGTATATTGTAGTTTGGTTTATGACATCATTCATCTCATCTATAAATATCAAGGAGAATCAGATATCCCGAATTACTATAATGTAAGGAATAAAAAGAAAAGCCTTTAATGTGGGCTTGTTGTGAGTTTTCAGAATGTCATTTGGTAACAAATATGAGGGGTGTTTTTGATGAAATAAGTAGGGTATTGTGTGCCCATATAAATTATGATTGGGGCCAGTTTAATTTTTTCTAAGGTTACATTCGAATGAGAAAATGGGGGTTAGCATTTTTATGAGGTCGCGGGATGTCAGCTGCTGAATAATGACTAGGAATAAATATCCCATCCCCAGAATTTTAATCCTCTTCCAACTGCAGTTTTTAGGAAATACTATGGTAATGGATAGGCCCTTGCTACCTGCTGTCCTCATTATGGGACTTACTTTTAAAATATACTTTGAAATTTAAAGGCCACAGTGGCCTCTCCTACCAGTGCATTAAAAGGGTAATAATGACCTTTTGGCTAGTCTTTCTTTCAGGGGATGTTGAAAATTTGGGACATATTAGCATGATAAAATGAATATATTAAAAATCACATGGACCTTTGAAATCACCCTTACTTAAGTGCATCAAAGTCATATTAGCAGATCATGAAAGAAGTAAGATTTTGCTATCATGAGAACAATTAAGGCAGTGGAAATGTTTGATTCTCATTGTTTCCCAAGACCTGTCTCTTCTTTTCAAGATAACTACATCAATTAACTCAGTTTCTTTTTTTGTAAAGTTGGTAGGTTTAAAAAGAAATGACCAGAAAGCCCCATTCCAATTCTTAATTTATGAATGCATGACAAGCTTATAAACAATGTCTGAGCTCTAAATCTGTCATTATGACAATGACTTTGGACAAATAATTAGGCTTTACTTTTCTTATAGGAGTTTGACTAGAAGACCATAAAGGTTCTTTCTTATTCAAATCTATGACTATATGGTCCAAGAGAGAACATATTGTATTTTCCTAAAATCCCCTCTTTGAGGATATCACAACCATCCAGTCACTCAGGCTCAGTATCATGGTGTCCACATCAACTCTTCATCTGTCCTTAGTGTATCCAGTCTGCTGCCAGTCTATCAGTTTTACCTTCAGTACATCTCTTCTGTGTGTCCCTTTGCCTCTATTCACATAGCTGCCACAATGATACAGGTCCTTTTCTCCTTAGACCCAGATTATTGCTGTGGACTATGGTCAGTCTCTGCCTCAACTATTTCCTCAACGGACTTATCTTCTACTCAGCTATCAATGTGATCTCCCTCATGTTATTCCCCATCATTTTCCCAGCCAATAAGTTCTGGGGCTTTCTTATTACCTCCTTGATCAAGCATAGAATCTTTTGCCTGATTTTAAAGTCCTCCAAACCTGGTCTCTTCCCTACTTTCACAAAATTCTTACTCAAATCTTCTCTACATCCTCTAAGCTCAAACAACTCATGTTCTTTTGCTTTTGCTCAAAAATCATACTTTTTCCTCATTGTAACTTTTCACTCACTGTCCTAAATTGCTAGAATACAATTCCACCTCAACTCAAATTGACTGATTTTCTAATTTGCATCAAGATTCATTTATTTCATCTTCTACAAGAAGCCTTTCTGGTCTTTGTTTCAAGTCTCATTTAGTATTGATACTTGAGGAAGACAAATTAATGAGAATAAAATTGTAAAAGTCCATATCAGAGACAATGAGGATCTACACTAGGATGTTGGCAGTGTGAGTGGAGAAAAAGAAGAGGCCTTAATCAAGGGATGTTGGGAAGCTAGTCATATATGTTAATTATATGTCATAAATGTGAGAAGCTGAGGACGGCAATGAGGTTGAAAACCTTCATGACTTAAGTGTGATTGTATCTTTCCTAAAGAAAAAAAATCAAAATAGAGGTATTTGTTTCAATTTTAATTTTATTTTTTTTTGTTTTATACTTTATTTGTTTATGTTTGTTTTTGTTTTTTCAGAATGCCTGAGTTCTGTTTTTAACATATTGAATTGAAATCTTTCTCTGAGAGGTGACTGACTTTTTCAAGATCACCAAATGATTAAATGGAAAAACTCTAAGGTCAATTTATTTCCTTTCAATATTACAATAATTAATCGTCTACTGTGATCTAGGTACTGAGCTAACTACTGAGGATACAAATTAGGAAAAAAAACAAAAGAAAAAGAAAAGATAGAATTCTACCCTCAAGGAGTTTAAAATCTAATGAGGGAAGATAATCTACAAAAAGGAAACTGATAACCATTAGTTTAAGGAAGGCTTTCCTGATGATGAGCAGGAGATTCTGATTGAAAGCATTTACCTAGAGGTTCTGAAAGTTCAGGTTTTGAAAAGATTTTAATGCTCTACTCTTCAATGCTTTAAACAGAAGAGGCATCTGAGGAATTTTGGGGTTTAATCTGAGAATGGAGAAGGAAAACAGACTTAAGATAAACTATTGATAAACTTGTCACCTGAAGGATACCAAGTTAATTACTATTATTTTCAACATGATCTGTGATTTTGTTAGTATAGGAAACTTCTGGGTAAGAAGAGAAGAACAAAACAAAATCTCTCTTCATCACAAATTACTGTTTTAGGCATTGCTGTTTGTCCTTCATTCTCCAAGAGTGCCTGACATCAAAGAGGTGATCAAAGAGGTGATACTATGATACGCAAGTAAACTGGAGTGAAGTGAGAGAGGACTGTGCAAGGTCACCTGACTCACTTTCCTCTCCAAAGGCATCTGGGTCTAGTGGCAAGATTTAGATCAGGGTGATTGCAGATGACCCTGGATGCAGTGGGAGACTTTGGCCTTTTTAAGTTAAAGTCTTCAACAGGTCTCAGTTTGACTGAGGCCATACCCATTCAATGATTCAGGCTAAAAATACAAAGGAGATGAAACAGATGATACCAGTCAAGATGGCAGAACATGGGGAAGCAATACCTCCCAGCATTCCCTAGCATCTATTTCAACAAAGACCTCAAAAGAACATAATATTGTATGCTAATTAGGATACCAAATGGGAAAGAAAAATCACAGTGAGTCATTTATCCATCTCAGGTTGGAATGGAGAGACATCGAGCAATCTGTTGTGATCAGTGTCCATGGAATCTATCCAGGAAGAGGAAACCTTTTTTGGAATGAGGATTAAACTAGCATCAATGACTCTTCATTAAGACAGAAAGATGTCTCGGATCCAACAACAACAGGCTTGTCACTGTGCTAGGAGCAGGAACAGGTGCCAACTGGCAACTCTCTGACTCCTGCCCCAGAGCCTGGCATGAGATAGGGTATGTACTGAAGAGAGGAACTATGCCTAAGGCTGGTGGACTAGGGCATGCAGCGGTCACAAGCCTGAGGCTCTGTAACAAAAAAGTGGAGGAACAGATGTGAGCAGCAGCTGTGTGGTCCTGAGCTTAGGAACTTGGACTTGGATGCAATTCACAACCCAGTCCAAAGCTTATGGGCACGCACATACACACACACACACACACACACACACACACACACACATGTGCATGTGCATATATACAGAGAGGTAGGCATGTACTTAGACTCATAAAATACTGTGAATTTTTAAGTTTCTTCTATACAACATATTGACTCCTGCTTTCTAATCCATTCTGCTTACCTATTCCTTTTTATAGAGGAGTTTATCCCATTCCTGTTCACAGTTGATTGGTGATTGTTCATTGTGTATTTCCTTCAATCGTCTTTTCTTATTTTTTCCTCTCTTTTCTTCTTGCTCCTTCTTTACAAAGAAGAGACTGATGAGAGAAAAGGAGCGTACTCAGCACATGTTCTCTGCTTGCTAGAGATAGCTTCTATCCTCTTACCTCTTTTTTCTCATTCTCACAAAAACATTTGGAACTCATTTTTAAAAATGAATGGTAAAATGTGACTTTATATATAATTAGCAAAAAAATCAAGTATTAGTTAAAAAGAATTTTTAAAAAGACCCAATCACATTTCTTACCCTATCCTTCCTCTAAAACCTTACTTTTATAACTAGCCTCCATAGAGAGATTGTTTTGCTTAAGACTAATTTCTTCTTTCAAAATACCTTACTCCTCCCTTTCTACTTTCTCTGGACTCTTATTTCTCTTTAAAATAAAACATATTACTCTATCCAATTGAGTGGGAGGGTGTGTGGGGTGTAGTAGGGAAGTGATAACATGAATTCTATCTTCTTCCCTTCACAATATGACTCCAACATACCTTTCCTTCCTTGTTGTACTTTAATAAATAATAGGAATAATAATAAGATGAGCTAGCTCTTATCTAGTACCTATGAAATTCCAGGAACTATGTTAGACACTTTATACATATTATCTCATTTGAGCCACTTGGGAGAAAGGTGCTATTATTATTCTCAGTTTACAAACAGGGAAGCTAAGGAAAACAGAGGTTCAATGATTTGATTAGAGTCACATTGTTAGTTAAGTGTTTGAGATCAGATTGAAAATCAGGTCCTCCTGACTCCAGATGCACTACCCTATTTATTAAGCCACCTAAATGCCACTTCTTCATGAATTCCAGATACCACTTAATCTGTTCTGTATGCTGTTTGTCACACATGACATTCCATCTTATTGCCAATACAGTGGGTATCTCCCTTGATCTGAAATATTCCACCCCTCACTTCCACATTTTAGAGATCATTAGCTTCTTGCAAAGCAACTGAAATCCCACCTTCTTTTTATGTTCCTTCCTCATCCTCTAAGTTAATAGTGCTTACCATTCCAACTCCAAACCACTAAAAATTCACTATTTTGTATGTTCATCTATACCCACATGTTGCTTTCTTTAATGGACTATAATTTTCACAATGGCGAGAAATGCTTCTTTTATTTTTTTGTTTTCCCAGAATCTAGCAGTGTGAATAGCATATAGTAGATTTTTTTAAATAAAATTTTTCTTGTTTAATTAATGTATATGAGTCAAGGAAATTTATAAAAAAGTCAGAATCATACATCATATTTTAGAAAAACCCATAGTGATCTGAAAGTATTTCTTGGTAATATGGGACTCTTGATCTAGGCCTTGAAGAATTGCTGAGATCTAGCTGGTTAAAGGATCAGTCAGTTTTTCATAAATGCAGAAGATGAGGAGAGAGGTCCTATAAATTAAGATCATATAAATGATCAAATACATAGAAGAAGAATGATTCTGTTGAATGAATCAGAAAAGTCATTGCTAAAGGAAAAGGTGAATAGTAGGAGAATAATAAAGTTAAATGTTGAATATTTAAGGTTAGGTCTCTGGAATGCAGAGGATTTTTTATTTGATTGAATGATGGCTTTGCAGTTGATATGATCTTTTGGGAGACTGGCCTGGGGATGGGTTAGGGGCAGGCTTTCAAGATGTCAAGAGTGCTAAGGATATCACAAATTTAGTAACAATGAATTGGAATGATGGTAGATAGGAAAATAAGTTTGGGATTAGAAGTGGAACAGGCAAGCGTCATGAGAAAGGAAGAAACAACAGTCTTCATGACTCATTGAATATACTGATCAAAGGAAGGAAAGAGTCACAGATAATCTCAAAGTTTCTCATGAAAAGGTGGGTTATAAAAATGATTTGACTTTTGAGTTGCCTCCACTTGAATAGATCATTTTAATTTATAAATGTAAAGTGGATTCACACACCAAAACAAATTCTTTTGCTTAACTGAATTTGCCATAGGATTTAAGGCTGAAAGAGACCTTAAAGATCATCCAATCCAATTTATAGATGAAGTAACTGAAATTCAGAGAAGTCAAATGCCTAAACTGAAATGCCTTAGACAGTAAGTAGTAGATATGAGATTTAAATAGTCCCTCTGATCCAGAATTCAATTTTTTTTCTTTTCTTAAAGCAACATGTACATTTTTTTAAAGTACAAGTATTGATTTTTTTTCTTTTTTGCTCCCTCTCCCCCAAATAAACATTTTTACTCAAGCGAAACAACACCTCACATTGATCATGTCAAAAAACCTATCTTATTCTTTATCTTGTATCCATCATCTATCTGTCAAGAGACAGAAACCATTCTTAATAACAGATTTTCAAAACTCTTTTTTACAACAAAACTGGCTAAAGCCATACTGGACATTGGTGTAACTGGCTATCAATCATTATTAATCAACTCTTTGAGATTATTTAAGTAATGAAATCATAAAATCTTGATTACTTCTTTTTCTTTTTTCGCTTTAGTTCATATGTTTTAATAATGGGGGGGGGGAACCAGTTTAATTTAAGAGTCCATAGCTTCCTAAAGGGATCTTTACTTTCTAAACTTTCAAAGAGAACCCATTTTTAGTTGGTGAAACCCAAAGACTCTGGGTTTTAGCAATTCTTCCATACTCCTCCAAAAGGGCAAAAGTCAGAACATTTTTTTAAATCGATTTATTATTTTTATTATACATTGACATTAATTTTAATTCACATCTATGAATAATGTTGAGAGAAAAAATCAGAGCAAAAAGAAAAAAAAACATGAGAAAAAGAAATAGAAGATAAAGGAAAAAAGTAAACATAGCATATGTTGACTTACATTTAATCTCCATAATTCTTTCTCTAGGTGCAGATGGTATTTTCTATCCAAAGTTTATTGGGATTGCCTTTAATCACTGAACCACTGAGAAGAACCAAGTCTTTCATAGTTGATCATTATGCAATCTTGCATATACAATGTATACAATAACTCCTTGTTCTGCTTGTTCCATTCAGCATCAGTTTATCTAAATCTTTGTAGGACTTTCTAAAATCAGCTTCCTTATCATTTTAAAAGAATAATAACATTTCATTACTTGCATATATCATAATTTATTGACCTATTCCCCAACTGATAAACATCTACTCATTTTCCATTTTTCTTTACACCACAAAAACAGCTCCTACAAACATTTTTACACATGTGAGTCCTTTTCCTTTCTGAAAGTCAGGACCTGCATATCACACTGGAGGACAAAGAGTTATGTGCTGATGTGTCTCTAAAACCAATTAAACATATTTGAACAACAAAAAGGATAAATACAACAACATACATACAGTGTAAATGATATGTCCATGTATTTAAATAATAATTCAGGTGACCCTAGTCACTTTAGTTAGAAGGTCAAATATTATGAAAGATCTTTGTAAAATTTAAAGCACTATATATGACTTGTTAGGTTGAATTATGGGCATAATCACACTGCCTGAACCAATCATGGTCCCAGGAATAGCTCATGTATGGTAAAAGTTCAATTTATATTTTCTATATGAAATATGTGAAATTCATTTTAGACTACAGAGGTCATCTGATCCAACTATCTAATCTAATAGAAATGAGAGGCTCTCAGAGTAAAATTAATTTTCTTTTATCACACATCTAGTAAATTCCTAAAGCAGAATTCAAATTGAGATCTCAATTCCCTATGCACTATTTATTATACTGGAGAGCTATAAATTGTCAAGTGCAAGACAATGGTTCTTGATAAAGGAAATCAATAAAATATATTCTTGATTTTATAGCAGTGAATAAAATGTACAGCAATATTACCAAGTGACCATTGCAACTTCAAAAAGAAAATCTAAAGATTCTTAATCTTCAAAGTACTTTCATGCATTCTCTTTTCTTCAATCTCTCTTGAGTTAATTGGTTCATTCATTCAATTAAAATTTGTTAAAACACCTACTCTGTGAAAAGTTACTAGTATTTAAAGGAATGAACAAAGCATGCATTTTTGGTTACTCACGGATCTTACAGTCAAGCCAGCAAAATAAGACGCATACAGAGATATGTTTTTAACCATTCAGCAAGTATGAATTGATTTGCAATCCTTTTTCTAAGCAATGGAAACATGAAGGCAAAGATTACCTTAGCCCTCCAAAAAGAAAAAAAAATGCCCCCCCTTGCCTTTGAGGATATTTAAAATATTACTTGTAATCATATAAGAAAAGTCAAGTAGGAAGAGATCTCTGGGATCAGAAAACATTTTAACAGAATGAGAGTACCAGACTTCCATCTGGAAGGAGAGGAAAGATTCAAATAAACATACTGGATGAGAAGGAAAACTATTCCCTACATGAAAGTCAGTCTATCTAAAGTCTCAAAAGTAAGGGATAAAATATCAGATTTGGAGAACAGAAAGTAAGTTACAAAACTGCAATTATTTGTTCTTTACATATACAAAAGCTGAAGCTTGAGAATGTTAAGGGTCACATAAGACTTAAAATGGCATCTGGATAATATTTAAACCTGGACTCAAATCAAGATTTTTCTGTCTCTAAGAGAAGGCATCTTTTCATCCTGACATGCTATTTTTTACTATAGTAGCAGAAAAAGACTATTTGAACATAGGATCATTGATGGCATCACTCTTTAGGAAGCTGTCTCTGCCATCACAGGCTGGTGTGTGAAATATCAACTTCATTTCTTTATCTAAATTTATGATTCTTATCTAAACAATTTAGGGGACAAGGAATAATTTAAATAATTAGTCTTTTAGCTTCAGAAGTAGGCCTTGGGAAGAATTGGTTAGTAGAAATAATGTTTCTCCAGATTATTTTCCCATTCCTTCTTGAGCTCTATGTCTCTTCTATCCAGAAGGTACCTAACAGGTTCATGATGCCTTCTTGATGATTCCTGCCTTGGCTTACCTTCTTCTATATGGTCTATAAAGGCCTCTATGATTATAAATATTCTAAACACAAAATATATATAAACACAAAATAAACAATATGTATACACACATCCCAGAGCCCATTCTCTTTATTGAGTATTAGGAATGGCATCTGGATAATGGTGGAAAGAGTAGACCAGATATGTGAGCAGACGAGTCAAGTTTGGGGTTGGTCAGGGACCTAAAGATAGGGGCATAAGAAAGTGGGAACATATGTGCCTAGAGACTGATTCAACACCATTTAGACCAATTTAAGGGAAAATGCCATGGTTTCAAAAAAGAGTTCAGGATCTTAAGTGCTGAGCAGTGAGGAATATGTCTAAACTAACATTCAACATGAAGGTCATATGGTGGTACAGGTCAAATTCAGAGGCAGGAAACCATGAGCCAGAAACTCAGTTCTACAGTGCCATTTGTTTCTTAGATTCACAAGCATTTCCACAACCAAGAAGATAATTGATTCTAAAATTAATAATGCAGCCATTTTACTACCAAGGTTAAAGGATTCATGTATCATAAAATTTCATAAAATCATTATTTCATATTATTGGTTATTACTTCACTTCTGCTTCCCAATTCTATTCAATATAAGCTACTATCTCTTGCATCTTTTGTTTTAAATAGATGCACAAATTTTCCTGTCTTGAATGCAATCCATCTACACCTCTGCTTCTTGGAAGATACAACTGAGGTGTCATCATTTTTACCAGATATTGTCTGATCTTTCTTCACAGTTATTCATGTTCTTTCCCCTTTTTAAATTATTTTATATATTTTTCTAGATATTTTGCTATAATTTTCCATATAAATGATATATTTCTCCAGTTTGATATGTAATTAGCTATTCTCACCTTTTCAAGAAGCTAAATTTGTTTTGTTTTGTTTTCTTTTGCATTCCCCAATAGTTGGTTTGATAAATATTTTAAAGCCATTTTTAATTGTTGAGTTATTGATAACTAGCTTGATGTTACCTCACATAAACATTTATATTTTTAAGGAATATGGACTATTAAGCAAAATTAATATATAATTATAATTTGAGTCAAGAGGCAAAATGAAGTGTAGAATTGTGGAATATCACAATACCTCATGTAGCTATTTTTATAAGTATCTGAGACATCATTTACCTGTGACTTCTAGCTTGACATTGCCAAAAAAGGCAATGATTAAAAAAAATAATGGCCTTAAAAGTTATGATTTTTGTCCATTAATCAACAGAGCTATGTTTACATTACCTTTATGGTCCATTATTCATATAGATCTGTCATCTAAGATAGCTGGGCCTATTCATGAATGCTGAAAATTACAGCTCATCTCTTCCTTTCCTTCCTTGTGATTCTCATTCATCTTCTCCAATAACATTGACATGGAACATCCACCAACAAATGGAAATGTTCCTCCAACTATTCTGAAATCAAGAGACTATGAATTAGCATGTTCTACCCATCAATCTTTTGTTCTCACCATGTAACCAGTCTTTAATTTGGTCAAATGAAAATCACTCCAAAAGTCCTAAGGCATTTCATGCTTTAACAGATTAGAATACATATTTTTAATATTTATTTATATTTATATTTAAAATAATTAGACAATTTCCACCTTTGTTTTTGCTTGCTTTTTTTCCCTCTCATGTTTTTTTTTTCTTATTTTGATCTGATTTTTCTTCTTTAGCATGACAAATATGGAAATATGTTTAGAAGAATTGCACATGTTTAATGAATATCAGATTGATTGCTGTCTTAAGGAAAAAAGAGGAGGAAGAGACAGAGAAAAATTTGGAACTCAAGGCTTTTCAAAAGTGAATACTGAAAACTATCTTTGCATGTATTTGGAAAAAATGAAATAAATTATTTAAAATTTCAAAAAACCTAACACATGTAACACATACAGAACACCTGTTGAACATGCCCTGCCCTCCCAAGATATACCCTAATTTTTATTAGACATCAGAAGGAAAATTATCATTAGTTGTTATAATTGAGTAGCTGGTAAAGCTATGACAGGGCATAACAGATACTTTCCTACATCTGGAGTTAGTACAATTCATCTTTGTAAGTTCAAAGCTGGCCTCAGACACAATTTGTATGTTCCTGATCAGATCATTTAATCTTGTTTGCTTCAGCATCCTCATCTGAGGATAGTTAGAGAAGGAAATGACAAATCACTCCAGAATCTTTGTCAAACCCCCCCAAAAAAAATCCCAGGTTGGGAAACAGTCAGACATGACTGAAAAACTGAAAAAGAAGTTTTAACAATTTTTGTTTGTGTCTGTTTCCTTATTTGTAAAATGGTATTATAATAGCACTTACTTTGTAAGAATGTTGTGAGAATCAAATAAAATACATTTTTTTTCCAAAAGCATTTGACACATTATAGGTGCTATATAATTGTAACCTATTATTGTGGTTGTTATTAATGAATTAATAATAAAAATAGCCTCAATAATAAGAATTTAAAACTTCCTTTAGACTTTTGGAAGAAGTTTTGGAGAAATGTTTTGTTTTTTTCATATCTTTTTTATTTTTTAATAAAGATTGTATTTTCAAAATATATGCACAAATAATTTGACAACGTTGACCCTTGCGTAGCCTTGTGTTTCAGATTTTCTCCTTTCCCCCCACGTCCTCCCCTAGATGGCAAGCTATCTAATATATGTTAAACATGTTAAAATATATGTTAAATCCAATATATAAAAACATATTTGTAAAATTCTCTTGCTGCACAATCAGATCAAAAAAGAAAAAAGAAAGTAAAAGAGTAAGGAAACAAAATGCAAGAGAGCAGCAACAAAAAGAGTGAGAATGTTATGTTGTGGTACACATTCAGTTCCTATAGTCCTCTCTCCAGGTGTAGTTGGCTCTCTTTATCACAAAATCATTGGAACTGGCCTCAGTCATCTCATTGCTAGGAAGAGTTACATTCATCAGAATTGATCATCTTATAATATTGATGTTGTCATGTAAATTATCTCCTGGTTCTGCTCATTTCACTAAGCATCAGTTCACATAAACCTCTCTAAGCCTTTCTAGAATAATCCTACTGATCTTTTCTTATAAAATAATAATATTCCATAACATTCATATACCATAACTTAGTCAGCTATTCTCCAACTGATGATCCACTCAGTTTCCAGTTTCTTGTCACTATAAAAAGGTCTGCCATAAACATTTTTGCACATGTGGGTCCCTTTCTTTCTTATAAGATGGATAAATGTTTTAAACAAAACCATTGTTATGTACTTTCTCATGAATGTTCTATTACTTATCCATGGGAAGAAAGCCATCTTTTTCAATGATTCTCAACTTTATTCTATTATATAATACTTCATGAATCATAGGAAATTACAGCAAATATGTCAATATTTTAAAGGCAAAATTGTGTGGCTCTGGTCTTTAGATAAAAATTTGGAAAAGCTATCCAGCCTAGTTTTGTTTTTCCTCTTTTTTTTTCATTCTAGAATCAGTTCTTATTGCATTTTCAATATCTGTCCAAAATTGATATTCTGGAATAAGTTCTATAAATTCTCCAACCAACTGAATATCATGATCCATAAAATGGACATTATTGCCTATTTGAAAATGTGACAATTAATGTAAGCTGATGAGAAAAGATTGTATTAAGCATTTGGGTATTCCATATTGCTTAAACGAAGAGGAGTATAGACATATCTACTCATCTCCCCCCTCTAACGTTGCAAAGAATTGGATTAGATTTTTATATTTCCAACAGGTAAAACACATATGCCACTTTTTAAACTAATTGAAAGCACTTTCTGAACTTCTTTTCATAATAAAGGAAACTTCCCCCTTTTCAGCTTCTAAGCGATGAATGTCTCACCTACACATTCCATTCCATTATGTCATCACACATATCACATTAAGGGGTCACACTTTTTAGTAATGCCCAGTGGGGCTCATCTCTTTATGACACCAGCCATTATAATGAACCATGCTATCATTTCAACTACAAGCATTTCCTCCTTTAGTCTTCCCCGCTTTGAAGCTGATATTCCAATTTTCTTTCTGCTTTTTGCTTAACCAACTTTGCCAAACTTCATTAAAGTTAGTAGAGAACATCTATAATAGATGTACAAGAATTCAAACTATCATGAACTGACCAAGGATTGAAAATGAAAAATGAAAAGGAGGAAACAAAATTTTCCTTTAATATCCATGTGTTGTACTTCTTTTAGTTCGTAGGATCATCAATCTCAAACTGGAAATGTTTCCTATTGATATTTGACTGAACACAGAAAGATACTAAGTTGAGCAGTATTATGGATTGAATTTTCTTTTGGAAAAGTAATAAAATTGGTGTTTCCCCTCAAAAAAGAGAGAAATTACCTCCTGCTGTAGCCATTGCTCTGCAGAGGTGGAAGGTCAATGTGTGACACTGCATAGATTTATGAACATAGTTTCATAGGATGATTTTTAGTGATAATTTGTCTCCATTTTATTTTCTATTAAAAATAATACATGGGATGTTTAAGACAGTATAGGAAGAGGGATGAAGGAGGAAATTAAGGGAATGCAAAAATGCAATATAGCAATCTAATTTTAAGGAATCAATAAAATGAAAGATGCATTGTTATTAAATAATAATTTAATTGTGATAATTTAATATTTCCTCCACTAAAGTCCTGCTACCATATTTTCTTCATAAATGAAAATGATCCTGACTTTTTATTTTCTTCTTGTATATTGTTAAAATTTTGAATTATGGCACATGAATACAATGCACATTTCTTTGTCATAATAAATGATCAGTGTGGATATTAGAAGGTTATAGGGGAAAAAAACATAAACTAATGGAAATTAAAATACAGAAAATGAGAAAAAACAATATACAAAATGACTACAAGAATACAAATGAAAAGAATTTAAAACAAACTGAATGCTATATAAATATAAAGGATGAGCTTAGTGTCACATAAGATAGATAATGTGTGCATGTTTATATAATATAGAATATAATAATCATACATATGATGTGATATTATAAGGTTTGATAATATAATGTGATATAAATAATATAACATTATGATGCAATATAAAATGATGCTCAGGAAGATCAGAGTTAAAATCTAGTCTCACTCACTAATTATGTAGCAGTGATCTAGTCACTTAATTCTATTTGGCTCAATTTTAAATCTAAAAAATTAAGTTGAAGAAGCCACTCCCCAACTGCTTTAGTATCATTGCCAAGAAAAATTTCAAGAAAAGATTGGATGTGGCTGAAACAACTAAAAACAACAAAATAGTTTTTAAAAAAAGTTGAAACAAAAAACAACAAATAGTTAAGTGATCTGCCCAGGGTCAAACAGTTTGAAAGCATCAGAATCAGGATTTACCATCCTGATTCAAGATCCTGTTCTTTCTCCCTTTCTTCTTCTCTCCTATCTTTTTCTGTCTTCATTTATTTCCTCTTCTTTCACTTATCTCATTTTCTTTTTCATCTTCCTTCTTTATACCTCCCTTTATCTCTTCCTTTCTCTTTTTTTCTACTTTCTTTCACAAACTCCTTTTCACCCTTCCTTTTTTTCAATTTGTTCCTTCCTTCCTTTATTCTTTCAAGTTTTCCTTCCTTCTTTATTTCCTTTCTTTCTTTCTTCTTTCCTCCTTCTCTCACTTATAATCTCTTTCCACTCCTTCTCTTCCCCTTGTCTTTCCCTTGTTATTAAATCTGGTTAGGAAGGGACAGAAATCGGGGAATCATGGACTTAAACAAACTTAAATCTACCAGCCTATTGTTAAATTTGCAGATTGAGCATTCATACTTCAGAAATCCACAACTGCTACAATTCAGGCTTTGTTTTTGTGTGTTTGTTTGCTTGGTTTTGTTTTCTTGCTTGTCCAAACCTAATAATATATGTGAAAATATTAGCGATTCAGATTAAATAAAAAAAAAAATATGATGATATGCTTTTGGGGGAGGGATGAATCAACTGTTAAATATTTTCTAGCACACAACTGAGAGAGTTATCATGGGAAATTAATGTGATGTCAGAATGTAAGCTCCCAATGAACACAGACTGCAGTATACCAGGCAGAAGTATCATCAAAAAAAAAAAAAAGAGAGAGAGAGAGAGAGAGAGAGAGAGAGAGAGAGAGAGAGAGAATTAAAAGCATAAAGAAAACCTCAGTGATGATTCTTGTCACAGTCTATCTCCTTCACCTAAACTCTCCTTCCAGTTGAGGCCCTTGGCCAGTATAATAGAATTTGTTTATAAGAGGAAATAAAGAATGGCATTAATTTTAATTGCATGAAATTTTCATTTGATATTCACTACTCTGGTGGGAATCAGGCAGGAAAGGTATGTAAGCTCTTTTTTTGACAAAGGAAATTGAGGTTTGATGGTAAAGTAAGAGAAGAAGAAAAGAAAGATCTTTTAAATAAGTCCCTACTATGTGCCAAATACTGAGTTAAGCATTTTGAACATATTATTTCATTTGATTATTTCATTTGATCCTCATACCAATCTTGGAAATAGGCATTTGCAATTGCCTAAGATAGTATTGCTACAAAAGCAATTAATGACATAAATTATGACATGAAACAGATTCTTCTCGAACTTTTTTCCAACTCTAAACCTATGATACATGGTTTTTCCTTGGCAAGTTGAGGCACAGAGAATTATTTAGCTAATCCATGTATCTGAGGCTACATTTGAACTCAGGACTTTCTTCCACTAGATTGAACATTGTTTCAACTGGATCACTTACGTGCCACAGGGAAGCTTTGAGAGGCTGGACAAATTTAGCTCAAAAAAAAAAAAAAAGCTGGCAGAGGTAGTCTTTTGATTCAATTATTTTACTCCTCCGTCCAAAATTTTGATTCAATAGGCATTTATTAAGCACCGATTGTCATCAAGTACACAGGCAGGCAGTATAGCTTAATAACAAAAAAAATTAACTTCAGAGAATGATGATTTGGGTACATATTCTGCCTCTGATGGTCACTTCAGGGGCCTTGGACATGTCACAACCTCCCTGATCCTCCTTTTCTCTAATTTTGAAATGGAGTTGGAAGAAATTATTTTAAGGGTCCTTATCAGATGTTGATCAATTAGCTAATGATATTTTAACTGCTAAGTACTGAAGAGAGATGTATTTAGCAAAATGAGGCCCTGGATCACACAGTATCTTTAAAAGAATGGATACATAGAGGGGCACCTAGATGGGACAGTGCATAGGGCACCAGCCCTGAAGACGGGGATCTAAGTTGAAATTCAGCCTCAAACACTTCCTAGTTGGGTGATTCTGGACAATTCACTTAACCCCAATTATCTCAGCAAAATTAATAAAAATATTTCCTCCCCACACATACACATATAAACATGCAAATTTAATCCAAAGCAAGGCATGATCAGTGAATTGCCCCCTTATACTCTCATATATAATGTGGCCACGAGAAGTGCTTCAATGTAGAAAAAGAGTTATCCAAAAAAAAAAAAAAAAAAAAGACTTCCTGGAGAAGCTGGAGAAACCAGTATTGGTTTTGACTGTAAAACTAATTATAAATTCAAAACAAGAAAAACAAAGAAAACTTATTCCTATCACAGAGGATGACAGAAATTACCCATAGGAGGGAAAGTAAAGGGCATTTTCATTAGGCAGAATAAAGTTTAACAAAAACATTTTAACAACAAATTGGGTAATCAAATAAAAAGCTTTCTAATTTTTCTAGTACAGAAAGAGGGGTACTAGTCAAATTTCAGAAGGGCAGTTATATGGCACAATTGTTAGAATGCCAGAACTGGAGTGAAGAAAGTTCATCATCCTTAATCCAAATCTGGGTTTAGATTCTATTATATAACTTTAGACAAATCCCTTAATCTCTATTTGCCTCAGTTTCTTCACCTGTAAAATGAGCTGGAGAAGGAAATACCAAGTAGCTTTAATATGTTTGCCAGGGAAATCCAAATGGGAATCATGCAGAATGGAATTCAAAAGAAATGACTGACAACAAATAATTTCAGAGTACTAAAATGCCCAGATTTATATAGGAAGGAAACCAGTTAACTAATGATATGGAAGATAGATGAATGAGTGGATTCAATAGAAGTTGATTGATCTCTCTGGTAGTTATCACAATAATCCTGACAGATAGCAATTGATGAGCTGTAATTTAAAAAAGACAATGTAATTTTATTTCAGAAGTAAAATCTACATTCGTCTATTTAATAAACATTTAATATTAATTTATCATGTCCTTCAAGAAATACACAAATTAGTTTGATCCTTACCCTTAAGAAACATAGACTATACTAGGCATATAAAAGGAAAAAAAATATACCAAAGAAATTCACAATATCATAGGGTTAAAGTGGGAAGAGTATTGGGAAAAGATTTCACAAAAGGTTTACTTTATGCAATAAATTGTTTCTGTAAAAATACTATCTCAAACAACTTCAAGTTATAAAGAATTACATGGATGTATTGTTGGTAATTCAATAATTCCATTCAATCCTCATTTTTAAAAAAAAGAATCTCATGTATGTCAGGTATCATACTGAGCATTAGGAATCTAAGAGAAAAATAGAAACAGTTCATGAAGAAACTCACATTCTATTTGGAGGATGGATCATATGAAATCTGATCACAGATTAAATGCAAAAACAATGAAAGAAAAAAGGAAGGAAGGAAGGAAGGAAGGGAGGCAGGGAAGGAGGGAAGGAGGGAAAGAGGGAAGGAGGGAAGGAGGGAAGGAGGAAGAAAGAAAGGAAGGAAGGAAGGGATGAAGGAAGGGAGGATGAACCAGTGTTCATGATCTATAGAAAGGATGTCTTTAACTAAATCCTAAATTGAGCTTGGAAAACTGTGAGATTGAGAGAAAGAAAGAACATTTATAAACAATAATCATAGTTCTCTTTGGGTAACATTATGGTAATATCTTAAGCTCTGTCATCAAAAGCATACTTAAGCGCTTACTTCCATGGGGTAAGCCTTATAAGAATCTGAATCATACAGTCTTGCTTTGGAAAGACTTTTAAAGCTCTGTCTTAAACAAAAGCATGGATTAAATAGATACATAGAGTTTAAGGCAATTCCAAATACAAAGGACACATCAGGTGAAAATCATTTGTCCTTTTCTTAAGGAAACCTCCCTAAAGACTCAACAAAAACAAAACAAAACAAAACAAAACAAAGCAGTATTTCCCCTGCTTCAGCATCTTTCAGTTCCATAAGCAAAAATTATATATTTTTTTCATTTCATTTCAAATGTATATGTTTCTCTTCTACCCAGTATAATTGCAATTCTGCTATTAAAAATGTTTATGCATATTATGATAATAATATTGATGATGATTATTATCCAAAACATGCCAATGAATCTGTGAACTTAGTGATTAGATTATTTTTAACAATAGAGTAGCAATCTACCTCCATCTTGCGAACCTGCATGATTTTTGCCCATGTTCTTCCATATATTTGCCCCGAGGTATCTATCCAATGTACTGATGGCCATTCTGATTTTCATGTGACATTTTAATGTTATCAGTATATATGACCCTGGACCAATCGCTTAAATTCCTGTTGCTTCATTTTCTTTACCCATAACATAGAGTGAACAGAATCATTTGCCTTGAAAGTTTCTTATAGCTCTATACATGATTCTATGATGATAAATTAAGTTCAATAAATATTGAATGAAAAAAAAATAAAAATAAATATTGACTGAATGATACATTCGTGTAGTGGAGAAGGAGGGGAAATAGGAAGTTAAGATCTCAGTTCAAATTTTGCTTCTGACATATACTATGTGGCCCTGGGCAAGATGCTTAACCTCTCAGTATCCTGGATAAGAGATGTCAAACTGAAGATGCACAAGACACATCCAGCACACAATATTGCTGAGTGTAGCCCCAAATTCATAGATTATAATTGAAAAATCCTTGGTAAAATAAATAAATAATGCAATTAAGTAGATAATATTTTTATGTATTTGTTTAAATCAAAATCTGGTCCACAGTGACCCTTATGCATGGTTTATTGACTCCCATTGCTTTTTCAGTTTGACATCACTGACCTAGACAATCTGTAAGACTGCAAATTGCTAACACCAATTTCCATTGGAAGAAGTAGTTTACTCATCTACATCTGGAGACTCATCTATTTATGCAGACCTTTGTCAAGGGAGATGAGCAGCTGTTGGCATGTGAAGGAGGTCTTGGGCTTTTCAGTCATTCTGTTCAAATCTAATTGTCATCTGTCTTTTGGCTCTTGCATCAGTGTGTAATTATAATGAACTGCTTTAAATTTTCAAATGTGCCAAAGGCAAAAAGTGAGGCGCCTGTTTAAAATCTGGAGGAAAAAAAATTAATTAACTTGCTCTGTAGAATCTGTTTTTCCCTCTTCTCCAATATTGCCTAGGTTTTTGAGCCGATATTACCATGCATTTTATCTCTTTCCACTAAGAAACCAAACTGCATCCCAGTGGATGGAATGAAAAATAAACTTTACAGTGTCCATCCTTTTTCTCATATATACTTCAAATCCAAATTACCTCTTGGCAAAAATTCCACAGAGAAAGAGAGATCAGATACTGTAAGTGAACCATCATTCTAATGGCTGTTGGCACTTCCATTAAAACCAAATCACTTGATACTTTAACTGATTTTCATCCATGTACATTGTCCTTGGCGGCCCCTGTGAAATGTTTACATGAGTGCAAATGAAATGCAGCCCACTCTCCTGTGAATCTATGCATTAACCACAAGGCCTTTTGAAATTCTTGGCCAATATGTGTCTCAGAGATTTCAAAAAAGGAAAAAGAACTCACATGTACCAAAAAAAAAAAAAAAATGTTTGTAGCAGTTCTCTTTGTAGTGGCAAGAACATGGAAACTGAGTGGCTGCCCATTAGTTGGGGAATGCCTGAATAAGTTATGGTATATGGATGCTGTGTAATATTATTGTTTGATAAGAAATGATCATCAGGATGATTTCAGAGAGTTCTGGAGAGACTCACATGAATGTATGCTAAGTGAAGTGAATAGAACCAGGAGAACATTGCACATGGCAACAGCAAGATCATATGATGATCAATTCTGACAGACATTTCTCTTTTCAAAAGCAAGGTGATTCAGGCCAATTCCAATGATCTTGTGAGGAAGAAAGCCATCTGCAGCCAGAAAAAGGATTGTGGAGCCTGAGAATGCACCACAATACAATATTTTCACTGTTTTTGTTGTTTGTTGTTTGCTTTCATTTTCCATTTTTTTTTTCCTTTTGGTTCTGATTTTTCTTGTACTGCATGATAATTATGCAAATATGTATAAAAGAATTGTACATTTTTTAACATATATTGGATTACTTGATACCTATGGGAGGTAGTATGGTGAAGGGAGGGGGGGGAAATTCAGAATACAACGTTTTGCTAGCATGAATGTTGAAAATTATCTGTGCATCTGTGCATATTTTTTTTTAATGAAAAGCTTTAATAAAAAAAAAAGAAATTCTTGACTAGTTTTCCCCTGGAAATCAGCATAATTCCTAGCAATTGCTTTCAGTTGGAATGTGCATAGGGATCACAGACTAAGTTGTTATTAGCCTAAGTAGTGTAAGTAGAAAGGCACAATTGCTTTTATATAATGAATCATCATCATCTTCATTATCCTATTTATATGGTGCTTTAATGTTTGCAACCTGCTTTAAGAATATTTCATTGTGTCTTTACAACAACCCTAGAAGGTAGATGATATTGTTAGTGCTATTTTACAAGTAGAAATTAAGCGATTTCTCCAGGGTCATGAAGCTAATCAATTGATGAGACTGAATTTAGGTCTAGCTCTTTATGCACTTTGTTCTTTCTTTCTTTTTCTTTCTTTCTTTCTTTTTTTCTTTTTCTCTTTCTTTCTTTCTCTCTCTCTCTCTCTCTCTCTCTCTCTCTCTCTCTCTCTCTCTTCTCTCTCTCTCTCTTTTTCTCTCCCCTCCTTTCCCCTCCCCTTCCTCCTTCCCTCCCTTCCTCCTTTCCTTCCTTCCTTTCTTCCTTCCTTTCTTCCTTTCTTCCTTCCTTCCTTCTTTCTCTCTATCTCTCTATATAAACATGGATTTTCAAAGTTATTTATCTAAATATCTATGTAGTTATAGAGATAAAGATATAAATATGAATAAAGACATAAAGAGAATAGACCATCAATATCTTGGATAGCTGATTGGTAAATACTCTGAAAACATGGTTACATTTGGTTCCAAAATATATTAGATTACTCTTAGTGTTTACAATAGCAAATAAGTGAATGATAGTAATGGATCTGAGGCTTAGAAAAGAAAGATTAAAGTGCTTTCTTGGGATAGGAGATTCCACCAACACCATCTTCCATAGTTTTGGATAGGCACAGGATAAAGAGAGAAACTATCCAGTCTCTTCAGTAATTGGAGAAAGCAGTAGGGATAGTGAAGATAATGAGATAGAAATGTGGAAAACTGGAAAAGAATGGAGAAGGAAAGAGATGGAAGTTGGGGGGGGGATCTCAGTCTTTGATAAAATACCTTCCCAAGGAGCCTGGCTTCAGCTCCAGATCTAGATATTTGGACTTTCTGCCCCATATCTACACCAGTCCTCCAAAGCCTGTTTACATAACAGATCTAACTCAAACTAATAAATTTTGCCTCTTATCTGGATGCTTCCAATTGCAACTTTGTCTGTTCTGATCTTCTGTAATGTAACTCTTATAAATTATGAGATGGAAAATTACCACTTGTTTGTATCTCTAGGAAAAACTCACAAATCTATATACATTAATGGACCACCCTCCATCCATTGATTCACTTTTTTGACTCAGTCATTCCTCATGGGTTAAGCTAATGCCCATTTCATCATGCTTTCCCTCTCACAGTGATTCAAAATCTTCAGTACTTGTATAAAACCTCATTCCCCACCACCTCTACTGCTTCTTCCTTAAGTTCATTCCTTCAAATATGTCCTCACATTGTCTCGCTCCAAATATACTTTTCTCTTCCACCTTTTTTGTTTGTTTGTTTTAGAAAGACTCTTCCATTAAAACAAAAACAAAAACTTTCTTTTAAGTCATCTATTAGCCATTCAATGTGCTGGTTGTATCATTGAACAATGACTATGATGTTTCACTTCCTCAATTAATTCAGTTCCTTGTTCATGGTCTTTCTTTCAAATTCTGGAATATTTTGCCATACAGATTAACACTATCTTAAATGTGCTAACCTGTCAAGTCCTGAATCTACTCCAATATTATTTCCTACTCATCTTATCTTCATTTCACATGAATCTTCTTTTTTGCCACTAACTCCTCCTTCATCCATGTCTCACATAAATTGGCCTTTCTTTTTCCCAAGGCAAATATTTCTACATGTTCCGTTAGATCCTCCCTTCCCCATCAGATTGTCCTCTATATTTACCTTACTCTCACTAATCTTCAATCTTTTTTTGCCTTTGACTGTATCCAAACACAACAATGTTTCTCCCATTCCTTAAATCATAACCTGATCTGTTCATCCGTGCCACCTCTTGTCATATATCTTCCCTCTCTTTTGTGGCTAAACTCTTTGAAAAAGTTAGTTCTATAACTGATGTCTCACTTCCTTTTCTCTGGTTTTTCTCTCAAATGCAAAAAAAAAAAAATCTGTCTTCCAACTTCATCATTCAACTAAATTTCATTGTCCAGATTCAATAATGATCTCAAAATTGCTATGTCTACTTCCTTCTGCTCTCACAGGTTCCATCATAATGCAGATTTTCATCATTTCATACTTCAACATGAAACCATACCTCAAACAAACAGAGAACAATCTAACTAAAAGTCCATCCTTTACAGTTTGGGGAGATTCAGGTATTGGAAATAAAGGTTCAATTTAATAGCATTTTGCCTAGGGTTTTTATAAGGTCTCCCACATGCAATTTGAAATTTATCCCTTGCCTATCCATTCTGTTACTATCTCAACTTATCCATTTCTCCTTCACTTTTACTCAGTTTCTTCATTTCTTCTTCCAAAGTGTTACTTCTAAACTGGAATCATTTGCATTACTATGCTGTCCATTTGAAACTTCCCAAGCTTTCCTGATGCAATGATATTATACTTGGAATAAAATTCATAAATGAAGATGATCCAAAAGAGAAAAAAAGACTTTCAATTCATCTTCTGTGTGCATTGGTTGAAGGAAACTGGGGACATTTAGTCAGGATAAAAGTGCATGTAGGATAGTATACTTCAAATAGCTGAAAGGTTAACAAATAAGGAGACTAGTCAATGAGCAATTACTTTACTCAGAAGAACTGAGTTTAAATTAAGAGACATATTCAGATTTGGAGTACATAAACCTTTCAAACAAGCACATATAACCAAAATAAAATGGACCTCTAGACATGGTTTTAAATCTAAACATCCCTTAAAGCATTCTTTTTTTTTCCTATAGCAATGGTCATCCTTACTTATCTGATCAATTCTTTCATCCCTCTGAAACTGTTCCTCTTCCTCCTATTAGATCACTTAAATTTTTAGTACAGTGCATAACATACGTAACACAGTGCCTGGCACATAGTAAGTATTTTTTAAATATTTATTGATTTGATTTATTGATTTGAAAAAATAGAAACTATTTTGCATAGAGAAACAAAATGAAAAGAATAATTAAAAGTAATAGTTTTGAAAGAAATTGATGTCATAAAATATTATGCATTGTTGGTCGCTACTATAAGCTTCAAGTTCCTTTACAGTAAAGAAATAATCAATATCATTAGCTGGATTTGAAATATAGCAACTATGAAACAGAGAATGGAGGGATATTTCTGGGTTTGATTTAGTAACTTTGTCAGCTATAAGAAGCAAAATCCTTTATAATTCTAACAAATTCTTTCTGATTGGTAATGGAATTTATTTTCACACCTGACTAATTTGGTCTTTTCTATAGCCATCATTCAGGTTATTGTCTGTTGAATGATTTCCCCCTTGGTAATACAGTTTTCAACACTGGGAGAAAAATATTTAATTAAAGTCACATATTTTAGAATTTTCTAGTTGGTCTATCACTTTGACACTTTTCTGGTTACTTAATTATCCTTATTATAAATATTCATTTTATTATTATTTTTGCCCATATATCTATTGAAATAAAATATTGAGCACATTTCTCATGATTGTAGGTGGACACTCAAAACATCACAACTTTCCCGTTTATACTACAGACATTGGGAAGTATTTTTTTTTATCCACACATATAGATATATGTTTACATGTATTTTTGTGCATAAATTGTTGTTTGGACTTCTTAAAAAGACCTGACATGATTTTATTTATATTTATAATGTTTAAAGAAACAGTGGACTCTAGTCAGACTTTTCAGATAATTTTGCACATAATACTAGCAAGAAAAAAGTCAACAGTTTGATTTTTCAATATAATATTTTGCATTTAACCATATTCCATTTCATTTTATTGTTACCCTCATCTTCTAGCCTCTCAAGCTCTCATTAAATATGGACTTTGATAACCAGTAGTAGTAATTCCTTGCAGTTCATCATCATCTTCACATTTGATGTGGATAACTTCAAAGTATTAGAAATATGTATCTAACTCATCAATTTTTAAATTATGAAAGGCTAACAACATACTTAGCATTTATGGAAAACACTTTTTCTAAAGTGATTCATAGATATAATCTCATTATGATACTCAAAACAATACTGAGAGATATTGTACTTTGTGTATTAGAGACTCGGTTTCCACTTTGAAAAATGGACATAATAACTGAGCTACTTACCATATGCATTTTTGATAATTAAAAGATTAAGACATATTAAAATGGATTTTCAGTTAATAGGTAAAGTTTATGACCTCTAAAGTGATTTTTGTAAAATCTAAAATTCTATTATTACAACTTTCTAACTATAAGGAACCAATGTAAATCATCATCATCATCATAATACTCCTAATAATACTTCATTATTTCGAAAGATAAGGCACTTGAGGGATAAGCTCTCCTCTGAGGATAATTTAAACTAATTGGGATGATAATTCTTGACCATAAACAAAGCCTTTTCAATTGGTTAAGATCTGACAGAGTTTAATCAAGAACATAAGACTATCTCCACACCATCAAAGCAGAATTTATTTTCAAGAAAACTAAATTAGATGCTGAAGGATTAATTTAGACTTAGTTTTCTTCCTTCCTTCCTCCTTTTCTTCCTTGCTCCCTCCCTCCCTCCCTTATAACTTCTTTTTTCTCCCTTCCTTTCAATCCTTCCCTCCTTGTCTCTTTCCTTCTCTCCCTCTTCCTCTCCCTCTTCTACTCCTTCTCCTTCTGCTCTCTCTTCTGTCTTTCTCTTTGTCTTTCTGTCATTCTATTTCTTATCCTCCCCAATATTTACTTGAACTAATGAGTCCACTGGATCCCTAAAGTAGAGCTACTATATGCCCTTGCAAAAGTTTAGGAATAACCCAGATGGATTGGGAGTTGGTTTTCTGTTAATATAACTCATGAGCCCTTCACTCTGGTTGCTAAACATTGACCATAACACCACTGTCCTTATCCCTATGACAAAAGAAAGCAAGAAAGGCATATGGGTGTACAAAGATCTGTACAACCAAATCATTATTAGTTTCTCACTCATGTCTTGCTTTCCCCTTGGCTATTTTTTTTTTCATTCTCCCAAGAGGACTCTTCTCTGTTCTATTAGTAACCTCATTCCTTAATAAAGAACCATTAAATAAGTTCTTAATGAATGTTTGGGAACTAATTTGTTGGTGGGTTTTAGTCATTACTTTCAACACTTTGAGGGCAGTGAGATGTTTCACTTTTGACTCTTTATTCCTGTCTCACAGTTCAGTGCATTATACGGTCATCAATAATGGCTATCAATTGATTGAAACCTAGGTTATCTTGGTTCTGTTGATTCATCTATGCCAATAAAACTGGATTCAGAGTGAGAAGATCTGAATCAAAATACTAGTTTGGATATAAGATCTCTGACTTTGGTATACAAGAAAAAAATGTATTTGCCAAATAGCAATATCAGATATGTTTTCTTGATGTTGCTTAAAGTGTGTGAGAGTCAAGGTTCATAGTCAGATTGAATGAATTCAAGAGGATTTTCTTTAATCACGAAATACTTTATTATGCCAAAAATGATAGGCTAGCCTCTAAACGAGTATAGTTTGGGGAGAACTTTTATTTTGAAATTTTGGGGCTTAGTTAGCAAACTAAGAAGAGTGTAAAGTTTATATATTTAAAAGAGAAAAGAAGGAACATGTATGTCTTTTCATTCAGCTAAGGAGACAGGATGTCTTTTAGCAAGATATTATCAATCAAATGGAATGAGCTTCTTGCAGAGGACAAATAAGGAACAACTAATAAGAGATTGTATTGCTCCACATTGCTTAACTACATGTGTAGTTTTGAGTGGACTGTCAATTTTGACACATCATTTTCCTCCTTTCTGTCTTTTGGAGAGAGGAAATTATGGGGACTAGGTCTGGGAAACCTCATTGCTAAGACACTCTTGAACTTTCAGGTCTAGAATTGTGAAATAAAAGTGTTGGCTTTTCATTCGCAGAACTGGGTTCTAATTTTAGTGATATTATTTGCAATTTGGAGCATCAGTTTCCCAGATCAAAAATTAAGAACCCTTTTGAGGTATTTTGTAGCTTGAAATCTACTCTACTTGTAATCTACCATGGAAATAGTCCCTGGATCTCAGTTTCTCCTCCTGTACAATGAGGCTATTGGATAAGAGAACTTTTGGGATGCCTTCCAATTTTAATTAACTATTCTGTGCCAAAAAACAAGTCACTGGGTTTCAGTTTCTACTTCTATAAAATGAGATGTGTTGGACTAATAGGTCTCTGAGGTCTCTTATTCCAAAACTATTATCTTCTAAATCCAGTTTGTATAACTCTTTCCAAGTTTTATGAATTCCTCTTAGTGTTTTCAAGAAAATAAATTATTTTATAATAAGAAAGAAGTTAATTTCATTATTTTGGCATCAATTTTGACTAGATGTGAGCTTTTACTCTGATCATCTATTCAATATTGTTCATTTTAAAGAACTATCAACAATCATGTTAATTAAGATCAGAGATCTTAATCTAAAAGCTCTCATGCTTTTCTTAAATTAAAGAGTACTTTCAAATATATTCCCAAGTAAATTTGGCACAGTGCTTGGCACATAGTGGGTATTTTACATTTATTGAATTGAACCAATTTTGAACTATTCAGATCACCCCTAACAAAATATCTCAGTTTGAATTCTGAAGCTGAAGAAATGTTAAAAAAAAAAAAAAAAAGATTGGAATCTGGATCCTGTTGCTATTAATGTTAAAATAATCATGCCATTAAAGAGGATCCATGTGGTAGTTACTTAAGAATAATTTTAATGCCCTTTATAACTGCTTTGCCTGAGTGTATTTTTAATGGAAAAAAACCACAAATTCACAAATCAGAACACCATAAAATGCCCTTTTACAATTTCTCTAGAGAAGAAAAGTCACCCACTCCTTCAATATGTAACTCTTAAGCATCTTTTTTTCCAACCCCCTCTAGCAAGCAATGCAGGTTTTCTGCTCTATATGAAGCAAGGCATACTTCATTTAGGGAAAGGATTATGCATAGGACTTTGATTCATTTTTGCTTTAAAACATTTCCAAAAAGAAGGGGGGTGGGATCTGAAAATAGGAAGACAAGACTGACAGGTAGATTTGCACTCTCGGGGAATTAATGGAAGGAAAGAAAGATAAACCTATAGTTCTTGATTTTCTCACTTTTTAAAAGAGAGTGTGTATCTCCTAGGCCTTTGGACCCTAGCACCAAATAGAAAATGACATGATCATTTTAGCTAAACTGATTCCCAATAAGATGCATTCAGCATCTCAAAGGAAATTGGGGATCTTGCTCTTTCCCCTGAAGGCTCTGACTTGAGCTGTGTCAGCTGCAAGAGTGATGATTCTGAATATAAATATCTGATTCAGAGCATTTTTGACACATGCTGTCTCTGGGAAATTTGAGGAGTTTCCAAGTCATATTCAGAACTGGATCCTGGCAGTGGTTTCATTTTTGCCTTCGAAGTTGTTTTTCTTTCACCCTCTTCTCAAAGAGCAACGAAAATCCAATTCTGAGTGGCACTGAATGGCATAACAGATGTATAGCATATAAATACACAGAAACATACAGAGAGTAATGAAAAAATATATAGACTTGTTACCCACCAAATCTGTCAATTACAGTAAGCCCCAAAACAATGAATACAACAAGAATAAATATTGCAATGATAATGTCAATCCACATGTGAGAAAAGTGCTGTAACCCACATTCAATATCTCTTAAATTACAGGAAAAAAATAAGAAGGCATGGGTAAGAATTGCTTATTCAAAATGCCAGGTTCACTAGTTAATGGAGGAAAATTTCTAACTGGCTAACCTGTTGTACACAGGGAATCCAAGGAAATCCAAGGAAATGATGTATTAAAGAGATCTTTTCCTCTTATGGATAGCTTTAACAGTTAAGAAGCCTGCCTTTACATAAAGCCTACTTTTTTTTTTTTTTTCTGTGACTTCTGGTCATTATTCTTAGTTCTCTCCACAGAAGCCAAGGGAAACACATCTTCCTTTTTCAAGTATATACTTGATTAAACTATTGAAGTCATCCTCCAATTAATCCCCATTTTCTTCTGCAAGATGACCATACCTTGATCCAATTAAATCATCATATTGATAGCTTCCACGAACCTGATTGCTCCTCTGGGTTGTTTTCAATGTCCTTCCTAAAAATTCCAACAACCATACCTCAAAATGAATCTAATAATAGAACAAGGAAGAGTTACATGTTCATAACTATTTTCAACTTCCTTACCCCGCACCTCCAACAATTTCATTCTTCTTTTCATGTACTCTAAAAGCCAATTATTTTTGCTGGCTTTCCTATCGTACTATTGAGAATGGAATCAAGCAAAACATCCAATATTCTTCCACCCTTATGTCATATTTTCCCATTCAGTCTTCACATATTAATTGGTCATACTGCTTGATTTAAAGTCAGACATCCTATATTCTATAGTTTTATCTTTACATTTATTGTTCCTTTGTCATTGGGCAAGTAACATATTGCATCTGACCATCATTTTCTTCACATGGGACTTGAAAATATAAGATTGGATCACTACTTAGATATTTTTCATCTCTAAATGTATATTTATGAATAAACCAGTATGTGAGTCATTTACTCCTATATATAGAAACTCTGATGAGAATGCAAAAATGACACTTGGTGGGGAAAGAAAATGTAGATTGAAGACTAATTTTAAAGTTCTGCAACCTGAAAGCACTGAATCCCAACAAAAACAACAACAAAAAAAGACAAATAGTCCAAAATGGATGTTAGCCAATAAGGGCATCACTTTTTTTTCAGCACAACTCTTTGGCTGATAATAATACTAATGTTTCATAGTCATCAAGAGAAACTTAAATAATGGTCAGTATAGCTTATTCTCTTAAGAGCAACTCGGTGTGAGGCACTATAGGAAAAAGTACTAAAGTAATTCTTTTTTTAAAATTCAATATTGACAATAAAACAAGAAAAAATAACTAGAAATTCCATTCATACATGATATTTTGTATCCAAATTGTGCTATATTAATAAGAAGTTAGTAAAATTGAGAACTTTGAATTGCTTTTTTATCTATGTTTCTATGAAAACTTAAAATATTTCAGAAGGCAATTCAAACTAATCAGAAGTGAAAACCATATAAATCATTGAGTACTAGTTTTGGGCTAAATAGTTATTCTCTAATTTACAAAGCAGATAACTTCATTATATTTATTTTTCCAGTGAAAGCCACCTCCATATAAATTATCAAATAATCAAAATATCACTATTCAAGAAATGGCATTTTTAAAATGATGACATTTCTTGATAGGCTTCTTTTTCAAAAGATCTATGATTTTATTGAAGTGATTACCAACCAAAGTTATAATTGAGATGAGACAACTGGGACCTATCCAAGGATTTTAATTATTAAATTCTTATTTCATTTTATTTTTTATTATAGCTTTTTATTTACAAGATATGTGCATGAGTAATTTTTCAGCACTGACAATTGCAAAACCTTTTGTTCCAATTTTCCCCCTACTTTCCCTCACTTCCTCTCCCAGAAGGCAGATAGACCAATACATGTAAAAGATGTTAAAATATATGCTAAAAAGTAGCTGGCTACAAAATAAATCCCCATAAATCCTCAGCATTTTTATACATCACCAACAAAACCCAACAGCAAGAGATACAAAGAGAAATTCCATTCAGAATAACTGTTGATACCATAAAATATTTGGGAATCTATCTACCAAAGAAAGTCAGGAATTATATGAGCAAAATTATAAAAAAGTCTCCACACAAATAAAGTCAGACTTAAATAATTGGAAAAATATTAAGTGCTCTTGGATTGGCCGAGCGAACATAATAAAGATGACAATACTCCCTAAACTAATCTATTTATTTAGTGCTATATTAATCAGACTTCCAAGAAAATATTTTATTGATCTAGAAAAAATAACAACAAAATTCATATGGAACAATAAAAAGTCGAGAATCTCAAGGGAACTAATGAAAAAAAAAATCAAATGAAGGTGGCCTAGCTGTACCTGATCTAAAATTATATTATAAAGCAGCAGTCACCAAAACCATTTGGTATTGGCTAAGAAATAGATTAGTGGATCAGTGAAAAGGCTAGGCTCACAAGACAGAATAGTCAATTATAGCAATCTAGTGTTTGACAAACCCAAAGCCCCTAACTTCTGGGAAAAGAATTCAATATTTGATAAAAACTGCTGGGATAATTGGAAATTAGTATGGCAGAAATTAGGCATGGACCCACACTTAACACCATATACCAAGATAAGATCAAAATGGGTCTATGACCTAGGCATAAAGAACGAGACTATAAATAAATTAGAGGAACATAGAATAGTTTATCTCTCAGACTTGTGGAGGAGAAAGAAATTTGTGACCAAAGATGAACTAGAGACCATTACTGATCACAGAATAGAAAATTTCGATTACATCAAATTAAAAAGCCTTTGTACAAATAAAACTAATGCAAACAAGATTAGAAGGGAAGCAACAAACTGGGAAAACATTTTCACAGTTAAAGGTTCTGATAAAGGCCTCATTTCCAAAATATATAGAGAACTGACTCAAATTTATAAGAAATCAAGCCATTCTCCAATTGATAAATGGTCAAAGGATATGAACAGACAATTTTCAGAGGATGAGATTGAAACTATTACCACTCATATGAAAGAGTGTTCCAAATCATTATTGATCAGAGAAATGCAAATTAAGACAACTCTGAGATACCACTACACACCTGTCAGATTGGCTAAGATGACAGGAAAAAATAATGATGAATGTTGGAGGGGATGCGGGAAAACTGGACACTAATGCATTGTTGGTGGAGTTGTGAACGAATCCAACCATTCTGGAGAGCAATCTGGAATTATGCCCAAAAAATTATCAAATTGTGCATACCCTTTGATCCAGCAGTGTTTCTATTGGGCTTATATCCCAAAGAAATACTAAAGAAGGGAAAGGGACCTGTATGTGCCAAAATGTTTGTAGCAGCCCTGTTTGTAGTGGCTAGAAACTGGAAAATGAATGGATGCCCATCAATTGGAGAATGGCTGGGTAAATTGTGGTATATGAATGTTATGGAATATTATTGTTCTGTAAGAAATGACCAGCAGGATGAATACAGAGAGGCTTGGAGAGACCTTCATGAACTGATGCTAAGTGAAATGAGCAGAACCAGGAGATCATTATACACTTCGACAACGATATTGTATGAGGACATATTTTGATGGAAGTGGATTTCTTTGACAAAGAGACCTGAGTTTCAATTGATAAATGACGGACAAAAGCAGCTACACCCAAAGAAAGAACACTGGGAAACGAATGTGAACTATCTGCATTTTTGTTTTTCTTCCCGGATTATTTATACCTTCTGAATCCAATTCTCCCTACGCAACAAGAGAACTGTTCGATTCTGCAAACATATATTGTATCTAGGATATACTGCAACATATCCAACATATAAAGGACTGCTTGCCATCTAGGGGAGGGGGTGGAGGGAGGGAGGGGAAAAAAATCGGAACAGAAATGAGTGTCAATACAATGTAATTATTAAATAAAAAAACTTAAAAAAAAAATTAAAAAAAAAAAAAAAAAAAATAAAATAAAATATATGCTAAATACAATATATGTATACAGTTATTTTGCTGCACAAGAAGAATCAGACTTTGAAATAATGTATAATTAATGTGTGAAGGAAATAAAAAAAATGGAAGTGGACAAAAACAAAGGGAATAGAAATGCTATGTAGTGTTTCATACTCATTTTCCAGAGTTCTTTCGCTGGGAGTAGCTGGTTCTATTCATTATTGAGCAAATGGAACTGATTTGGTTCATCTCATTGCTGAAGAGAGCCACCTTCAGCATTGATCATTATATAGTATTGTTGTTGAAAAATGTAATGATCTCCTGGTCCTTCTCATTTCACTCAGCATCAGTTCATGTAAGTCTCTGCAGGCCTTGCTGAAATCATCCTGCTGGTTATTTCTTACAAAACAATAGTATTCCATAACATTCATATACCACAATTTATTCAGCCATTATCCAATTGAGGGACATCTATCAGTTTCCAGTTTCTGGCCACTACAAAGAGACCGGCCACAGACATTTTTGCACATACAGGTCCCTTTCCCTTCTTTAAGCTCTCTTTAGGATATAAGCCCAGTAATAACACTGCTGGATCAAAGGGTATGCGCTGTTTGATAATTTGTTGAACATACTTCCAAATTGCTCTCCAGAATGGCTGGATGTATTCACAACTCCACCAATAATGTACCAGTTTTCCCACATCCCCTCCAACATTCAGCATTATCTTTTCCTGTCATTCTAGCCAATCTAAGAAATGTGTAGTGGTATCTCCGAGTTGTCTTAATCTGCATTTCTCTGATTAATAATGACTTGGAGCATCTTTTCATATAGTAGAAATAGTTTCAATTTCTTCATCTGAAAATTGTCTATTCATATCCTTTGATCATTTATCAATTGGAGAATGACTTGAATTCTTATAAATTAGAGTCAGTTCTCTATATATTTTGGAAATGAGGCCTTTATCAGAACCTTTGACTGTAAAAATGTTTTCCCAGTTTATTGTTTCCCTTCTAATCGTGTCTGCATTTAATGCAATATAGATTATTTCTAATAGTTTTTTAGTAGAATATCTGGGGTTCTCTAATTATACCATCACATCATCTGCAAAGAGTGATAATTTGGTTTCCTACTTACCTACTGTAATTTCTTTAATCTCTTTCTCAATTCTTATTCCCACAGCTAGCATTTCTAATAAAATATGAAAAGTAATGCTAATAGTGGGCAACCTTGTTTTACTCTTGATCTTATTGGGAATGGTGCCAGTTTATCCCTATTACATCTGGTGCTTACTGATGGTTTTAAATAAATGTTCCTTATTACTTTAAGGAAAAGTCCATTTATTCCTATACTTTCACGTGTTTTTTAATAGGAATGGATATTGAATTTTATCAAATGGTTTTTCTGCATCTATTGAAATGATCATATGGTGTTTGTTAATTTAGTTATTGATATAGTCAATTATGCTAATAGTTTTCCTAATATTGAACCAGCCCTTCATTCCTGGTATAAATCCTACTTAATCATGGTGTATTATCTTGGAAATGATTTTCTGTAGTCTTTTTGTTAATATTTTATTTAAAATTTTAGCATCAATATCCATTAGGGAGATTGGTCTATAATTTTCTTTCTCTGTTTTCAACCTACCTGGTTTAAGTATCAGTACCATGTCTGTCATAAAAGAAATTTGGTAGGAATCCTTCATTCCCTATTTTTTTTCATATAGTTTATATAACATTGGAGTTAATTGTTCTTTAAATGTTTGGTAGAATTCACATGTAAAACCATCTAGTCCTGGGGATTTTTTCTTAAGGAGTTGATTAATAGCTTGTTCTATTTCTTTTTCTAAAATGGGACCATTTAAGCAATTTAATTCCTCTTCTGTTTATCTGGGAGGCCTATATTTTTGAAGGTAGTCATTCATTTCACTTAGGTTGTCAAATTTATTGGCACAAAGTTGAGCAAAGTAACTCCTAATTATTGCTCTAATTTCCTTTTTATTGGTGGAAAGTTCTCCCTTTTCATTTTTAAGACTAACAATTTGACTTTCCTCTTTCCTTTTTCTAATCAGATTTACCAAAGGTTTATCTATTTTATTTTTTTTCATAAAACCAACTCTTAGTTTTATTTATTAATTCAGTAGTTTTTTTTTTTTTTAATTTTTACTTTCAACTTTATCAATTTCTCCTTTTACTTTTAGAATTTCAAATTTAGTATTTGATTGGGGGTTTTTAATTTGGTCTTTTTCTAGCTTTTTAAGTTGTAAGCCCAATTTATTTATCTTCTCTTTCTCCGTTTTATTCAAGTAAGCCTCTAAGAATATAAAATTTCCTGTTATTACTGTTTTGGCTGCATCCCACCAATTTTGGTATGTTGTCTATTGTTGCCATTCTCTTGGGTGAAATTATTATTTGTGTATATGATTTGCTGTTTCACCCAATCATTCTTTAGGATGAGATTATTTGGTTTCCAATTACCTTTTGGTCTATTTATCCTAGCTTTTTCTTGAATATAGTTTTTATTACATCATGATCTAAAAGAATGCATTTACTATTTCTGCCTTTCTGCATTTAATTTTGAGGTCTTTATGTCCTAATATATAGTCAATTTTTTGTATAGATTCCATGAACAGCTGAGAAGAAAGTTTACTCCTTTCTGTCTCCATTCAGTTTCCTCCAAAGATCTATCATATCATAACTAATTTTTTTTCTAATATTCTATTTACCTCTTTAATTTCTTTCTTATTTGTTTTGCGGTTTGATTTATCTAATTCTGAGAGTGCAAGGTTGAGATCTCCCATTATTATAGTTTTGCTGTCTATTTCTTATTGCAACTCTCAAGTTCTCCTTTAGGAAGTTAGATACTATACTACTTGGTGCACTTATGTTTAGTATTGATATTGCTTCATTATCTATGCTTCCCTTTAATAAGATATAGTTTCTTTCCTTATCTCTTTTAATTAGATCAATTTTTGCTTTTGCTTGCTCTAAGGATAGCTACCCCTGCTTTTTTTACTTCACCTGAAGCATAATAGATTCTGCTCCAGCCTTTTACCTTTACTCTGTATGTATCTAGCTGTTTTAAATGTGTTTCCTGTAAACAACATATTTTAGGGTTCTAGTTTTTGATCCAGTCTGCTATCCACTTCCACTTTATGGGAGAGTTCATCCCATTCACATTTACAGTTAAAATTACTAATTCTATATTTCCTGCCATCTTCTTATTCCCAGATTTTGCTTTTCTTTTTCTTATTCCCCTTACCCCCCTCCCCAGTATTAAAACTTATGGGCACCACTTGCCTCACACTGATCTCCCTCTTTAGAATCCTTCTCACCCCTTTTGAATCCCTTCCCCTTTCTTATAATTTTCCCTTATTACTCTTTTCATTTTCCATTTTCCTCTCCCACTGTTTATTTAATGAGTGAGAGAAGTTTCTCTATAATCCAAAAATGTCAATTATTTTCTCTTTGAGCCAAATCTGTAAGATTCACAAATTGTTCCTCCCCCTCTCTAAATTCCCTCAGATATGATAGGTTTCTTTTGCCTCTTTATGGGATATAGTTTTGCTCTTTTTATCTCCCTTTCTCCCTTTTTCTGATTCTATCCCCTTTCCATTTCTACTTCCCTTTTTTAATATTATATCAGTAAAATCTAATTCTACATGCATTCTTTATGTATGTCCATAACAGAAATAAAGTTCTCAAGAGTTCTTTTTACTTTTTTCTGTTTCTCTTGAGTCATATAGTTGGAAGTCAATTTTTTTTTTTTGTTGTTTAGCTCTGGTTTTTTCATTAGAAATAAATGGAATTTGCCTGTTTCATTAAATGTCCATCTTCTTCCCTGGAAGGAAATTCTCAGGTTATCTGGGTAGTTTATTCTTGGTTGCATTCCAAGTTCTTTTGCCTTTTGGAATATCAGATTTCAGGCCTCTGAATCCTTTAATGTGGAAGCAGCTAGCTATTGAGTGATCCTTATTGTGGCTCCTCCATATTTGAAGTTTTTTTCCTGGCTGCTTATAATATTTTTTTCCTGAATCTGATAGTTCTGAAATTTAGCTATAATATTCCTTGGAGTTTTTATTTTAAGGTCTCTTTCAGAAGGTATTTTATGAATTCTTTCAATGTCTAATTTACCTTCTGATTCTATTACATCTGGGCAGTTCTCTTTGATGATTTCCTATAAAATAATATCTAGGATCTTTTTTTTCATCATAATTTTAGGAAGTCCAATGATCCCCAGATTATCTCTCCTGGATCTATTTCCAGGTCTGTTGCTTTTCCAAGTAGATATTTAACTTTTTTTTCCTTTTTCTTTTTTTCTTTTTTTGTTGTCGTTTTTTGCTTGACTGATTCTTGATGTCTCAATGGATCATTCATTTTTATTTGTTAAGCTCTGATTTTTAATGAGTTATTTTCTTCATTAGCTTTTGTTACTTCTTTTTGTATACATCCAATTGAGTTTTTTAATGAGTTGTTTTGCTGTATGGATTTTTTTTCCCACTTAACTATATATATTTACTGAGTTATTTTCTTTTTCCAATTCACAAATCCTATTTTGGGGGAGTTCTTTATCTTTTCCAATTCACAAATTCTGTTTCCCTGCTCTCCCTGGGAGAATGAAGAAAAATCCTATTCATACCCAGAAAAGGAACTGATTGAGTCTGAATATAGATCAAACCATTCTCTATTTGATCTGTCTCTCCCTTTATTTTTAACTTAATTTATCTTTAGGGATTTAATTTTCTTTAGGGTGCAATAACTATGTTTTCTTTCACAACTTGACTGCTATGGAGATTTTTTGCATAACAATATGGTTTCTTAATTGTGGATGGGGATAAGGGAGAGAACCTAGAACTTAAAAATCTTAAAAACAAATGTAAAAAAATGTGTGAATGTAAGTAAGGAATATATTAAATAAATCATTAAACAAGAACTCAACATTCCTTTGAATAAAGTTATGAAGTTTTCATTTTGACATTCTGAGTTTGATTTTAGCCTACATTTCTAGCCTCATACCATATTAGAATTTTTCACACCTTTCTGTTCCATCAAAATTTTCTACTTGCCATTTCCATATATGGCATTACATTTCCCATCTCAAAATCTTTGTACAAGTTATCTCCTATGACTACTACATCCTACATTCTAACTCATATGTATTAGAATTCTAATATTCCTTCTAAACTCAGTTCATATGTAATCCTCTATAAGAAACCTTTTCCTGAACAATCTATTTCTTCAGATTACCATGTATTAATTATTTGTCTAGATAATATTTTAACTAATTTTAACACAGGTGTCTTGAGGGCAGGGGCTTTTTTTTTTTTTTTAATTTCCTTTTCATTCTCATCCCAAGTCATCTTTTTATATCCATACTGCCTTTTCAATAAATGATATTTAAGTTGAGTTTGATTAAATTATCTTTCCTGCAACTAATCTAAGCCTTTGACTTTCCATCATGCACAACTGGGTGAAACTCAGCCTTTTATTATGTTCATTATCTACTAAAAGAACTTTGTCCTTGGGCTAGCGGAAACAGAACTGATCTTGATTTATGTGTTTTCTTCATCTTTGACTTGGCCAAGTGTGAAAGATTTCATTCAGAAATAATGAAAGATCTATGCAAAGCTACACTGAGAAAGTATAACTCTTGTGATTAGCAAGTATTGGAGTCTATTTATCATCTTTGGGGGATTTAAGCAAACTTACACAGATCACTAATGTGACATATTTGTCTAGTGTCTTGAAATTAGTAGTGAAAGGTAAGGATTTTTTTTTTTTGGCAGAAATTCACATTTACTTACACCTAACCATATAAGGATGTGGCTAATTTGAGCCTGGAGTCAGGAAGATTTGAGTTTAAATTCAATCTCAGAGACTCACTAGCTGTGTGATCTCAGACAAATCACTTCATCATGTTTTCCTTAGTTTCCAAATCTCTAAAATGAGCTGGAGAAGAGAATGCCAAACCACTCTAGTACCTCTTCTAAAAAATGCCAAAAAGAAAGTCACAAAGAGTTGGATGTGATTGAAAAACTACTAAACAATTAAAACTACATAATGTATATGAAGATCACAGTTGATAATTAAGAATGTTAGAGTTGGAAGGAAGCTGAAGAACTCATCTAACACAATTGAGATCAGATCTTTATGCCAATATTTTTGTCTTTCTTCACATTAAGTATTCTTTTTTCTCTAGTAAGAGCAAGATCCTTAGAAACATGAAATTATCATTTCAAAGCTAGGTAGAACTTGAGAAGCCTTCTAGTCTAATTGGCCCATTTATATATTGGGAAGTCTTATCTAGAAGGGAAATAAATTATCTAAGGTCACAGGGACAAAAGATAGGTAAGAGTTAGTAATCACAATTTTAAATCATTTATTTTATTCATCAACTAATAAAAATAATATAAAATACAATTATAGATACATATGTGTGTGTATATATATACATACATACATATACATATACATATACATATACATATACACACACACATACATACATAGGTATAAAAGTACTCTCTTTTAAAACAGCTTAAAGTAAACTTGTCCATTTTTTAATATTTAGTTTAAGGACAGTAGAAAACAGCAACTAGGTAGCACTGTTGGTAAAATAGTGGGCATAGACTTAGAAGATGCCTGTTTCTAAGTTTAGATCTAGAATCAGACATTTACTAGCTGTGTGACCCTGAGCAAGTCATTGCCTCAGTCCCTCATCTATAAAATGAGCTCGACAAGGAAATGACAAACCATTGCAATATTTTTGCCAGGACAATACCCCCCCAAAAAAAAAATTCTCTCATAGAGAATCTGACACTACTAACATGACTGAACCACAAGAAAATGAAATCCAGATTGAAAAACTAGCTTGTGACTCATTATCAACTTTAAAAGAAATCTATTGCAGATGAAGAAACTTTCAAAGAGAGTATTGAAAGACCAAAAATAGGCTTTATCTGAATAAGCAAATATATATGTATATATATTTGCAATAATGTAAAACATTTTCATATTAGTCATACTATACAAGAAGCTTAAATAAAATAAAAAGAATGGGGGGAATGAAAAATGCATGCTTTGGTCTGTATTCAAACAATATCAGTTCTTTCTCTGGAGGTAGATAAACTATTTTTATCATTCATCCTTTAGGATTGTGTTAGATCATTTTATTGCTGAAAATAGCTAATTCAATCACATTTCTACATTGAACAATATTTCTATTACTCTGTATAATATTCTTTTGGTGTTGATCACTTTACTTTGTATGAATTCACTTAAATTATTATAAGTTTTTTTCTCTGAAATCATCTTTCTTTTCATTCCTTATCACCCAATAACACTCCATTACAATTGTACGCTAATTTTTTTTTTCAAACTTCAGCAGTAGATTCAGCTTCTTTAATTTTCTTGCATTATCTACATTGATCATCAAATCTGGACTTCTTTGTGAATTATTCAGTTTTCCACCTGTAGCTCTGTTTGATTTGACCCCCATGGAAAAAGAAGCTCTCAGTCTAGAGTATTATCTGAAGTCTACCCTCTATTTCCAGCTTCTATTTTGTGCATTGCCTCTTTGACTTCCATTAGATTGCAAACTCCTTGAAGGGGAAAACTGTCTTTTTTTTTTTTCTTACTCATTTTAATTCCTTTATTGAGCAAATTAATCTCTCTCCAAATGTGTGGCTTGATAACAAATCAAAATCCATAATAAGAAAGGAAATGGAGACCCCAGAAAAAATGAAATTTGTTGATCTAAATAAGATTTACCGATAATATTTTAAATCTGAATCTCACCTGATGTGAGTTAGAAATAGGTGGCATCAGAGATCTTTAGACATGAGGGAACAGAAAAAGTCCAAAACAAAATGAATGACTTTGTAATTTTCCTTTTTATATACAACTCTCCTCATCTTAACATGTATTTAATTTTATATCAGTTTCTTGATTTCTTATAATTTGAGGGTAGAGGTTCTTTTTTTTTTAATAACTTTTTATTGATAGAACCCATGCCAGGGTAATTTTTTACAGCATTATTCCTTGCATTCACTTCTGTTCCGATTTTTCCCCTCCCTCACTCCACCCCCTCCCCCAGATGGCAAGCAGTCCTTTACATGTTGAATAGGTTACAGTATATCCTGGATACAATATATGTGTGCAGAACTGAACAGTTTTCTTGTTGCACAGGGAGAATTGAATTCAGAAGGCATAAATAACCCGGGAAGAAAAACAAAAATGCGAGCAGTTTATATTCATTTCCCAGTGTTCTTTCTTTGGGTGTAGCTGCTTCTGTCCATCTTTGATCAATTAAAGCTCTCTTTATCGAAGAGATCCACTTCCATCAGAATACAGCCTCAAACAGTATAATTATTGAGGTATATAATGATCTCCTGGTTCTGCTCGTTTCACTTAGCGTCAGTTCATGTAAGTCTCTCTAGTCCTCTCTGTATTTATCCTGCTGGTCATTCCTTACAGAATAATAATATTCCATAACTTTCATATACCACAATTTACTCAGCCATTCTCCAATTGATGGACATCCTTTCATTTTCCAGCTTCTAGTCACTACAAACAGGACTGCCACAAACATTTTGGCACATACAGGTCCCTTTCCCTTCTTTAGTATCTCTTTGGGGTATAAGCCCAGTAGAAACACTGCTGGATCAAAGGGTATGAACAGTTTGATAACTTTTTGAGCATAGTTCCAAATTGCTCTCCAGAATGGCTGGATGTGTTCACAATTCCACCAACAATGTATCAGTGTCCCTAAAACTGTCTTTTTTTATCTGTATACCCAAAAGTATGCTGAGCACAGAGCTTGACCCAAAGTGGAAGTTTAATAAATGTTTATTGAATTGAATTATTTTAAATTGCTATTATTAGTGGTGATATTAATATCATGATGATCATTAAATTTGATAGCTAATTATTCCTGTGCATATTACAAAATTAATACTCTGAAATACCTGCAATTAGCTTGAAAGAAACTCAAACTACCAAATATTTCTGGCTTCTGTACACCATTCATAATATTTTTTTTAAATCTTTTCATGGCCACTATATGTTCCCTTTTATCATACTAAGATGTTAGTAACATATCATTTGGAGTTATTATAGTAAAATAATATTTATTAATTTCAGACTGAAATGTCTTGAGTTCTAAATCTTCAGAAAAGAATGAAATTAAATGAAAGTCCAACTTCAATTCTTTTTTTATTCAAATATAAGCTTTTATTTAAAAAAAATAAGTTTGTCTCTACTAGAGAAGAAATGGAAGCTGTGAAAATACTGTGAATAATTTCATCAGGGAAATGAATCGATCAGGATTCCAATTGGAATTTTGTATGATTATTATCTAGTTTGACTCTTGATATTGATCCTGTGAACTACATAATTGTTTTTAATTTATTTTTGGTTCTGTCTGTAAATTGGAGTAAAAAAAGGCTATTTCTGTCTTTGTTTAATCCAATATCATCAACTAAAATAAATCTCCAGTCATAGGTATTTTGTCCAGTTGTGTTAGATTAAGAATTAAAACTACTTTAAATATTATATAAAATTGTATTGTAAAGGGACAAAATTATACATATGTTGTCCAATCACTTCCGTTACATCCAACTCTTTGTTACCTCATTTGGGGTTTTCTTGACAAAGAGACTGGAATGATTTGCCCTTCTTCTCCAGTTCATTTTACATATGAAGAAACTGAGGCAAACATGGTTAAGTGACTTGCCTAGGATCAACAGCTAGTAAGTGTTAGAGACCAAATTTGAACATAGGAAGATGAGTCTTTCTGATTTCATCCCAGGTGCTCTATCTACTGCATCACCTAGTTCCATAGATATATAGATAGAAAGATAGATATCCAAGGCTACCTTTGTATATTTGATATTTAATACAATATGCTATATGCAATAAATGCTTACCTAATGCTTTTGTAAATGAATATTCAAAACATATCTTTGTTTAAGACAATAAAAGCAAGCTGTAATGTACTACAAACTTACCTTCTTAAAAAATACCTCTTATTCATAAAGAAAATAATGATGGTATAGAAGAGGAGAATGAATGGATAAATGTATGATCATGATTAAAAGAAAGATGATGAAGGAGATGATGATGATGAACTCTCACCAAAATGAATAGGACATGTGAGGTTCTTTTTTTTTTTTTTCATTTCCAACTGAAGCTATCCTTTCTGAAACCAATGATTGGTTTATCCTTGAAAAAAATGACTGTATGAAAATGATTTATGGATCATTTTAAAATAATAAATAAGGATCCTACAATTGCCTTAACATAAGGTCATTTAAAACTTTTCATTGTGCCCTCTTTAATGATTTGGAGTCAGAGCACCTGGCATCCAGTCCTGACTATTGCTAATTATGTTTGTGACTTTGAGCAAGCAATTTAACCATTATTCACTCAGTTTCTGCATATTGGAAATTAGGGCCTTAGAAGAGATGACAGGCAAAGTCCCTTTCAAAGCTAAACCTATATACTCATGACCTCATATTTTCTTTTACTGTAGAGTCCATGATGATTCTGGTGTAACTATTTGTAGCCTCTGTATCTTAATTCCATGCGATGGTGGTCCTAGGATGGAACAATAGAGAGAACAATTATCCTGAAGACATTTTCCTAAATATTTGAGTGTCCTCAATTGTTGAAGCCTACATGTATAATGAAAGTTTTCAAATAAAATGGATTTGAGAAAGTTTAAAATGATGACACACACAACATTCACCATCATTTTCATATTACCCAAATGGATGAAAAATCTCAAGGGTTAGAAAATACTACATCTAAAGGCTAGGACTGGTAAAAAAAAAAAAAAAAAAGTTTTTTTTTTCCTAATGTAATTAGAAATTGAGAAATTACAGAGAATTAAATTCCCAAGTTAAGTATTTTACTTTGCTAAAACACACACATACACACATACAAATGCATATGCATGTGTGCGTGCACAAGCATAAGCTCACACAAACTCATTGTTTTCTGTCATAGGAATTATACTGTTTCCTAAAAGCACAATGATCTTAAACTCAGGTAACTATTCTATTGAACAAGTGCAGAATTGTTTATACACATTTCCAATTTAAGATATGGAATTTTTCATACACTTTTTCTAGAGTTCCAACATCATGTGATATAATTAAGAATAGCAGTACAATGCCATCTACTTGTTACTTTTGAAAATTTCTGCAGAACTATTTTACCACCAAAGCTCAATGTTTTGCATATATGTGTGTGCATTTGTGTGCATGTTCTAAATCAATGATATTGTTTATATACTATGAATATAAATTCAGGAAAATAAAAGACAGAATTAGAGATTTAGATCTTTTATTATCTCCAAATTATTTTTATAGATATATTGATATCTATATCATAGATATAGATGTTTCTATAGATCTGTTAGGGGAAAGGACAGGAGAACATTCTGTAAAGATGGCAGAATTGATTAGAAAATTCTAAGGTCATCAGATTTTCCCCACAAACAAGCCAAAAGAGTATGTCTTAGAGAGAGAAAAAAAAAAAACAGTTGATGCAAAGCACAGCTCCTTCTGGAACATTGTGGGATCTGAAGAAAGATATCAGCACAGAAGTTTGACTCCTGTAAAGTGTAAATACCTCCAGGGTGGTTCCCTTAAAACAAGAAGAAAGGTCTGGAGCTAGCTGGGTTGAAAAGTAGCCCAAATGACTTTTTCTAGCTTGAATACTGTGTAGAGGTGAGTGTCTGAGCAGGAAAGATTGAGGGAACCTTTGTTGATAGAGGACACCAAGTTCAGCTATGCTGTTTGAGACAACTCTGAGTGAGAAGGAATCACTTAATGCCCAGTGAGTCTAAAAGCAGTGAGGCAGCGTCACTACTAGCTATCGGCATTTACAGGTGGAGTTCTTGCTTTTAGATTCCATGTCAGTGGAAACAACTGAAGGAGGACCTGAAGCCAAAGGCACCATCTTTTATATACTTTATAAAGGTGATTATACTAACAAGCATTTATAAATTAAAAAGAAAGAAAGAAAGAAAGAAAGAAAGAAAGAAAGAAAGAAAGAAAGAAAGAAAAAAGAAAGAAAGAAAGAAAGAAAGAAAGAAAGAAAGAAGAAAGAAAGAAAGAAAGAAGAAAGAAAGAAAGAAAGAAAGAAAGAAAGAAAGAAAAAGAAAGAAAGAAAGAAAGAAAGAAAGAAAGAAAGAAAGAAAGAAAGAAAGAAAGAAAGAAAGAAAGAAGAAAGAATCTGACCATAGAAAGTTACTTTGGGAATAGGGAAGATCCAGATTCATCTTCTGATGGAGATACTAAAGCAAAAAATCTCTCCTTCCCCAAAGAGTATCATTAAATGTTCACCTCTCTGAAAAAGAAATCATTGAAAATTTTTTTAAATGAAATAGAGCATTTTTTGTAACAATCAAAAAAAAAAAAGAAAGAAAATTATGAAAAGAAAGTTAACTTACTAGAAAAAAAATCTAAAAGTTTAAGCACAAAAATAACCTCTTGAAAACTAGAATTGAACAAGAGTAAACAAGTAAAATTATAAGAATGCAAGAAATAATAAAATGAAATTTTAAAAATGAAAAAAAGAAGAGTATCTGAGACATCCCATAAGAAAAACAATTGATATGAGAAGAGATAAAGAAAGAAAACAAAGAATAATAGGGCTACCTAAAGACTGATTAAAGGAAAAAAAAAAAAAAAACAGAATCTTGCTAGAATGATGCAAGAAATAATCAATTGTCCTGAGGTGTTAGAATAAGAGGGGGATGTAGAAATAAAACAACAACAACAACTAATCACCACCTGAAGGAAGAAATCCTCAGAAACATCATAAACAGATTAAGAAAATATTATGAGCAACAAGGAATAAAATGCTTTAAATAAAAAAGAGCCACACAATTTAAATATAGAGGAATCACACAAAACCTAGCAGACAGCAACCTAAACATAACATTCTTTTATCCTGCTGTAGGAGAAGATCCACTCTAATATCAACACTTATTCTGATTCTTTGGTCACCCAGAAGTCTACATTTCTAATCCTACCAGGTTTCAGAATTATTTCCCACATCAGCTAAATTAAAAGACTGCAGTTCTTGGAACACTATATATCAAAGAGCAAAAGAATTAAGATTGCATCCAAAAATAGAATTCCCAGAAAAGTCAAGCATTAATATGAAAAAAAAAAGGATATTCCACAATTGCCAGATTTTCATAATTTTCTTGCAAAAATATCTAAAGTTAATAGAAAATCTGACATTTAAAATTCAAAACAAATATAAGCTATAGATCAAAGTCTATTTTAAGGGACTCATGAAGGACAAAGTATTTATGTTCTATAAGTAGAAATAAAGATATACCTCTAAGATTGTCATTAGTAATTAGGTAGATTGAAGGAATAATTGGGGTAGAGTGAATAGGATGGATTCTAAATTATATTACACAAATGAATGAGAAGAAGAATTGACGCAGAATAATTAAATGGGGGAAGGGAATTGTTAGTCCTGGAACCCTAATCTATTAGGAATGTATTAAAATGGGAACTATTCAATCATATATATATGCACACATGCTTACACACAAACACACATTGTATATATCACTTACATAAACATGAAATTTTTCCTGATACATATATAATACATATGATACATGCATGCATGTTTCTATGCATTTTATATATATATATATATACATACATACACACACACATACAATACATAAAATAAGTAAATTATAAAGCACATGTTCTGCTTAATGATCCCTCACACTCTGAGTAGGATTCCAGAGGTGACCAGTAAGACCCCTAAAAAATGGGAGAAGAATGTCTTTCTAGTTATAATGACTGCTGTCTTCATGTTTAGGTGCCCTTTGCAATATTGTCAATTGGTATCAATTTAGTCAATAACTTTATAGAATGTCCAAAACTGTATATTAGCAGGGAAGCTATATGGAATGAATTTTTCATGGGAAAAATGAACCTTGCAAAACTTAAGTCGTATACTATGAAGAGAAAACATTTAGAAAACCAGAATAAGAGGTTGAATATAAGATCATCTGATTTCAAGTATCATAAAGAAGGAACAGAGGCAATAGCAGAGGCAATATCAAATTAGAATCAGAGGGATATGATGATTGTTGGATATAAAGAATAAAAGATAGAGGAGCTTTAAAAAGATGACAATGAGATTGAAAATTTGGATGTGAAAGTAGTAGTAATATTACCAGCAAGAGAGAAGCCAAGAGAGTCAAAAGATCTGGGAAAAGAGAAAACAATTTCATTTATTTGTAGAGGGCCAGGAGGTAAGAATCCATTCCAGCTCTTAAATCTTACAGTAACTTGGCTCACCAAAACTCCCTTTTCTTATTGAAATAGCAAAAACTACTTGTCAATAGCATAAATTAATAATCTAGTGACTGAAGCAGAATGCAAACACTACTTTTTTTGGATTAAAGACAAACCTTTTAACTTGGGACAAAACAAACTGCCCTCAATGGAGATTAAAGGCATTTGGGAGAAAGATACTTGAAACAACAGTGTGATAAATTTTACTCTGATGTGTATTCCAACTATCTCAATTTAAGTAACTAAAATCAGGGCTTAATCATGTATATCCCAGTAGATCTTATTTCTTCGAGAAAATAGTAGAAACTTCAAAGAATTTGATGACCAAAACATTATGGAAGCAAAGGAAATAGAAAGTGTCAAGAAGAAGGGGTCATGCTTTTTCTTACTGAATTTCAAAACTGATGAAAACTGAAAAACTTAATTGGACTTAGAGACATTTGAGATGACTTTCAAAAGGGCAGTGGTGCACAAAATTCTAAAAAACTGAATAATGAATGGCTCTTGAAAAAGTGGAGATAGCCCATGTAGACTACTCTTCAAATTAGACAGTGAAAGGGGATGGAAACTTTAAAGGGTTAAGATAGATGGTTGAAAGTAATTATATCCCCTTGTTAGTATTTTGATCCTTCAACAGATTTATCAATCCATTTGAAGTTAAATTCATTCTTTTCACCATTTGTGGCTGTTTTAACCTTGTGCCCTGTGCCCAGTTAGCCATAATCATAATATTTGATAATCATTACAATAATATTTTTATCTGAAGAAAACTGGCTGGGTCACTTAACATGGCACCCAAAACTTATTGCTAGATTCAAGTGGTAGCTCCACCCATTATGGTTTCTATCACACTGACACTACTGTAATCCCTTCTTAAGATCTAATTTTCCCTAGCCAATCAGAATACTGGGAATAGTATTTGCTGTCTATACCTTCCTTGTTTATCTCTTTAAGCAAGTGATAGTTGTTGTTCCACCTATACTTAGATTAATCACAGAAGATTCAAGATACTTTGATTGAATTAAGCAATTAATCAGAATATAAATTATGTGAGTACAAGTTGATGGGGACTTGCCTCACTTACCATTAGGAGGGGGAGTTAGGAAAAGGTCTCCAGAAAGAATATTAAATAAGAATGAAATCCTTTTGAGAATTTTGATTACTGGATTACTTGATTACTATGTCTCTTTTCTTGGAAAGTAGAGTGCTAATTAAGTTGTTCACTTTCTGAGTTCTTCCAGTTCCCTTGTCTTGTCAACTGTCCTGCCATTGTTCATTTGGAAAAGGTAGATGGTGATCATCAGTCTTTATTTTTGTCATTTTCTTGGTGTTAAAAGTGAACAAAATATCTCTATACCAATTGGGAGAGAAGTTCTTATACCATGAAAAACTGAGGTCCACTTTAAATAAGAGAGAAGACTAAGGCAGAACATTTAGCCTGCCAACAGCATTGTCCTGGGGGCACTTCCTATCCTGGCTGTGTCAGCCTTACAGTGAAATGGCAAAGACAGTCCCTTCATTCAAGGATGTTTTCTAGCCCCTGTTTTTTTTTTTTTTTTAGTTTTTTTTAAATTTATTTATAAAACATTTGCATGGGTAATTTTTCAACATTGACCCTTGCAAAGCCTTTTTTCCCAAAATATCCCCTTTTTCCCCACCCTCCTAGATAGCAGATAGTACAATACATGTTAAATATGTAAAATATATGTTAAATCCAATATACGTATACATATTTACAGTTATTTTGCTGCACAAGAAAAATCAGATCAAGAAAGAGAAAAAAAAAAAAAAACTGGGCAAGAAAACAAAATGCAAACAAACAAAAACAGAAAGAGTGAGAATCCAGCCCCTGTTTACTTTGACTTTAGGATGAAAGCAGCACTAGCTTCAACCTAGGGCTAATTCTTTCTCTCTGGATGATAATTTGAAAACTATTGAAAACTATAACATGCACCCCCAACAACAACAAAACATTGCAATCCATAAAAGATTTTTGAGGGAAGTTTCATTAAAAAATACAAAAACAAAAACAAACCCAGAGTCTCAAACAACACTTAGAAAATATATCTTTTCCAAGAAGCCCATCCTTCTTCAATAACTTAGAGAGGTTCAATAATTTCTAATACAATCCAACAATTTCATTTTGATCTTATGACTTATTCAGTTCCTCAGTGAGTTGTCCTGAAAGTCTGTACAGTTCTTACCAGGTGTGAGTGGCAATTTTTCTCCATTAAAAATTCCATTTTTGGTAAAAGAAAAGGAAATAAACATTTATATAGTGCTTACTATGTGCTAGGTACTGTGAAAGGAACTTTATAAATATTTTTTCATGTGATCCTCATAACTCTTTGAGGTAGATGCTGTTATTATCTCCATTTTACCATTGAGCAAACTGGCACAAAAGAAGATTAAATGACTTGCCCAGGATCATACAACTAGTAAGGCAGAAATTCAAAGGCAGATTTGAGCTCATGTCTTCCTTACTCCAGACTCTTTGATCTAATTATTGTACCAAATACCTGCCCTCAAAATATCAAACTATTATTCTTAGAGAGGTACTCTTTACATGGATCTTTGATTCCATTGATACAGAGAACTCCTAGCTGAAGAAATTCCTACTATTAGGGCATGTTGGCACCTTCTCTGTAACTTAGTCTTAGAGAGTTAGAGAGTTAGAACAACAGACATATAATTTACCTGGAATCACATAGCCAGTATGTCAGAGATGGGATTTGATTCCAGATCATGCTGACTCCAAGGCCAATTCTATATTCACTATGCTACTTGCTCAAATACAATGTATTATCAAATGTCTGTTAAAGCAAGTACTTTCTAATCATTTGGACTGTTCTTCGCAGGCTCAGAAGGGAATACCTAAAGTTTCCTTTGCTTTTCAAGCAGCACAAGTCCTGTAACGAGGTACATACTCTTATAGGCCTTTGGATTTTTTCCACTTGCCTCTGATCTCACAGATCCTTACTATTCTATACCTCCTAATGACTTCTTAATATTAACTCCTTGATCAGTCCAATCCTCATGTCCCTTTTCCTTTTGATACTTGGGAGAAGTATAACTCATGCCTGCTTATTCAAAAGCCAAAAAAAAAAAAAAAATACAATCCAATTAATCCTTAAGTGCCTCAAAAGGCACCCCAGAACAAAGGGGCTTGAGCCTAGAACAACAAAAAAAAAAAAAAAATGATAAGAAAGAAAAAAAAAAAAAAAAGTAAAGTACTGGGGGAAAAAAAAAACTGGCTTCAAATTCTATAAGAACCATTATTAGTTTGGCTGACCTTTTGCTAGTTAATTCACCTTTAAGAAGCTGAATCAAAGCTTTAGAATTCATTGACTAAGTCCAGAATGAATCCCATCTGCCCCAGGATGGATGGCATTTCCTTTTCTGACACTATCAATCAATCAAGAATCTTTTTTTTTTCCTTCACTATGCAGTAGAAACATTGATTATTGATTAAATTTGGAAGAATTTCTTGAGGTTTCATGATGGAATTGTTGGATTGTCCCTGGTGTCTGGTGCAAGAAACAAGAGTTTTAAATCCTTTATATCACACAACCACTTAGGAGATACAGTTCCTTTTTTTTTTTTTTTTTTTAGTAGAAACTAGTATATGAAGTAACACAGTTGAAAAATTCAAAAATGCCTGAAAAAACATATTCACCAATGAAAAGTGAAGTCAGCAGAAACAGAAATATATACTGACTACAGCAAAGTCAATGAAAACCTTAAGAAAAACAGACTGAACACTGCATACTTATAAGGGGAATAGCAAAGTGTTTAGAAAATACACTTCACTGAGGATGAGGGGGACTATGGCTGTGGATTATTGAATACATTAGCATGTATGGTTTATGATTTGGTGAGTTTTGCTGAACTGATTGCTTTTCTTTTCCTTTTGAAACTTTTGTCACTGATAGGCAATGGAGAATGAATTCCACTAGATAAACCGAACACACACACACATACACACACACACACACACACACACACACACACACACACACACAGAAACAAAGAGATAAAAATAGAGAAAAAGAAAGAGACACATAGAGACAAGGAATGACATAAAAATAGAGACAAAAAATACACAGAGAGACAAAGACAGACAGAAATGGAGAGAGATAGAGACAGAAAGAGGGTCAGACACAAAAAGAAACACATACACACAGACAGAGACAGACAGAGACAGAGAAACAAAGACACACACCAAGAGAAATACAGAGAAAGCCACACAAAGAGGGAGAAGGAAGAGGGGAGAAGGAGTGAAGAAACAATTATGTATGCGGTTCTACTTGAGAGAAAGGGAAGCCATTACATCACAAATTCCACCCCACCCTAAAAATGTCTCCATCTTTCATATGAGAAGTATAACATGGAGTATAAATTCTGCTTTTTTTCTGTTTTTGAAGTTGACAGGAAAAAGGGAGACAGAAAAAGGGAGAACTATCAAAAGATTAGTGTCTTTAAGAACTACATTTTTTCCCATTCCCACATCATACTCCTACACAGGTTTCCTCTTATTAGAACCCTGTTCTGTCTTTCTCTGCCCTCATGATAATTGGAGACAACTTCCTATTTTCTATACTCAAATCTTTATCTGAGATGAAGGGACAGTATCTTGCTTTTTTTTTTTTTTTTCTTAAAGAGACAAGTCAATTCTAAGTCAAGGGATTTCTGCCCTATTAAGAAGCAAAAACTGTCTCCTTTTTTAGACAATGGGACCCATAAGAATCTGTCTAATGTTTTGAGTGGGGCTGTGGATAAAAGATGAGATATAATACACTCCCTCATATTGCAACATTAGTTGTTAGGTGGACTTATAGTGTTGCTAATAGTGGTAAAAAAAAAAGTCAGGCTTACAAGAAAAGAGTCTCCTAGGTAGGAAATGAGATTAAATTATGTTTGCATTGCTTTCATAAACCTTACAATCACTTTCTCTATCACCTGTCTACAAATGTCCATTATGTCCTATACAATCATGCTTCTAATTTTATGAGTTTCAGTGATGATATTCAGTACCCAGAATGAAATTTGGTATATGCTAAATACTTAATAAATTACTATACTATACTATAGTGAATGTTATATTATACTTTCTACACTATATGAATACTATAAAATACTTTCACATGGATTTTCATGTTAGTTTATAGTTACTTTTATGCTAATTCTGATGTCTTTGCCAGTAATCACCAAGTATCCATCATCCACCTACTAAGCTAATATTTAATCTCTTCTTTAAAACTTAAACCAACAAGTCAGGGAATATCTAAGGATTATAATTCAACCTTGACTTGATGCCATATGAGGGTGAGTTGAAAGAAATGAAAATGTTTAGGCTGAGGAAGCTCTTGGGAGACATATTAGTTGTTTTCAAGCATTTGAGGAATTAAAACATTGGAGAAGAAATTACTTTTGTCCTGCTTGTCTCCAGATGTTCAATTTGAGAAACACTGGATAGAAGTTTCAAAGATGTCAGGAAAAAATAGTCTCAGCAATTAAAACTAACTGAAATTATAATGATCCAAATCAGGCGATAGATCATGCCCTTAACTTTAACAAGAAATTTACTAAAATGGGAAAAATGAGTTTTAGAGTCAAAGAAGAATCTGGATTCAAATTTTATTTATGTGATTATAACCTATATGAAAGACATTAAGTCACTTAAATGTTCTGGGTCTCGGTTACCTTATTTCTAGAAAGAGAGGATTGGATCAGATAGCTTTTATGGTTCTCCAGCTTTTAAATATATGATCCTGTAGTCTTCAAGTTAAGATTGCATGATATAACATTAAGAATTTTACAGAGGAAATTCTTGCTCAGACATGAGCTGGACTAGAAGGACACCGGCATTAAATGAGTCTACATTTTTGATCTTCCTATCGTCCACAGCATTACCAAGTCCTTGAAATAACTGTGATCTTGAAGTCTCAAATCAATCTCACCAGCCATTTTTACTAGTTTCCCTATGACTTTTGCTCATCTATCTCCGCCACTCAATTCTGGCAGTGTAATTTTCAAGCCCTGATACTGGGCTCAGAGCCTAACACTGTTGCAAAGTAGAAGGGAGTGGGTATATTGCCAATCCAACCTACATATTTCTAAGTGACTTGGGAATGGAAAGTGAATTATTTCAGAATTTTAAATGTAGATTTCTTAAGGTACATACAAACTAGTCTATGTGAAGCATGTTTTTTGAATGTCATTTTTTCTGTTATTGGAGAGAGAAGAGGAGAAGTAGCAGTTTGAAACTATGATTTTACTTTTGTAGTGAATTCTTTTTATCAGAGCAGATGAGCTCCTATTCTGAAAATTATAGCCTCAGAGATTGTCTAGGGACATCAAGAGAATAAATTATACACCCAGGCTCTTAAACTACTCTGTGTCAAAAGGTAATTCTTGAACTCAGACCTTTCTAACTCTAAGGCTTGCATTTTATCCATGCCATTGCTTTGAAAGCACAAATTTATGCAAAATAAATACAATGCCATCTGATGAAGGTGAAGCATATCAATGTGTATGTTTGTGTGTGATCATTTTACTTTCTTTAAACACTGCTGAGATTGGGTTATTTTTTTAACTGATTTAATTTTGCAAGGAAAATGGGAAAAATACACCACACACATACACTCACACACACACACACAATGACAAATTTTCCAATGCAGTTCTTAGTTCATAAATCTAATGACTCTGAGAATAAACTGAGTGGTTCAAAAGTATGTTATATGAGTTGAGAAGTCCTTGTAATCCAAACAATGGTACCAGTCCTCTCAGGCATTCCTCAGCTCCTCATGGAAAATTAATGCAAGCTAAAGTTCATGAAATCAATTTTAATTTAAATTAATTTAGCGTCTAACTGGTATCAAATATTTACAATGCATATATTTGTAAAAATTATTGTGAGGACAAAAGTTTATAATTGTATCTGGAATATATCAGCTGCCTGGAGCAGTTTCCATGCCACATTTAAAAGACCAGAACATGCAATCAGCCTGGTGTTCAGTTTTTTGGAAGCTGTAATATCTTAAGTGGTATTGCCTTCAAGGCTAACACAGATTTAAGAGTCAGGCATTATTATGGTTTTCTTTTAATAATTCAAGAGTGGTCCTTGGGTCATTGGTCCCCTTCGTGCCTCAGTACTCTTATCTGCAAAATGAGTAATGAATTATAAAATGTTCATCTAAATGTCTGAAAATCTAAGTGGAATTTGAAGCATGGACAGAAATTCTTTGGGATCTTTTACAATTGTTGCTATCTATTGACTTAATGATGCAGTGGACAGATGGCTAGACTTGGTTGGAATAAGAAAGAAATGGGTTTGAATCATGCCTGGGATTCATTGGCTGTATGATCCTGAGCAAGTCATTCATCTTTTCTATTAGGTTACTGGGCATGGATATCCCCACACCCTTTAATGTCCATGAAACAATGGAAGGAGTTTTGATTGTGGATTCAGTAAAACTTTAATTCAGCTCTTACCTATAATATTCATTAACTTTTGTTGGAATCTTTACAAACTGCTAACTCATTAGAGTTAATAGATTATTGATCTGATCTTAGAAGATGTTTGGGGCCAGAACCTGAAACAAGGTACTAAGTAGAACTAATTGATACAATACTTGTGTTCACACCTTTACTCATTGGAGTTCACACGTTTGGGAGATTTCAGGGTTTAGTATGAGATATCCAAATTCATACTTCTCTTGCAGCTCTTAGGGTCAGAAAGCAAGCTGGGAGATATCCCACAATCCTACTCTCTCATATATAAGAAACAGACAGAGGCTCTCAGGGGGAGTTCAGCTGAATTAGATTGAGAGGGGAGCGTCAAGTGAGTTCAGCCAGAAGCCCTCTCTCATAAAAGAGTTACTTTGGGTTAGAGAGAGTTACTTCGGAACATTGACTGGGGTCAGAGAGGAGCACTCTGGGAGGAAGCCTATAAGCCCTCTCTCCAAGGCAAGAGAGATCCATTCCATTTTCCACTTGGCTGGCTGGAGACTAAAGAAAACAGAGGCAGCAGCAAAGGACAATCTGCAAGAGCTCTTGGAACCAAGCAGAGAGATACCTCAACTAATCGGGCTATTTTGGAAGGAGAAAATAAACGTTTGCATTTTTATCACCTGGCTGCATTTTGAGGTGATTATTACTTTTAACTGCAACTAAGGCTGCTTCCAGAAAACCTCCCCAAGAAACCTGTTTTCTTCCAGAGAGAACCGGTATTATTTTAAAGAAGATCATAACAAACTTTAAGCAAATTGCTTAACTAATCAGAGGCTCATTTTCTTCATGCATGGAATTATGTCAGTGGAATCAGTTCTATAGTTATATTTTTATTTGATGTATTGACAGAAAATGACTAAAGAAAAAGTCATATTTGAAATTTAATTTATTTTCTTCCCACATTTTTTTTAAAGGAAAAAGAACTCATTATATATTTAAACAGAAATTGAGGACAACCTTCCTTCTCCATCTCCCACACAAAGTCAACAGTGTAATTGTACCTCTAAAAGTAAAAAAAAAAAAAAATAGTTACTGTAAATAAAAACAATAAAAAGGATAGCTAATGAGCAGAAGAATGTAAACAAAATGAATTATCATTAATTTCACAAGGGATAGACAAATTTTGGTATATGAGTATATTAGAAAAATATATTACCAAAAGAAATGAGGACTTTAGAGAAACCTAGGAAGACTTATATGAATTGATAGAGAGTAAAGAAAGTACATACAAGAAAGCAATATTATCAGCAAAAAACAAGAAAGATAATACATTATATTGGTAGATCTGAAATAGGGACACTCTGGAGTTCCTATTGATACCATTTCAAATAGTTTTTTTTTTTTTTTTTTTAAGTTAAGCACATGTCCTACAATATGATTTTATGTTTTAGATCAAACATACACACACAAAAAAAATCTTTGCAAAAAAATGAATCATGATTTATAATCATAATAAGTAATGTGAGTCTAGGGGAAAATATATTTTCTCCTTGCTAGAGAAGTGTTGAGGATGGAATATTACAAGAATGGAATATAATATACACTGAAGTAAATGGCCACTTATTGAATTAACTGAGGCAAAACTAGGGCAAATAAATTGTTCATCTTATGCAGGTCATTGAGAGTGATTCTTAGATTTAAGACCAGGTGATCTGAAATCTTACTTTTCCCTTCTTTCCCTCTAAAAGGCACTGTGCCAAAAAGACCTTTGAACAAATAACAGTGAGCAAGATATTTTACCTCTAGGAAACATGATAATCAAATCCAATGAAATAAATATTCATTAAGTATGTACTATGTGCCAGATTCCATGGTAAATGCTCTTAATACAATTAATAAAAGAAAAAAGTCCCGTCTTCAAGGAGCTTATAATCTCAAGTGAGACAATACATGGAGGATTACAGAAAAAAGATGATGCAGGGAGACACCAGTGATGACTAGGTTCCTGGGCATCTTTTTTTTTTTTTCTTGTAGTTAAAATCAAGAACAATAACATATACAAAATGAACTGACATTCTAATTTCTTTTCAAAGACTCTGACGAGTTTTGTACTCCATCCTTAAGCCTTCCAATCACAAGGGAGAGGAAGTTGCAGGAAGTGGTTTCAGCCAAGAATGGAATAAGGTTTGAAGTGGTGAATTTATCTTGGGAGGAGCATCTTGTCCTGTGGAAATAAAACCAAGCTAAGCTGTAGATGAAAAACAAAGTGAGATGAATTGCAGAAACTTTGACCTCCACTGGTAGAAAAAATTAATTCCCTTCAAAAATTTATATATCAACGAAAGCACAAATTTATTCATTATGCCTATCCCAATATAGGCCCCAATCTACTATTCTTCAAAGCATACCTAATTTCTACAAATTATTGTCCTCTATATTTTATTTCATTAAAATATATTTAGTTAAAGAAATTTAGCAGAGAACTACAATTAGAAAATCATTATCCTTCATTCTTTTTTAAAAACAAAAGATCAATCATCCTCAAAGTAATAAATAATAAATGTCTAGAGAGAGATCACAAGTATTTTTTTTACTCACTCATTTTTTAGAGTTAGACTATTTAATTTCCAATTAGGTTTTGGTCTATTGCTCCATGATCTTTTATTGAATGTATTTTTATTGCATTTTGGTATGAAAAGGAAGCATTTAATATTTGTACCTTTCTGCATTTTACTGTGAGGTTTTTAATGCCCTAATACATGTTCAGTTTTTGTGTAGATGCCATGTACTGCTGAGAAAAAAGGTGTACTCCTTTCTGTGCCTATTCAATTTTCTCCAGAGGGCTATCATATTCTAATAATCTATTATTCTCCATAATTTCTTTCTTGTTTATTATGTAAAGTTTATCTGATTCTAAGAGGGAAGGTTGAGGAACCTCATTAGTATAGTTTTGCTATCTCTTTCTGTAATTGGCTTGAAATCTTCTCTAGGAATTTGGTTGCTCTATCATATGGTACATATATATTTAGTATCATCATTACTTCATTGTGGTATCTTTTATCAAAATGTATTTCCCTTTCCTATGTCTTTCAGTAAGATCTATTTTTTGCTTTTTCTTTATCTGAGAACAAAATTACTATTCCCACTTGTTTTATGTCAGCTGAAGCATAATAAATTTTGTTCCAGCCTTTTACATTTACTCCATATGTATCTTTGTGTGGCAAATGTATGTCTGATAAATAACATATTGCAGGATTCTACTTTTTAATCCACTCTGCTATCCCCTTTTTTAAAGAAGAGTTCATCCCATTCATATTCACTGTTTTGATTACTAGTTCTGTATTTCCCTCATTCCTATTTTTCCCCTATATATACTTTTGTTCTCTCTTTCCACCATATTCTTAAAAGAGTTTTTAAACCTACTCCACGCACAAACTTAGTTCTTTCACTTCCTTCTTCTTCTTACCTTTTCTCTGCCCTTCCATCTATGCTATCCCTCCTTTTTCTTTCCTCTTTCTCCTCCTACTTGTTTATGGGATGAGATAAATTTTGGTAGCAAATTGAATGATTAAGCTATTTCCTCCAAGATCAAGATTCAAACAATGCTCATTCCCATCCCTTCTTTCCTTCAATTGTAAATAGGTCTTTGATCTAATTTGTTCCATTATACCTTCTTTTGCCTCTTTTTCAGGTACAGACCTTTTTCATAAAGTCTTTTTCTTTGACTCATCATCTCAGAGTCCATGCACAACCCTACCCTTCCCCTCCATGTGATGCCCTTCTCTGCCTGCCCCAGTGACAGATATAGTTGTCAAGAGTTACAGAGATGGTTTTTGCATCTAGGGATGCAAACAGTTTAACTTTTAAATATATGTTTTTCCTCTGTTTACCTTTCTGAGCTTCTCTTGAGTCCTGTGTTTGTAGACTACATTTTCTGTTTAGTTTTTTTTTTTTTTTTTTCTGACAAATAATTGAAATTCTCTTACTTCATTGAAGATACATTGCCAGTCCTTTGAAAAATGATGGTGCATCTTATTGGGTATTTAACTCTGGGTTATAACCCTTGATTTTGTGTCTTCTGGAAAATAGTAGTCCAGGTTCTCTGATCCTTTATTATAGAACAGATCCTGAGTAATTTGACTATTGATCCTTCATATTTTAATTGTTTATCTCTGGCAGCTTGCTGTATTTTTTCCTTGAGATTGTAGGTCTGGAGTTTCACATCACTGTTCCTTGGGGTTTTTCTTGTGGGATCTCTTTCTGAAAGTAATTGATGGATTCTTTCAATGAGTTTTCCCCCTCTGTTTCCAGAATATCAGAAAGTTTTCCTTAATGGTCTCTATAAGAATGCTATGCAGGGTCTTTTTCTGGTGATAATCTTCAGCTAGGTCAACAATTTTTAAACTATCGTTTCTGGATCTATTTTCCAGGTCAGCTGATTTTCCAATGAGATATTTCATATTTTCTTCTATTTTTTTCATTTCTTTTACTTTGACTGATTCTTGATATTTCATAGAATTATTAGCTTCCATTTGCTCTATTCTAGTTTTTAATGTTTGAATATGTGTTTTCTTCAGTTAGCTTTCATATCTCTTTTTCCATTTGGTAATTCTACTTTTAAAGATGTTGTCTTCAGTGGATTTTTCTTTTTCTTTTTTTGTATTTGGCCAATTTTATTTTTTAAGGAGCTGTTTTCTTCAATTTTTCCTTCTTTTTCCAAGATGTTGACTCTTTATTGCTTTACCTCTCATTTCTTTTCTTATTTTTTCTTCTACTTTTCTTATTTCCCTTTGAAATCTTTTCTGAGCACTTCCAAGAAACCTTTTTGGACTTGAGATAAATTTATATCACTCTCTGAAATTTCCTCTGTGGATATTTTGTCCTCATCTGACTTAAAGTTTTGGTCTTCCCTGTCACTATAGTAGCTTTCTATGATAAAGGTTCTCTTCTGTTTCTTGCTCGTTTTCTTTCCTTTTCTTTTGGGATTTTTTTTTTTTTTACTTTTATAGTTGAGCTCTGCTCCTGGGGTAAAGGGGGTACTTTCCCAAGATTCCTGTGCAGCTCTAAGTCTTAGTTTGAGCAGAGGCCCCTTGTTTTTGTAGAAATACATTTCTCAACTAAAGTCAATTCTAAATTTAGAATCATCTTTCATGTCATAGGATAGCATAATTTTGGGGAGAAGGGATAGTTCCATATCTACAACCATTGATTGTGGAATAGAAACAGAATTGCTTCAAATTGCTGCTTATGTTACCCAGAGGAAAGAATACATGTTCTCCATTGAGTCAAAGTGGAAGCCTAAAGGAGTGATTTGTTTTGTCCAAGGACATGGAAGCAGCAAAGCTAGGAATTTAACCTAGGCTCTCCAACTTCAATTCCAGTGCCTTTTCAGGGTTTTATGCTCACATCATCAGGAGGATTGCAAGTGAGATGAAGGAAATTACAAGGAAGGAATTGGAAATTGAGCAGATACCCCACAATTAAGGAATAATTGAATAAGTTATGATATGTGAATGTAATAGAATACTAGTATTCTATAAAAAATAAGCAGGCCAATTTCAAAGCCTAGAAAGATTTTGATGAACTGAAGCTGAGTGGAATGAACAGAACCAGGAGAACATTGTACATAGTAAAAACAAAATTATGTGATGATCAACTATGATAGATTATGATCTTCTCAGTAATACAGTGATCCAAAACACTTCAATAGACTTGGGATAAAATATAACATCCACAACCAGAAAGATAGTTATGAAACTTAATATGAATTAAAGCATACTATTTTCAGTTTTTTTGTTGTCATTTACCCCCCCCCCTTTTTTTTTTTTGCTCTTGTGGTTTGTATATTGTGTTTTGACTTTTCTTTCACAACATGAATAATATGAAAATACATTTAAAATAAATAAAAATTTGTAACCTATACCATATTGCTTACTGTCTTGGGAAGGGGAGAATAAGAGAGAGCGTGAAAAAAAAAAAAAAGTTGCAACTAAAAACCTTGCAAAAATGAATGTTGAAAACTTTCTTAATATGGAATTTCAAAAATAAAATACTATTGAAAATTTTAAAATGCCCATAAGAAAACTTAAAAAAGGAAGAAAAAAATCTCAAAGAGCATTCATTTTAAAAATGGAAAAGAAAAGTTTCATATAAATATATTCTCTATGAATGGGGGGGGGAAACTACCATGATACTTACTTTATCTGATTTCATTTAATTATATATTTACAAAAAAAAAAAAAAGAAGAAGAAGAAAGAAAGAAATACCCAGTTGATGGTGCATTTCTACACAGAATAACAAGTGTGGAAAGGAATGAGTATTTAAAATATGCCTTCTATGAACTAGGTACTGTACTAAGTGTATTATAAATATCATCTCATTTTATCCTCACAATAATTCTGTGACATAGGTACTGTAATTACCCCTTTTGACACTTTAGGAAACTGCTGAATAAGCCAGCAGTTGAAACCTTCCTGGACTAACATATAGCAGATAAGAAGCTTCCTTTCTTGTTAGAACATACTGTTAAATTGCTAAATTAAATTATACTAAGTAAACACTTATTAAATGGTTATTCTGCAGAAACCATGCTAGGTGCTAGGCATCTATAACAAAAATGGGAATAAAAAGTGTTTCTACCTATGGTGCTTACAATCAATTGTGAAACAACTTGTAGACAAACAGGTAAACATAAAAGGTATTCAAAGGAATGGCTTGGATAAAAATAAAAGCATATAGCTTTAATATAAAGACCAGTTTGATAATAATAAATCCCATGTCCGGGGGTATAATGGAAAAGTAGGTATGTGACAAGGACATTTCAATGATGGGGATGATTGAATAAATAAAAGGCATAGCCGAATGGTGGTTTAGGAATCTTGAGTCTAGACAGTCAATGAGTCAAAATGTGAGTACAAAGTATACAATTATGCATTACAAAGCAGCACAGGTAACATTGCTTTGATTATTAATGTCTGAGAAATCACAAAAACCTGGAATAGTAGGGCTGGATGTTCACATGTGGCAGAGCAGTTGCCCATGTCCCTATGTCAAATCTAGCTATTTGTGACGTGTATTTTATGTTATCTTCTTCAGGTTTCCAGAAGTCCCTGGACTCATTCCAGTGTTGAATAAATTATCTATCCCATAAAGATATTTGTTCTCCACTCCAATCTAATCTTTCCAGTAAGATACTTCTTAATATCAGCCATTTGGAAACTCATTCACATAGCATACAAGGCAGGGAAAAAAAAAAAAAAAAACCTCACCCTATGTTCAACAGGCTTTTGGAAGCAAAAACAATTTTTAAAAAGTTAATCTATAGGGAAAATATACATTAAAAATGTCACCAAATTTAATTTATTTTTACATTATATACATTTTCCACTATATCACTCCCTTTCTACTTCTAGAAAATTATGCTCTTTAATAATGGATTTTCTAAAAGGCATAAAAAAGTTTATCAAAATTAAGCAACATATTGAAAAATATCTAATGCTAAATTCAGTATTCCATATAAGGGGGGCACATTTTAATATCTCTTTTTTGAGACTGAATTGATTCATAATAATTTCACACTATAAAGTTCCTAATGTTTTGTGATTATTATTTACATTCTTATATTCATAGTGCTTGCATATATTATTATTCAGTTTACATCATGTTGCATTAGTTTGAGAAGAATTGTCCACGCATTTCCATATTCATCATATAATTCATTTCTTAAGGATAAATATTCCCATCACATAATCATGTCCAAAAGTTTATTTGGCTATTCTTCAAATTATGAATATTTATTTTCCTGCCAATTCTTTATTACAACAAAATTCATAGATAGAAGATTAAGTTAATATAGTTTAAATAAGGGCCTTTTAAAAATCACAGATCTCCTTGAGATGATTAATTAAAAGTGAATAATCTGAGTCAAAGGGTATAATTGCTTGATCTGTTTAATTTCAAATTGATTTCCAAACTGTTTGTAATAGTTATTAGCTTTGATCACACACACACATATACACCCACACAAATTCATATATGTAATGTATGCATATATTAAATTTACAGATAGATATGATTTTTCTACAGCCTAATACTATTTCCATCTTTTCTCATTATCACAGTTTGTTGCATTAAAGTTGAAGCATGTGTCATTCTGATTATATTTCTGTTGGTAATGGTAATTTAAATCATCATGTCATATGGTGCTTGGCAACTTTTCTGAGAAGTTTATTCTTATTCTTAGACCATGTATCTATTATGAAGAATAGCTCTTTTGTTACATATTTCTCTTAGATGTCTATATGGTTAAGATATCAGACCTTCATCAGAAATATTTAATAAAGACATTTTCCTTCGTTTATAGAATTCTTATCCTATTTGTGTCACATTTAATGTAAAAACTTTTGAATTTCATATAATAATTTTTGTGATCATCATAATCTCTTATTTAGTCAATAATCCATCCCCTACCTGTAGTCATATCAGATATCTACTCTCCTTTTTTGTGATATATGTTTAAGTTTCTGGTCACATATCAATTTTCAATTTATTGTATACTAAGGTACAAGATTTTCATTGAAGTTTCATTTCAATCAGACTACTTTATAACAGTTATTATAAAATATGGAGTTCTTTCCTTTTGTAATGTGAAGTTCAAGGCAATTTGCAGAAGTTCCTTGTCTTGGTGAAGAATTGATACTTGATGCTGCATGCCTCTATGAGGGATACAGTTTTAGGTTGTTGGCAGCAAAATTATTGAGTTTCTATTAAATAGAGAGAAAGGGGCAGACAGATGAAAAGAGACAGACAGAAATAGGAAGACAGAAAAAGAGAGAGAGAGAGAGAGAGAGAGAGAGAGAGAGAGAGAGAGAGAGAAGAGAAGAGAAGAGAAGAGAAGAGAAGAGAGAGAAGAGAAGAGAAGAGAAAAGTGAAGAGAGAGACACAGAAGCAAAAAGACAGAGAGAGAAATAGAAAAAAGGACAGAAAGAGGCATACAGAGAGAAAAAAGAGACAGAGACACACAAACAGAGAGACAGAAACAGCAAAACAGAAAAACAAAGAGAGAAAGAGACATACCAGTCTTTACCCAATGAGCATCAAATGAGATAATATATGAAAAAAGTACTTTTAAAAGTTCCGGTGTTATACACAGTGAAGAATACTGGACCTAGAATCAGGAAAATCTGATTTCAAATTTGGCCCCAGACATTTGTGTTTTGTGACCCTGGACCTTGCTTGACTTAGTCCTTCACTTATAAAATAAGCAGGAGAAGGAAAATGCAAGCCAGTATCATTGCTAAGACCCTAAATGAGTTCACAAGTATTTGGACATGATTAAAATTACTGAACAACAACAATATGAAAACTCATTTCCTACCCACCACTGCCAAGTTATATGTTTCCTCAATGGAGATTAAGGATTTATCAAACACAGGCACAAAAGACAAGATTGAATATTTGGAAAGAGTGAAAATAAGGAGGGCAATTAAATTGTAAATCTGCCTAACTACAAATGGGAGCCTTAACAGTTATAGGAAAGTCTGGAAGGGAATTGGGTTTAGAAAGAAAAATAATTCTGTTTTGGCCATTTTGAGTTTGACATGTCTCTGCAACATGAAATTTGAAATGTCCAATAGATAGTTGGAGATGTGGAATGTATACTCATGAAAGAAACAAAGACATGGAAAAAAATGTCTGAGACTTATCTGCATGGAAAAAAATATTGGACCCATTAGGTTAATGAAATCATCAAATGAAATGGTATACATGGAAAGGGGCAGAGAAGATGGTATACATAGTTGAGTAAAATTGAAAGTTGAATATATGGATTTCAAGTCATTCTAAAAGGAAATATATTGAATTCCCTAGAAAAGAAAGATCTCCAGAAGAAAGGGGAGCAGAAAGAAAGATCAAAATACATAGAATAGTGCTTTGGGGTCACTTTAAAAACTGGGGTCATTTAAAATTCACAATATGTGTATGTGTGTTTATGTGTGTGTACATAGTAAATGCATGCTTAAATGTGTGAGAACTATGTTCATAATTTCTTTGGTGCACAAAATTTTTAATTAGGAAAGTCTTTCTACTGATGCAGATTGGTATCTGTATCAATAATCTCAGAGAATCACTGAGATTCCAGAGAGATAAAGTGATTTGACTAGGATCACATCACTTGTGTTAAACTTAACATGAATCTTTTTGACTCTAAACTTAACAATCTATTGAGACAGGATGCTGCTGGACAGCTGGACTTTCAGTCAAAAAGATCTTAGTTTAAATTGGAGAAACTAAAATCCTCAGAAGCATCTAGACAAGGGACTTAATATTCCAGTATCAGTTCCTTATCTGTATGTTGTTCTACTATTTCAGTTATGCCTTTCTCGTCATGATCTTATCTGGAGTTTTCTTGGCAAAGACACTAGAGTAGTTTACCACTTCCTTCTGTAACTCATTTTGCAGATGAAGAAACTGGGGGAAACAGGGATAAATTACTTATCCAGGGTCACACAAACAGTAAATATTTAATACTACTTTGAATTCTGGTATTTTGAACTCCAGACTTGTGGTGTTCTCTTCTTTAAAATATAATGGTTCTCTCTGGGAGCAAATTTCTTGGGGAGGTTTTCTGGAGGCAGCCTAAGTTTCTGTTCAGAGTAATAATCACTTCAAATACAGCCAGCTGATAAAATCCAAATGTTTATTTCTTATCTCTTTCCAAGTCCGGTTAGCTTTCATAGAGGCCTCTCTCTCTTCTTGGTCGTAAGAGCTCTTGCAGCTTTGTCCTTTGCTTCTGTCTCTGCTTGCTTCAGCCTCCAGCAAGCACAAAGGCGGAAGATGGAATGAATCCGACTCCGCCTCTGAGAGTGGGCTTCTGTATCTCCCAGAGTGCTCTGTGTCTGTCCCAGAGTGCCTCTGGCCCTGAGAGTTTCTTGCTTATATGAGCTCTCTAAAGGTGTGAACACAAGCATTATTTCTATCAGTTCCACTTATTACCTTGTTTCAAGTTCTGGCCCATAACATCTCCTTATAAGATCAGATCAATCATACTGAACCATGCTAAATTAGATAATTATTGTCTCTATCAACTCTAATGAATTAACACTTTGAAAGGATTCCAACACAGACTTGGAATACCATACATTGGGAGATCTATCCATTCCTCCTTATTTGTATAACTGAATTAATAAAAGCAGTTGTTTCAAAGGGTTTTAGAGAGAATAAAATAAAATTTCATACACACACTCAAGTATACACATTTTAATTATATATACATAGACATATGGATTTATAGTTAACTTTTTTCTGGTCCAAAGAACACATCATGAGAACTTTCATCCAGTGAGAAAAAATATAATATAATAGGATTTATTATAATTCTTAGACAAATTAATTCATAACTAGAAATTATACAAATTTGGAAATTAGTGTTTAAATCATTAGAAAGAATCTTAGAGTTTAAAGAATATTCAGCAGCATCTGAGACTCTCCAGATGACTCAACACTCAGGTGATAGGTTTTTCCTTGTCTGAAGAAAGCAGATGACAATACCTGAGATGGTTTCTAGAACTAAGAAATGGCAAATAAACATATTCTTAGTGACAGCCATGGATAGTAAATTGACCACTGAGAGATGAAGATCTGGATTCAAGTATCATCTCTAATTCTTTTAGGCTATGTGACCATAGGGAAATTAAATTCTCAGTGTGCTCAGAAAATGTTGTAAGAAGAGATGTTCACTGGCAGGGTTTTTTGTTTGTTTGTTTGTTTTTCATTAAGAGATCCCTTAACAAATGAAATTACTAATCTTGTACAGGATGATGAATATGGCAATATGTTTAGAAGAATTGCACATGTTTAACCTATATCAGATTGCTTGCTCTCTTGGAGAAAAGGAAGGAAAAGAGAGAGGGAGAAATACTTGCAACATTAGGTTTTGTAAAAACTTCTGAATGTTGAAAACTATCTTTGCATATATTTGGAAAAAATAAAATATTATTAAAGACTGATCTTGTCAAACATTTAAAACTCCTATTGTATTCAATCCATAATCCACGAATCTGTTATTTAGTTAATTTGTCTAAGAAAGGCTTAATGTGAGAACTTCCTCCACTAATACTAATTGCCTTCCTCCCCTATTTATTTCATAATTGATTTGTATCTTGTCCAGGGCCACTATTTCCAAATTTGCTAGTTTATTGGGTGCATCACTGTAACAGCATTATCTTCAAGGATTTCAAATGGATTAGCTGGAATTTTATCTCTTCAACTAGTGTTATTGTTAGCTGTTTTCAATGGCTTCTTTTACTTCATTCTTTAGGATCTTTAACTCTGGATAAATAAGCACACCATTGTGATCAATGAGGTTGTAAATTTTCTTGTGTAGTTTCTTTGGGTATTTTTGCCAGCTCTTCTTAATCTCCTCTGTTTCTGTTAAGTCCCTATCATTGTTGTTTTATCATGCCCTTTTTTAAATGAAACATTCCTTTCATTCTCATTTTCTTGAAGAGATCTCTTTTCTATTCTATTGCTTTCTTCTATATCCTTGCTTTGCTCTTCTAAGAAAATTATTTTTCCTTGTTCTTCTCTGGAATTCTTTATTTTCCCCCTTCTTTTATACCTTTACTCCACATAAATTGAGGTCTCATATAGAAAACACTAAATACTCTCTTAATTGGGCTGACATATTCAACTCGGGAAGCACAGTTGTTAACTTAGAAAAGGAAATGACAAAAAATCACATTTATTTAAGTAGCACTTTTCTTTAAAAAAAAAACTTCTATGTTGTAAAGTGGTGCAAATATTATTCATCCTATTTTATAGAAGAAGAAAATGAAGTCAAAGGAAAGGAAATGACTTTGACAAGACCATACAGTTATTAAGCTTTCTCTACCTCTCAAATGTAGCTCTGAATTTTTCTTTCTCTTTCCCCTCTTACTATATACTTTTTCCTTTAAGGATAACATAATTTCCCAAGAGTTTAGTTATCATTTTTATCCAAAGGACTCCCATAAATCCAGCTCCCATTCCACTCTCCCCAACTCTAATACCATAACTCCATCTTTCTTCATTATACCTTTTATAACTCAAAACTTTATATATCTTGCACTAAACAGAAGGATAAAATTTTAAATGACATTGCTTCGAAAAAGGGTTTGACAATTTCTTCATCTACAAATCCACTCATCATCTCTGTGAGCACCATAATATAATTTTCTTCCAAGGTGAACATTTTACTAAATATTATATATCTCTCTAATACTCTACCCAGTCAACAAGTTGTTAGAAGGTAGAAGCTGTCTCATTTACTCGTACCTCCATTTCCTATTATAGAACTGTAACAAAGTAGGTACTTAATATATATAATATATTTTTTCCATGTGTTCATATCTTGCTTAATGGACCAAAATCTCTTGAAAGCAAGGAGTATCCTTGTGTTTTTTTTCCTTAAATTTTTATATCCCTGAGTGTTTAACATAATGTTTTGGTTTTTTTTTTTTTTTTTTTTTTTTTTTTTGTTGTTGTTGTTGTTGTTGATTTATTTTTGTTTCTGTTTTACACAGTAGACATGTAATGTTTAGCAAACTGACTATTTATTCAAGGTACTGGTGCTATTCTCAACTCCTTCTTGATTGCACTCATCCCATATTCAATCTCTTGCGAATATTTTTTTTTTCTATTACCACAACCCTTCTCTTATAAATTCTCTTCTTCTTGCACATTAACCACCTCCTTTCCAGGTACTCATCATCTTAAATCTGAAATATTTCAATTACTTTTTAGTTGATCTTCCTATCTAAATCTCTACTCCAAAACAGCCTTTCTTTTGAGTAGTAATGTGTTTTTCCTAAAACAAAGTTTTGAAATTTCTTCTTCCTTATACTTACCCACCCCACCCCCCAATTCAGCAAACACCATGACTTCTTATTGCCTAACAATTCAAATATAAAATCCTCTGACATTTAAAATTTTTCATAAGTTTTCATTCTTCTTACTCCTTATTCCTTTCCTTCTTTTCTATGACCCAGCTTTCCTGGGCTAATAATTGTACTTCACCCATACTCCTCCTTTTAGATTTTTACCTTTCTATAAGCTATTCCCTAAGCCTAGAATTTATTCATCCTTACAAAAGTGCCTCTCTTTATTTTTTTTTAAATGGCATCCTTCATGCCTCAACTCAAATACCAGCTTCTTAAGACAATTTACTGATCCCCCACCCCCACCCCATTGCTAAGGATTTTTTTAAAATTGCCTTTAGATTTACACTCTGTGTTATATATATAAATCTGTTTATTTTAATTGCCCTCCAATTTTATTTGCCCTCCAATTAGAATTGTAATTACTGGAAAGAAAGAAAAAAAATATATATATATATAATGTATAAGATACTTTAACAATTTACTACATAGGGTAAAAGAGTAAATGAGTTCCTTAACTTCAAAAGAACAGGTTTGGTTTAAATGATCTCTATGATCCTTAGCTCTATGACTGTATAAATTTCTGCTTTATAAAGTTTCTTAAAGCTTTAAGTCTTTAATATTTACTATTTAAAATGTCATATTTCATAATATTGTTTTCGGTGCCACTGAGAACAACAACAACAAAAAAATCTAAGATACTTTTGATCTGGAGTCAACTTTTGTTGTTTTGATGAAGTACACAGATGCTGAATTTCCCTTAGTGTTAAGGACATATACTAGGGACCTAAAAAAAAAAAAAAAAATCTAGAACACTATAACTAACCATAGCTGATATACAGAACTTAAGAGTATTGACAATGCATTTTATGACTGGAATGCACCTAGTATTCTCTAGTTCCAATGGTCAATGATGATTTTTTAAAATCATGCAAGATAGGTCATAGGAGACTATTATTATTTTTAAAATAATCATGCATGTTATTACTAAAATAATTATTTGAGAAAATATCTATAATTTAAATATTCAATGTACTTTCTATCCTTCACAACATCACCAGTTTCAATGATATCATTACTAGCAATCAACAAACAAGTCAAAAAACATGCTCCATACAATACTTCAGTTGACTGAAAGATATAGAAAATAGAAAATCTCATTATGATTATTTTGATTTTGTTACTGTTGAAAACAAAAATAAATATCCTAAGGTTTTTTTTTTTTAATTATTTTTATTTTACCACTGTAGGTAAATCTCCTGAGTAGGAATGTCCTTTAACATATTCAAGTTTGTACCTTCTCTTCAATTTATACCCTTAATGAAATGTCTGAATCACCAAAAGGTTGTCAATTAGCCAGTGTTTAAGTGGCAAATTAAAATAATTTCTTAAAGGTTGTCTTCTAGCAATATGTTTTCCCCTTTTGTCCTATGCCATATGTAAGCTTTTGACTTATTATTATGCCATTTTCCAAGTAAAGAAACTTAGTATCAGAGATGACTGAAATGATTAACTCTTTGTTATAGTGGCACTAGATAACAAACAACATTTAAATTCACATCTGATTCTAAGTTCTTTGTTCTTTACAATAAGATACCTCTCACTATTTTTTAAAGCCAATTTGGCAGAAACTTGTCCTTTTTTTAAGCAGTGGGAATTTCTGTGCTACAAATTTGACTTTGTGGCTTTTTCTTAGATTTCCTATAAGGATGTGTGTGGTCTATGCATTTTCTAAATCTACTTGACAGAGTTTCTCTGCTTGCTTTCTGATACTCAATTATCTTGGCTATTCCCCTTCACTGGTGTCTTGCTATGAGTCTTTTAGTATTTCATGAATACTTTCAAAGACAAGGTTGTCAATTTATTGCCCTTTGTGATTCATACGTGGCCAGCTCATAGCCTCCCTATTATTTATACATTTGATTAATACAAAGAATGATGATAGATTGATTAGTAGAAAAATGATAATAGATTGAAAATGATAGAAATAAATAGATTGATGAAACACTATCCTATTAAGCATTATGAATTTAAACATAATAATATCAGTTTTATGAATCTTATATTATTATACCAGAAAACAGTACCTAAAAAGGAGCTAGGACTGGGGGAAGGAGGAATCTCTAAGATGAAAAGAATGTCATAAAATGTCATAAAAATGGCAAAATTTGGAGAGCCAGATGTACAGTTGGGAGAGAAGACAACATAAATGGCCAATGCCTTTCTTAACTGGGTAGTTCTGGGCAGGAACTCATCAATTGAAAGAGGAGGGTGACAAAGAAGCAGTGGGGACTCCAAGATGAACAGACTGCTGGAAATTGATCTAGATTCAGAGAAACAGGATTCAAATCTCAACTTTTTAATCTGATGCGTAGATGGATTTGAGCAAGTTATGAGTATGTTTATTTTTTCAATTCTTTTACTTTAAAAATAAATTTACACAGTTTAACACAGTTTAACATTTTACCTACTTCTGTCTTAAAATTAAATAAATAAAAACTAAATTAAGTTATTTCCTCCTTCTATATGAGCCTTTGATTTATTACATTTTCCTTTGGGTCAATGCCCCTTGATAGAAGAAAAAAAAGTTTATACATCCCTGTACAAAAGAAAACAACATTGTAACCTTTCATGAGAGCCCCAGGTCCCTGGATATATTATGTTCTGTAATGCCAAATGTTTTTCTTTTACGGAGATGAGTTTAACCTTCTTTTATCTGCTATCTGAAAAGATGCAGGTTTAGTACTATCTTGTGAAAGTAATAAAAATCCCTAGGATTTGCTTTAAAACTTGTATACCTAACTTTAAAAATCTCTACATTTAATCTACCTGAGTAAACATTCTCTAGGAATGGAGGTACAAGAAGTATTCCTACTTGATCTGCCACTCACATGCCCAAAGCAACTGACTTACTTATGGTGGGTTGGGGAAAGAGGAGAAATCAAACCTTCCCAGGAGAATTAGCATTTTCTCCCATGTGGAACATTAGACACAGTCTAGTCTAACTACAGTTACATAAGGCTGCCAAATTGAGCTGAATCTTAATTCCAATAGAGAAAGGGAAAAGGGAGTACAAGCTGTACAAAGGAATTTGCTTCTCCTTTAAAAAGAAAAAAAAAAAAAAAAAAGAAAACTGTAGGTCTGCCATGCAGCAGAAGCCACCATTAAATCAACCAGTCCACACAGGTGTCTGAGTCAGAAGGTATTAGACTAAACCAGAATCCCTCTCTTAATGAACCTGGGATCATCACATTGGTAGAAAAATGATCCTAATTGCATTAGATTGAGGCGAGAACAGATAAGAAGAGGTGATGGTCTATGAGCAGGAAGATGACCTATCTCTTTATCCTGAATTAGCTGAATTTATTTATTTGTACATTTTAGAATCATGGACAGGGTTCAATTAGAATTTGAATCTGATTCCAAATCCAAGTGACTACTGTGTACCAATCACTATGGTTGTGAGGGTCATCTTCAGTCATCTCAGTTTATATCTGGTCACTGACCCAGATGGCTCTGGAGAGGAAAATGAGGCAGGTGTCCTTACACAACCCTTCCTCACTTTAATCCAGTTCTCTTGAATGGAAATGGTATCACTTCATGATGTCACAATTATTTTCCAGAATGAAGGACAAACAATAGCAATAAAGATATAAAAGAATCAAGTCTTTTCCCTCAAAGTGGTTTCATTTTATTGACAGAAACAATATGGGATAATTATAAACATTTACAAAGTAAATGTGAAATAGCTATAGGGGAAACCAGGGGCACTAAGAAATTGAGGAAGTGATCAGGATGACTTTCTGGTGGGAAGTGCAAATGACCTGAATATTGAAGAGACTAAGACTTGTTGGAAGGGATGACGAGAAAGTGCATTACAGGCATAGGGAACAGTTATGTTTGGGCATTAGATAGTTTTGAAGGGAGTTAGCAAAGAGGCCTATTTGGCCATCAAACTGAAGAAGAAATAAGGAGGATGTGAAATGTTAGAAAGCAAGACATAAAGCTAGGACTAAAAAGGCTGGAGTTTCTATTTGATTCTACAGAAAATAGGAAGTCAATATCAAAATAGCTCTAGGCAAGGTTCTCTCAGAGGAGAAAAATAATGTATCACTTCTAGGTGTTATTTAAAGAACTTTTAAGGAGATACTTCCACTCTCATTAAGCTTATTGCCTTGTCCCTGACTTTACTCTTCTGAGGTGCCTGAAATGTCAAAGTTAACTCATTTTTTTCTTACCTCAGTGGCATAGTAGGCACAGTTCCAATCTGATCTCAGATACTTATTAACTATGTGATCCCCAGAAAGTCACAACTTCTCAGTGCCTCAATTCCCTCATCTGTCATATAGGGATTAATAGTAGTACCTATCTGCCAGAGTTTTTGAGAACAAAATGAAGCAATATTTGAATGTTTTGCAAATATTGAAGTGCTTATGTAAATATTAGCTATTATCATGGCATTGACAGCAACTTTCATTAATTCTTGAGGTAGAAGGATGCATAAGTTCTCCTATAAGAAACCAGGATTCTGAAGCAACTGTACATGGAATATGCAGGCTTTGATGAGGAAAAATAAAAATGTTCTAACTGGAAAAGATGGGCTAATTTCCAAAATGAAGAATGGGAACAAGTAAAGAAGTTTAGAAGAGAAAAAAGAAAAACTTCTTGTAGTCATTGCCTACAGCCAGCCATTAGTGCAGAAAATTAAATACAGGAAAGAAAAGCTCTCTCCATTGCTTTGGTTGTAATATGGAGAGAAAACAACTAGTCATTCACAAATAAAACATTTAAAGATGGTAACATTTTCTCTCCCTCTAATGGAATATAATTTTTGAAAATATGGACAATTTTGATTTCTTGTACTCATATTCCTAGTTATTAACATGGTGACTGACAATAGTAAACAATTAATAAATGTTTTTCTCATAATAATAAGTTTTCTCATAATAACAATAAATAAAATTCATATAATGCTTGCTGTAGATCAGGGCCTTTGTTAACTCTTTTAATACTCTTACCTTATTTTATCTTCACAACAGCTCTGAGAAGTAAATGCTATTGTTATCATTTATATTTTACAGATAAGAAAACTAAGGCAGGCAGTGATTAAGTTATTTGAACAGGGTCTAGCTAGCAAGTGTCTGAAGTCAAATTTGAACTCGTGTTCCTAACAAAAAGATCTTAATTCTCTTCACCAAGCTACCAAGCTGCCTGTCATATTGAACACATATTGCTTTCATGGAATTAAATGAAAAAAAAAAAATACTTGCTCTTGTAAAGGAAATCTCTGGAAAATCTGGAGAATATTCTAAAAAGCAGAGATATCACCTAATCTATATATTTTTTCCCTCCCAATGTATGGCTGTGAAAATTGGAGTATAAAGAAAACTGAGTTCATAAAATCAATGTTTTCAATTTGTCTTACAGAAGACATGAAAGTCTCTTAAACAGAATGGAGATCAAAACAGTCAGTCCTTAAAGAAATAAATTCAGGCTATTCACTGGAAGGTCAAATATTGAAGCTAAAGCTTAAATACTTTGGTAACATAATGAGAAGATAGATCTTATCGAAAAAGACCTTGATGATGGGAAAAAATTGAAATCAAAAAAGAAAAGGGGATGACAGAGAAAAAATGGATAGATAATGTCATGGAAAATATGAGCTTGGACAGATTTTGGAAGAGAGAGTAGAATAAGAGAGCATGGCTTGCTAAGGTTTAGAGAGTCACAAAATGCTGGAAGAGTGAACAAGAACAAAAACAACAATAACAACTCCAAAGTTGTGTGTATTTGTGTGTGTGTGTGTGTATGTGTATGTGTAAGGGATTGTTGTTTTCATTTTTGAAAAGGTATTTTAGGGGTTTTTATATATGGCATATGATACTAAAATTTATAATTAAAGTGTCACTTTAACCTTTTAATTCAGAAGTTCTAGAATCCACAGATACTTCTCCCTTATTCCAATGAAGGAGTTCATAAATAATTCATGAGGTTCATTCCCGTGGATGGAAAACACAATATGTATCTATTTTAAATAATCTCAATTTGAAATTTGCCATCTCTTTCCTTTACTTAAAGGTATTATTTGGAGAAGGTATCATGCAGGCTTTTCTCAGATACCAAAGGGATACATGAAATCCAAAAGATTGAGATGTCCTATCAAGATATGAGCATATTAAAAGGTTAAATGCAAACCTCACCATCAGAAGCAAATTAAAAAAAATATTCATTCCATGTTTCATTAGTGAAATTCCAATGAAAAGAACTTTGAGGTTCACCTCACGCCCATAAAGCTGGCAAAAATGGTCCAAGCTAGAAATAGTCCATGTTGGAGGGGTTGTGGGAGGACAGACATACTAATGCCCTGTAGGTGTTGCTGGGAAATAATCCAATTCATCTGCAAAACAATTTGATATTATTCAAAGAAAAAAACCCTCTTTAAGCAGTTTGTATACTATGATCCAGTTGCTTAGCATATACATTCTAAAGGTCAAAGGTAGGTAAAAAAAAAAAGGGGGGGCCCAAACATTGAAAGAAGCACTTTAAATACTAGGAAATAACTACAATAATACCAGTGAATTAAAAACAAAAACAATAAACAAAAAAAAAATTGTTAACGACTTACCACATTTTGGCCCTATATTAAGTGTTAGGAATATAAAAACTACCAAGCAAGAGAGTCTTTATCCTTAATATATCTGACATTATAATAAAAGAAGACATCACATCTGTGACATAAAATCAGGGACATCTCAGACATCATGAAAATATTAAATAGATCCATAAGGGAACTGAGACATACAAAGAAAAATGATATTCAACTCAACTTCACTGATCAAAACCAGTTACTGATGATGGGCAATGAATCTCACATCCTTCCTGTCTTTGGAGAAGTGGCAGATTGCAAATAATTTCATAGAAAGTCAACTTCTAGTTGGTAAATTGCTGTTTTGTTTACTGTGACTCTTTGTTGTTGCTACTGTTGTTATTGTTGTTATTGTTACATGGGAGATAAACCATGGGCAGGTTCATTAAGAACAAATTTTGGTATATAAATCAAAATAGATTAATAAAATGTTTTACAACAGCATATGATAAACATGAGGCAATAAAGGTTAAATAATTTACTCAGGGTCACACAGCTAATAATAAGTCTCAAACATCTGAGACTGGATTTGAACTCAGTCCTTTCTGCCTCCAGAATTGTTGCTCTATCCACTGTAGCAAATAGGTGACCCTGATAAACTCTTTCCAAAAAAATATACTACAAGCAAACATAGCATACTCTCAATGAATGTATATATGTGTATATACGTATGATTATAGATATCCATGTATGTATAAAAATGTATATTATATGTGCACATATCTACATGTACATGTGTACATAAATTTATGTATATGTGTTTACACACATGTGTGTGTATATGCCTTATATTGTAAGAGTGTTTCATATATGAAAAAAAAAACTATGTTTGATAGTATGTATATATTTATATGTGTTTATAACTGTGCTCAATTGCTCCCTTGTGGCCTTCTAAGGAAGGCAGAAGAGAAAGAAGGGAGAAAAAGAATAAAGTAAAAATTATATAAAAGAACAAAAGAAAAGCTACAAGGAAGCAAAGAAAATATGAACAGTTCTGAACACAATGAGTACTTTTTTTAATATAGGTTTCCCTGAAATGGAATATGTATTGCTTTATAATTTAAATGCTTGTATGTATTACTTTGTACAAGGCATTTTTTTTATTTTACTATTTTGTATTTAATTTTAAAATAAAGAAAAGAAAAAGAAAAGAAAAAAATAAACCTGAAATCTATTGCAGCCATTTATTTTCCTAGAAAAAACCTAAGACTATGCAAATAATGTCACTCTCAGCTGAGCTATAACCTTGATAAATAAACTATTCTCTGTAACACAAAGACCAATTTTTAGCAAAAAAAAAATAACTTTACTAATTGTAATTCAAGAAATCAATATCAAGTTCATAGAACAAGAACTCAGTGATAATGATTTTTTTTTCTCATTCTCATTCCTGCCCTCACCCATCCCCATCTTTTAACCTGGTTACAAAAAGTTCACAGTTTTACCATCTGATGCTATAATGTATTTCTTTTGGAATAGTATATAACATTTTGGGTACAGAGTGTCAATAAAGATTACCAGGGCTATAAATAAGATAATAAATATAAGGCTATAGAATGTCATTAGGTGTCATCTATTCTAATCCCCTCAATTTACATAAAAGAGAATTGAGGCATGGAGAAACTTAGTGGTTTGCTTAGGATCATATTCTAATCTCCTCAATTTACATAAAAGAGAATTGAGGCATGGAGAAACTTAGTAGTTTGCCTAGGGTCATATAAATCGCTATAAATGTGCAAAGGTTGAATTCAGATCTCTCAAAATGTCCAGAGTGTCAATAAAGATTACCAGGGCTATAAATAAGATAATAAATAAGATAATAAATAGGTGTCATCTATTCTAATCCCCTCAATTTACATAAAAGAGAATTGAGGCATGGAGAAACTTAGTGGTTTGCCTAGGTTCATATTCTAATCCCCTCAATTTACATAAAAGAGAATTGAGGCATGGAGAAACTTAGTAGTTTGCCTAGGATCATATAAATCACTATAAATGTGCAAGGGTTGAATTCAGATCTCTCAAAATGTAGGTGTAATATTCAAGCCACTTTATCATACTTTTCATAATTAAAAATTATTAGTTGGATTTATGCTTTCTAATATAGGGAAGGAAATAAGGATTCAATTGGGGTTAGCTTAAAAAAGCCAAGGTCTCCCATTGTATACAGTGCCATCTCCAGTTGTCTTGATCTACAACTTGCTACTAGACCCAGATGGCTCTGAAGGGAAAGTGACCATAGCCCTACCTCACTTAAATCCAATTCACTTGCATATTACGGAATCATCTCCCTGATGTCATGTATTGATATTCCCAAAACTCAGGACAGTATTTGGCACAGGCTAAATGCTTGGTAACTAACTTAAGTTCTTATTAGAATTTAACTTTCCTCTGTGTATTTATAGGATAACATGAACAAGAACTACATAGTATTGAGAAGGCCCAGGTGTGTCATTATCTATGTCAGTAGAGGGAATATACACATCTATAGCTTCATCAAGTATCAGCGTATATTGACTTCTATACGTAACCGTCTTCCTATCGACTAAGTTCAACTAAATTTAAGCCCTTTAAGGACAAATTCTGCTTTATTTCTGCCTTTTAATCCCTAGAAGATTAGCTGGCACATAACAGTTATTTGAAAAAATCTTTATCAAATTGATGCTGTATCTGTAATTGAAAAGAACCAAAAATCACATATAATAATCTACATTTTTATGCTTAATTTCTACAATTTGGGGTCTATTTAATTCCATTCTTTAAAATCCCAAACCTCTCTTTTAATTGAAGTCTAATAAATTAATCTATCTGAACAAGAGTGGCTAACATCCCCTCTTCTTGCAAAGCTCTCTGAACGTTAGCTAATTTGTTAAATTGGATGGGTATTCCATTACCAAGCTCATATTCAGATTCTTCAAGTTTGTAGGAAGAAATCTTATTTAGTTAATATAATCTTCTTCTAGATAATGGTGAGGTCCACTTTTAGACCACACTTATTTATTAGAGTAAGACTTTGTTGGGAGAAAAAAATGACATGTTTTAAATCAGAAAACAATGCAACTTTTTTGAATTCTCCAATCAAGTTAATGGGATGATCTATCATTGAAGAAAAGGAGTTCAAAACTTGGGAAATTCCACAAAATTCACTGTGAATGGTAGAACAGCTTTTGGAACACAGAAATGGAAACAAATAAATTACATTTAAGGATTGTATAAGGAATTGATAACCCATAATAATCATATATTGCTATGTCATATATAAAAAACAATGTTTTCATGACAGTGAACTTGGGGAATTATGTGGTGTGACTGTCTCTGTTTTACAAAAGCAAAATTTAAGAGTTTTACAAATTAAGTGCCATGCCCAGGGTCACAAAACAAATGACTCAGAAAAGAATCATGCGCATTTGTCGTGATTCCAAGACTATTCCAAAATACATTTTTGCAACTCTCCATTCACTGAGAGGAAACTGAGGACATGTCTGTATCCAAAGAGAATTAAGAACTGGGCGAACTGTGTTAATCTCAACTCATCTAGCAAATAGCATCATTAACTTGACTAAGGCTCTAAACTTTCCAAATCCTCAGTTGTTATTGTATTGGTTTTTGATTAAAGTGACTTAATTTGAAAAAGGTATAAACTCATAAGGTAATAGAAGCAACTTTTCATTGTACCAAGCAAATTGAAACCCAGAAAAGATAAGTGACTTCTTCAGAGTCCCAAAGGAAATAAAATCCAAGGTGGAACTCAGCCTATAAATCCAAAGTTCTTCCTATTATAACCTAACACCACTGCCAGTTTCACTGAAAACATTTGAGGAATGTGCGTGTTATTTCATTTCTTTGTCATCTCTACTTCTGCAATTCATCAAAAGGATGCTGATTGAATTGTGTATATGCACATTATTAAAACAGAGTAAGACAGCTCTATAACATAGCACAAAGTTATGCTTTGGAATCGACCCAGAAATATAAACCACCTGATAATTTCATGGCTAATCCATTGATTGTAAACCTTTAAGCCCTTAATTATTAACAAAGGATATTAGATGTAGAGAAGAAAAGCATAATAGAGGTCATCAAATATAATCCCTTTCATTTTACAATAAGGAAACTGAAGCTTAGAGAATTTTAAGAAACTCACCCAAAGTCAAATAAGTATCAAAAGTCAGTGTCTTCTTCCAAAGCTAGTGCTCTTTGAATTGTTCCATACAACTGATTAGAACTTTTAAAGTGATATGAATGACAAACACATGTTTTATTGTTGGACTTATTTCTAACTTAGAAAAATCTTTGCTTTTAGGTAGCATAACTTTAGGTGCCTCTCTATCACAGTATCAATCAATTTACATAGGTCTAAAATAAATGTGATCGGTGCAAATAGAATCAACTTTTTTATTCTGAATTTAGTTGGGGGGTGGGGGAAAGAAAGGGAGAAATTAGGGTGAGAATGACCTAGAAAGTTTCTGACAGTGTGATTCCCAGAAGACCAAACCACAGAGATAGAATTGGATTTCTTGGGCCATTACAACTCCAGTATTTGCTAAGATTTACTGTCTAATTTTTCTTTCTAGGCTGGCAAGATGCCAAGGCTTGAGGCAGCAGAAGATGAACATCTTGCTTTTCATTTCTAAAAAACAACTGGCTGTTCAGTGGCACTGGAGAGGGGAGAATAAATCAAGGATCATCCTCCAAATTCATGGACTTATGTTTAAACTAAGGAATCATGTTTGTCTTCTTACAAAGTCTCTTCTTTGTTTTCTTTGGGACACACACATACAATTCTCTCTACTACGTAGCAGAATGAAGAGGTCATGATTACTGATGCATACAGGACATTTGTAGGGCAAGCCTTCATGTTCATGTTATTAACTTCTGTCTGTTGGAGGGGTATTTGACCCCCAAACCAAGGTCATGGCTATATCTATTGACACGAATCTAACCAAAAAGACTAACAATTGTACCTCCAAGTACTGCATCATTTCTTTTTTTTTTTTTTAATAATAGCTTTTAATTTTCCAAATTCACGCAAAGATAGTTTTCAATGTTAACCCTTGCAAAACCATGTGTTCCAAATCTTTTATCCTTCCTTTCCCCAGCCCTTTCTTCTAGATAGCAAGTAACCCACTTTTAGACCACATTTAAACATGTACAGGTCAAACATGTGCAATTTTTTTCCCAAACAAGTAATATGAGATAAAAAAGGAAAAAAAAAAGAAACAAAAAAAGCAAACAAACAACAATAAAAAAGTTGAAAATATTGTGATTCACATTTAGTCTCCACAGTCTTTTCTGAAGATCTCTCCATAATAAGTCTATTGGAATTGGCCTGAATCACCTCATTGATGAAAAGAACTACATCCATCAGAGTTGATCAACACATAATCTTATTGCTGTATACAATGTTCTCTTGGTTCTACTTACTTAACTCAGCACTAGTTCATGTAAGTCTCTCCAGGCCTTTCTGAAATCATCCTGATGATTATTTCTTATAGAACAATAATATTCCATAGCGTTCATATATCATAACTTATTCAGTCATTCCCTAATTAATGGGCAACTACTTAGTTTCCAGTTCCTTGCCACTACAAAAAATGCTGCCACAAACATTTTTACATATGTGGGTCCTTTTCCCCTTTTTTATGATCTCTTTGGGATACAACCCAGTAGAGACACAACTAAACCAATGGGTATACACAGTTTGACAGCCCTTTGGCATAGTTCCAAATTGCTCTCCAGAATGGTTGGATCAATTCACAACTCAATCAGTAATGTATTAGTATCACAGTTTTCTCAGTCCTCTCCAAGATTCATCATCATTTTTCTCTATCATCTCATTCAAAGAGATATATAGGGTACCTAAAGAGTTGTCTTAATTTGCATTTCTCTAGTCAATAGTGATTTAGATCATTTTTATATGACTAGAAATGGCTTTGATATCTTCATCTGAAAATTATCTGTTCATATCCTTTGACCATGTATCAATTGGAGAATGGCTTGGATTCTTTTAAATTTGAGTCCATTCTCTATGTATTTTAGAAATGAGGCCTTTATCAGAGCCCTTGGATGTAAAATTTCCCCCAGTTTTCTGCTTCTCTTCTAATCTTGACCACATTGGTTTTGTTTGTATAAAAACACTTTTTAATTTACATAATCAAAATTATCCATTTTGCATTTCTTAATATACTCTTGCTCTTCTTTGACCATGAATTCCTTCCTTCTTCACAGACCTGAGAGATAGACTGTCCCTTAATGTCCTAATTTACTTATAGTATCACCCTTTAAGCACAAACTGTGAACCCATCTTGATGCTAACTTGGTATAGGATATCAGGTGTTGGTCAATGCCTAATTTCTTCCATACTATTTTCCAATTTTCGCATTATTTTTTGCCAAAAAGTGAGTTCTTTTCCCAGAAGCTCAAATCTTTGGGTTTGTCTAACAATAGATTACTATAGTCTTTGACCATTAAGTTTTGTGAAGCTAACCTATTCTACTGATCCATTACTCTATTTCTTAATCAATTCAATGCCAAATGGTTTTGAAGACTACTGCTCTTTAGTATAGTTTAAGTTCTGGTATAACTAGACCACCTTCTTTTGCATTTTTTTCATTAATTCCCTTGAAATTCTTGACCTTTTTTCCCTTCCAGATAAATTTTGCTATTATTTTTCAGCTCTACAATGTAATCTCTAGGAAGTTTTATTGGTATGACATTGAATAAGTGGATTATTTTGGTAAAATTGTCATTTTTATTATTTTAGCATAGCCTACCTATGAACACTTGCTATTTTTTAAATTGTTGGGCTCTAACTTTATTTATGTAGGAAGTGTTTTGTAATTGTTTTCATATAGTTCCCGGACTCATCCACTCTTTCTAAAATCACATCAGCTGATATGCTACTTTTAAAAGGTCCACACCCTTTTATTATGTTATATATTACTCTAACTTTCATCTCTTGTAGAAATCACTAGGATATCACATTAGTTCAGAATGGTACAGTGGAAACAGAAAGACTTCTGAACCTTCTAAGCCTCAGAAGCCAAAAGACCCAAACATGTATTTCTTCATTTAGTTGTCCCATACCGTCTTAAGTTTTTGACAAGTCTTAAATCTCTAATCATAATAATTCATTGAAAAAGTAAAACAAACAAAAAACATTCTATAGTTTTTGTCAATGAGAAAAATTGAAGTTCATAGTTTAATTGGCTAGTTAGTTCAGTATTAAGCACACACTAAGTAGCATAGCAACATTCTTTGACTTCAAGTTCAATATGTTTTCCACTGTGACATAATGTTCCTACCAAACTAGGATTGGCTATACATTTTAAGAGAGTAATTAGCATTGCCAATATATTTAAATGAAAAAAAAATGATGAGTTTTCGTTCCAAAGCTTGTTAACTGCTGAAGGATCCTGAGAAATTATATAATTTTATGCAAATTGTATTTCTTTCTTCATGGCAATATTCCATTGTTAAACAAACTTTGGCTACTTTTTGAAAGAAAGTTACAAAATTATGCATTAGGTGGGAAGGGTTTTCAGTAAGTTAAGAATCACATGTCTCTATTTTCTGAGGAAAAATAAAAGAAAGATCACAATCAAGAAGGTCTCTGTACAGCAATTTTGAGAGAAATTAAGAACTCATAGTCCAGTAAATTTCTGTGAGGGGAAAAATAAATGTCCTCCTACAGAATTGCAACAAAAGATAGGAAGAACAGAAGATGTTGAAAAATCCCAGAACAATCAAAAGATAACATATAATAGATGTCCTGTAGACCTAAAAAAAAAAAAAAAAGAAGCATTCATAGTAGTGAATCTCTTAATAGTAAAGTGTTAACAAGGGTACTTTAGTTGTACTATTTGCATTTTAACACTTAGTTTAACTAGAATATAAAACTATGTACAGAAATGAAAAGTTGACATTTCCCTTTTGTTTTGATAAAGAATCATATGTTGGGGGGGAGGTGTAGGGATTTAAAAATACTTTCCTTAACTCAATTGAGAATGAAGGACAAATAATAACAACAACTTATTACGAGGTACCATTTTTTGGTATTGAAAGGACTTGAAAATGCTTCTTCCACATATAAACAAATACTACCATCTAGTGGCAATTTACAAAAGTATGAGTATATTGCCCAGAAGTAAATCACCACTAAAAATTTTAGCCCTGTGCTCAATACCTCTCTACCTTAGCCCCATCTCCCATACCCCTTGACCTTCAATGATTAGGGTACGGTAATAAATAATGAACAATGGGATCAGGAAAGTTTATATATAATCACACATTTTTATTATAAAATTTATACACACATATCTACATACATGTATGAAAACACACAAATGCATTTGTATATAAACATTTGTGAATGTATAAGCTACATAATAATCTTTGAAATTTAATCTGCATCATGAGAAATCAACAAAATAATAAATCAAGATTGAATTTGTAACTTTTGCTGAATCAGTAGTTTCAATCTGGCTCCATAGCTACCCTGACTTCTTTTAAATAAGTTCCCCTTTTTTGTAAAGAAAAAATGGAGTTCCTTCTTTCTCATTTTCACCATACATTGATTAAAACAACAAAATTCGTTCCTCTTCAAGTGGATAAAAAAAAAAAAAACTGACAGATACATCAATGAGTATACCTTGATATTAAATTATTATTATTATTATTATTATTAAGCTTCTAATATATATATTATTTTAATGGCTTTTTATTTACAAGTTATATGTATGGGTAATTTTACAGCACTGGCAATTGCCAAACCTTTTGTTCCAATTTTTCCCCTTCTTCCCCCCACCCCGTCTCCTAGATGGCAGGGTGACCAGTAGATGTTAAATATATTAAAGTATAAATTAGATACCCAATAATTATACATAACCAAACAGTTATTTTGCTGTACAAAAAGAATCAGATTCTGAAATATTGTACAATTAGCCTGTAAAAGAAATCCAAAATGCAAGCAGGCAAAAATATAGAGATTGGGAATTCAATGTAATGGTTCTTAGTCATCTCCCAGAGTTCTTTTGGTGGGTGTAGCTGGTTCAGTTCATTGCTGCTCAAATGGAACTGATTTGGTTCATCTCATTGCTGACAGTGGCCAAGTTCATCAGGATTGATCATCAAATAGTATTGTTGTTGAAGTATATAATGATCTCCTGGCCCTGCTCGTTTCACTCATTATGAATTCTTGTAAGTCTCTCCAGGCCTTTCTGAAATCATCCTGTTGGTCATTAAATTATTGTTTTTAAAATAATATGGCATTTCCTATATTTGGGAACTCATCTTGATGCCAACTTTAGTTAGGTCTCAGGGGCATTTTTGTAAGAGGATGGATAAGCTAAATGTATGTCCTTCCTGAAGCCTACTTGGTTGATATGTAGTTCTTGGGAGTGGTGCTGTTGTTGATGGGGATGATGTTTCATGAGAGTAAGACTGATATTTGATGCTTTGTTAAATTATTTCAGTCATGCCTTAATTTTTTTGGTGACCCCATTTGGACTTTTCTTGGCAAAGATACTGGAGTGATCTGCCATTTCCTTCTCTACCTCACTTTACAGCTGAGGAAACAGGCAGCCAGAGATAAGTGACCATCCCAGTGAAACACAGCTATTGTTGGAAGACAGATTTGAATTCAGGAAAATGAGTCTGGCTAACTCCAGGCCTGGCACTCTATTCACTGCATCACCTATCTATTAAAAGCTTACAACATATTTCACCTTGATTTTCTCACTTTGCTATTGTTTAATCATTTCCAGTTCTGTCCTGAGCCTTAAAACTTCCAAGATTAGGTGACTCGTTCAAGGTAACAGACAGTAAGTGTCTATTGTTGTTATTTTCATTTACTTCTTGTAATGATACTCTTGGGCAACTATATGGGCATTAGGAGATTCAGCAAAAGTAAGTGAATCATACCCAAGTTCATAGATTTCACAAGAACTAAAGTTGGAATTCAAATCCCAGCCTGACTCCCCACCTCCCCATGTTTTCCACTATATCAAATGGCTTCATATTTAAACATGATGCTACACAGCCTCTGTAAAGTTCAAATTCCTACTACTGGTTTAGAAATTGAATGGAAATCAAAACTTTATTCAAACTGTATTTTGGTAACATTCTAATTCTATTGTCTCATTTACATATAAGTCAATAATGATTCACTGACCTAATGAAGGTCACACTGACAAAGTTAAGAATATAACCTGTCTCTTCACTGCTCGTCCAATCTTCTTTCCAATAAATAACATTTACTTCATCCCATATGGTCCTTATGCTGAGATAGTTTATTGTCATGTAAATCAAGTCTTGATTACTTTTTTTACACTTTGTGGATTTCTAATAAAATTGTTCTGCATACCTAAGTCTTCAAATTTCTGAGGTCTAAAATTTAGAAATCATATTCCTTTGAAAGAAGGATTGTTTCTTTTTCTTTCTTTTTTTTTTTTTTACATGCATCCTTAGGGCATACTTTGGTGTCTGGCACATAGCCAGTGCTTTAAAAAAGTTGATTAATTGACATATTGGAAAAAAACAACTAGTTATCTAGAAGTGAATGAAGAACATACCGATATTTAAGGAGTGATAATAAGCAAAACAAAACAAAATGCAGAAGGGTTTTTCTAAAAACAACAGGTTTAATACTATGTTATCTTTAAGCTGTATATCAGATTATTATTTATTCATGATTTATTATCTTTGAAAGCTCCCTGGGGATTAAGAACTTTAAGTGACTTGACACAGATAGAATATATGAAGTAGGATGTAGGATTAGAAATCAGGTATTTTGGTTTCAAATTTAGTACTCCATCCTTTGTTTCCTGCTTGTTATGAAATCTTTAAGGGGATTGGTGAAAGAGAAGTGGGGAAGAGAAAGGAATGCATTATATATGAAGAGAATGATCACAGACAATTTGTAGATCTGCTGAATTATATGCCCTTTAATTTCAATAGTCTCTGATTCCCAATCAAGAGCTGTTAATTTTAAAGTTAATAGGATACCAAGTGAAATGTTAACAAACATGCTTTTTTTGGCTCAAAGGCAAAATCTTTGAAGGATTTCTTTTTATATTTTTGATGAATTATAATCAGGTGAAAAATGAAGTTTGGATTTGATATAGGTTAACAAAATTGGACTTGAATGACAGATATTTCCCTAGGATGTTTCTATAATGAATACTTTGATGGATTTTTAATAATGTTTATACAATCATTTCCGTTTAACTTGAGAAGGGGAATATTAGGTGTTTTTCAATTATTATTTAGCAATAAAATTAAAAATGTATTGATACCATTGCTGACATGTGATGAGAATGGAGAAGGATAAAAGGAGCTAAAATGGCATACAACAAAGAACACTGGGTTTGAAGTCAGCAGAATTTTGATCATTAAATCAACAAGCATTTATTCATGTCTACAAGATGCTAATTATTGCTATTTACTAGCTTTGTTACTATTATCTCTCTGAGCCTCAGTTTCCTTATCTATAAAATGGGATGACTGATACATGTGAGGAAACTCCTTTCTAAATTACAAAACTCATCAAAACTGTAACATGATTGTTGTAGAATTAGTTGCCTAAAGTTGAGTCATGGCTATTTTATAGAGTATTTACTCCCAATTTTCAAGTGTCAAAATTAGGGGATAGAGACTTTTCTAATTCAAAGGTATGAGGAAAGAAGATGGAGATCTATGGCAAGTAGTCATAATGCATTCTCTTGAGTTCAGTTAGTCAAACAAGCAGCATTTCTTAAATTTCTCCCTGGCATTATACTAAGCTTTGAGGATTCAAAGAAAGGCAAAAATTCTCTGCCCTCTAAACCTTACATTCTAACGGAAACATCAACATGGGGATATAAAAGATACAGATGAAGTTAATGGGAAATCATCTCAGAATGAAATCAGAACCTGTTACAAAGCCCAGGAAAGATATCAGGCATGTGATAACATTGAAGCTGAGTTCCACAAGACACTAAAGACATTCAGAGATTGGTTTGAATAGGTTGAATATTGTGGGGAATAGCATTTATTATATTCTTTTGACATTCATCAAATAGTTATTGAATTTCTACTATGTGTGTAACATGAGTCCTTTGTGACAGCTTTGCAGTAGACAGAGATCTGACTAAAACATGGAACTGACCAGGGGAATAATATTTTTAAATTCTAAACAGCATTATCTTCATTTTCAAGTAGTGTATGATTAGGGTCATTGACTATTTCCCATATATTTCAATAAGCTCATATTGAGAACTGCAAAATTTTTATACAAACTTTTAATAGGCAGAGTTGTTTCTCTTTTTAATTGTCATTGCCCTCCCTTTAAGGAGCTTAACACATAATAGAAGGGAAAACAAAGAATAAGCAAGACATTTTTACTTTTGAAATGTTTAACTTTTGTCAATGATATGAATAAGCACATAGATGGTGTGATCACTGATTTTGCATAATTTTGCAAAACTGGAGGAAATAGCTAATATACTGACTGAGAAAATCAGAATCCAAAAAAAGATCATGATTGGCTAGGGCATGACACTAAATATAATAAGATGAAATTCAATACAGAAAAATCCGAAGATTTGTATTTGGATATAACGCAAGTATAGGATGGGGGGAAAGATTAAACTTCAAGTGTTCTGAAAAAAAGATCTAGGAATTTTAGATATTGTAAATTCAATATGAATGAATGAAAAGTATGATATACTATACACACACACACACACACACACACACACACACACACACTTTATCCATTCTTGAATTACATTAATAGGGGCCATAGCTAACAGGATTAAAAAAAAAAAAAAGGTAGTTCCACTGCACTGTGCCCTAATCAAGCCTTATTTGAATTATTTTGCTCAGTTTGGAGTCTTCTAGTTTTAAAAAAGATATTTTTAAAATTAATTGTGTCCAGAGGAGAGAAACTATGATGGTGAAAGATCTTGAATTCATCTATGTGTTTGTGTATATATATAATTTGTAAAAGTTTGTGTGTGTGTGTATATATATATATATACACATATATATACATATATACATACATACATATATATATATATATGAAAGTTCATCTGAGAATTGTTTGAACTGGGACATGCATGGTGGTATGGAGAAGAGATGGTCCAGGGAGCAATATGGTATCTATTTTCAAGTTATCATAGAACTATAATATGAGGGAGGGTTTGAATTACTAAATTCTATCTTGGAGGGCAAAACAAAAAAGAAATGAGTTGAAACTTCAGAAGCAAAATTTGGCTTGGCATAAAGAAAATATGCTTATCTTTTGGAGCTACACTAGAAAAAAAATGGGCTGCTTTCGGAGTGCTGTGTCCTCTTTTCTTGGAGGTCTTCTTGAATCAGTTCTTGCACTTTAGTGTGGGTTCCCTTTGTCTATAGATGGAAAAATATCCATTGAGCTCTCTTTTACTAAATTAAAAAATTTGATTTTGATTTCTATACTTAGCTATGATATATTATATAATAATTTACTATTGAGTGATATGAAGACAAAATGGAAAAAAAAATAAGTGTCCTCAAGAAGCTTTTATTTTATTGGGATCAACTCTGTAGTTAGATTTTTATTTATTTATTTATTACCCTTTCTTCCTTTCTCTCTATGCCCATTCCTCATTTCTCCCTCTCTTCATTCTTTTCTTTTCTTTCTTCCTCCTCCCTTCCTCCTTTCCTTTTTCAATTCACCCCTCCTTCCTAAATATTATGGAGCCCTCAAGGCTCTTTTTATTTGTATTTGAAATAATTACTCCCAATTTATATTCATTTCTCATTGTATACAAATACAATAAGTAGCTTGTTTATGCCTCAGCCTTTAGCTCTTTTAAAAAAAATGTATTTATTCTTCTTGTCTCTAAGTTGACTTAATGTTCTCAGAGAACTCCATTTAAGTCTCTTTTTACTTAGCCATGGCATACTTAAAATATGTTGACCACTTGTAGGAAGTGTTGTCGAAATGTAAAGTTGGACTGTTTTGTGGCAGAAAAAAGGAAATAAAGTGACTATCTCAAGACTATCTCAAGAAAACAAAGGTAATAAACGTTTGAGTGGAGACTCCTTTACTACGCTATTTTCTATTGCCAATAGATTATTAAAAAATATTTTTTTATTTAGAATTTAAATTTGAATTGAATATTGGTAAAAATAACTGAACTTGCTTAATATCATTTACATTGCAAATTGAAATTAATTAATTGACATGTAAATAATAACTAAGCAAGTCACTCCAAGGTCATATCAAGTTTCTTTGTCCCCATTAATTTTTCTAATTATTATAACAGTTTTCTTCCTATTCTTGTTTATTCCTGTTGACATCATTTATTTAGATTTTTTAAAAATATCATTCATCAACTGAATGGATGCCCATCAGTTCAAGAATGGCTGAATAAGTTATGGTACATGGATGTTATGGAATACTATTGTTCTATAAGAAATGATCAGCAGGATGATTTCAGAGAGACTTGGAGAAACTTACATGAACTGAAACTAAATGCAGTGAGTAGAACCAAGAGAACATTTTACACAGCAAGAACAAGATCATGCAATGTTCAATGCTCATAGTTGTAACTCTTTTCAACAGTGAGGTGATTTAGGCCAGTTCCAATAGTCTTGTGATAAAGAGCACTATCTATGCCTAGAGAGAGGACTATGGGGACAGAGTATGAATCACAACATAGTATTTTCACTTTTTGTTGCTGTTGTTTACTTGCATTTTGTTTTCTTTCTCATTTTTTTTTCTTTTTGATTTGTTTTTTCTTGTGCAGCATAATTGTGGAAATATGTGTAGAAGAATTGCACATGTTTTAACATATATTGAATTGCTTGCCATCTGGGGATGGGGGTTGGGGGAAGGGAGGAAGAAAAAAAATGGAACACAAGGTTTTTCAAGGGTGAATGTTGAAAATTATCTATGTATATGTTTTGAAAATAAAAATCACTTACTTTATATTGACAGAATCCAACAATAAAAAAAAAAGAAAAGAAAAATCATTCTAAAATAAAATATCATTCATCTATTAACTATCTAGTTTTTCTTTCATTGTTTTTATTCTTTTTGAAGAGGCAGTATCATATATTTGATTAAGAACCAGCCCCAAAACCCAGAAAAGGTTCAAGTCTTGACTTTGGCACATGAGGTATGTCACTTTGGAGAATTCAAATAACTTCACAATAGTCTAGACAATACTGTAAGATTTTAGGTGGTAGAAAAGGTGCCTACTACATGGGTAGCTAGAGTTCCTTATGCCAATAAAATAACAGGTCATTTATTTATGCTTATTATTTTATTAACATCTCAGAGTACAACTGACACTGATAATTGTGAATCTGCATTGTATTTTAGTATTCTGTTATATAAATATTTTGCTATTTATTTAACAGTTCCCATCTTGATGGACTTTTATGATATTTGCCACTTTTTTTCATATGTGTCTGTAATACTTTGAGCTTATAGATCTGATTTGGGTCTTATTAACACAGTCGAGGCAGATACTCAACAGCAAAAAAAAAAAAAATTGGGTCACAAGACCCTTGTGTAATTTCCTATGTATTTATGGATTTGGCATTGTGTTGTTCTTTAACTATTCTTAGTGTTTGCAGTCAGGCAGTGGAAGAGAATTCTTTTCTGAGAGGTTATTGCAATGGTAGGAATGATAATTGTTTACTTTAGGAACCCTGGCACTTTTATTGCTAAGTGATTTGCATTCACATTTGAATACCTACATAAATTATGAGTCCATCTGTACCTCAACTCAGGAATCCATCTGTATTTAGGCTTACCAAAATAACTGTGCTATTTTAAATGTTGACATTTCTTTATTTATACTTTTTTCCCCTATTTTTTTCTACCTCTATTCCCACTCTATTACTCTTATTGTATTTTTCTAAGCATCCAAGGAGAAAAATCTTGGGATGAAAATAATACTGAGTGTATATCAGGGATATAAAAGGTCAGGTTTCTAAACCTGCCACAAATTAAGTTTCTTACTTAAGATAAGTAACCATATAATTTAGTCATAACAGTTTTTCAGGAGGGTTTTTAGGTAGGATGTTTGGATCACTGAACAAATAAATAAAAATAAATCTTTCTTCCCAAGTGATTAAAAAAAATGGGCTCAATAATTCCCAAATATTTACCTTCATGACATGCCATCCATTTTTCTCCTTACCATTCTGTAGATAGTTTCATGGAATTCAATCATGTAATGTTTGGGCTACCTTTCTGGAGGACCTCTTGATCATCTTGAGTCCTTGGTCTTAGTGGAGAAATGATGAAAGCAGGACAGCTACCACAAGGCTGGTCAAAGAAGGAATGTCTCATTTCCAGTCCTTCTTAGCCCTTGTATACCGTATTGTAATTACATTGTTATAGCATACTGATTATGTGTGTACTAGAGAACCATTATATCATCATACTAAGTACTAAGTATATGTATACTAAAGAACTATCATCTCATCAATTCCACTGAGTTAACACCTTGTTGTAAATATCCTTGTTTCAAGTATACTTCTCCAAAGTTCTGGCCCTCCACATAGTCATATCCAGCAAGTATTTAATTAATCTGATATCTAGGTAGATAGGATAGGGTTAAAATTATAGATTCAGCCTATCTCTAAAATTTCCTTTTACCACATAACAATACCTGAAATTTGGAGTCCTATAATGATAAAGATGATGTCAGTGAGTTAAAAATTATCTTTGAAAGTTGCCTTTTAAAATTACTTCTCTGAGTATAAGCGAGGCAGGCACTGAGAAGATACAGAGATTCCCTTTGGTTTTCTTATTTAAAATTACCAACCCAAATAAATTTCTCTTGACCAAGGGAGAATATTCTCTGTAATTCACAGAATCCTTCAACATATACAATACTTGGATATTTTAAAAATCATCCAATAAATGTGAACTGATAATACTACAAAAGGGAAAAAGACAGCTTTAAAATAACTTGAAATAAGAGAAATAGATTGAAGGGGGAAACCTCAAGACATCTCACTGTTTATAATAACCTAGTTTTGTGAAACAACGGAGGTTTTAAAATGCTTATTTAATAGAGGTTTTGTTTGTTTGTTTGTTTGTTTTTGAGTCAGCCATATCCAAATCAGGAAGACTGTATTTGGGATACACACACACACACACACACACACACACACACGTACACACAAACATATCCACATGAACATATGTAATGTATATTTATACACATACACAGTGCATATATACATGTACACATTTATATAAAACCAAATAAATATACATGCATACATATATAATATATACACATAACATAGATATGCATATATATGTCTCGCAGAGAGAAGAAGAGGAAAGAAAGAGAGAGAGTAGATAGAGAGATAGAAACAGTGAGGAACTTATTAGTACTATGGAATGAGTAGAATGAGAAAACTTATCTTCCTGAGTTTAAAGCTAGTTTCAAATAGTTACGAGTTTTAACTAGTGACTCAACTCTGTTTCCACCAGTTTCTTAAATATAAAATGAGTCAGAGAAAAAAATAGCAGAGCCCCCTAGTATGTTGGTCAAAAAATTCCCAAATAGGTTCACAAAAAATCAGACTTGTCTGGAAAGCAATTTATGTATATACAGATACAAATGTATGCAAATATATAAATGCATATATAAAACATATATATGCATGTATACAATATGTATAGCCATATTACAGCTATAATTTTAACCCTATCCCATCAACCTATATATCAGATTAATTAAATACTTGCTAGATATGACTATGTGGAGGGCCAGAACTTTGGAGAAGTATACTTGAAACAAGGATACTTACAACAAGGTGTTAACTCAGTGGAATTGATGAGATGATGGTTCTTTAGTATACATATACTTAGTACTTAGTATGATGATATAATGGTTCTCTAGTACACACATAATCAGTATGCTGTAATGATGTAATATATAGTATATATATATGCTGTAATATGATATCAAATGGAGGAATTGAGAAAAATTCCATCTGATTTTTATTCCACTTTTACATATATGACTACATTCTCATGATATCTATAAATATTCAAATTTAATAACACTATAGTAAAGTTGTGCAATTAAGAGTAAGTTGCATTTGATAGCCCACAATGGTGACTCACTAGTCTAGTTTCCCACTACACACAAAGTGACGGTTATTGTCGCAAGAAGCATAACCCATGTATCACCATTATGAAAGTCCCTTTTATAAGTTTTGTCATTGCTTCTTGCAGAAATAAATGAGGTAGAATAAAAGAAATATTTTATAATGTTTTCTTGCTTTGAGGAAAGTGAACTGAATATTAATATAAACAAGTACACTATCTGGCCATAAAGTAAACACATGATAGTTGATTATAATATCAACTGTCATTTAGATAGTACTTTGAGTGTTGTGCTTTTTTTTTTTTTTTGTCACATAGTACATTACTGAACTTCACAATAACCCTGTGAATAATGAACTAAAAAAAAAATTCCATTTTTACAGGTAGAAAAACTGATATTGAGATAGGTTTGGTATCAGGCTGGTGACATCATAATTAAATGTCATTGGCTGGATTAAAACCCAGGTTAGATTCCAATTCGAGCATTGTGGCTATTTTGCAAGGCTATATCTTCTCTGACTACTCTACAATTTTGTAGTATCCAAAATAGATTCAATTTTCAGAGGAATAATTAGTCATACTGAAAAGTCATAAGAATGTCCACCTCAGAGACATTTATAAAACCCTTAAGTTCCCAGCTTGCCTCACTGCCTTACTTCCACATGCTTTAATGAAATATCTGTATATGACTGTGAGACTATTCTCATAACGTGTTTTACAAAAGCCAAAGATGCACTTTGAGGAGTGGATATTTCCTCCTGTTCTAGAATCTTATGTTGACTTTGCCATTCTTTTGATGTTCACTTGGAGTCAAGATCTTTTGTGTCCTGCTGCCTATAAACAAAAGGAGAAATTATATAATATTTTAACTGTTAATGCTATTTCTCTGTGTAGAAAATAATTAGTTAAAATCCAGCCTGACAGGAACTAAAGTTCTACTAGATTAAAAGTCACAAAAGTGGAGGGTATGACAATAAGGAGAAAGAATAAAGAAAGAAAAAAAATCTTATTAAGTAGATTTTATTTCTAAGAGCTAAAGTCATGCACAATGTATAGCATGTTGGATTTCATACATTATTGTCCAGATGGGAAATATCATATTAACTGGAAATTCAGGGGATGGCACTGACAAGGGAGAAAAAAATGTCATCATATAGCAGAATTTTCATCTCCCAAGCCCTGTTATAGAAGTTTAGAGTACTGGGATAAAGGAAGAAAGGAAGAAGGAAGAAAGAAAAGAAAAAGAAAGAAAAAGAAAGAAAGAAGAAAGAAAAGAAAAGAAAAGAAAAGAAAAGAAAAGAAAAGAAAAGAAAAGAAAGAAGGAAGGAAAGAAAAGAAAGAAAAGAAAAGAAAGAAAAGAAGGAAGGAAGGAAGGAAGAAGGAAGGAAGGAAGGAAGGAAGGAAGGAAGGAAGGAGGAAGGAAGAAGGAAGGAAGGAAGGAGGGAAGAAGGAAGGAAGGAAGGAAGGAAGGAAGGAAGGAGGGAAGGGAAGGAAGGAAGGAAGGAAAGGAAAGAAAGAGAGGGAGGAAGGAGGAAGGAGAAAGAAGGAGGGAGGGAGGAAGAAGGAAGGAAAAATGGAAGAGAGGGAGGGAGTAAGGGAGAGAAAGAAAAAGAGAAAGGGAGGAGAAGGAGGGGGAAAGGAGGGAGAGAGGGAGGGGGGCAGGAGGAGGGAAGGGAGATAGGGAGAGAGGGAAAAAGTGAGAAAGAGAGAAAGAGAGAGAGAGAGAGAGAGAGAGAGAGAGAAGGAGAGAGGGAGAGGGAGAGAAAGGGAGAGAGGGAGAGGAAAGAAAGGGAGAGAAAGAGAGGGAGAGGGAGAGGAGAACAAAGAGAGAGGGAGAGGGAGAGAGAAAGTCTAGGTTCTAAACTTTAGAGAACCTAAATTTTACATCACTATAAATCATGACCTCAACATTTACAAACTGAAGGAGAAATGATTTTTTTTTTCTATGAATCTAATCCAACATGCATTCATTGAGTTCCTATTATGTGTAAAATGCTGTGACAGGTGCTGGGATCCAAAGACAGAAATGCCATTGTTTCCGATTTCATGTTGTACATGTAGAGATATATCCTTGCTATTCTGTGTCAGGTCATTTCAAGCACTAATTTCAATAGGAAAAATCAGGTCAAGTCCATAAATGTTCATTCTATAGCTACTTTGGCCCAGATTCTGTGTTAACAACTGAGGAAACAGAGGAAAACCAAACAAACAAGCAAACCCATCCTCTTAAGGAATTCACATTCTAAAGTGTAGTGTGTGTGTGTGTGTGTGTGTGTGTATGTGTGTAGAGGGAATGTGAACAAATGCAAATAAAATGCAGATAATAAATCATAAATAATCACAGAAGGAATAACTAACTTTAACAGGGATCAGGAAAGCCTTCTTATAGAATATGAGCTTCTAAGTGGAACGTAAAGGAAGTCAGAAAGCCAAGAGCAGAGATGAGGAAGGAGAAAATTTATCTTAGGCAATAGTGACAGTGCACATATTCCTGAGCTGGAGTGTTACATCCCTAACCAGCTAATAGACAACTGTCATTGGGCCATAGAATATATGGAGAATAATGAGGTATAAGAATATTGGGAAAGTAAAAGGAGTTATGAAGGACTTAAAAAGCCAAATGTGATTTTGTTTGATTTTGGAAACAATAACGAGCCACTGGAATTTATTTAGTAGAGACTTGAGAATGTCTGACATGCTTTAAGAAGATCAATTTGACAGCTGATTAGAAGTTGAGTGGAATGGGGAAAAGCTTAAGGCAAGGATGTCAAAGTGGAAGGGGTGGGCAGAAGAACTTTTGCCATATTTCATGGGAATTATAATAGAAACATTGAATTTCAGATTTGAACTACAGGACAATCAACAAGATTTGTTTAATACTTACTTTGTGTTTCATACTAAGTTAAGTACTGAGGATGCAAAGAAGAACAAACATCCACTGCCTCTAAGACACAAACATTCTAATGCTGAAGACTACATATACAACAATAGTGAAAAGAATTATAAGACAATTTTATGTATGTAAGGAAGAGTTTCCTAACAATCTAAGTCATTTTGGCTTGGAAGGGGCTGTTTCTGAGTTGGCATTCATATGGATACTTGCTGATATGCTGAATTTGGATTCTTTTTGCCTCCTGTGGGTTAGATTATATATTTTCTGAGGTTTCCTTCTATTCTATCCTTGGTGATTCTTTAAGTTTCATCATGAGGAATTCTCAAAGTAAAAGGGACCAGAGTTGAGTGCTATAAGATCTGCTCCACAGTTGGGGGTCTGATACAGGTGTGTTTAAATCTTCTGAGCAACCTGAGGCTCTTAGCTTCCTTCTGATGATGCTGGTGCCCCGTTGCTGCTGCCCTTAAAAATCATGTCCAAGTCCTAGAAGAAGCTGGTGGAGGAGAGCTGACACAAAAGCAGCCCCAGTTAGGCATGACTTCAGTATCTTGCACATGATGGATGTCCATGGTTATTTTTTACATTAATCCGTATTACACAACTGGTTCTAAGCCACAAAAAGCAAAGAAGGGGGCCACCAAGCATGGCAGAGCCAAAGAATCTGGAAATGCTAACCTCTTTTCAATAAGTAAAATGAAGAGTTACCCACACAGATCAACAGATTTCAAAAACTGAAACACCTGAATCTCAGTATGATCAGGCCAAATACTTTGCCTCAAGAATTGGGCTTTTCCCTAGTCTTGGAGGTCCTTGACTTAACTTTAGAGAAACTTGAAATATGATTCTCTCCTGGAGATGTGTTTTCCTTAGCTTTCTGAGTGTACTTTATCAAAGTGACAGCGATTTTGAAAATGCTTTAGGAAGCTCCAAAACTTTCAGATACTCAGCCTCAGAGATCATGACTTGATATCATTGCCAAAAAAAAAAAAAAAAAAATGGAGGTACTTGTGTAATTGAAGAAATTAGACATCTAGGGGGTACTGCATGACTGACCTTCCCCCTAAGCTCAGACATTTGGATTTCACTAATGAGAAGGAGGTATTAAAGGCAGAGAATAAACCCTGGGTTACTTCAATTGCTGACAAGTTTCAACTTGAAATGTCTCCGTATTTAAATATATTTGTTTGGAAACATACAAGTATTTTTATGGTGAACATATGCAGGCAAAACTAGAGTCTCTAAAGAAGAATAATATATAAATCTGTTGGGTTCCAAGAGCTCCCTCCGAATGTCTCCAAATCCAAAGATTTGTCCTTCAGCCAAATCAGCCAAGTGGAAAATGGAATAGATCTCTCTTGCTTCGGAGAGAGGGCTTCTGGCTCTCAATCTCCCAGAGTGCTCTGAGTCTGTCCCAGCGTGCTCCTCTCCAATCTAATTCAGCTGAACTCTCTTGACTGGGCTTATATATGACTCTTCTGAAAGAATGGTATTATGGGTTTTCTCCCAGAGTGTTCTCTGGCCCTAAGAGCTTCAAGGGAGGTATGAATTTACAAAATCACAAATTTTTTTTTTTATTTTTTTTATTTTTTTTTAATTTAATGATTACTTTATAATGACAACATTATTCCTTGCACTCGTTTCTTTTCCGATTTTTTCCCCCTTCCTCCCTCCACCCCCTCCCCTAGATGGCAAGCAGTCCTTTATATGTTGGATATGTTGCAGTATATCCTAGATACAATATATGTTTGCAGAACTGAACAGTTCTCTTGTTGCATAGGGAGAATTGGATTCAGAAGGTATAAATAACCCGGGAAGAAAAACTAAAATGCAGATAGTTCACATTTGTTTCCCAGTGTTCATTCTTTGGGTGTAACTGCTTATGTCCGTCATTTATCAATTGAAACATAGTTAGGTCTCTTTGTCAAAGAAATCCACTTCCATCAAAATATGTCCTCATACAATATCGTTGTCGAAGTGTATAATGATCTCCTGGTTCTGCTCATTCACTTAGCATCAGTTCATGTAAGTCTCGCCAGTCCTCTCTGTATTCATCCTGCTGGTCATTTCTTACAGAACAATAATATTCCATAACATACATATACCACAATTTACCCAGCCATTCTTCAATTGATGGGCATCCATTCATTTTCCAGTTTCTAGCCACTACAAATAGGGCTGCTACAAACATTTTGGCACATACAGGTCCCTTTCCCTTCTTTAGTATTTCTTTGGGATATAAGCCCAATAGAAACACTGCTGGATCAAAGGGTATGCACAATTTGATAACTTTTTGGGCATAATTCCAGATTGCTCTCCAGAATGGTTGGATTCGTTCACAACTCCACCAACAATGCATTAGTGTCCCAGTTTTCCCGCATCCCCTCCAACATTCATCATTATTTTTTCCTGTCATCTTAGCCAATCTGACAGGTGTGTAGTGGTATCTCAGAGTTGTCTTAATTTGCATTTCTCTGATCAATAATGATTTGGAACACTCTTTCATATGGGTGGTAATAGTTTCAATTTCATCCTCTGAAAATTGTCTGTTCATATCCTTTGACCATTTATCAATTGGAGAATGGCTTGATTTCTTATAAATTTGAGTCAGTTCTCTATATATTTTAGAAATGAGGCCTTTATCAGAACCTTTAACTGTGAAGATGTTTTCCCAGTTTGTTGCTTCCCTTCTAATCTTGTTTGCATTAGTTTTGTTTGTACAAAGGCTTTTTAATTTGATGTAATCAAAATTTTCTATTTTGTGATCAGTAATGGTCTCTAGTTCATCTTTGGTCACAAATTTCTTTCTCCTCCACAAGTCTGAGAGATAAACTATTCTATGTTCCTCTAATTTATTTATAATCTCATTCTTTATGCCTAGGTCATGGACCCATTTTGATCTTATCTTGGTATATGGTGTTAAGTGTGGGTCCATGCCTAATTTCTGCCATACTAATTTCCAATTATCCCAGCAGTTTTTATCAAATAATGAATTCTTTTCCCAGAAGTTAGGGGCTTTGGGTTTGTCAAACACTAGATTGCTATAGTTGACTATTCTGTCTTGTGTACCTAGCTTTTTCCACTAATCTATTTCTTAGCCAATACCAAATGGTTTTGGTGACTGCTGCTTTATAATATAATTTTAGATCAGGTACAGCTAGGCCACCTTCATTTGATTTTTTTTTTCATTAATTCCCTTAAGATTCTAGACTTTTTATTGTTCCATATGAATTTTGTTGTTATTTTTTCTAGATCAATAAAATATTTTCTTGGAAGTCTGATTGGTATAGCACTAAATAAATAGATTAGTTTAGGGAGTATTGTCATCTTTATTATGTTCGCTCCGCCGATCCAAGAGCACTTAATATTTTTCCAATTATTTAAGTCTGACTTTATTTGTGTGGAGACTTTTTTTATAATTTTGCTCATATAATTCCTGACTTTCCTTTGGTAGATAGATTCCCAAATATTTTATGGTATCAACAGTTATTCTGTATAAGCAGATCTTTTATAGGGGATATATAACCTCAGGGATCTGACATCATGACTTGGTTTTCTGATCGAATAAAATAAGGTGGAGTTTTTTTTTTTTTTTTTTTTCCCTGAGGCAATTGGGGTTAAGTCCTCCTGACTTCAGAGCTGGTGCTTTATGCATTGCACCACCAAACTGCCCTAAAAAGGTAAAATTTCAAGAGACCTCCACCTGGGGTGTGACTATAATCAAAAGCACATTTGAACCAAAGGTGTACTTAAGAAGAAAAGGCCTATTTAAGACTTCCAGGATACCAGCAGTGTCCTTCTCAGCTTGCTTCAGGAGTGTTATAATCCTATCAATGCTTGAGGCTTTCTCTGTTAACACCAAACTAGCTACCCAAAACCTCATCATAAAAATCTATCTAAAGGATGTAATTTAGATTTTACCAAACCAAAATTCTGACTGAACCCTAGCTTGGTGATTTCTTGTGGCAGGTCAGTACTTTTTCAAAGAAAGGAGGAGGAGGAGAGTAAAATGCCTGACCCATTATAATCTTTGCCTATAGACATTTTTCTTTACAAAGACAATGTAAATGCCTTGATTTCTTAAGCAATGTGATTATTTTCTTACCAAAGGAAATCTTTTTAAAGGGTCCTATGAATACAGCAAAGAAATTTCTCAATTAATATTCTGACAGAGATAAGAGGAAGATCAAAGGTCTGAACACAGACTCAGAAAATATAGGCCCTGTGGATGAATTGGCAACACAAGTGCTGGAAGGGCAATCTGTTTTAGTTATGCTTTTGAGCACACTTTAAATCTAATTTTAGTGCACAATAAAAAAAGGAATGTTCAGGTTTCTAAATGCCCTGCATCTGCTGAGCCCTGGTTTAGACACCAGCTGTTTTTGTCCTCTGCTAATAAGCACTACACAAGACAGCCAAACTAAGCTGATGTGTTAGACTTGACCTTGGGCCTTTGTGAGCAGCACATGCAGTTCAGAGGTATTGGGTGAAATCTAAAGAATGAGTTTATCTGAAGATAGGATGAGCCTGACTAGAGCCACTCCTAAAATGAGATTCTGGGAGACAGAGTCTCCAATTAAGAAAGTGCAAGCCTCTAGTCTTTGATGACACAATATCATTGAGTTTCATGATGGCATCTTCAATATCTTTTGCTTTGCCTTTTGTGAAAGCCAAGTACAGAAATCCAATAACTGCAGCCTACAAAGTAGCCAGTGTGTAGAATTTGACAAAATGATGGTATATATTTCACTTGGAAAATATTCTGAAATAAGAAAAACTTTTTATATATTTACCTCATCTATTAGTAATATCAATAATAATTGATATTAATCTATCAATTAATAAATATTAAACATGTCTAATCATAGGAACAATTCTTATCATCTTTTAAAATGTTATTGTTTTAATGATTCTCTTGGTTCTGCTCATTTTACTTTGTATTAATTCATATAAGTCTTGCCAGGTATTATAAAAATCATTCATCTTCTCATCTCTCCCCTAATGTAGCTGTTGAATCCAGGAAAAACTGAGTTTAAATCTAGTCTCAGATTTACAAGATGTTTTCTCCTGGTCAAATTATTTACTCTTTCTTTGATTCACTTTTCTCAACTATAAAATGATGATACTTAATTCATTCCTACCTTACAGGGTTAATATGAGGATCAATTAAAATAACATTGTAAAAAAAAATTAGCATAATGTCTAGAATATAAGAGGTGCATATATATACATATACACAAATACATATATTTATATCTTGGGTATATATACATGAGTATAAATACATACGCAATTTCTATCTATATGATTATATATCTATATAGACTATATACACATATTTACATATGAACAAAAACATGTATGTGTCCATCCTATTTCTTTAGACTCTAGTTCATCACAACAACAACACCAAAAATAGTGCTATGCTCATTTTTGTATCCAGGTATCTTTTTCCTCTTTCTTTGTTCTCTTGAGATATATGCTTAGTAGTCTTGTCAATGAGCCTTAGATTTTTACACTTAATTATTAGTAAGTGCTTTTCATATTACTTGGCAAATTCATGCTTCCACTATTATTTTACTGATGTATCTGTGGTCTATCAGTCTTTCCAAAATTATCACTTTACTTTTTTCAATTTAATTGATCTTATATAGAACTTCAATTTCTTTATTTTGATATTTTCTAAGTATTAATAATTTGAACTCTTTTGAAAAATGGCTCTTGATAAATTGTACTTTTTAAAGGAAGAATTCCAAGTTATCTGCATCTCTTATTCTTAAAAATTGGAATATGTTCATTATATTGCTTGAAAATGAGATCCTTTATACTGCAACATATTCAACATATATAGGACTGCTTATCATCTAGGGGAGGGGGTGGAGGGAGGGAGGGGGAAAAATCCGAACAGAAGTGAGTGCAAGGGATAATGTTGTAAAAAAAAAAATTATTCTGGCATGGATTCTGTCAATAAAAAGTTATTATAAAAATTTTTCAAAAAAAAAAAAAAAGGAAATGAGATCCTTGTTAAAAATTTACTAAAAAAAAAAAAAAAAAATCCACATTTAATTGTTCTCTTACTGTTTTTCACTGAATATTTTTTTTTTACTTTTACAAAAATTGATTTTTTTATTTTAGCTTTGCTAAATTGTTTATTTTATCTTCTGTAATCTCTCTATATTGCTTATTCAATTTTGTATTCTTTCTCCAACCATAGTAGCAAAAAGCATTTTCTTACTTTATCTGTTAATTTGCTTCTGATCTGATTTTTCAATAAATGTCATTTATTATTATGAAGCTTATCTTACTATATGCTGCTGCTGCTGAGGCTGATGATGATGATGAACAAGAGAATATTGATGATGATGATAATTATAAATGAGGCTAATATTTATATAGATTTTAAGGTTTGCAAAGTGCTTTATTGTAGGGGGCCGGAACTTTGGAGAAGTAAACTTAAAACAAGGTATTAACTCAGTGGAATTGATGAGATGATGATTCTCTAGTTCACATATATACTTAATACTTAGTATGATGATTCAATGGTTCCCTAAGTTCACACATAATCAGTATGCTGTAATGATGTAATTACAAGAAGGTCTGGAAGAGAGACATTCTAACTTTGACCAGCCTTGTAGTGGCTGTTCTGCCTTCATCACTTCTCCACTAAGACCAAGAACTTGGGCTGATCTTGAGGTCCTCCAGAAAGCTAGGCTGAACATTACATTTTGGCACCCAATGTGGGGCCTCCTAACACAACCAGACCAAAGCTTTATTCCTTACCCAGTGTTTATGGCTAGAATTTTATTAAAGGCCATTAAGCAAGCAGTGCACTTATCTGGGATAAGACCTGACAAGATATACACCTTTTATACCCATGCACAAATTAATGTATGCTATGAAACCATTCCAGAGTGGCAAATTTTATTGGCCACAGCTCCAAATTTTACACATGGGTCTCCATTAAAGATATCCCGGCTATTACATAATTGGCAATGGATTTTTGAAAAATAAATTTCTAAGGTTCCTCTTAAAGAAGCAACTATCTTTACAGAATTCAATTCTAACATCCTTATTATAACAATTATGACATTATAAGCATCCAATTATAACATTTGTGCTGTATACTCTCATGACTTAACTATAAGAGTAGTCAGAACTCCTTTTCACTCCACTCAGCAGAATGAATTGTATGCAATCATGTTAGCTCTTACTTATTATCCAGGAGATGTAAATATAATATCTGTTTCAACCTATTCAGTATGTGTTGCCCCACAGCCCAAATAAAATTTGTAGCTTTTAATATATATCAGTTCTTTAAGGAACTTCAAGAGCAAGTGAGAAAGCATTCAGGTAAGATTTATATCTTGCATGTCCACTCTCATTGTGAACTTCCAGGTCCTATTTTTTTATGGCAATTCAAAAGCAGATAGCTTTCTAACCATGGTAGCCAATACTCCTTTATTTCAGGCAGCCCAAGTATCTCATTCTAAATATTATCAGGCTGCTCGAGCTTTATGTCTACAATTTGGGATAACAAAAGAGGAAGCTAGGAACATAGTAAAAGCCTGTACAGCTTGCCTTCCTTTCCATGTTCCTATGTTCCTCCAGGGAAAAACCCTCATGGTTTGAGACCCAATGAAATTTGACAAATGGATTTGAACCATTATAAATCTTTTGTTCATCTGTTTTTTATCCATGTTATAATCAACATCTTTTCAGGATTTACTTTTGCAATACCAGCAGCAAAAGAGACAGCCCAAGTGGTCACTGAATTCCTTATACAAGCTTTTGCAATTATGGGTGTGCCACAAGCAATAAAAACAGATAATGGACATTCATTTCTTCTAAACATTTTGCATATTTTTGTGCACAGTATCAGATTTTACACACCACTGGCATATTGTTCAATCCTCAAGAACAGGCAATGTAATCTGTCTTTCCTCTTCCATTACCTAGAACCCTTTTTTTATTCAACTATCACCTTCATCAAGGGATTGATACTTAAAATTTAATACGTGTGTGTGTGTGTGTGTGTTGTCTTATAAAAATTTCAGAAGAAGAATCTTACTTCATAGATGTATAAGATTATGACAGCTCAAGTCTTACATAATATTTTTTTTTTACCAAGTTCAAATGTTGAAGCATATTTTGAAAGCATAGGATCACTGCTGGATGGGCCCTTATTGAATTTTGTACTGGCATGGATACAGAAAGTACTTCTGAAAATCATTCCTTATTCTTCAAGAAATTGGTGTCAGGCTGGCTGTAACACCCATCCTGGACTTCCACCCCCAGATTTCTATGGTTTTTTCTCCTGATTTCTTGGAATTCCTATGTTTGAAGATTCCCCTCATTTTACCAAACACCATGAAAAAAAGAAAGATTCCCTAGAAGTGGATCTGTTGCAAAGGCAATACTGAAGATTACACATATTACAAAAGCTACAAGTGCTTCTTTTTTTTTTTTTTTTTACTTATGGTTTACCTATTGAAACTAGTTTAAAACTGGTTTCATTTCTCCAAATGAAATTCTCCTTTACTTAATCATTAATCAATCTTTACTTAATCATTGCAATTTTCCCATAAAAAGATTCCCCAAACTCTCCATGTAGAGAGAAAATATTCAAGGGACTTTTCACATGTCAGAACCCCATTAAATGAGCACTAAGTTTAAAAGCTTGAGGATATTCACCCTTAATGAGAGAAGATTTAAGAAAGGTGCACTATCTTTCGGCATTTAACTGGCATGAATAAATAGCCAAAGCATCATAAACATTTAAATTCAATAAATGATTGTAAAGAAAACTAGATGGACTGGTCATGAGATCTTGATAGATGGGCACGGTCATGAGTGATAGCCATTGCATAGACTGTGTGAATTCTCCTTATGTACATGTGATGTCACATGATTCTCTGTAAGGACTTTAACCCACTGGGAAGATTTGCTATGAAGACTAGCTCAAGAGACTCACTGGATGAGAATCCTTGAATGTATTCTGACTCCTAGACCTTGAAGGTAGACATTTATTGAGATCATGCATGAATATAAACAATGGGTTTATAAAGGTATCAGAAAGCATATGGCAAAAAAGAATAAATTTTGCTTTACAGGGCATAAGAAAGAGCAGTGACTGGAAGATAGGCATGGAAAAATAGGCTGTGACTTGTTGCATGAAAAAATATAAAGTTCTACCAATTAGAACTATCAAAATATCTGATGGATTGACTTAGGAGATAGTGGGCAATCTCCCACTGACAGTCTTTAATTAAAGACTAGGTAGCCACATGCAACATTATTGTGCAAGGGGATTCTCATTCTAGCAAGACTTGTATTACATGGCCCCTGAGATCACTTCAAAATTTACAATTCTCTAACTCTCAATATGTATTGCTGGAATGGTTGGCTTATAATACAGTATTCATTAATAAAAGAACTTAGAATATTTTTGTTTGTGATAGAGTTCATAATTTAAGGGAATGGTATTGTCTTCAATATGTTTTGATTTCCGCAAAATGGGACAAAATCAGGATTTGAACGCAAGTATTTTCTCTCCTTTCTCAATATACATTGTCTTTGTGCATCCATTTAAATATAAGTCCTCAAAAGAATGTAAACTATGAGGAGGGAATAATTGTTTGTGTTTGTGCATATGTGTGAATGAGGTTTCACATATTTATAACCGCACTATCAACCATATTCCCATATATGTTTATATAGAGAAGACACCTAATGTATTCTTGTTGAATTATTGAAATATATGTGATATGTGTGTGTTTGCGTGGTTGCGCGCGCGTGTGTGTGTGTGTGTGTGTGTGTGTGTGTGTGTGTGTGTGTGTGTAATCTTTGGGGTAGATTCAAAAGAAAAATAATCTGAATGTATTCTTTTGTGACCACAACATTTTTTTCACAATTTCTTAAAAAAGCATTATATTCAAGCTTTTGTTCATTTTCAAGTCCCTAAACTTTAAACATATATTTTGCTGGCACACTGAAAAGAAAAATGAAAAGTAAAACAAACAAGTGAATAAGCAAAGAAAGAAAATAATTATTTAATTTCCTACCTTTATCCCAATGTCACTACTTCCTGAAACATAGTTTGTTTGCTTTTTCTTTTGTTCAAATGATATGTGGCCTTTTAAAAATCCATCTAATCTTCCTAGAGGATAGTTTATGGGCAAAAAATCAGTTTCAGAAATACAGTACCTAAGTTTCAGTTCTGTATTCAATACTAGAAAAGGATGTTAATTTCATTGCAAGTCCATTCCCCATAAACATTTTTCTTCAAACAATTAATCTGAAGAATAAGTTGTCGATGAGAAAATAAGAATCACCCAGAAAAAAATAGCTCTATTATCCTTATCCCAAGGCAATGAATGTTCCCAGTGGTTTCCTCAGTATTGAATTTGACTAGCCAACAGACATTCTTAAAAAAATAAAAAAAGCAGAATTTTAGATTTATCTCATCTTTGGTTAGAAAGAAAGCTAAAATGCAACCATTATATAGATGCTTTGAAATAGTCGTATGTGTTACATGTGTATTAAAGGGAATAACAGTTACATTGGCTATATCTGTATAAAGCAAATGACACCTGCAATGATATAGAAATATTAAACTGTCCTCATCACACATAAAGATACTTAATATCATCATAGGGAATTGATCTCTGTCTATCACAATGCCTTTATATATTAACTATTCATCTATCCAAAAGAAATTTCACTTTGGAGATTTGGAGATTTTTATGTTGTACTCATGTCAACTGGAAAGATGGATCATAAAGATTTATATAGTTGTACTACTGAGCTGAGTCCAAATGATAACCAAATGGTTATCGAATAAAATTCGAGTCATTTGAACCTACAAGGAACTACAAGATATAAGCTATTAATTGATTAATGGGAAACAGGAAATGTTAAAAGAGAAATTTTTGAACATGGAATCAGGCAACAATCATTCACTCAGAAAAGAAGCATTTATTAAATACATATAAAGTGCCAGGCACTGTATGAAGCTCCTTAAAGAAAAAAAAAAAAAAAAAAAAAAAAAAAGCAATCTTTACTCTCAAAGAGCTCACAGTAAAAGTAATGAGTTAGCAATGGCAAGTAAAATGCTTAAAGAAACTTGTCAGCATATTTGAAAGAGTGATTGGAGGCAGATGGAATGACTATCTGTCTTTTTTTCTTTTTTTAAATTGCCAGAGTGTTTAAAGTTGCTCAGTTATAGGTCTATTGCTACAGCACTCACAAGGCTGTTTATTCCAGTTTATGTGTATTGATGCATGAAAACTGAATATCAGTTTTGTATTGTGAATATGAAGACATGTCATAGGCATAGACATGTCTGAGACATGTTTGTCTGAGACAGAAATAAACATGATTTCCCCTTTTTTGTTTTTTTTAAGGAACATTTAAAAAAACTCCTCAAGACAATTGATATCACATAACAAAACATAATTCTTAGTGTGAAAATTTCCTTTAAAAATTTATTGTATTTACACATTTGTTGCTTTTACATCACTTAAATTACTTTTATTCCTTCCCATCCCCTGACAGTTATGCTTAATAATAGCTATGAAAATTAGAAGGAAAAAAAAAAGAAACCTCTTAATACAGAAAAAAAAAACCCAATATGATACCATATTCAATCTTCCACACATAGGCACACCTCAACTTTCATAAAGGATAAAGTTGGAGGTATTTTCATGGTATTTCTTTGAAGCTAACTCCAACTTAATTCTAAATACAATTATTTTGTATTGTAGTTCATTTCCTTTAGATTGCTTTAGGGCATTATCTATATTGTATTTGTGATTATTTACTTCACTTTTTATGCTTTTAATGTAAGTTTTTCAATGCTTTTCTGTATCCATCATCTTTATTGGTATTAACTGCACAATACTATTCCATTACATAAATATTCTAAAATTTGTTAATCATTCACCAACCAGTTTTTAGCTACTTTGTTTCAAGTTCAAGTACTATTCATAGTCATGCTAAAATATTTTATTGCACAGGTTTATATAAATCATATATGTTTTCATATATACATACTTGTAACATGCATGTATGTATAGACTATGTGGTATATGTAAATACAAAAAAAGCAAAGAAGCAAGAAGAGAGGAAGACAGAAACAGAGGCAAGAGATGGGGATGAGAGATTCACAGAGGGAGAGAGGAGATAGAAAGAAAGACAGAGACAGAGACAAGGCAGACAGACTAAGACACACAGAGAGAACATCTTTTTGACTCTTTCTTTTGGTCAGTGACCTTCTTGTAGTATATTCCCAGCAGTACTAACTATGGGTTGGATGAACTGAAATTTTATCACTTTTCAGAATTCCACATAGATTTTCAAAATGATGAAATTTACATGGGGGGAAATTTCTTTAAAAAAAGATACCTAGGTAAAATTTGTTTTCTGTCACTAATCCTTTCCTGATAATGAAGAAGAGGAGAAAGGAATGAAGATAGAAAAGAGAGAGGAAGAGGAAGATTAGCATTTATATTATGGTTGTTTATGTCAATATAAAATTTTGATAAGGTCAATTTGCTTCTAATCAACCATAATGCAAGTGCATTGATGACTTTTGTTAGACTACAATAATATTATTAATCTTACTTAAGATGTAATATAATAGCAGTAAATATAAAGGTTTGTACATGAGTTCAAAATGTCAACTCCACAAAAATAAAATGGGGAAGCATGGATAGACAGCATCTGTTTTGAAAAGAATGTGGGGTTTTATTACACTGAAAACTCACAAGGATTCAGCAGTATTATGTGGTAGATAACAATGCTAATGCAGTTTTGTGGGGAATTAGAAAGAGAATAGCTTCTAGTTATAAGGAAGTGAGAAAACCTGTTTATGCCCCATTTATCAGAACTCATCTGCTGAATTAAGTACAAGGCTGGGCATCATAGAATGATACTAATAGCCTGGAGAGTGTCCAGAGAAAGGCATGGTGAAGTGCCTTGAGCTACAGAAATATGAGATTTGGTCGAAAGGAGCTTTGATGCAATTCAATCCAATCCTCATATTTTATAGAGGAAAAAAAAAAAAAACAGTGAGTCAGAAAGGTTATGATTTACCCAGTTCAGACAAATTATAATTGACATAGTCAAGATTCTGACCCCAAATCTGTTCCTCTTTTCAAAGTATCCTACCCCTGTTGATTTCACTTCCCATTTTGTATCTACTTAAATTCAAATGCTTATTCCAAATATAATCTTACAAACTGACTCTTGTTGTGGAGAAGAAGAAAAAAACATATTCACTAAATTCTTGTTAGACAGCACAAACCTTTCTGGACTCTCATGTCTCTTCCTCCTCCATTCCCGAGATAAAATAAATGGAACTTTGCCTCCAAGACACAAACATGGAAAATAAAACACTTCCCTGTACTGAAGCACAAGCAACCATCTATTCAATGATTAAGACTAGGCAAGGAAGGAGGCAAAGAATGATCAAGACTAAGCTATGTGATTCTGGGCAAGTCATTTAACCCTAATTGCTTTATGCAAAAAAAAAAAAAAAAAAAAAAAAGAAAAGAAAAGAAAAATCAAGAAGAAGAAGAAGAAAAAAGAAAGAGAAACTAGCTGTTAAGCCCAAAATATTTTGTGAGGTTTAAGCAATCAACATTTATATTATTTTAGAGCACCTACAAGTAAAGGTATGATTTTGTATGTAGAGACACACAGACACACACACAGAGGGAGACAGACACAGAGAGAGAAACAGAGAGAGAAAGAGAGAGAGAGAGAAAGAGAGAGAGAGAGAGAGAAGAGAGAGAGAGAGAGAGAGAGAGAGAGAGAGAGAGAGAGAGAGAGAGAGAAGGAGAGAGAGAGAGAGAGGGAGAGAAAGAGGGGGGAGAGGAAGAGAGGGAGAGAATACTTTTTTTTTAAGAATCATGAGTTAAACTCGAATCCTTCTGACTCTTATTGATCCTCAGTAATAGGTCCCAGTTCAAGCCTTACTTGGTCATTGTTTGGGTTTTGCTAGCTCAGGATCAATGTGAAAAGCAATTGTTTCTTTTGGCCAGAAATCTTGAGGATTTTCTCCTCCCAAAGTCTTTTTTGTTACTAGTTAAAAGAGGCCATTCTTTGCCTTATTTCTTACTTAACTTTACTCCCTTAACAGGAGCTGCCTCAGACAAATTGACACCTGGGAAAGATCTTAAAAGAGGCCAAGGTCTCTCATTACATCAGAGGTCATCTTCAGGCAACCTAATCTATATCTTGCCATTGGACCCAAATAGCAATAGAGCAGAAAGTAAAATTGTAGACTTTGCACAGTTTAAGCTCACTTAAATCTAATTTATTTACAAGTCATGACATCACCTTCCTGATGTCACTGGTCCTCTTTGAGAACAAAGGACAAATTAACAACAGCTTCTCTAAATTTCATATATGATCTTCTAGACATGAGGAAAGACAGACATTTTCAATCACCAATGGAACATCCCCATTACGATGGCATTTTCATTCTCTTATCCTCCTGTTTGCCAAGTCTTCTGGGGATTAGTTCAGGGACTCTGGGAGTTGGGCAACTCCTTGCTTGTATAATTGCAACTTCCATGGATAGCCCTTTGTTGCTATGCAGAACTCAGTACATACTATATCCAGAAAGCATTTTGTATTATGTCTTCATCCCTTAGCTAAATTTTCCCTGAGCTCAGTGTCAGTCAATTATTTTTTTGGAAGACTCAGCAGACTCAACCTTTATTAGACATCATTGCCTGCATAAAAGCTTATAAACTGATTACTAAGAAACCAAAAATATTAGATAATTATATTGAAGCATTTTATTCTTTTAACATTTTTATGAGTATCTCTTTTATTGGGATATAAACACTCTAAGGACCAAAAAAAGGGAAAATGTATAAACAATGTAAATATCACATTTTTTTTTTTACAAAGGATCGAAATGCTATTCTTAAATTTTCCTTGATATAAGAGTAGAAGAGAAATATAATTTTTGAATAAATAAGGAGCCTTGTTCAAATGGGAATTCATGAAAAGTAGTTTATTGTCTGACAATCCACGGAGGTGTGGTTAATTTTTTTTTTTTTAATTCAACTAGGCAAAGAATATATGAGCTAGGCTGTCACTAGAGCTATTGAGGCTGAAAGAACCTTTGCTAGAATGAAATGGATTAATTTTTTTGTTGTTATTAAAGAAGTGATGATCTAGGGAGCTTTTAGCTAATTGGATTTAAAAAATGAAACTTCAACCCTTCAGTTAAGACCCATTCCACATAGTGTGTTCTCAAATTAATTTGGGGGTTAATTTTACAGAACTGAATCATGTTTTAGTATGCCAAAGCTGTTTCAGGCATGAAATAAGAATGCATAGGTGACTGCTGATTTAATTAAGTTCTACCTAATGATAAATATCAGGTAGGTTCCAGAATGGTGTCAACTCTACAAGAAATAATAGTGTGTTGTCCCAATTGGAAAACTAGGTAATTAAAAGGTAAGAACCTTCAGTTAGTAACTTTTTAACAGTCATCACTGGATTTTATATGCTATAATTATGGGATGTAAAGTATAATTGCATAATAAATATAGCATGTCTTATATATCACAACCAGCACTTATTCTATACTGTAATACCTTTATGTGCAAATTGATTTTCCCTGAATCTCTCTATTTCTAAATGTCCATGCCAAGACGGCTTACTTAATGAAAATATGGTGTCATGATTAGTGCTTGTTGATCTGATACCTTTGATTTTGTAAACATAGGAAAGTCTTCATGTTTGAATACTTGATATCAATGTAACTATCAATCCATTAGGAGATGAGTTCTAATCCCTTAAACCATTTAAGGGTCAGATGATCTGCTCAAATTCACAAAGTTGGTAATTGTTAGAAACAAGATTTGAACACAGAACTTTTTGACACAAAGTCAAGCTCTGTATCCATGCTGACCCACTGGTATAGAAAAATATGAATGAAACAAATGATCTTGCATTTCAGTTGGGTACATTTATAACATTTGGAATGGTAATGTATTATGGAGTAAATAGAGATTTTAAATAAAAGTGTGGCTAGTTCTACATAAAATGAAGTGTGTCTCTAAGAGTAACTATTTGGCCCAATAGATAGATTTTATGTAGTTAGGGGAAGTAGCAAATAAACTGATGGCCTTGGAATTGGAAAAATACATCTTGATGACTCCAACCCTTCAAAGTCTCAGCAAGGTTATTAAACAAATCATCACTTGAACATTTTGCATACTTTGAAGCACTACTTTTTTATTCTTTTGAATAATTCAACAATTAATTCAATTAAAGAAATATTAATTCAGAATATAAACTCCATCATTCTGTTAAGATGGAGAATTCATGTCAGCAATTGTTTTTGACTTGAAGCCACATTATGTCATCAGAAGGAGGTCTATATAGGCCAGATGTTAAGGCTAGAACACTTGGTTTCATACATTCCATTTTGTTCTCCCCCAATAGACATGGGCACACATGCAAATTGTTTACATCTTTATAGCAAATCCTTATTCAGTGCAAAATTAAAAAAAAAAAAAAAAACATCCTTTTTTGGAGAAAACCTATCATAAAAGTTTGTATTTGTTCTTCATTCTCAAAGAAAACCAATGAAATTATGAAGGTGAATGTCTTGACCCACGAATTAATTGAGTTTAAGTGAGGCAGAGCAATATGCTCAGTCCTTATCTTTGCCCTCTTTTCCAAAATCATCGATGTATACTGGTAAGAAAAAAAATCAAGATGACTGGTAATGGCCCAGAAGTCAGTCGATAGCAATAGTCTTTATAAATTAAACATAAAAGTCTAGCAGGAGTCTTCAAACTTTTTAAATAGGGGGCCAGTTCACTGTTCCTCAGGTTATTGGAGGGCTGGACTATAGTAAAAACAAAAACTTTGTTTTGTGGGCCTTTAAATAAAGAAACTTCATAGCCCTGGGTGAGGGGGATAAATGTCCTCAGCTGTTGCATCTGGCCCGAGGGCCGTAGTTTGAGAACACCTGAGTGCAAATAAACAAGGTGTTTTAAGAGATCAAGAATCCCACTGTTTCTACACAACAATGAGGCAATAACATAAGGGACTGGGGAGTGGGGTGGCATGAAAAGAAAACAGAAAGATGATGTTTACCAGGTCCCAGTAATGCCAAAGCAAGCCTATTCAACAAATAACAAGTTATGTCTATACAGATCATTCCTTAAGTGGATGAGTGAATAAGACATGCGTCCAACTGCCCAAGATAATATTTTATTAAGGGAAACAGAATGTATCACTTTATAGTCAGCTCCCCACTGCCAAATTTAAGTCCCCAGGGTTGACTTTATCAAAGTTCCTGAACTTTTTTCCAAAGAGGATTCGTCTTTCCCTTCAATTCTTTCAAGGATGGAAAGGCTTTACAATTGGGGGTGGAAGAATTATACTACCCAACAGTCTCCACTCTTGATAAGTGAGAGGTAGAAGATAGAAAGAGGAAGAAGAGAAGGAAGAAGGGAAGAAGCATGACTCTTGTGTGCTGTAGTGGATAGAGCACTAGATCTGGAATAAGGAAAACAGCTCAAAATTGACCTCATATGCATACAGTTGTGTAAACTTGAAGAAGCCACTTATCTTTTGTATGATTCAGATTCCCTCACTATAAACTGAGGATAGTAATAATTCCTACCTCATAGCATTGCTGGGAAGACCACATCATATGTCTTTAAATGCTTTGCAAACCCTAAGGCTATGTGTGAGTAAAGCTGGCTATTATTCTGGCTAGCACTGTTAGTAGGAATCATTGTCAGTAACATTGTCATTTTCATAACTAGAGATAGTGGTAGTAGTTGGGGTGGTGATAGTGTCAGTGATGAAAAGAATTGTAGTACAGGAAAATACCAGAGAAGAAAACTCCCTCCAACAATGCAGCTCAGCACCTTCTCTGCAAGTGATAGTTTAAGAGAAATGCATAGAATTTGGGGCTTTTTGTGATTTGACCACGGTCACATAAGAAGTTTATGTCAGAGATAGAATTTGAAACCAGGATATCCTGGGTCATGCCAGATCTTTATTACATGAATGACTGTCTCTCTCCTTGGAATAAATATGATTTTTTTTTAAAGTTCTCAGACTAATTTCCATTAGTGTTTTGGGATGTCACATCATACTATTGACTCATTTTGAAGAAAGAGTTGACTCAGCCTTTTTTCTTATGACTTATTTTATGTAAGAAACGGACTTTAGAATAGAATTTTAATGAAAGATTTTAAACTTATAGATATAAATTTAATCAGTTTAAATATCTTTGCCATTAAAAATGTACCTGAGATGGGATTTGAAACAGTCTTCGCAACTGTAAGTCCTGATTTCTATGCCATCTTATGAGACACATGCATATACCATATACCATATGCATGCATGCACACATATATACATATGTAAAGTCTGGACTAGCTCCCTGGAGGCCTCAGGAACAGCTGGAGTCCGGATAAGTAAAAATCCTTGGTCTTTAGGGGGAGAAGTGAAGGAGATGGACAAAACTGCCATGAGGCTCCTGGATTCTCCAATCCAAAGTCACCACCTCTCTCCTCCTCATCCTATGGGCCAAGTGAAGTCTGACTTGTTTTGCCCCACCCTCTAATACTTGCCTATTATCTGTATACATCAAACATTGAGTAAGCCCTGAATGGTGAGAAGGGCTATTTTTCCAGATGCTAATAGAGTCATTTTCTCATATAGAATAAGTAATTAGCCTTAAGTGCTTGATTGTCTGATTCAAGGGCACCTATGCAAAGTCTCAGCCCTTTACATTCATACACACATGTTTAAGAGGTGAAGCAACTGAAGCCAAGAGGAATACACTTATTTGTTCAGGGTTCATTTGATATTAAATGGTAAATCCAGAGTTAGAACCCACATCTTCTGACTCCTATGCGAGAGGTGTTTTGTTTGTTTTTGTTTTTCCTGGAGAGATAACCATGATAATTAGCCAAATTGACTTTCTGATGGAACAATTTTTCTTTAATATATTTGAATGGACCATACATATTGTATAAACAATTATATGTAGTAATACCATTTATCATCACTAAAATAATTTCTTGAAATTAAATTGGATAATTTGGTGAATCATTATGCAAAGGTTGTGGCAAATGGATAGTATGGACCAGAAATTGAACAAGGAACTGATTATGCTTTTTAATTACCTATGTTTATGTAACTGGGTATGCCTTTCCCTTTATTACCCTAGATAATACAGTTTCAAAGTGTTTTATTGATCTTGAGAAATTGAATCCTAGTATACATATGGAAATTTCTCCTTTAAGAAAAAGAAAAAAAAAAAAGCTCACTAAAATTATGCAGAGCTCTTGTGTCAGCATCTCCTGTCACAGGGGCCCAGGTGAATTGTAAGAGTTAGTCATGCTTTTCTGGCTTGAGCCCCCTTGAAAATTGCTTAATGGGGTCAGGGATGAGGTATTGTGAGAAAGGAATGGAGATTTTTTTTAAATCTGATATTGCTACTTTAACACAAGAAAAGCATAAAGATAAAATGTCATCAAACCTCAAACACAATATGCTCCAGTAGCTTCTCATGAACCTCCAACATACTTTATTTCCAATAATTCTCTTTTGCAAATCAGTGACTCAAAGATATATTTTTGTTTATTTCTACATACTTCTCTTCCACATCTCACTTGGAAGAGAAAGAATAGGATGTGAAGGTCAAAATGTTGCTCTCAGAAGAATTCAAAAGAAGTATGTATTTATATATCAATAAATGAATACATGCCAGATATACAAATATTAATTAAGCACTTATATTCCAGGCACTGTTGTAAGAGTTAGGATACAAATATCAAAAGATCTCAAAATCACATTCTAATTGGTGGTAAGTGCTGGAAAGAAACTCTTCTGACAGAGTTTAGCTTTAGGGTAGATGAAAAACCTGAAGTTTTTAAATTATCCCTACAGGACAGATGGCTCTGCTCTGGAGTCCTTAGGAGGCCTTAAGAAGCTTGACACCTAGTATTGTCCCACCACATTGGAAAGTGAATAGTGGACCTTAGTGTGAAAGTGAATAGGAATTTGAGAACCCTCTATGGCAAAGAAGGACATTGGAGTGGTCAGTGTCTGCTCAAGACAGAAAATCATAATAAAGGGAAGGGTGATTCAAATGAGATATTTAGAAAATACTTACATAGTCCAGTGCCTAAAATATAGTAAATGTGCAATGAAAATTGTTAAATCTAAATCTAAAATCTAATCCCCCTGCCAGGATTTTCCCAATCCTCTAGGTCTAAGAGAGAGTTGTTCTAAGGTTAGAGTAAAATATTATTTGATAGCTAGCTAGCTAGCTAGCTAGAATCTCATTTTTTTTTTTTTTACTCTTTAGGAATTTTCTTCTTCAAAATATCTTTTTTCTCAGTACTCTAGGAGTCATCCAAATATCCTGTTGCTCTCTAGTTACTGACAGACAAACATTCCTCCTCAACTTCTTCTCTCTCTTTCTGTCTTCCTCCCCACTGGCTCTCTGTCTCTCTCCCTTCCTCCCTCTCTCCCTCCTTTCCTAATCTCTCCCTCCCCCTTTCCCTCTTTCTACCTGTCTCTTCCTCTTTCCTTCTCTATCTCTTCCCCTCTCTCTCCCCCTTCTCCTCTCTTTCCCCCTACTCTTTCTCTCCCTTTTCCCTCCCCCCTCCCCCCTTCCCCCTTCACTATCCTTCCTCCTCCCCCCTTCCTCTCTCTCCTCCTTTCTCTCTCTCTCTCTCCCTCTCCCTGTTTTTCCCTACCCTTCTCTCCCTCCCCCCTGTCCTCCCCCCACACACTAGTCATTGAGTATGTTAAAGTCAAACATTCTGGAGTTAGAAACATAATACTCCCTTTTTCTGCCCAGTCCTTCTATGAATGGGTAATAATTTTAGCACCCTATCTTGAGGGTTCTAAGCCACACTTCCATATGCTCAGAATAGCAGGAAACTTTTTTCTTATTAATTTAAATTAATAAATATGCAATTGAGCAGATGGATATTTGCATGTGATTTTAAAAATATATATTTCCCATCTTAAATTGGTATTATGCCCAATAGATAAGTCAAAATGCAAGATGGAACTCTGGGAAATTATAGGCAGACTCCAAATTGATTTAAATAAAATAAATATTGTATTTTTTAAACAAGTGAAGTAATATACAGCTAAACACAAGTGAAGATCTCAAAGCTTTGTTATCATGGCTTCTACATGTAATCTCAAAATATTGCTAAAATAATGACATAAAAAGAGATTTTTAATAGTGAATCTTATGTTATTTTAAAATCTCCATACAAACCAACTGAAGTTTTTTTAAATCATTAGAAGTTTTGAATCACTCTAAATACACTTTGTGGTACAAGATATTTATTTTTTTTAAGAATTATTTCCATTTAAAAATTTTATCTCCAGTAACTAATAAGTTCATAACCCATACATTTTACTTTAAATTATTATTAAATTAAACTGAATATAGGGAAACTAGAATACGCTACTTAATTGTCAATTATAATATAAAAGTACAAAAGAATATTATTGTACTTGCAGAAATTCTTTAACTACCCATTTAGAATATAATTTCCTTGAGGGAAGGAATACATACATACAAATATGTGTATATATATGTGTGTGTGTATGCATATATATATATGTATGTACACACATGTTCCATTCGTCATGCCTACATATCTTACCTACTATTAACAGGGTGTGTGGTTTGGATTGCATAGAATTCTTAGGAGATGAGGTTTTGGAAGAATATAGTTGACAATTTTATTATTCATTAACCATGAGTAAGGATAACCATTGATATGTTTTTGAAGGAAATATTCACATTGAAAATGCAAAACACCTGAAGTCTAACCAGCTAACAATGGTTTTGGTGCTTGTAACATTTAATATCTACTTTGGGAATAAATCTTGAAGAACCATTATGAATGATTGTCAGGGATCTATTTTTTTTAAAGATCATTAGTGTTTATTAAATTAAACAAATAAATCATAATGCCTTAACATATTACAGGATAACATAATGAATAATGTTAAAGCTCTATTTAGGAAAATGGGAGTTCAATTCCTATGGTTGATACTACTAGCTGTGTGATCCAGGAAAAGTAATATTTTCCTCTATCTGTTAAATTCCCAACCTTTAAATTGGAAAACATGATACTTAGCACTTATTTTATGCAATTGTTGTGAGGATCAAATGATGTAATATATGTAATAGGCCTTGCAAACATTTATGTGCTGTATAAATGTCAGTTATCATAATGAGCTATTAGCTTGACGCAGTAGAGCCTTAGATTATAGAATCAAGCTTAACATCCCATTTCTGCCAGTACTAGCCATACGATGCAGGTCAAGTTATTAATCTCTTTGGGAGTTCATTTTCCTCCTTTGTTTTTTCTCCTCAGACTGAGTGTCCCTATTTCACCCAGGCCGAAAGTACGCAGACCCTTACTTCAATCAATACCAGGAAAGGAGTTTTGGCCATGTCCAATTCTGTATTAGGTCATTTTATTACTCCTTAGTCAATTATTACACTAATAAGGGATCACCATATTGGTGCTCAACTTAACATCTAATCATTTTATCTACCACAGCACAGAATTCCTATGTTCATGTGATACCTTAGCTGACCCAGCAATAGGGACTAAATATGTGCTTGTACTACCATCTTCAGCTTTTCATCTTTAAGGTGAGGAGTTAAACAACATAAACTCTGGAGTTTTTCTGAGCTCTTAATTTATGTTTATATTTTCTTACAGAGTTATATTAACAAGATGAATCAATGCAAACACAATAGTCAAACATGTTTTCCCTCAATATATTAATTGCAATGCAAACCATCAACTAATAATAGCTTGATTAAGAAAAATGTATATATTTTAAAATGTTCATTTTGTTATTTTTTCTACTCTAATAGTCAGAGTAGATTAATTACTTGTTCCTTCATTCAATCATCTAGGAAGCTAGATGGCAAATAGTTTGCAAACTAGAGACTTAACCTAAATTGGATTTAGGGTCTTTCTTCTGAAAAGCTTCTTTTCCTTCCTGTTATCTTATTAATCCTCCACCAACTTCTGCCTGAGAACAGATATTCATAGCCTCATGAGTCAGATGTGGGCATTGAAGTTATGACTTTCGTAAGGCTGGCAACTTCCATTTCTTAGACTAAAGTGTATCCCACTAGGATGCCGCTTTCCCAGGGGCATACCAAGTAATGAAAAAAGGAGAAGGTCAGCAATATATGTGCTGTCAATATTGTTTTATTCTTTCAACCATTTTTTTTAAATCTAGAAAGACAGGTGGTTTATGAAAAAAGAAAATAATCCATTGATGCCAATAAGACTTTGAAAGAAGGGTACAGAAAAGAAGAAACATGAAACATGAAAAGAATGGGGGAAAAAAACCTGAATGTTCCTGGGAAAAAAGAAAGTCTACAGAGATTTTAAAGAAAACAAGGAGATGAACTTAAATGATATTGACAGAATGGCAAAGACAATACTTTTCAAAAACCATTTTTGAGAAATCAAAAACACAGAATTTCTGAATTGGAAAAGGCCATTTATCCCACAGCATAACTGGACAAGAATTCTATTTGAAATATATCTAAAGGATGATTATCTTACTTCTGTTTAAAGAGCTCCTGCAATTGGGAAGCCACAATTTTCCCAGGAGTCTTTGTTGACTTTGGAACAGCTATAGTCCTTAAGACTCTTTCTTCCCCAATGCAATTCAGAATAATAAAACACAATGTTAAAAGAAGAGCACTAATTTTAGAGACAACACTTGGATTCCAAATCTGAATCTATTTTGTAATCTATCACACATTACATCCCTATAAGTAATATCCCTTCCCCTGACTTCAGTAAATGAGGAAATTGGCCTAGATTGTATTTAAGATCCCTTCTCAATCTAAAGTCTTAAAAAGTTAATATTTAAAGAGCAAATTTAATTCATGTGGAATTATAATTTTATATTTAAAAGCATTCTTAAGAAGAATTATTTTTTACATTATATTTAATTTTCTTTTCTTCTCTCTCCATCCTTTCTTCCCTCTCTCCCTCCCGTCCTTTCTTCTTTCCTTTCTTCAAATTAACATCCTGTACTAAACTGTTGAGTTTCATTTTGCAAATGCTTTAAAATACTCACCACTCTGTTTCAGTACATTTTAAACAAATATTCAAGACTCCTATGTCAAAAAAGTAATCTGTCCCTCAACATGTAATAGGTTCTCTGCCATTCCAATGACAATTCTATGACTACAAATGTTTTGAAAATTATGTATTTGAGACTGAATTCTGAGACAGCTCTATCTTCTCTCATGTTAACGATCCTTCTTCCGTGGAGTTCAGATCTATTTTTTTATATATAGTCTGGTTATTCATTGCTATATTCAATAGATAACTTAAGTGATAAGCTAGTCAAAAGTAAGGAAGATAAATCACCAGTGGTTGGAAAAAAAATGCAAAATTGAGCAACTCTAGGGTTCCACCTCAAAGCTATTAGATGGCTAGAGTAGATAAAGGAAGAAAATGTTTACAGTTTTTGAAGGACTGCAGGAAGCATATTGATGCACTATTGATGGAATTGAGAATTGCTCTGGCTATTCTAGAAAGCAATTTGGCAATATTATTAAAAAGGCAATAGACTATACATGCCATTTGATTTGGCAATAGCACTACTGGGCATTTATCCAACCCAAAGAAGGAGGGAAAGGCCTCAGTGTCCAAAAAAACATCTGCAATAATTCTTTCATAAGAATGAACAACTGGAAACTAAAGTGTGCCCAACTATTGGAAAATGGCTGAACAAATACTTATATGTGAAAGTAATGGAATATTATTGAGAAGTCATGAAATGTAGAGTTTCAGAATAAAGTCAGCAAAATCATTATGAAATGGGGAATTTAAGTAAGAGGAAATAGAACATTGTATATGATAATAATATTAGAATTTTTTTAAGTTAAGCATTTGCAACTCTTTTCAATATATTGATGAATTATGCTATCCATCTCCTGCCAGGGAGGTGATGGATTTCAAAGGTAGAATAGAAATAATTTTGAATATGGGCAATATAGGAATTTGTTTAGGCTAAAAATGTATATTTGTACTCAGGGTTTTATTATTATAATTTTTAATTCCATGGTAGGGATGGGCATGAGAGAAAATGAATTCTTGATTTTGGTATTTTTAAAAAGAAACTGACCCTTTTATGTAACCCATAAACACTCATTGTAAAAAATTCCAAAAGGAGATTCCAAGATTTTTCAGAAAATACTTAACTTCATTGCAGTAATAGTTATGGCCACATTATGTGATTACTATATTGGGATCAGCAATCATTTGAATGTCTAAAATTTTAATTAGTAATAAAATTTAGGAAATAATGTTTCAAAAATTAAAATGTTTTAAAATATTGTTTCTAAAAGAAATATTTAAGAAACTATGCAGAGAAGTGAATTAATGAATAGTAATTAGTGAATAAGAGATAGAGATAATTTTATATGTGTATATATGGAGGGGAAGGTCATGAGTATGTGTGTATATCTTATAAGTCAGCTATCTATTTATCTGTCTTTTCTCAAGATACTGACTATGTATAGTTTATTAAATATTTCTTTTAGAAACTATCTAATGACTGATGGAAAATGTTATTCCATATATGCATGTAGCAATTATATAAAATACCTGCTTGTCTGAGTCATGTATAAATTCAGATATATATAGTTTTTTTATTTGAAATTACATATATATATGTATGCAATGTGTCTCTCTATGGGACTGTAAGCTTCACGATGATTCAGAATGATTTGATACTTTCCTGTTGCTCACTGTTCACTGTTGACCATAATCCTTATCACACAGTAAGAATTGAATAATTCTGCATAATACTGAATTTTAGCTTTTGGGAGGGTTTTTTTTTTTTTTTTTATTTTAAAGAACAATCTCACTATTTTCTTATCACAAGTGTGTGCTAGTAGGGGAAATTTCCTCACTTTCCTTCTATCTGTGAGCCTGTGTATTTTGACTTGGGTATGATACCACTGCAATATGCTCTATTACAGTAGCAATTGCCTTTTCAGTATAAAACTGCTCTCATCTGCTCCCATAGTCCACCAACAATTTTTTAAAATAATTTTTCACATAGTCTATAGCTAGAAGAGTGAATTAAATATTAATCAAATCACTTTAAAAAGTTGGTATAAATTAAAATATTTCATCTTAATCTGTTGCTAAACTAAGGCATGTGCTATTTTCTTTAACTTTTCACTGTTATCCACAAATATTACTTGTAACAATCTTGTATCTCAAACTGTAAAATACAAAGAAAAAACTTCCAAGGGTATAAAGACCCCTTTGATTTTCCATCCTATATGAATCAATAGTTCGAAGGTTTTAACCATCCTACCCAATTATGCACAGAAACTAACAGCATGAGAACTTGGTGTCTAGACCATTGTCACTACTATCAGGCACCTTACCATAATCTCTCTCTATTCTTCTAACTCCTTTTTGGATGTTGTAATCCCCATTAAAATGGAGGTTTCCCTATGTTGTATTGTTTAGTCTATACTTATTTGTAACCCCACATTTAATTGACTAGCACATAGTGACTAATAAATGATATATATATCTATAGACTTAGATTCTATCTTATACAAATATTCATTCATGTATCTGTCTATGCAGCCAGCCAGTTAGCCGGTCTACCAGCTATTTATCTTTATGTGGCAAAGAACGTGATGCTGATTTTATTCCAGCTGAGATATATAAGGTGTGTGTGTATGAGCAGGGGAGTGGGGTTAGGGGGAGGGAGGGTGGTTCATTCTTCATAAAAAGGTGACTGAAATTTTCAAAATAATAGGACAAAAGAAAGGTATGCTTCCATTGTCCATCATGCTAAAGCTAAAAGGAAATAGATTGTCCTGTGACAATAACTGGCAAGATTCTTGTCAGAGTCCTCCTAGTAGGCTGACCCCACACTTACAAAAAGATCATCTATTTGAGAGACTGTGGCTTCAGAAGGGGCCAAGAAAAAGTCAATAGGCTGTTTATTGCTCAACTTCTCCAGGAAAAATTGATGTAACAGAAGAGCCATCTATAGACAGCATTTGTACATCTGCCAGGGCCTTTGATACTGTCACTCAGGAGGGTTTATGAAAAATTATGACAAAATTCAGTTGCCCGGAGAAGTTTATCAGTATAGTCAATTTCATGATGGCACACTTGCCTAGGTTCTGGTCAATGGATAATGCTCTCGAACTTTTCCAGTCACCAATGGAGTAAAACAAGGCTGTGTGCTTGCTCCCACGTTTTTTACATGATATTTTCAGCAATGCTGTTAAAATCCTTCAATGAGGACACACATGAAATCAGTCAGCTATTTCTCTCTGTGTCTCGCTGCCTCTTTCTCTGTGCCTCTATTTCTCTCTCTTCTCTTACTTATCTACCCATCTAATTATTGGAAAAAAAGATTTTTATGTCAGTTTTGAGAAAGAAATCTCATATAGAATAAAGCAGATAGAATTCTGCTGTCGAAAACATTAGTGAATGGAGAAAAAGGATTTGAGGGCTGGGAAGTCATAGGAAAAGACAATACATAAGTTACTTCAAAACTCCAAATTATTTATTGTTCCCCCCCGCCCCTAGCATGTATACTACATCCAGCAATACAGATTCCATTCATCAGATGGATTAGTAAATTTATTTCTGTGTTGCTGGGCCTAAAGTTTGAAAAATTTGGGACCAAGAGCCTATTTGTGAGCCTTCTGCCCTTAGCTTGTATATCATTACACAAGTAAGTCTATGACCAAGTCCATATGTGAAGCCTTTTCAAATTGACAAAATTTCATGGAACTTATCCTCAGTGGATGAAGCATTCAAGGACTCAAACACTTCTTAATGAGTCACAAAAACAGGACTAATGGAAAAACACATTGTCACAATGATAAAGAACTATGATTGTTTTGGGGAATGATTTGTAAAAAATTCATATATTGTTAAAAATATGATAAAGTTTATAGTCACCAGATAAATATATAATGGGAAAAACAGCATTGTTATAAAAATGTAGATTAGCAGATGAGAAAATGATTCCATTACAGGATCAATTATACCTCTTGGAATACATTGACAGAATCCACTTTCCCTTATTTATACATGCTGATTAAAGAATTTTAGTGCATTAACTGTGGCATAAGATGAACTTGAATAAAAACTAATGAACCAAACAAGAACCATGGGCCCAACTCGTTGAAATATTCTTTGCTTCCACATTGCAGACAAGCATATGCAAATCGCCTAATGCTTTGGAAATCCCTCTCCATCCAAAAATCAATTTTCCATAGCTTCTGGTAATATGCTTTTATCCAATCAAACTGAGCATTATTAAAGCTCTTCCATAAAATAAATTTGTTGCTATAATTTTTGCATGATATTCAAATATAAATGAATGTCAGAATAAGAACTTTAAATCTCAAATGCCTGAGATCTAGAAGGGAAAGTTCTGTGAATTTCTGAGTAAACCAAAATATATTTTTCTTCACTTCTTCATCTACCTCATTAAATCTCCATATGCTAATTTAAATTTCTAATATATGTTACAAAAATATAATTATCCACATTGCCTCAAACAAAATAAGCATTTGTGGTAGCTGGCATGGGTGGAATACTTCAAAATTTTTAATTTTAATTTTTAAAAGCTTGCCATATTTACCAAATTTTCACAAACCTTCAGCAAGGTTTTCTCATTCATTTCAGAGAATTCATTTCAGGGAATTCATTCATTTCATTGTCAACACCAGGAAGGAGATACCAATGTTCCCCACCTCTCATAGAAGTAGAGTGTTGAAAACAAGGGACCTGATAATTTATTCTTCCTTGATCTCATTTCATATTTCAAGAATGATATTTGCTAGCTGGATTCTGGCCAGACGTAGTGACTATAACAATGAGAGAACTCAAAACAAAATAAAAGAGAAATGATATAAGGGAATTAATTGAAGGTACTATGGATGTTTGTCCAGGACAAAAGTGTAAAGCAGAGAAAAATGGAGGGGAAATGATAGCTAGGTAAGATATTTCTATATTTAAAAAATAAAGAATCAACATCTAGTCTTTCTAGTGGGACCAGAAAGTTCCAGGCTTTATCACATTCATCATCACTTTTACCCAGTAAAAGTTTTCAGAGCTGAGATATGGAGCATCTTATTTGAGGAAGACAACAAGATCTATATTAACTCTATATTAGCTTTATTACTGATTAAAGAATTCACAGGAGGTCATAACTTATAAGAAAAATGGAAAGGCCAGGATAGAGGCAATAAGGTCATGAAGGACTTTGAATGACAAAACAATATTGTATATTCAATTCAGAAGATGATATGCATTCAATGAAATGTGTTAACCATGGGAATAATATAGTCAGACCTAACTAATAGGAAAATCTTTTTGGGGATAACTTGAAAATGAATTAGAGTGGTAGAGAATTGAGTCAGGCATATAATTAGGAGCATAATGCTGTATTTCAGGTGTGAGGAGATTTGGTCCTACAGCAAGGGATAGCAATGTCAGAAAATATAAACCATTTTAAGAAACATTGTTAGGTCTCAGTAACTGATTGGACATGGGGGAGATACATGATTAATGAAAATTTATTCTATCAATTCATTAAAAATGTTATTATATGAAAGGATGATTAGGTTTTTCCATTTTGCCACAGATGTCAAAAGTAGAAGTTTTGAATAGAACATAGGAAAACACATTCAGTTCAGAATAATGGAGTAAAAAGCACCTACTAGAGCTTATCTAGGCCAGAATCAGCATCTAATCTGTGGGTGACCAAAGTCAAAACAGAGGAGGCTAATGACTACAGAGTTGGGACATAAACAGAAGCTCAATTTATTTCAAAGAGAAGAAAATTGCACCAGCATGTAGAAACCCCCTTCTAAGAAAAACGACTTAATGCTCCTAATTCTGGAACCATTTATATACATGAAAGGGGTTGGTCTACAGTAAAATCTTTCTCAGGTTTTGAGACAATTCTCATGGCTGGCATTTTCTGGAATAAACAGGCATGTTTGTTCCACATACAAACTGATATTTTCAAGTCTTAGGATCATTGATCACCCTGCCAGGTAAAAAACTAAAACTCTGTTTCAGGAACAAGAATACAGTACCATTTGATGACAAGGAACAGAGGTGGTGAACATGTGATGGATCATTCTGGGTAATAGGGGGCGTTAAATCCCTCAGTGAATACTTGGTGTTGGCCCAAGCAATACCCTTTGCCAGAGGGTAATATCATCCAGAGTGCAAAGAATTATTGTTATGCCAAGCTTAGGGTACAGCCTGTTGGTTAAGCATTAGCTCTAGAAAACAAAGAAAACATTAGCTCTCCAAAATAGTTTTACAGGCTCTAATAACATAGAATGGACAGTATCAATGAGAGGTTTAAAGTTATAAGGGTCCTTAATGGTCATCTAATGTCCATCAGCTCATTTAATTTATGGGAAAATGGACTATTAGAAAGGAGAAGTTACCGGCTCAAAGTTACACACATGGAGGATAACAAAGCCTGAATTTAATCCCAGGTTCTTAACTTGAAACCTAGTACCTGTTTAAACATTTCTCCCTATGATGGGGTTCTAGTTATTGAAGATAGACTTTCAAGTTAATCCTGAATAACAATTTTGAAGTTATGTTGCAGAAGTAAACAGTCAAGTAGGAGGCTTCTTAGAGCACTAAGATTATATATCGCTCTTATGTTCACCTAACCTTTATTGGTATGCAATAGAAAAAAATAATTCAACTCCCATTGTAATCATGGAAAAATTAGTCATAGATAAACACACAGATAGATGATAGATAATGATAGTGATATATGTCTATATTATTTGTCTCTCTATGTGTGTGTATATACATATACATAATGTATATATGTAATTGATAAAGAATGAATTTTGTTTTTCTGCATATACATATGTACATACATACATTAATATATGTAAATATTATATATATATATATATGCACACAAAAAAGGGCATTAGCAAATAAATAAATTAGAAATCTACTTTCTACCTTTAGAATACTAAAGAAAGAAATATATTTTCCAGGTATTATTTTTATCACCAAAAATAAGCTTTTATTTTTGCAGGGAGTTCCTACTACTAACATTTGCAGAAGACTACCTTCATTTTCAGACATCTGCTTAGCACAGCTTATGATATTAATCACATTACACCAAAATGAATTTATTGCATTTCCAATTGATTCTGAAGATGCTCTGATTCCATGGAAACCAGCGATTAAAAAAAAATATTTTAAAGCAGTACCCAATGACAAGCAGCAAATGCCAACAAATATTTTGATTCCCACTCAGTGCTGCTATCATGTCTGTTTGATAAATTTCCCTTATATATGCCAACTCTGGCCCAAAAGGAAGGGACTCTGGTCCTAACTTGATTTTTTTCTGGTGTTGCATGGAAAGGTTCAAATTATCCAGCCTGGAGAAGATAAAGTTGAGAGGTGATTGAATAAGTGTCTTCAGTATGTGACAGATTCTTTTACAAGGGACAGAAGTCAGCTCAGTTTCTTCTTTAGAAAGGATAAAACATGATAACATAACAGTAAGCTGCACAAGATTAAATAGTCAAGAAGGTCATTGCAAAAGAATAAGAGATTCCATTTATATAATACAGTAATAGATCAGAAGTGTCATTAGACAACTTTCTTTAAAGCATATAATTGTATATTATTAGTAGTAAAAAATAATAATAACTATAGGGTTATCGAGTTTTGAAATGACAGGAAAAGGTTATCTTTAAGGATCTTAGGCTTATTGATTTGAGAAGATTTTTCAAGGCAATGGTTGAAAGTGTACAACTAATCACTATAATTTTTTCCAACTACTGAATACGTAGGAAGATAGTTTAAGATGGCAAGAATGATATAGCAGAAGCATATTATTTTTCCCAGATCAATGAAGGAGAAATTCATATACTACAAATACCTATGGAATATTCAATAAATTAATTGGCCTGGAACAAGACCAGCATCACAGACAAACAAAAGAACTGCTCATGGTTGCCTCAAACTTACAATGTCCAATAAAAAATTAACATCAACATTTTTATGAAATGTTGCTATATCAGATAGCCATAATCTCTAAGCTATATGGAATGAAAAAGTTTCACAATTTTGAAACTTACCAGGAGAAATCAAAACCATATGGGAGCAAGGTGAAGTCTTTATATTCTCCATAATTTCTACCTACTTTGGGAGCTGTCCAATACAATTTCCAGGAGACTTACATAGTATCAACTTTCATTACAATACTTTTATTCATTAAAACAGCAGACATTTTAGTAATCCATGTAATAATCTGCAGGACTTTGAAAAGAAAACTGTGGTGTTCTTTTTCTTCTTTAAAATATATATGATGGTTCTCTCTGGGAGAAAGCAGGTTTCTTGGGGAGGTTTTCTGGAGGCAGCCTTAGTTTCGGTTAAGAGTAATAATCACCCAAAATGCAGCCAGCTGGTAAAAAATGCAAACATTTATTTTCTCCTTCCAAAATAGCCTGGTTAGTTGAGGCCTATAACCTCTCTGTTTGGTTCTAAGAGCTCTTGCAGCTTTGTCCTTTGCTTCTGCCTCTGCTTTCTTCAACCTCCAGCCAGCACCAACTTGAATCTGTCTTGCCTTCGAGAGAGGGCTTCTGGCTCTCAATCTCCCAGAGTGCTCTGTGTTTGTCCCAGAGTGCTCCTCTCCAACCCTTGGGAATGTTTCGAAGTAAAACTCCTGGCTCTAGCTCAACTCTGACCTGTGGCTTCTTCTGAACTGAATTCTCTTCACTCTAAAAATTCTCTTGACTGGCTCACTGAAGCTCTATTGATGCTTCTTCTTTGAGAGAGGGATTGTGGGATACGAGAGAGTGGGATTATGGATTTCCTCCCAGAGTGCTCTCTGGCCCTAAAAGCTTCAAGTTAGGTGTGAATTCTGATATCTCATACTAAATCCTGAAATCTCCCAAACATGGGAATTCCAATGAGTACTTAAATACTTCTTGCTTTTATGAGTTCTCTAAAGGTGTGAACACAATCACTGTATCAATTAGTTCTGCTTAGTACCTTGTTTCAGGTTCTGGCCCAAAACATCTCCTTGTAAGATCAGATCAATGATACTGAAGGATACTAAATTAGGTAATTATTGTCTCTATCAACTCTAATGACTTAACGGTTTGTAAAGATTCCAACAGAAAACAACAGCAACTCGTCTCAAAGAAATTTCTCCAACAACAAAAAAAATAAATTGTTTGATAACAACAATTTGATTTTTAGAAACTTAAGGCATGGACTATCTTTTTTCCTGTTTTTGTATCCCCAAAAGTTAACACTGTGCATGATACATAATCTACTATGTATACTTAATACTATGTATCACTTAAATGTTTATTGATTGATTCAATAATGAGAAAAGCAACAACAAAACTAGCACAGATATTAATAGTAATCATATAGAACATCAAAAAGTATAAAGTGCTTTGATTATTTTGTTTTATTTGATCCTCACAGGAATATTCTAGGGAAGATATTATTTGCAGCCTCATTTTACAGATGAGAAAACTGAGACTCAGAGAAGTCCTTGACTTTTTCCAAGTCATATCACTAGTAAGTTTCTGAAATAAGATGTGAACCCCAAACAGTTGTCCATCCATTGTTCTTAAGCTGTATCTTTGACAATAAAACTTCCCAAAACACTTAAAAAATGTCTGATAATATGTTCAAGATGTTATAGCTATAACTCTCACCTGTACAACATTGAAATGACTTCTTATGGTTTTTTAAAGGCAATCGGGGTTAAGTGACTTGTCCAAGATCATATAGCTATTAAATGTTAAGTGTCTGAGGCCAAATTTGAATTCAGTTCCTCCTGACCTCAAAGCTGGTACTCTATGCACTGTGCCATCTAGATGTCTCTCATAGCTCTTTTTATGGAACCATAAAAATGCTGCATTTAATTGTTTTTTACATTGCTTTTTTCCAGTTCCATAGTCCATGAATATATTGAATCAGGACAAAATTCCTTTGCATGATTTTCTTTATTCATCATTTGTTATAGAATAATGTTTCATACATTTGTATTTTAGACTACAGGCAAAAGACTTGAGTCTTTTTTTAATATATTGAAAAGAGTAAGAGTTCTGGAATCTGAATTCTTGGGACAGAATCCCAGCCCTTACCATTTATGTGACTTTGAACAAGTCATTTACCCTTGATGGGCCCCAGAAAGAAAGAATTGAATGGATGACCTCCAAATGCATGTGACAGTGGCATATTGAACAGACTTCAAGCCACAGGATCAAAAAAAAAAAAAAAAAGATTTGCTTACTCATTTTTTTGATGATTAATTGTAGGGAAGATCTAGAAAAAGACCCTAAGTTTCATCCAGCCTGATAGTTAGGTAGCACAGTGGATGTAGTACCATGTCTGGAGTCAAGAAGTCTTATTTTCTTGAGTTAAAATCTGATATTACTAACTGTGTGAACTCTGGAAAGTCACTTCATCTTACTTGCCCTACTTTCCTCATCTGCAAAATGAGCTGAAGAAGGAAATTGAAAACCTATACCAGTATTTTTGCTAAGAAAATCCCAAATAACTACGATTAGAAAAAAGAAAGGGAAAAAAAAATCATCAGCATCCAAAATGAAAATGGTGAACTTTCTGGTAATAAAAAAGAAATTAAAGCAATAATTAGGAGCGATTTTGTCCAAATGTATGGCAGCAAATCCAACAATCTAACTGAAATGGATGAACATTTACAAAACCCTAAATTGCCCAGATTAACAGAAGAGGAAATAAATTACTTAAATAGTCCAATATTCAAAAAAGAATTGAAAAGGCCATTAATGAACTCCCTAAGGAAAAAAAAAAATCTCCTGGCCAGATGAATTCAAAAGTGAATTTTACCAAACATTTAAAGAACAATTAAATCCAATAGTACATAAACTGTTTGGGAAAATAGGTAAAGAAGGAGTCCTGCCAAATTCCTTCTATGACACAAATATGGGATTGATACATAATTATAGGAAGAGCCAAAAGAGGGAAAGAAAATTATAGACCAATTTCTTAAATGAATATTGATGCAAAATTTTTAAATAAAATATTAGGAAAGAAATTACCACAACTTATCAACATAATGCACTATGACCAAGTGGAATTTATATCAGGAATGCAAGGTTGATTCACAATTAGGAAAACTATAACCACAATTGACCTTATCAATAACAAAATCAAAGAAATCCTATGCTAATCTCAATAGGTGCATAAAAATCTTTTGACAAAATGCAGCACCCATTTCTATTAAAAGCCCTAGAGAGCATAGGGATAAAGGGAGTTTTCCTTAAAATAAAAGCAGTATGTATCTAAAATGAAGAGCAAGCATTATTTGTAATGGAAAGAAGTTGGATGATCTTCCAATAAGATCAGGGGTGAAACAAGGATGCCCATTATCACCTCTATTATTCAACATTGTACTAAAAATGTTGGCTTTAGTAATAAGAAAAGACGAAAAAAATTAAAGGTTTTAGAATATGCAATGAGGAAATAAAATGATATTTACCCTTTATAGATAATGTGATGATATATTTAAAGAATCCTTGAAAATCATCCAAAAACCTATGAAAAACAATTCACAGTTTTGGCAAAATTGCAGGATGTAAAATAAACCCATAGAAATCATCAGCATTCCTATTTATTACTGATAAAACCATCAACAAGTGATACAATAAGAAATTTCATTTAAAATTCCTGTTGACAAAGTAAAATATTTGGGTGTCTAACTGCCAAGACAAACCCAAGAACTTTATGAACACAATTACAAAACACTTCTCACATAAATAAAGTCATATTTATCATGGGTAGGCTGAGCTAATATAATAAAATGACCATTCTGCCTACGTTATTCTAATTCTTCAATGCCATAACCAATCAAATTGCCAAAACATTATTTTATAAAACTACAAAAATAATAACAAAATTTATCTGGATGAACAGTCAAGAATATCAAAAGAATTAGTGAAAAAAAAAAAAATACAAAGGATGTTGGCTTAGCAATACCAAACTAAAACTATATTATAAAGCAGCAGTCATCAAAATAATTTGGTGCTATCTATGGAATACAGTTGTGGATCAGTGGAATAGATTAGATACACATGCAAAATAATCAGATCTATAGTTATCTAGGATTTACCCCCAAACTCCAACTTGTGGGGAAAAAAAACCTCACTATTTGAAAAGAATTGCTGAGAAAACTAAAAAATGTCAGAAACTTGGCATAGATCTACATCTCATACACCATACCAATGTAAGGTCAAAATGGATACATGATTTGAGCATGAATGATAATACTATAAACAAAATAGGAGAGTAAGGGAAAAATTACCTAGCCGATCTAGGAATCCATGGATAGATTTCAGGGCAAAGTTGAAAGAAAAAAAAATAAATTCATCTTTATCTTCACTAACTTTTTGAAATTTATCATTTCATTTGGTTATAAATGGAAGCAAAACACTATAATACTAAGACACAAAAATTGTTTAAGAAATGTTAATAGAGGAAAAAAAAGAAGTTGCACAATGGATAAACTCTGAATTTGAACTCAGTAAGACATTACTTCAAATTTAGTCTCCGAAACTCATTGTGTGATTCTGAGTAAGTCACTTAAGTTAAGTCTACATCTGGTTCCTCATGTATAAAATGGGGCTGGATAGCACAGTGGGTAAAATGTGAATCCTGAAGTCAAAAAGATTTATTTTCTGTAATGTGCTTACTAGAGCCTCCAAATCGGGGTGCCAAATGTACTATGATTTCAAGATCCCCCATGCTGGAGTGCCAAAATATACCTGACTAACTCTCTGGAGGATTTCAAGACTAGCCCAAGTTCTTGGTCTTAGTGGAGGAGTGAAAAAGGCAGGAGACCCATAAGGCTGGTCAAAGATGGATTCTATTTATTTCCACATCACTCCAGCGCATTGAGCATGGCCAGCTATAGAACCATCACAGCACACTGCACAAGTTTTAATTATAAGCACCCTGCTATTGAGACTTAAATTCCTCTTTACTGTAAGTATCCCTTGCTTCAAGTAGAACACAGGTGGTCATGCCCTCCTTGACTTCTCAGGAAGGGCGAGACAAACCAAAGGGAGATGGGGAGCCAAATCAGACATTGTCAGCAGGTTCCCTCTGGGCTGAAGGGCCTTATCATTATCAAGAGTTCCCCCACTATATACAGCTCTCTATAATTTTCTTGAGTTCAAAACTGGTCTCTGATACATACTAGCTGGGTAACCCTGGAAAAGTCACTTAATACTGTTTACTTTGTTTTCTGATTCCATACAATGGGTTGGAAGAAAATGGCAAACCGCTCTAAGATCCTTGTCAAGAAAATATCAAATTCACAAAGAGTCAGATATAACTGGAAAATAACTGTATAGCAGCGGGAATAACAATAGCACCTACTTTTTATTACAGTACAATGAGATATTTGTAAAGTGCTTTGGAAACCTTCCAAGGCAACATAGAGCTAGCTATTATTGGTGCTATAGAGCTTCCTTTTACAAATGAAGTAACAAAACACCAGCCACAATACTTAGTTTATATAAAGCAAGACAACTCATAAGAAAGTAAAAGGTCCAGAATCCAAGTCCCCTGAGTCTTTTGCTAGGGCACTTTCCAGTCTGCCTATCTGCTTCTTTTGCTACTGTGAATATAGCATTTCTGTTGAATTGGGCTAGAAAGGAAGAAAAGTAAGAACAGTGAATACTACATTCTGTCAAGTTTTCAGATTTCTGAAATTCAACAGAATGTCCATTGAAACCTCATGGGCATGACATTTAATTGTCTATTTCAATTTATTTTAAAAATATTTGTTATATATTCACTAGGGTCCAATTTACAAATAATTTAGTGAAAAAAAAAAACTGCTGAAAAACTGGAGGAAGTAAGTCTCCCCTTTTCACATATTAAATCCATGCTTGGAGACTTATTAAAACTCTCCAGAGTGACTTGATGCTCTCAGTAAAAATTCATCACCTACTGCAGCAAATGCCACTAATTGACCCTCTTGTTGGCAGACTCAGCAGAAAGGCCAGTAATTAAAGGTACATTGAAACATAACTATCTGCTAATCCTGAGTAGAGGACCTTCTAGTTAAGTGTCACTGTTCCCCAGGAGAGGATATGAAGTGATCCTCATTGACATTGCTCATGTTCCTTTGCTTAAATAGATAGACTGAATATGTCCCATGCCTGCCTGGCTCAGGCATTGCATAAGATTTTAAATTCTGGGGAGCGAGTGCTATTTTTTTTTCAGTACAAAATCATTACAGTTAAAATGAAAACTCAGTGAAAAAACTACAAATACATCCAATCCAACATGTTTATTAAATGTCTATTGTGAACAAGGCACTTTGCTAGGCACTAGAGAGATCAATTTCAAAACAACCCAATATAAATAATCTCTTGCCCTCAGCTAAGTGAAGAGAGAGAGAGACAGAGAGAGACAGAAAGAGAGAGAGAGGGGCATAGAGACAAAGAGACAGATACAGAAACAGAGAGAGAAACAGAGAGAATCAGCAAGACTAATTTCCATTAGATCAAATCTGATTTAGACATTTAGTAGCTGTTTGATTATAATTATGTTTGCATCATTTATTTGTTTGTTTTGATTTGGAAAATGAACTGGAGAATAAAATGACAAACCACTCCACGATTTTTGCCTAGAAAATGCTATATGAGGTCACAAAGAGACAAATGTCTGAACAATAATAATCCCTCAAAGAACTTGCATTCTACTGGGAGAGGCAACATATAAAAAGGGAAGTGCATATAATAACTTCAAGTGAAACAACTGGGAGTAACAGATAAGAAAAGAAAGAGTCTAAAAGCTAGGGAATTAAATCTTTAAACTCCAGTAATTTAAAGGGTGGTACTGAGTGGAGAGTACAATCCAGTAATGTCTAAAAATAGGAAGGTGGGAGATAGAATGATGAGTTTAAGAAACAAGAAGTAGGCTGGTTGATTCTATCACTACCATCATTACAATATCAACAATAAAAATCCTAATATTGATAATTACTTTTCTATATCTTAAAAGTACTTGATCAAAGGGATAGCTAGATGACACAGTAACTAGAGCCCCACCCTGAAGTCTGGAGCACCTGAGTTCAAATCTGACCTCAGACACTTCACACTTCCTAGTTGTGTGACCATGGGCAATCACTTAATTCCAATTGCCTTAGCAAAAAAACCTCAGACCCTTATTAGCTGTAAGTATATCACCTGAACAAATCACTTAGCCTCTGCCCCAATTTCCTTATTTAAATTGGGATGATTATAGCACTTTCCAGAGTTGCTATGAACATCAAATGAGATAATAATTACCAAGCACTTAACACAGTGCCTGGATCATAGCCAGTGCTATATGAATGTTGGGTATTGTTATCATCTGTTAATATCTCATTTAATCCTCACAATAATCCTTGAGGCAATAGCTATTCCATCTCTGACTGAGTATGAGAAAGAGTGATTGCCCAATATTATACAACTAGTAAGTGTCAAGTCAGGATTTTGCCTTAGTTTGGTCTTGACGTACAAAAAGAAACAGCACAGAAACTAGAAGTTTTGTTGAGATGTGACTCATTGGTCATAACAAATACTTTTTCAACAACCCAAAAAGAAATTCTATACACAGACATCATGACATGGTTTATATACAAATCAGATTAATTTTATACTTTGAAGTCAGTAGTGAAGAAACTCTATACAATTGATTAATACAAGACCTGGAACTGACTATGTATCAGATCATGAGGTATTTTTTTAAATTGCAAAATTCAAACTTAAGTTGAAGAATGCAGGAAAAAGCATCAGAAACCATAGTATACTTACTTAAATAACATTCCTTATAAATGTGAAATTGAGATGATAAATACATTTAAGAATTTAAGTCTGGAATATATATCATCTGGAGAAATATGGCCAGAAGTTCACAGTGTTGTATAGGACACAACAACAACAAAACATCCCAAGTCAAAGAAGAGCAAGAAATTAAAAGAGATAAGGATGGAAACTACAACTTTATGAAAGGTTCCATAAGTGATGAAGTAATAGCAATATTAATCCTATATGTACCAAGTGGCTTGGCATTCAGAAGGTTAAAGGAGTTCAGTGAGTTACAGATAGAGATGGAGAGCATTACAACTTTGATTATATTAAATTTAAAAAAAAAGCTTTTGCACAATTAATTATACAGCAATTAAGTTTATATATGCTTATATAAGCAATTAAGATTACCCAGGGGCAGCTGGATGGCACAGTGGATACTGTGGTGATGGCACACCAATTTGGAGGGCAGGAGGATCTGAGTTCAAATTTGATCTTAGACATTTAATATTTCTTAGTCATATGACCCTGGACAACTCATTTAACTCCAATTGTTTTTTGTTTGTTTGTTTGTTGTTGTTGTTGTTTTAACGCAGAAAGCCAGAAAACATTGTTTACAGCAAGTGTTCCTAAAGGATACTTCATTTCTCAAATATATAGAGAACTGAGTCCATTTTTTAAAAAAAAAATACAAGACATTACCAAAATGACAATGCTCAAAGGACATGAAGCGTTTTTCAGATGAAGAAATCAAAGCTATCTATTGGCATATAAAAAAGTGCTCTAAATCATTTTTGAGCATAGAAATGCAAACTAAAATAACACTGAGGTAATATTGCATATCTATCAGATTAGCTAATATAATTAAAAAAGAAAAAAATTATAAATGTTGGAGAAGATGTGGGGGAAATGGGCCACTAATATACTATTGGTAGAATTTTGAATTGATCCAAACATTCTGGATTTATGATTCCATTTGGAACCATTCCCAAAGGGCAACTGATCTGTACATATCCTTTAATCCAGCAATATCACTCTTAGATCTATATTCCCAAAGAAATCATAAAAAGGTCAAATAATCCATACATGGAAAAAAAATGTAGCAGCCCTTTTCATTATGGCAAAATGTAGGAAATTAAAGGGATGAACATCAATTAGGGAATGGTTGAACAAGCTGTAGTATGTGAATGTAATAGATTATTACTGTCCAACGAAAAACGATGACCAGATTTCAGAACAACAACAACAAAAAATAAATAACAGAAAGACTTCTATGAACCAATACAAAGTGAAGTGAGCAGAATAAAAAGAAAACATACACAGGATCAACAAAATTTATGATGACTAACTATGAATGATTTAGCTTCTTTCAGCAAGACAATACTCTAAGACAGCACAAAATCCTTAGGAAGAAAAATGCTACCCAGATTCAGAAAAAGAACTGATGGACTCTGAATGTAGAGTGAAACCTATTTCTTTTTACTTCCTTTATTCTTTTTCCTTGTTTTAACCTCCTTTGATTTATGCCTTTTTCACAATTGTATCTCATGTTGAAAACTGTTTTACATGATATGTCTGTAGCTTATATTTGGTTGCCTGCCATTTTAGGAAGAAGAGAGGGGAGAGAAGAAGAAAAAAAGCTTAATAACAAAATCTTGGGGAAATTAGTGCTGAAGATTGTTTTGACATATAATTGGGGAAAATAAAATATTATTTTAAAAATAACTTGACAAAAATTGACAAGCCTGAGGATATAGAAAAAGGAAAAAAAAGGAAAGAAAAGCTGACTGGCAAATTGACAATTGCAAACTGTGGTGCTGGAGGAGATTTTTAAGTGTCCCCTGCAAAATAAGGAGAACAAATAACACAGTCCTTAATGAAATTAATTCAGGTTTTTACTGAAAGAATAAATAATGAAGCTGAAGTTTAAAAACTTTGTCCATATAATGAGTAGATATGACTCATTGGAAATGATTCTGATGTTGAAGAAGATTTAAGTCAAAAGGAGAAGAGTTTTGTAGAGGATGAGGTGGATAGATAAGATCATAGAAACAATGATTTGGACAAACATTAAGAAATAGTGGAGAATAGAGGTGCTCAGTATGCATAGTCCAAGTGGTCACGAATAACTGGACATGACTGAAAAATTAAGCAAAAAAAAAAAAAAAAATAGGATCTGAATCCAGGCCATTCAATAAAAGGTCACATTTTCAGGATAGAATTTGATGTTTTGCTCCTATACCTCCATATGTAGCACTATATTTACCACATAGAAATTATTTAATAAATGCTGATTAAACTGAGTCAAATTAAACTGTTGACGCAGAACTTAGCAAAGATACACCCATTGTCTTTATGACATTCACTTTATGAAACCAAACTTAAACAGCATTTGATGAATCAGTCCAATGTAAATAACTTACTCAGAAATACCTTTATCTCATTAAATATTCTGACTACTGGAAAAACATCTATCCACAATTTCTCTGTTGTATCAGGTCTGGGAAGACTTAAGGATCATAGGCCCTTTACCAAAGAAAAGAAAAATTTTCTTATAATTCTTAGAACTAAAAGACATGTGAATATCAATCAATTGATAAGCAGATTCAGCCTGTGTCTGGAAAGAAGAGATTTGCTAATTGATATATATATTTATGTAAATGAGAATAAGCATCTAAGGATAATGTTGAAGTTGCACCCTAGCAGATAGGAGAATAAAAATGCCCCAGAAAAAGAAGGAAAAAAAAACACAGATGAATTCTTTTAAATCCTTGAAAATGACTTTTTTTTCCCCCTCTTAGACATAATCATTATAAGAAGAAAAAGAATGGGACATGCATGAAGAGAGAGGGGTATTGGAAAATGGTAAAAAAGTATATGGCCTCTGGAATCCCTGGAAAGGATTTTGGTGACTACACAAATCCTAACTTAAACCTTGTTAGCAAACATGGCAGAAAGAATTTAATGCTCATTTAGACATTATGTGATTATTAGAAATTGTTAAAATATGTCACTGGAGAATGCAGATGTTAAACATGTGTTTAGCATCAAAGCAAGACAATGAACTAATAAAACTGGGTGATAGAAAAGAAGGAATTATTGGACATGCCAACAATATTAATTTCTATACCAAGAAAGAAATGTAGAAAGCTATTACTGTAATTTATCATTAATTATTTTAACTGATCACTTTAATGGGATTTTTTTCCTCTTCAGAAATGATTAACATTATTTATAATGATATACCTAGGCTCTGAATTTAGTTGTTATAACATATTCAAGATAAGGTATTTGAAAATGTCACAGAAACTACTAAATGTTACTTTGATGCATCTATATAATGGCATTATTTTTTGGATAACAAACTCAATTAACTGAAAATCATCTGCAGCTGAAATATTGTTTGTGTTGAAATTGTTCAATTAAATTTAAGAGACAAGGGTGCTATGGAAGAGAAGCCAAGTTATTATGTTAGGTTATTTCTTTGTTATTTGAATTGCTATTAAATGACATTTGGAACTTAAAAAGAAGTGAATATGACATATCCCAAATTTGATGTCTGCACTAATTATTGTATTTTCTCAAATATGAGTATCACAGGAAATAGAAATTCTAAAAATTTATGTGAGTTATATCCATATTTGGGTTGACACCATCATATGTCATTAACTGGTGTTAATATCTTCTGCTGTCCTTACTCTGTTTCTTAAATTTATTGTAATTTGTTTTTAATTCCAAATTGCAAAGTATGCAAATATAAATGTGTAGAAACATCCTGATGAACAAAAATGTGTTGATAAGACAGAAAGAAGAAATCTGTCTAAGGAGACTTATGTGGATGCACAGGGAACTCATCAGTCAACTCAGATGTCAAAAAGATGTGTTCAGGAAATAAAGAAAGGCCTGGCTAGGTAATTGGTGATTTCAAAAATAGTAAATAAGCTGCAGGAATGACATAGTCATCTCAAAATTGTGTCAGGTCAAACATCAAGGATGGTACACAGAAGACAGCATTACATAGCTCATATTTTATTGCTGTAATTTTTTAAGGGGAATAATTTTTAGATTGTTTCCTAAAAGACAAAATGATTGATATGAAATGGAAAACCAAGATATATGAGAAGTTAGAGAGAATTTATTTGGCTTCAAATCTTAAAAATCAACAAGCCTTAAAGTCTTCTGATCTTTATCATAGAATCAGAGCAGAGTTGGAAGAAGTCTCAATAGATATTAATAAAAAAATAGCCTCAAAGGAATTATCCCCGTAATATTTTCATCAAATTATCAAATTGCTGCTTGAAATCTTCAAGAAAGGGACCCCACTACCTCCAGAGGCAATCTGTTGCATTTCTGCACACCATTCTTTTTTTTTTTTTTTTTGGCAAGGCAATTGGGATTAAGTTACTTGTCCAGGGATACACAGCTAATAAGTATGAAGGGTCTGAGAAGAGTTTTGAATTCAGTTCCTCATGATTTTAGTACCAGTATTCCAACTACTATGCCATCTAGCTGCCCTGACAGCACTCATTCTTTTATTTGGTAATTTTTTTTAAAAAAGAATAATAGATTTTACTTTTCAAAATACATTCAAATATAGTTTTCAACATTCACTCTTGCAAAACCTTATGTACAACATTTTTCTTCCTTTCCTGGACGGCAAGTAATCCAATATAGGTTAAATACATGCAATTGGTCTAAACATATTTCCCCATTTATCATGCAGTGCCAGAAAACTCAGATCAAAAGGGGAAACATGAGAAATAAAAGCAAGCAAAGAAACAACAAAAAGGTGAAAATACTATACTGTGATCCATATTCACTCTCCATAGTTCTCTCTATGGATGAGAATGGCTCTTTCCCTCACAAATCTTTTGGAATTGTCATGAATCATGTCATGAATCAAAAGAGTCACGTCTCTCAGTTGATCATCACACAATTTTGTGATTGGACAGCACTTATTCTTTAGAAAGATCATCGTTACACCCAAGCCTATATATGTAGTTCCCTTATTATAATTTTTGCCATCATTTATACTAACAAGATTTTAGAGAAATGAAACTCAGAACAAGTACAACTTGCTAAACAAAGGTCAAGGAGAAAATAAATGACAAGTCTGGGATTCAAAGAATGACTTGGATTTTAAGCGAACTCTTTTGACTCCCATTCTTACCATGGAGTTATGCTGCCTTAAAAGGCATAAAGGAGGGAGGGCAGAGCCAAAATGGTGGAGAGCAGGCATGATTTTCTGTGACCTCCTCTGACCTTCTCTCAGACCAACAGCAGATTAAGCCTCTAAACAATTTTGGAGTCAAAAAATTCATAAATATTTGGATTACAACAAATTTCTAGAATGAGATACCTTGGAAGAACTTCAGAATGGGTCTGTTTCAAATGGGCAGGGGGACTGTCTGCTGAGCCCAGACCACAGCACAAGGAGACCAGGGCCTGGGCTTGGAGTCAGAGGGTTACAGCTTCCACTCACCTGGGAATCTTGTATGAACTCCTTGGACTACTCTGTCCTGATTGCAAGCAGGTGATTTGGCAGATTTGCTATAAATAGCAAATTGTAAACTACTGAGCCCTAGAAGAATACCATACCCAATTGCCATTACCCAGCAACAGAAAGTCAAACAACAGAACTATCCCAGGGCAAATTAAAACAGATCTCACTCCTTTGTATTAAACAGACCTCAAGCCTTAAAAAAAAAAATAAATAAATAAAAAGAACTGTCACCATAGACAGCTTTTGTAGAGAGAGAATAACAGACCTCAAATCCTGAGGTTCCTAAAAGACAAAACAACTCTAAATGAATCCCCAAAGGGAGACATAAGCTGTTCCCCATTTCACAAGGTTTTCTTGGAAGATTGCATGAAAGATTTTAAAAGAAAATTAGAATAAAAATGGGCAAATGAAATGAGATTATTGCAAGAAAGAATGGGAAAAACATATAATGCCCTACAAAAGAGATATGAAAAAGACATCAATTCACTGGAAAACAAAATTTGTGAAATGGAAAAAGAATACAATGAACAAAAAAATTCAATTAGCCAATACAAAAGGAGCTTAAAAAAGTAACTGAAGAAAACAATACACTAAAAACTAAAATTGAACAAATGGAAGTGAATGACAGTAAGATTTCAAGAATCAGTCAAACAAAAACAAAAAAAAATGAGAAAATAGAAGAAAATATGAAATCTCCTAGGAAAAACAACAGACTTGGGAAAAATAGGTCTAGGAGACATAATCTAAGGATTATTGGACTTCTTGAAAGCCATGATGAAAAAAGGACCTAAAAAAATCATGAAAGAAAACTGTCCTGATATTTTAGAATCAGAAGGTAAAATAGCCATTGAAAGAATTCCCTGAACACTTCCTGAAAGAGATCCCAAAATTAAAACCCCAAGGAATATCATGGCCAAATTTCAAAACTATTGGACCAATATATATATATATATTTTACAACCAGCCAGGAAAAAAAATCATATACCGAGGAGTCACAATAAAGATTACCCAGGATTCAGCGGCTTCCACCTTAAAGAATCTGAAAGGCCTGGAATCTGATATTCCAAAAGGCAAAGGCACTTGGAATGCAGCTAAAAATAAACTACCTTGCTAAACTGAGCATTTGCTTCAAGGGAAGAAGATGAGCAGGTGAATGAAAAAGGGAATGAAAAATTCCATTTATTTCTGATGAAAAGACCAAAGTTAAACAAAACATCTGACCTTCAAATCTAGGACTCAAGAGAAGCATAAAAAGGCAAGAAGAACTCTTGCAAACTGTATTTCAGTTATGGGTATATATAAAGAGTGAATATATAATTTGATTTTACTTTTATATTATGAAAAAGTAACTAGAGGTAAAAAAAGGGATTGTATCAGAAAAAGGGAAAAGTAGAAGTAAAATGAGCAAAATTACATCTCACAAAGAGGCAAAAGAAACCTATCATATTTGAGCGATAGAAGGGAGGGGGGTGAATATTGTGTGAATCTTACTCTCATCAGATTTGGTTCAAAGAGAAAATATTGGGCATATTTGGTTTTACAGAGAAACTTCTCTGGGGAGGGGAAAGGCAAAAATGGAAGGGATAGCCTAAATTGAAGGGAAAATAGCAATAGTAGGGAAAAGATAAGAAAGGGGGAGAGACTCTAATGAGGAAGGGCTGCTTGACGCAAGTGGTGCTCATAAATTAAATACCTGGGGAGGAGGGAAAGGGGAAAAGGAGAGAGAAAAGTATAATGCCAACGCAATCAAACCCCCAGGAAATTATTTTACAAATCTAAAAAAAAAAAAAAAAATCATAACACAGTTCGTCTGGAAGAACCAAAGGTCAAGAATTTCAAGGGAATTAATGGAAAAAACTGCTAAGGAAGGTCTTGCTGTGCCAGACTTAAAACTATATTATAAAGCAGCAGTTGCCAAAATCATTTGTTATTGGTTAAGAAATAGAGTATTCAATCAGTGGTATAGGTTAGGATCATAGGACAAAATAGGCAATAACTATAGCAATCTAGTGCTTGACAAATCCAAAGACCCCAGCTTTTGGGATAAGAACTCACTATTTGACAAAAACTGCTGGGGAAAATTGGAAATGAGTATGGAAGAAATTAGGGCTTGACCCACACCTAAATCACGTACCAAGATAAGATCTAAATGTGTTCATGATTTAGATATAAAGAGTGATATCATAAGCAAATTAGAGGAACATAGGATATTTTACTTCTCAGATCTGTAGAGAAAGAAGGAATTTGTGTCCAAAGAACTAGAACTCATAATTCAACATCAGATAGACAATTTTGATTATATTAAGTTAAAAAGATTTTTTGTACAAACAAAACTAATACAGAAAAGATCAGAAGGGAATCTACAAATTAGGAAATCATTTTTACATTCAAGGGTTATGATTAAGGCCTCATTCCTAAAATATATAGAAAATTGACTCAAATTTATAAGAATCCAAAGCATTCTCCAATTGATAAATGATCAAAGGAATGAACAATTTTCAAATAAAGAAACTAAAACTAGTTCTAATCATATGAGAAAGTTCTCTAAATCACTATTGATCAGAGAAATACAAATTAAGATAACTGATATATCATTACTCACCTTTCAGATTGGCTAAGATGACTGGTAAAGTCAAGGACAAATATTGGAGGGGATGTGGGAATACTGGGACTCTAATACATTGTTGGTGGAATTATGAACAGATCCAACCATTCTGGAGAGCAATTTGGAATTTTGTTCAAAAAGTTATCAAACTGTCCATACCCTTTGATCCAACAGTGTTTCTATTGGCCTTATATCTCAAAGAGATCTTAAAGGAAGGAAAGGGACCCATATATGCAACATGTTTGTGGCAGTCCTTTTCGTAATAGCAGAAAACTGGAAACTGAGTGCATGCCTATCAGTTGGAGAAAGACTGAATATGTTATGGCATATGAATGTTATGAAATATTATTGTTATATCAGAAATGATCAGGAGGATGATTTTAGAGAGGCCTGGAGAGCCTTACAGGAACTGATGCCAAGTGAAATGAGCAGAATCATAAGATCATTATACTTGACAACATCTATATTATATGATGATCAATTCTGATGAATGTGACTTTCCATCATTGAGATGATTGACACCAGATCCAGTGATCTTGTGATGAAGAGAGCCATCTACACCCAGAGAGAGGACTGTAGGAACTGAATGTGGATTGCAACATAATATTCCCATTCTTTTTGCTGGTGTTTGCATTTTATTTTCTTGCTCATTCACTTTCCTTTTTTGATCCGATTTCTCTTGTGCAGCAGAGAATTATATAAATATGTTTATACAAATTAGATTTAACATATATTTTTTTAATTGTTTAAGATATATTAAATTACTTACTCTCTAGCAGAGGGGTTCAGGGGTAGGAGGAGAGCATCTGAATCACAAGGCTGTGCAAGGGTCAATGTTGTCAAATTATCCATGCATATGTTTTGAAAATTTATATACATATATATATATATATATATATATATATATATATAGAAAAGAAGCAGCATAAATAAAAGCAGGCAAATGTTTACTTCCTAGGCTTAGAGTGCAATATATCTTCTTCCCATTCGAGCCCAGAACATTAGGATTTCTGACAAATAAGACCCAGAAAAAAGAGAAGAACAATATATATAATGACAATGATGTCAAAGAAATCTTAAAATACAGGGTTAACATATCACTTCCTTTTCAATTAAATGCAAAGGACACTCACCTGACATCCTCATGTTATGTGATTCCATATTATCTCAATAATCTACTGTATAATCTGCTTGGCTTTTTAGCCCTTTGACAAGATAGTTCCTTCCTTCCTTTCCTCCACATACCTGTGATTCACTGACTTGCTTGGTACTCCCCACACATGATACAGCCTGCTGTCCTTTATGACTGGAATGCTCTCTTTCCATCTGTGTCTTCTGAATCTCTGATTTCCGATAAAACTCAGATCATCTGTGCCCATGTGCTGGAATCCTTTCCTGCGAGATAACAAACTTACGTAAATTACATATATATACATATATATTAAATAACTTTTTATTGATAGAACTCATGCCAGGGTAATTTTTTACAACATTATCCCTTGCATTCACTTCTGTTTCAATTTTTCCCCTCCCTCCCTCCACCCCCTCCCCCAGATGGCAAGCAATCCTTTTACATGTTGAATAGGTTACAGTATATCCTGGATACAATATATGTGTGCAGAACCGAACAGTTTTCTTGTTGCACAAGGAGAATTGAATTCAGAAGATATAAATCATCCGGGAAGAAAAACAAGAATGCAAGCAGTTTATATTCATCTCCCAGTGTTCTTTCTTTGGGTGTAGCTGCTTCTGCCCATCTTTGATCAATTGAAACTGAATTAGCTCTCTTTACCAAAGAGATCCACTTCCATCAGAATACATCCTCAAACAGTATCATTGTTGAGGTATATAATGATCTCCTGGTTCTGCTCATTTCACTTAGCATCAGTTCATGTAAGTCTCGCCAGTCCTCTCTGTATTCATCCTGCTGGTCATTCCTTACAGAACAATAATATTCCATAACGTTCATATACTACAATTTACTCAACCATTCTCCAATTGATGAGCATCCATTCATTTTCCAGCTTCTAGCCACTACAAACAGGGCTGCCACAAACATTCTGGCACATCCAGGTACCTTTCCCTTCTTTAGTATCTCTTTGGGGTATAAGCCCAGTAGAAACACTGCTGGATCAAAGGGTATGCACAGTTTGATAACTTTTTGAGCATAGTTCCGTAAATTGCATATATGTAAGGGCATGTACATGGTGAAACAGCTGTAGTGGATAATTGGATGACTGGTTGGATATGAGACTAAAATTCATTAGAATCAATTACTTATTCTGACTTTGTACATAACAAATCTATAAAACCCAATTTCAGTGAATTGCACTTAGTTTCTGGACAATCTTTTTACTATTCTAGGTTAACTAACGTCATGAAATTCCTGATCTCAACAGCTCTGAAAGATCATCTACTAAGAAGGAAAGACAAATTGATTAAACCTCAGATCCTTGAGATTTTGAAATAGTGATATTTTCTTTAAATTGTTGTTTTTTACTAATATCCTAGACTGTTTTGTTGTTGTTGTTGTTTTGTCCTTCATTCAAGGAATTTATCTACTTTTCTGGCTTTTATAGGTCACCTAATTAAAGAAATTTGACCATATTAAAGACATAGAGATGACAAATGAATGAAAAAAATGAAAATCATCTCTTAAGCAATTACTACATTCTGAGTACTATGATAAAGTTTTGGGATCAAAAATAAAGGTTGTTCCCTGCCCTCATGACATATTCATTCTAATGAAGAAGAAACACCTAAAGGAGAATGACAGCCAGAGAGCAGAATTATGTATGGCTTAGCGTATCACAAAGATTGTAAATCATTTAATAATTTTGTCTTTTTCAAAAGTGAAATATAATGATGAATTGATTAGAAATTAGGATATTGGGAGAAATAAGATGGTTGTCTCTTTAGTGAGATAGTCACTGTCAATGAAGGTGCAAGATTTCAAGTATCTACAAATGTAATTGCATTATTATTGTACTGTGGTAAACTTGCTCTGATTTGATGACATGAATGAGGCATTTTCTTCTTTTCTGCATATATAGATGCCAAATGAAAAGGTTTTCCTATAATTCCTATGGAATGGACTGTTGTCCCTGATAATTGTTTACAAAAAGTCATTATTTAAGTAAACACATTCCACATACATCAAATGTATTCCGAATCCTCATATATAATAAATCATTTTTTATAAAATTACATTAATTATTTGAACTTTTACCATCCAGAATTCTGAAATACCACCCATAGTGATTGATGTGCCTGGGATCATGTAAATCAGGGTTAGGGGCTGGCCCTTGGTATTTTGAGTAAGAATATGCCCTTGTTGAAGGCCTACTTTGTTTCAGGTTTTAAGCTAAGAACCTTGGATATCTTATCTCTTTTGATCTTTATCACAACCCTGTAAGGTACAATTATCCCCATTCACTGATATCTATCAAATAATCTATCCAGAGTCACATAGTAGATGAATTTCTTAGCTCTTCCTGACAAACTTCCAATAAAATACTTTGTCCACTAATTGTGTAGCCATAACATAAGCAAGTTACTTGACCTCTCTGAATCTCAGTTTCCATAGCTGTAAATGGTGAAAATGGAACCTGTGCTTATAAATCTCATAAGCTTCATGAAGCATTAATTAAATTATGTTTGTGCAACAATATATAAATGTCAATGATTGTTATTACAATTAGAAAATTTCAAAGTTTCCTACTAGTTCTATGATCTGGTAATTTTATGTCTCTAAATTAGTCATATCCCAATAAGCAGAATGGCAATCTGATTTTAAAAGAAAACTAAGCTTGTAATGAAATCCAGAAGATTAAACAAGCACATAATTGACATAACCAGTGATTAGAATTGATTTGTTGTTTTTTCAGGAAATTATTTATTAAGATGGAATAAACCCCACTTTTTTTGTTCCACCCACGTACTTTAAATTAGAAAACAAAACTACTAAAATGTTATTTCTTCTGGAAGGAAACCACATGGAGGGGTTATATAATATTGACTGAGTGAGAACATGTTAGTATTTGTGGATGTCTTAGAATCAAGTGATAAACACTATTACAGAATGATAGAATTGAGTAGAGGACAAAGGGTCAGCAACCTTGTCAAACTCACTCACCTTAAAGATTCAATTAAATTCAATTTAACAATTGTATGTAAAGTCATGGAGTTTAAATGACTTTGTTGAAATCAGAGAGACTGAGAAGTCATCAAAATTAGAATTGAGGTCTCCTGGATTTCAGCCCAATATGCCTATTTACCACATCATACTGCCTCTCCTCCTTGGAAGTCTGGATTAAGAATCCATATAACATGTGATAGCCATCACTCTACAGGAAACACAAATAGTTATGTGTTGGAATCTTTACAAACTGCTAACTCATTAGAGTTGATCTGATCTTACAAGAAGATGTTTTGGGCCAGAACCTGAAACAAGGTACTAAATAGAACTAATTAGTACAATGCTTGTGTTTATACCTTTACTCATTGGAGTTCACAAGTATGCCAGATTCACAAAGTAAACCTGGTAACTTTGTTACAAAGAATTCACAGTTATGACAGCTAATATTAGCAGTTTGAATATATTATTTTATTTTCATGTCCCAAATTATAGTGGTAGTTACTACAATTTCCATATTACATATGAGGAAACTGAGTCTCATAAAGAATAAGTAGTTTATGGATGGTTTTGAACTCAAGTGCTTCCCACTCCAAATCTTGCCATATTTCTAATATGCAATTGATGAAAACTATTTTTTTAACTCAATGAGCAGATGACTGTACATCAGTATTGATATTCCAAATATCCTAAAACACAAGTCAATACATAACCTTGTGATGCCATTGGTATTCTTGGAAATGAAGTAGAAAAAAAGTAGTACAATAGAAAAAGAGGAAGGAAATTATATCTTGCTAAAGGGTATCATAGATAATGAAGTAATATCAATATTAAACATATATGCACCAATTGGTATAGCACCATGTTCCTAGAGGAGAAGTTAAGAGAGCTACAAGAAGAAATAACAAAATTATATTAGACAGGGTTTTCTATCTTGCTCTATCAGACCTGGATGAATAAAACCACAAAATGAATAAGAAAAAAGATAAGGAGGTAAATATAATTTTACAAAGTTAGGCATTATAAACTGTTGGAGAAAGTTGAATGGAGACAGAAAGAAATATGTGTTTTTCATGGTGGTGTATGGAACCTACACAAAAACTGACCATATAGTAGAGCATAAAAACCTCAAAATCAAATGCAGAAAGGCAGAAAAAGAAAATGCATCTTTTTCCAGATCACAATGCAATAAGGGTTACATGTAATAAAGGATCAAGGAAATATGGACCAAAAATTACCTGGAAAAAATAATTCTAAAGAATAAAAGGGTAAAACAACAAATGCATACAAAACCAATAATTTCATTCAAGAGAATTACAATAATGGGATGTAGCCAAAGCCATTCTCATGGAAAGATTAATGTGTCAAGATGGCTACATTTATAAAATAAAAAAGAGAAGGGGCAAGCAACTAAAAAAACTAGGAAGAAAAAAAAAACTAAAAACCCTCAAATAACACATTTAAAATTCTGAAAATATAAGGATAGATTAATAAAACTGGAAGTAAGAAAACTATTGAATAAACAAATCTAAAAGTTGGTTTTATAAAAAATCAACAAAATAAACATTTATTTAATTTGATTTATGAAAGGAAAGAATGAAATCAAATTGCTAATATCAAAAAGGAAAAGTATAAACTTTCCATCAATGAATTAAAAATTAGAGCAATAATTAGGAGCTATTTGTATAACTGTATGCTAATAAATCTGATAATCTAAATGAAATGGATGAATATGTTGCCTAGATTATGAGGAAGAAACAAATTAAATAGTCTCATTATAGAAAAATAAATTGAATAAATAGTATTACAAATTATTTGGCATAATAGGGAAAGAAGAAGTCCTGCAAAATTCATTTTATGACACAGATATGGTGCTGGATACAAAATTCTCAAATAAAATGCTATCAACAACATTTCAGAAAGTTTATTATCAGGATAATAAACCATGACCAAGTAGGATTTATGTCATATGATAGTCTCAGTAGGTACAGAAAAAGCATATAATAAAATTTAACACCCATTCCTATTAAAAACACTAGAGTGTATCGGAATAAATGTAATTTTCTTTAAAATGATCAGTAGCATCTACTTAAAAACATTAGCAAACATTATTAGTAATGGGGATAAACTAGAACCATTCCCAATAAGATCATGGGAGAAACAAGATGGTGTCCCTCTATCACCATTACTGTTAAATATTGTATTAGAAATGTTAGCTTTAGCAATGAGAAGAAAAAGAAATTAAAGGAATTAGAATAGGTAATGAAGAAACCAAATTATCACTCTTGGCAAATGATATGGTGGTATACTAAAAGAATTCTAGATAACCAACTAAAAAACTATTACAAACAACCCACAACTTTAGCAAAGTAGCAGAATATAAAATATATCCATATGAATCATCAGCCTACCCATAAGCACTTGATATTCTTTCAATTGATTAGAACTGACTTATTTGTAAGTGTACATATAATTTCTGACATTGTTTTAGCTGATAAACTGCCAAATATTTTGTTTTCTTTCTCCTTTTTTTGCTTTTTGATCCGATTTTTCTTGTATAGCATGATAATTGTGGAAATATGCATAGAAGAAATGTATCTGTTTCACATATATTGGGTTATTTGCCATTTAGGGGTGGAGTAGGGGGAAGCGAGGGAGAAAATATTTGACCACTAGATTTCGGAAGAGTGAATGTTTAAAACTATCTATGCATATTTTTTGAAAATAAAAAGCTTTAAAAAATTTTTTAAAAAATGAGCTGAAGAAGGAAAAATACTATTAAAAAGAAAGAAAAAAATGATATAAGTATGATTTTGAAGTCGCTAAAGATGAAGTCAAAAAATGCCTAAAATTAAACATTTACATAAAGGAGAGAATACTTTGAAAAAGAAAGAGAAGAAAATGAAAGATAAACACAGAGGACAAAATAATATATCTGGGGGATACATGGTTTGTTATTGCACTGTATTCATGAAGAAAACCAAAATGACATCATTATGTTGGAATCGAGGTGTAGTGTGTCCAATTGTGGCTAAAGAGAAAAATAAAACTTGGTAGATTTTATCACCTTAGGCACAGAGAGTCCATATGAATGTATGGAGTTGTGATGTCTCTAAATTTGTCCATCTCAAATTTCTTCTGAGCTACTACAATTCTGTTTCATTCCTAGCATATAGCTCCTGCTTTGATCCTGGTATGTCATTTTAAGAAATCTTTTGCCAGTTTCTTCTACAATTGCTTACAAAATTCCAAAAAAAAAAGATTTGGTTTTAAATCCAGACCCTGACATTCACCACATATGTTATTGTAGTGAAAAAACACCATGTTTATATGGCGATTTATATGATTATATGTTATAATCCTTAGTTTCCTTATCTTTAACATTAAGGGAAATGATCTTGGAGGCCCTGTCTAGTTCTAATATTATGATCCTATGATTTTATATGGATTTGAGTTACAGCTCTGCACCAATGTGACCATGAATTATTTACCTTATTTTCCTCATGAGTAAAAAAAAGGCAAGCTTTCCAAAGACTACTAAGTACCTTTCATCTTTGCAACTATGTATTATGACTTTATGCATGACATATTCTTTTTTTTTTTTAAGAGAACAATTTAATAATTTATTAAATGGAGAGATATACTGGGACCAAATGGATCCATGATTGGTCCCAGTGCAGGACAAGACTATCATCTCAAAGAATCTAGCACTAAGTATCAGAGAGCAAGCTTTTTATAGGATAACAAAAACAATTACATAATGGGGGCGGTACCTGGATGGAGATAACCTAATGGGGGGAGGCAACCAGGATGACATAATGGGAGATACTGGAGAGGCTCCTGATATTCTAATGATGTCTAAAATAAACAGATCTTTATCCTGTCAAACATTAAGAAGGAATGATTATAACCTAAAGATATAAAATCTTTATCTCATCAACATTAAGAGGGAAAGCTCATAACCTAAGGTAGAGAAACTAAATAAGACAATGGAGAAACTGGGTCAGGACATTAAAAAGGAACTGTGGCATAATATCTCACACTCTCTCTCTTCTAACTATTCAAATCTTTGAATTACCTTCCTCTAGAAGGTCTTAGCACCATAAGTTTGACCAACCCTATGTGAAGTAAATAGACCAAATAAAAACCAAAACAAAGATAGAACAATGCAAGGACTTATGGCAAGGTCAAGTCTCTGCCTGATAACCCCGGAGTTAATCAGCAATACACAAAGTTCCTTATTTCAATCATGTCAGGTCCTCTGCAGTTGGGGAGCATCACTGTGAGTTAGATCTATGATCATTTCTGCATGACTCGGCCTGCTTACAGAGCAGCAGGTCTCAAAACAGTTGTGCTGCCCATTCAGAGGGGAGAATCCCCTCCAGGGGAGAAGGGTAAGGCTTGGAGTAGCTTCACCTGTCCCTGCCCAGAGGAAGAGATTGGGGTGCAGAAAGGACCAGATTTCTGAGCAGATTATGCACAGTTAGACCAAGGCAGGCAAACCCCAAACTTTTAGAAGTCCAATATCAACTACAAGGTCCTTTTAAGTATGCTGAAATACTAATTAATGACCTGGGATAACAGGAGTAGAGAAACAGGTCAGAGAGACTGCCAATGCATGACATATTCTAATAAGATAATGAAATGAAACATATAATTAAATTCAAAGTATATGAAATGTTGATGGAATATAGGAATATTGTCCAGAATTCCAGGGGAAAAAAATATCATTTGATGTATTGTCTGGTCATATATACAGTATTCACTCAGACTGTTCCAAATCATTCTATTCAGGTAATAGTCCCTTGTTTGGTTTGATTTCCATAATTTCTCATTCAAATTGTGGTCAGGATCCTGCAGTAAAAATCAATACATGTAGTATATTGCCTACTTAAATAAACAACATAGGGTATATAATAGAATATTAATATACAATAAGGAGCAATAAATATGAGCATTTCAAACACATGAAAACTTATTTGAGCCTATATATACAGATCTTGAAGAAAAATAAATGCACTAAATATAATAATGTAAAGGAATACAACATTAAAAGATACTGGATAATATCACTTCAGTCTTCGGGGTAATGATGAAGAAATCGGTTAGGTCACCCCTGTTGTTAGGAATTTAATGACATAAATATGGAAAATTAGAAATGTAACACCAGATGCAGCATGTGTGTCAGTTTGCTTTGGAAAAAAATGTCTTTTTTAAAAATAAGCATTATGTTTTTAAAAATCATTAAGACCTGTTTTTAATCATTTAAACTAGTTTAGAGTAAAGGAAAAGTTGGTAATAGCATTGTAATGAACGCTTGTGCTTCAAACACTCAAACATTCTTATTCAGTGATTCATAATGGGGGAATTAATTCTAAGATTTGGATTAATATGTCACATTTCACATGTGCTCCCCCTTTGTATTCTATGCCTAATAAACAGCGTGGAACTTTTAGTAGTGAGTGTGATGATATTTTTTGCAACTTAAATCCCCAGAGTGAGCAAAAAGTATAGTGAATGAATGTTGAATATAAAGGCAAGAAAACATGGGTTTCCATTTAAGTCTCAAACATTTACTGCCTCTGTAAACCTAAGAAAGTTACATCTTCAATCATCTTCAATCTTATTTTCCTCAAATGTAAAATAATAATACTGGATGAAATATTTAGAGAGTCCTTTCTAAATGCAAGCCTATGACCAATCAAAATATTGGTCAGAACAACAAAACTTCTCCTGTCCCAGAAAGATGTCATGCTTACCTCCATCTTTGAGCTTTAATCCACTTCTTCTCCATCTTCTCCATCCAGGAATGAAAGGAGAAGAGAATATACATTTATATCATTCATATGCATCAGGCACTGTGCTAAGTGCTTTAAAAATATCTAATTTGTTACTAATAAAAATCCTGGTCATAAGCAGTATGATTACTTTCATTTTATAGTTGAAAAAACTAAGGCAAGCAGATTATATACTTTACCAGAGTCACATATCCAAAATGTATTTATGGCCATATTAGAATTTATCTTCCTGATTTCAGTACCAATGTTCTATGTACTTCACCATCAGCTTCCTCTTTAGAACACTTCTCCCACTAGCCTCATCAGTTATTCTTAAAGCTATTCTCTCTTTAATCTTAGCCCACATTGATATATTTCTTTTCAGGGAATAAGGGAGATTGAAGCTATGGTTTCATTGGTTTAAGGAGTTCCCTGCAAGAAGTTTCTAGGTTATCCTGATTTGAATTTCATTACCTTATAATTTATACCAACTCCTGCCTCCCTTTTTACCATAGTCTTTACTTATTTATGCATTTTTTCTGAGTTTTACCAGCCCAACTGACCTTGCAATTTTTAATGTACTTTATCTCATCTCACAGACTTTCCCCTAATCTTGAAATGTATTTCTTCATTGACTCTGCTTTGTAGCATACCCAGTTTTCTTTAAAACTCAGTTCAAACTCCACTTTTCATGTATTATCTTCCTGAATGCCCCCCACATGTAAGTTCTTTGAGAACTGAGAATTTTCATTTTTGTCTTTCTACTTATTATGCCTGGTACATAACACATAATTGAAATTTAATAAATACTTATAAATTCATCTTTATCATAGCACTGAACATTTCATCATAAACTGACATACATTCTTGGATCTTGGAGAAAGTGGCCTCTACATTTTTGCTATTTGACAGTATAGAAAGCAGAAAGTTGAGCAAAATAGGTTCTCAATATGCATTTGCTGGTTGATTCAATGTGAAAAACATAAAGAAATTATTTCAAACAGAAGCCCCAAGGTTGTGCCTGATTGTGTCACCATGGAGATGGCACAGATCTCTCCTTGCATGAGTTCCACAGTTATGTCTAGACCTGGCCAATGTCCTCATTAATTATACGAAATGGTAAGTTATTAAATTTGTTCTATATCAGTATTAGTTACAGAAGAATATCATGAGAAACTCAAAAGGCATACTCAAAGTCAGATTTCATGAGAATTTACCATCGCTAATGGAATAAAAAGATTTCATAATTTATGGAAATGTTTCCCAATCATCTTCCTTAAAAATAAATGAAACTGTAATAGGCACTATATTAACCAATAAAAGATGGTAAAGCACTTCTCAAGTTTATGGTGCTATCTAAATGCTAAACAACAAAAAAATAGACTCTGATGCCATAAACATTATTAAAATGGTAACTTAATAGACCAAGAATTGCAGGAAAGAAATCAGACTGGTGAAAGCCAATAACTTTAAATGAAGAAATATCTTTAGCGTGCGTGATGGAATCTAATTGAAGAAGACTTCATCTTCCTGAGGATTCATATTTACAATTTCCATCACACTGAGAACTTTCTGTGCCTTCAAATTCTAAAGCATTTCACAATCCCGGACTTTGTTCTTGTTACAAGATAAGGTCATTGTGAAAAGAGGATTATATTGAATTGGATATTTTAATGATGAGTGTTTAGCACAGTTTCTGGCACATACTAAACATTCAAAGAGTTATCTTTGATTCATCCACTTAGATTCATTGGAGACATGGAGCCATTATTGTTTGAATGAGTTGCCAAAAGAATGGTTCAGACTTTTGCATGACCAGCAGAAAACATTATCAAAAAAGCCAATGTATCTAAATACAAAGGTTATAATAATTAATTTCATTAAAAGTTGTAGTTTAAACCCTTCTGGAATATATTTACTATCAAATGGTAGAATATTGGGTAAAATAGCATTCAAGTCATTTGTGGAAGGATAATGGAAAGCAAAGAACTAGAAGAAATCATTCTAGGCCATCATCACAAAACACTTATTGCAAGGCCCAAAGAGGTATCAAGAAATCCTTACGAATACACAATTTAATTGAAACTAGAAAAATCAATATATGATCTCATGTCTTTTGACTCTGTACCCATTAATTTAAACTTTCCATTGGAAAGTTTTTTTTTTTTTGATTTGATTTTTTTATTTCTCAATAGACTCTTCTGGCATCCAGACATCACCTCTTGTCCTAAAAGAGTGAGTCCTTTTCAAACACAAGTTTTCCCAATGGTATCTTTTATTTTACCTCTTCTAAAGATCTTTATCTATAAAAGTTATATGATACCCTTGAAACACTGACTGTACACTTCTCCATTGCCTTCTGGATAACTGATATTATAAATTACAGATTCTTATGATCATCAGAGGAAGGAACTTTCAATTTAATGTAATCATTTCATAGATGAATAAACTGAGGTAGGAGTGGTTTTATGTGAATTGAGAGAAGGAAGAAAATAAGTAAATATATAAAACATTCTATGTGCCGAGCACTATGCTAGGCACTTTTAAAAAATGTCTCATTCGATTGTTACAACAATCCTGAGAGATATTTACAGACTTCACCAGATGCATAATAGATTCTACTCCAGCCTTTTACCTTTACTCTGTATGTATCTCCCTGCTTTAAATGTGTTTCTGTAAACAACATATTTTAGGATTCTGACTTTTGATCCAGTTGCTATCCACCTCTGCTTTATGGGAGAGTTCATCCCATTCACATTTATGGTTAAAATGACTAGTTCTGTATTTCCTGCCATCTTGTTATCCCCAGATTATGTTTTCCTTTTACTTGCTCCCCCCTACCTCTCTTTCTCAGTTTTAAACTTATGTGCCCCACTTGTATCACATTGTTCACCCTCTTTAGGATCCCTCCCCACCTTTGAATCTCTTCCCCTTTCTTGTACCCTTCTCTTATTACTTTTTTTTCTTTTCCCTTTTCCTCTCCACCTTTTTAATGAGGTGAGAAAGGATTTTCTTTAAAACAAGTATGTCAATTATTTTCTCTTTGAGCCAACTCTGATAAGAGTAAGATTCACACAATTTTCCTCCCCCTCTCTGAGTTTCCTCAGATATGCTAAGTTTCCTTTGCCTCTTCATGGGATGTAGTTTCCCTCTTTTTATCCCCCGCTTTCCCCCTTTTCTGACATTATCTCTTTTCCATTTCTACTTCCCTTTTTTATGTTATATCAGTAAAATCAAATTATACATGTAGTCTTTTTATATATCCACAACAGAAATACAATTCTCAAGAGTTGCTTTTACCTTTTCTGCATCTATTAAGTCCTATGGTTGGAGATCAAATTTTTTATTTAGTTCTATTTTTTTTTTCCTTAGGAAAAAAATGGAATTCATTTGTTTCATTAAATATCCATCTTCTTCCCTGGAAGAAAATACTCAGCTTAGCTGGGTAGTTTACTCTTGGCTGCATTCCAAGTTGTTTTGCTTTCAGAATATCAGATTCCAGGACCTTCAGTTCTTTAATGTGGAGGCAGCCAGATCTTGGGTGATCCTTATTGTGGCACCTTGGTATTTAAATTGTTTTTTTCTGGCTGCTTGTAATATTTTATCCTTAATCTGAAATTTGGCCACAATATTCATAGGTGTGAATCTTGCAGAACTATATTAAGTACTAAGTACATGTACTGAAATAGAGAACTATTAATCACCATGTTTAACTAGATCACTCTTGTCTTATCAATTCCATTGACTTAGCATCTTGTAAGAATCCTTGTTTTAAGTACAAGAGTTCTGGTCCATAACACATATACAATAATTTATTCAGCCATTCTCCAATTGAGGGGCATCCATTCAGTTACTAGTTTCTTGCTATTACAAAAGAGCTGCCACAAACATTTTTGCACATGTGGGTCCCTTTTCCTTCTCTAAGACCTCCTTGGGATATAAGCCCAGCAAAAACACTGCTGGATCAAAGAGTTTGATACAGTTTAATAACTTTTTGAGCACAGTTCCAAACTGCTCTCCAGAATTGTTGCATCCATTCACAATTCCATCAATAACATATTAATGTCACAGTTTTTTTTTCCATATCCCCTCCAATATTCATCATTATCTTTTATTGTCATCTTTGCCAGTCTGAGAAGTGTGTAGAGACAATTATTTTCGCAACTCTATTCAAAGTATGCATGTTTTGTCTCTCTAATTATTCTTTCTTTGCTCTCTTGCTTTTTCCTACTCTTTTCTTCTTTTGGCTCTTCACTAATTTCTTTCTTTAATTCCATCTTGTTCTTACCCATTTTACTTTTTCCTCCCATTTTTTCTTTCTTTGTTACTTAGTTCATTGTTCTAATAGACTGCTAATTTTTTTGTTTATTTTTTACTTCTAAGTTAACACTTTTAATTTTCCTTCTCTTTGTTATCCAGGAACATCCAAGAATTAGTAGAAGTTCCATGGGGGGAGGAGGAAGGGAGGAATAGAATTGGTCATCAATTTATAGTAAGTTCATATATATGATATTTGTGCCTATTTTAAATTATGCTTCTAGACAAAATATTACTTAAAAATTCTTTATATCATGTGAATTATATCTATTATAGGGATGCAATAAATGTAAACTGCTAAACCAATGCCAGGGAGATGGAACCAAAGTAATTACAACCTCATCTCTGAATGATTCAGATAGAATTCTTCAGGTTTTTTAATGTTTAACTATAAATAATGATTATAAAGGTAACTGGCCAATACTTATGAAACATTTTTTAACCCTCGAAAATATTATTTGTATCCAGTTTCCACTGCTTTTAATTTCTTCAGCTCAGAAGTGGTTATGAAGGCATATGTTGCTGGCTGTTAATCACTTTAGCAGATTGCTGTTTAAAAGCACTTTCAGTTCTCTTTGTTTGTGAGCTGGCTCACAGTATGAAATGAGAAATGATGAGGATCAGGCCATTGCAAGCCTGTGGTTGGCCTCTCTGGAGGTAAGGATGCATGCATTCAGAGGGGTTGCATCAGACTTATTGTAGATAAGCTTTCATTGCATTTACAGAAGAATAGAAAATAAGACTTTTTTTACTTGCTCACATCAGTTATTTTTTCATAACTATGTGGATGCCATAATTACATTCTACTCTGTGCTTAAAGGCATTTCAGATTCTGCTTTGTGTTAAATAATATCCCTTTTTTATTGTGAGAATTGAAGACTACCTACACTGAGGAGATACTGAGGATTAACTGGGCAAATGAATGATCACTTTTGGTGTAGAAAAAAAGAAAATTAAAAAGGAAACACAATAAATAGTTAGAACTGTGAAAAGCTTTTCTGATAGAGGTTTTTTGTTTTTGTTTTTTTTTTTTTTTTTTTTTTTTGGTACCAGGGGAGGAAAAAAGGGTATGTTGAGGGTGATATTGGAATCTGAGATTGTCCATTGAAGTCCTATGTTGGACCACTCTCCTGTATATAGGTATAAAGATTCTCTAAGCATTCCTGAAAAGAACAGGACATAAAGAGCCACAAAAAGACAATGACATCTGCAATAATGTAGATATTTTTCTACTATTAGCACAGAATCATACTAATCTTTCCTAATTTTACTAAGATTGCAGAATGTAAAAGAATAAATTTAAGATTCTTTCCATTATTTCCCAAAAACTTTGCTTGGGGGAATAATAAATAATACATATGTGTATTCATATTTATGTACATATTTTATGCAAATGCCCAAAATGCATAAGTGCCTTTATACATACATATAATGCATTGCATACATGTCTATGTTCAAATAAGGATTTGTGTATTTGTTTACATGTGTGTATACATATATTATTAGCAGAAGTCTTTTTGAGCCATCCACTGCATTTCAAATTTCTTTTTTTTTTTTTTTTTGATATTTCATATAGTAACAACATCAATATCTCATTATTGTTCAAGTTCTTATAGGTAGGTGACTATGGTTATTAAATTTGACTCAAAACTGGTTACAATAGTTCTCCAGTGGCTCTGCTAAGTACATAAACCCCCCTTTGTTACTTTGATTAATCAAGTCACCTAGGTTTATAAATTGATGAAATAAGCAGCCACTTTGACTGCATGAAATCTGAAGATCATTGGGAACACACACATGGGGAATATATTGAGAACTCACCCTGCCTGAATTCCTACTATTAGCGATATATTTCTTCAAATGACAAGTTCCTAATTAGCAAGCTTTACATTCCCCCTCTAAAATGTAGCATAGCTCTAGGTGATAACATAGATCTGTATTACTCCTAAATCATACAAGGAAAATTTATTTCCTTCAATGACTCTCTGAGTTTTGAGATATCTGATTTTCATGTATCCTAAAAATAAAATGTTTTTTTAAATCTGTTGTATTTTTCTCCAACTTATTCCTCTTTCCAATCTCATTCACTTAACTGCAGATTTCATACATGAGGCTTTGTATTATATCCTGACTTAGGACAATTTAAACTATGTTATCCATAAATAAATAAAAATTGGGAATCGGTTCATTCACAAAAAATAAAATAAATTATACACACACACACACACACACACACATATATAATTTTGGAATTATGCAATTCATTTCAAGTCAAGGATCCTTTATTAATTTCTTCTAATGTTCCAAGTCCATACTGAAATATTTTATGTTCTCAAGGAGTTTACATTATGCTGAAGGGATTCATAATGAAATATATCAATGCAAAACATATACAAAGTAAACCCTAAGTAATTTGGACTGTGGGGATGACTAACAACAGGAGGATTAGCAAAAGTTGACTAGAGGAGATGACTTGGGAGTTGTGTTATGAACAAAGCCAAGGATTCCAAAGTGAAATATTTATATGTGTATGCATGCATGCCTATATGTATTTATTATGGATACAAATATCTATATCTACTTTTATACATGTAACATATGCCTATAGACATATCTGCATAAACTCAATTTAAATAATGCCCCTATCACCTGGGTGACATTAAGGAACTAATTAATCTCTCTTGATCACTGTTTCCTTTTCTGAAAAGTCAAATAAGCTAGAGTCCTTTCCATCTTAAATTTAATAATTATATTGTAATAAATGACACTGACATGATTGATGAGTATAGAAAAAATAAAATCCTACATGCAGAGCAATAAAATAATAATAAAGCTTATATTGGTTCTGTTGGCTCACGATATCACAGTCAAATGTCTTATGACATATGCCAAAGCTTATTAAACTATGGATCACAATCCCACATAGAGTTATGTAACTGAATTTTGTAGGGCCAAAATTATGATATTTTATGATAAATATTTGATTTGCATACATCTTTTATGTACCTATATATCTGATTTTCAGTAAAACTTTCTAGGTAAAAAGTTGCTGCAAGTGGAAAAAGGTTAAGTTCTGGCATCCTAATATCTACTCACTCTCTAGATTGGTTATATTACTAGAAGTCTAAACTCCTAGGAATCATTACTACATTATTTTAATACTCTGGCTTTCTCCAGGACCAAGAGGTAACCTTTTTGAGCAAAAATAAGATCTTTTTACTCCCCAAACTATCTCATTAACTCCTATCTATTTATAAAACAAACCCTCAAAATAATTGTTCTTTTAGATAGTCATATCTAGCCATAGTCATAGCATATATTTGCTTAACAACAAAAACAACTCCTTTCCAACCTACATTGCCTATGAAACTAATAGCCCTTCTCAGCATACTTCCATCTCCAAGTATTTAAAAATCTCTTTAAAATATTGCTTTTAGCCATAAAACAAGTATATGAAAATGATCTAAAACACCACATAGTGCTCACCATGGTCTTCTACTTCTTTGGCACCCTTGAAACAGTTTTCTCTAACATTCACATTTTTTTTTCATTTTTAAAATGACATAATAAATCCTTCTCTGCAACTTTAAAATATGAAACTCAAACTGATCCTACACAAGTGAAGTAATGCTCTACATTGTTCAAAAGGAGATCTGAGTCTTTCTATTTATGTCAGGGCTTTTTTTATGTTTCAAATGGTTCAAATCTCTTCTGAAAACCATTTCTACATAGATATATGTTAGCCATTTTATTAAGTTTATTTTTTCTACTCCTTTTAGGTACTAAAATGTACTTTCATAACAGTGTCAATATCTCACATGATTTGACAATTAAAATTGATCTTCCCTTTTACACATCTATTTTTCTTATTCTTTTCATCATGGAATCAGCCCATATGTAGAGTTTTAAAAGGATGAAACACCTTACACTATAATCTGTTAAGACATTGGAATACCTTACGTGATTTATCATTATTTCTTCCTGGTTTTTGCCTGCTTCATGTCAATACTAGTATATCATTGAACAAAGATCTCCATAGCTATATAAATCATAACTTTAAGATACAGCTGTAAAAAAGAGAAGTCCTTCAAGGAAATAGTTTGGTCTAAGTCAAATGTATTATTTGTAAAAAATAAATAAATAAATAAATAAACAATAGACCCTACAGAATCATATATTCTCTCCGATAATGAGATCACAAAAGTGTGTTTTGTGTGTGTGTGTGTGTGTGTGTGTGTGTGTGTGTGTGTGTAGCTGGTATACATGTCTGCACTGGCTGGGAACATAATGATTCTTTTTCCCTTCCTCCATAAAACCACTATTAATTTCTTTTTAGATATTTACTCCCCCAGAAAATACATTTCCTTTGTAATAACTTTTAAAATTCTATCTCTAAGTCTCATCAATGAGACAAAAGAAAGACCTGAATTCAAATACAATCTCAGATATTTCCTAGTTATGTCACCATGCATAAGTCACCTAACTTCTAATTACTTGACAAAAATAAAGGCACTGATACACTAAACAACATAATGGCAAACCACTCCAGAATCTTTGACAAGAAAACCCTCTAGACAGCATTAGTATGCACTAGTTCACAAGGTCACAATCAGTTGGACAAGACTGAATAACAACAAAAAGTGCCATTAAAAAGCCCAGATTTCTTTCTGAGCACATAACCAGGTCACACCCTCCCTATCAATTCATTCTTGTAAATAGTACTTCCTCAGAAAGTACTTATAATTCCTGGGTGGTGTAGCTCTAAAGTGGTCTTTCCATTATGATCTCTTATTTTAAATGCAAATCTATTCTTTTTCTTACCTATTTTTTTCTTCTATTTTCATCTATATGGAAAGACTCTAGAGCATCTAGAAACCTAAATTTCATTCCAAGGCTTACATTTGGCATTATTTGCTGAGAGTATAGACTTTTCAATTATCTTGTTAAATGCTATTTTTCAAACTTAACACTTGGTGAAAAGAAGCTCTTCATTGGTTCCTTTTAGCTTCCTTGCTATAGTAATTACTTTGCTTCAGTTAAACTTCTTTTTTTTTTGTTGGGGGGGGGGAGGGAAGGGAATTATTTTATAGATACCAAAGTCACTTTATAATGCTTCCTTCCATTTACCCATTTACCCTCTAATAGAGATTTTCTCCCTAACAAAATTTAAACAAAAATAAATAACACATGGGCAATATTTGGCAATATAGTTCTCATTTGCCATATATAGAAGTGGGAGGCAGGTTTCATCAGGATTATTTTGAAATTATGGTTGTTATTTATTTTAATTTGATATATATTAATTAAATGTCTCAAAGATATGCCAGTCATCATAGTCAGGTCTTTACTTTTGTTCATTTCCCTACTTTTAGAATTAGTTATTTCTTTAAACATGTCAGAATGGAGTTGCACATAATGTCTTTTCATCTGTATAATTTTTTTTTTCTTAATTTGATATCCAGTCTGATTTTTCTATAAGTTTTTGATGATTTAACACAAGAAGTTAACTCTATTGGAATCTTAGTAGATAGATAGATAGATAGATAGATAGATAGATAGATAGATATTATTTGTTAAGGTGGAATTAAGTTTATTATTTTCTATGCTATATGATATTTATTCATTTAAAAAAGCATTTGTTTAATCCCTGCTATAAGTCAAGTATTCATTAAGTGATGGAAATATGTAGACAAATATGAAACATTTTTGGTTTCAATAAATTTACCTGACTGATATGGAGTGCCTTCAGAATCTTTTATTGAATCAGTTAACCAATTGATGTATTCATGTTAGAATACTAGTGTTAACTCAACTTGAAACAAGTTTAACTGAACAACTTTAAACAAGTTAATTGAATCTCCCTCCCATACTTTTGAACTCCAATGAGTACTTAAATACTTCTTGTTTATATGAGCTCTCTAAAGCTGTGAACACAAGCATTGTTTCTATCAGTTACACTTAGTACCTTGTTTCTTCTGGCCCATAACATCTCCTTGTAAGATCAGATTAATCATACTGAATCAAGCTAAATTAGATAATTATTGTCTCTATCAATTCTAATGACTTAACACTTTGTAAGGATTCCAACAGATTAATGAACATTTCTAAAGTATCATAATTTATTTGACACTATGTTAGACATTGTAGATAAAAGCAGAAAAAGTTAAACATTCCTTACTCTATTTTTTCATTCTAATTTTGATAAGAACATAAAAAAGAAATTCAAAAATATATATGTACATATACACATATATATTGTGTTGTACATGTATGGGGCATGTGTACATGATAAATGACAAGTTAATTGTGCATATGTGGTATGAAGTTACTATATATAATCTATATTTCACATATACATATATATGCATACAGATTTATATTACAAATACAATACATGATGCCATTTTATATTATGTGTCACATTATACAATATATGTATGTATATTTACACATATGTAAGTTTCCATATATATTATATATATATATTATACACATGTATGTAAATATGAATACACATAGATAATTTGTGGAGAACAGCTGTGAGGCTTCTCACTTGTATTAAGGTGTCTGACATGTTTCATTTTTTATCCCATTTTTTGGCAATGAGGTCTTCATCCTCACCTGTTTTCCATTCATTTAATGGCAATGTCTTTATGCCTCCTGATTTCATTTATAATAGATAGTGAGAGAAACTGAACCTGGAATTTAATATTTTGTAGAAAATATCTAGATAAGTGAAATTTTCTTTACCAAAAGTAAGTCATCTCTGGCTCCATGAAATCATTTTCTAAAAATTCCCTAAACCAAAAAAATAAAATGATTTGTCCAAATCATTCAATAGATACATGTTAGAATTACAACTTGTATCCATTCTTCCTAACTCTCAAGTTACTATTTCATGCTGCCTGTCTCCAACAGTTAATCAATTTGGCAGTGGTTGAAGAGCTTACATGTTAAGTACTAAAAGTGAATTAATGATTTCATGTTTAAGGATTCTGTGTTTGTGTGTATGTATATATTCTCCAACCTAAAAAAAAAAAAAAACCAAAAAACAACAACAAAAAAAACTATTACTACATCACTTTGTAATCATATAGGACCCTGTATGTTGTTTTTCAATTTTATAATGTGTTCTCGAAGAAAAATATCCCACAATTTTCCAACTTCATGAGTCATTCATAAGCTGTTTTTTTTTTTTTTTCAAATAACAGATACAGAGAACTTTGCTAGGCACTTACTCAAAGTTTTGCAATTTTGTAAAACTTGGCCAAGCTTATGTTCTATTATCCTAGCTTTCCCGAATATGTTACAATAACCAAGAGGAATCATCAGACCAGAACTTCTGCGACAAGCAGTGCAGGTGCCCAAAGATATAATTCTTTTGATTGATACACATTGTTATGTCATCCAGTAGCCACTTTTAAAAATCCCATAAAGGGAAAAGAAACTTGAAATTGAAGCCAAATATTGTAATGAGTTTAAAATATCATTCCAATAGAAGTTTATTGGACACTTTTCAAACCTCAGTCAGTAGCTGCCAAGTTCTCTTGTGATTTGGTGTTGATGGCTCCATTTTTGTTGCCCTGATATCTATCTCTCTGTTAGTATATATAGCTCATCATCCTTGGGAAATCTTCATAGTCCTCAGTGGGCACAAATGGCTTTATTAGACTAAGCTGACCAATATAGGATTCCCTGAAGTGCTGAATTCTGGAATCATTCAAGGATTGGCTGGTTCTGACTAAGATTGAGATAACTAGATAGTCTACAAGAAAAAAGAACAGACTTTCCCATTTCTAGCTAATTCTGTAACTTTGATAATGCTGCCACCATGAGTTTTAAAGACACAAATGGCACTCTGGCAGCTATTGTCAGCAATGACAATGAGAATGAGAAAGCTTAGCTAAAGATGTAGCAGGGCAAATTGTGGGAGAACAGAAGGACAACCATGATATATGTGACTGAAACGTGAGTCTATGTTCCTCGATATAGAGAAGGAAATTCTCCAGGAAGCTTTTGGGCATGGCATATATTGCCCTTGCAGTTTTCTGACATCAGTAACCTACCTGCCAAAGAATCTTTAAAAATTTCAGTCTGTGTATTTTCAAAGGGTTGATTTTATTCTAGGCATATATACTGACTCTGTATACCAGCTCATTTATAGATTCATAACTTCCCAAAATATCACTACTTGTATAGTCATTGAAAAAAAAGAGGATAGTATTTATTTTTTTTTTTTATCTCCTTCACATCCAATTATATCACTTCCCTTTCTTCTGGCAATTGCCATTCATTAAAAAATTGTAGATGGAATTAGAATCAGAGAGATGGAGACAGAAAAACATAGATACAGATAGATAAAAAGTTGGAAACAAAAAGAGCTAAAGAGATAGAGAAAGAAAGATGGAGATTAAGAAAGAGAACAACTCAATCAAATTAAAGCTTCAACTGGGATTTGACAGAACATGCAACACGCTACGTCACAACTATCTCTCTTTAAAAAGAACACCAGCAAAGTGATATAATCTCTTTTCTTTTTAAGGCCCAACTTTGATTATTATATTCGCACAGTATTCCAGTTTTTCTTGTAATGCTTACTCCCATTTATATTTTGGGGTTTTTAAAGTTTGTTTTGTGTTTTGGTAATAATTTTGTATGTTGTTTTCATGATTCTGCTTACTTTACTCTATGTCAGTTCATACCAATCTTCCTGTATTTCTTTGATAGTTTTTGTACTCACTGTTCTTTATTGTTTGATTACATTCAAATTTCACAATTTCCTAATTGCCCTATCAATAGTCAGGTACCATGTTTCTAATTCACTGGTAGATGAAAAAGAAATAAGCATTTATATAATATGTACTACTTGTCAGACACTGTGCTAAGCACTTCACACATATATCATTTAGTGTACACAGAAAGATGCAATCTATTATATTATACATGCTTTTATGCTCAATCCTATGTGGTTTTTCAGTCATTTTGATCATTCCTGACCCTTTTTGACCTGCTTTGTGGTTTTCTTGGCCATGATATTAATGTGTTTTGCCATTTTCTTTTCCAGCTCATTGACAGAAGATGAGATTGAGGGAAACAGGGTTAAGTGACTTGGTCAGGATCATATAGCAATAAGTATTTGATAACTAGATTGAAAGTTAAGACTCACTGACTGTAGGGTCCAGTACTATATCTACTGTACTATCTACCTGCCTATAGCTGGTACTGCAAAATAAGATGCCATCATTTTTTTTTTCAAAATAATAGCATTTTTTATTTTCAAATTACTTGCAAAGATAATTTTCAAAATCCACCTTTGTAAAACCTTGTTTTCCAAATTTTTCTCCCTCTCTTCCTAGCACACCTTCCCTAGATAGCAAGTAATCCAATATATGATAAAATCTATACAAATGTTGAAATATGTATACAAAAGCAATATGTAAACAAAAGCAAATAAACAACAACAAAAAAGGTGAAAATATTATATTGTGATCAATTTTCACTCCCCACAGTCCTATCTCTGGATGCATATGGATCTTTTCATCACAAGTATTTTGGAAGTAACCTGAATCACATCATTGTTGATAAGAAACACATCCATCAGAATTCATCATCAACAATTTTTGTTGTTGGTGTATTACCTGTTCTCCTGGTTCTATTCATTTCACTTGGCATTGGTTCATGTAAGTCTCTCCAAGATTCTCAAATCATCCTGCTTCTTTTTTTTTTTTAGAACAATAATATTCCATAACATTAATATACCTTATCTTATTCAACCATTCTCCAGTTTACATGCACTCAATTTCCAGTTTCTTGACACTGCAAAAAGGGCTTTTATATCTTTTCTTAACTGTATCTATCATGCGGGTAGTGGGGGGATTAAAGGAAGATATGTGTGTATGTGTGTGTATATAATCTACATATGTATATATAAATATATCCTTTCTTAACTACAATCTGCTTGGGAATGGTAAAAGAGATGAAAGGGTTGAAAAGAAATAAAGTAAAAAAGGGTATAGCAGAGAATAAAAGAACAATTTACAAGAAAGTAAGGAAAAGAACTCATAAATATAAAGTCTTCTACGAATATTTATACTTTCTTCAACTGGTATTAATTCTCATATATTTTGAATCCTCCCTGATGTTCTGCTGAGCACATGGTAATGTTCTCTTTTCTTTTGTTTCATTTTGTTTTGTGTTGTTTTTCTATGTTGTTGTTGTTATTATTATTATTATTATTATTATGTTTCTTCAAATAAAATAAATGTTGAAAAACCTCAATGTTTTCATAGCATTCTCCTCAGGTACACAGGAACCTGTATTCAAAAGGAGCCAGTCAGAGGTGAGAATTCAGAAGGCTTAGGGCTGCCACTACCAGGAAAGATTAACAAGTTGCAAGGAAGCATTGCAGCCCTGGGGAATTCACAACTTCTTTGGGAGGCCCTAAAGGACACAGTTTTATAGCCTATTGGGCAGAGTTCCAAATTGCTCTCCAGAATGGTTGGATCATTTCACAACTCCACCAACAATACATTAGTGTCCTAGTTTCCCCCCATCCTCTCCAACATCTATCATGGTCTTTTACTGCCATTTTTGTCATCTGAGATGCGTGAGGTGTTAACTCAGAGTCTTTTTAATTTGAAAATCTCTAACCAATAATGATTTAGAGAATTTTTTCATATGACTATAAATAACTTTAATTTCTTCATCTGAAAATTGTCTGTTCAAATCCTTTAACCATTTCTCAATTGTGGAATGACTTGTATTCTTATAAATTTGACACAGTTCTTTATGTAGTAGAAATAAGACCTTTATCAGAAACACTACTTATAAAATTTTCCCCTAGCTTTGAGCTTCCCCTTTAATCTTCTTTGTGTTGGTTTTGTTTATGCAAACCCTTTATGAAAAATGTAATCAAAATCAATTTTATAATTCGTAATGTTCTCTAGTTCTTTTTTGCCCATAAATTCCTTCCTTCTCCAAAGGTCTGAGAAATAGACTGTGCCTGGCTCTTCTAATTTGCCTATAATATCACCTTTAATCCTCAATTCATGTACCCATGTTCACATTATTTTGGTTTGAGTGTGCAAAGTAGGTCTATGCCAAGTTTCTGATATTATTTTTCCATTTTCCTAGCAACTTTTGTGAAATAGTGAGTTTGTATCCCATATTACCATAGTCATTGATTACTGTGTCATGTGTCTCTAACTTATTCCATTCTTAGCCAATACCGTATATTTTTGATGACAGCTGCTTTATAACAGAATTTTAGGTGGTTGCTGCTAGGCCACTACTCCTTGTATTTTCCCCATTCATTAATTCCCTTGATTGAACTTTTGCTCTTTTCCTAACATGCCCAATTCATTGATCTTCTTTCTTCATTTTAGTCATGTAATTATTTAGAGATATAAAATTTCCCCCAAGGAATGATTTGTCTGTATCTCATAGGTTTTGGTATGTTGTCTTATTTTTGTCATTCTCTTGGATTAAATTATTGGTTGTCTCTATGATTTGTTGTTTGGCCTACCACATTCTTTAGAATTAGAATATCTAACTTCCAATTGGTTTTTAGTCCATCTTTCCCTGGCTCTTTATTGAAAGCCATATTGTATAATTTTGGTACAATTGTCTGAAAAGGAAGAATTTATTATTTCTGCTTTTCTACATTTGATTGTGAAGTTTTTTTGCCCAAATACATGGTTAATTGATTGCATTTCCTTGTCCCTTAACAAGATAAAGTTTCCATACTTAAGTGTTTTAATTAGATCCCATTTGGAAAAGAATGGGAAATGGGGGGAGGGGAGGAAATGAAATATTCTCAGAAGAGTGAAAATCCACTAAGGTTTTATCTGGTAGTTTATACTTATAAAAATTTAAATTAATTGCTCTGTATGCTGAATTATTATTTTTTTACTGAGGCAATTGGGGTTAAGTGACTTGTCCAAGGTCACACAGCTAGGAAGTATTAAGTGTCTTAAGCCAAATTTGAACTCAGGTCCTCCTGACTTTAGGACTAGTGCTGTATCCACTGTGTCACCTATCTGTCCCTGAATTATTTTTAAAAATAAATTACATGATTAATTTGGAAATATGTTTTACATGTTTGCACATGTATGATCAATATCAGCTTGCTTACTGTCTCAGGGAGGGAGGAGGTTAGGGAGGAAGACAAAATTTGTAACTCAAAAAACATGAATGCCAAAATTTGATTTTTACAATCAATTATGAAAAAAATAAAATATTTGAAAAATGTATTATAATTCTTAAAATAAGAAACAACTCTGTCATTATATATTTCATTTTAGCTTCTTTATTTATTTATTTATTTTGACATTTTTAATCAACTTTTGCCTACAGGAAGCCCCAGTATAAATCAGATTTGAAAATCCATTGAACCACACCTCCATGTTTTCATAGCAATCCCCCCCCCCCATCCCAGGGACAAAGGAAGTCATTGACTTTGGTTAAACCTTTTAATTAAAAGAGACCAAGCAAAGGTGTGAACTCTGAAGTCTAAGGGTGGCTACAACCAGCAAGAGTCAACAAGTTTCACTGCAGGATCCCAGACCTGAGGAATTCACACCTTCTGTGGGAGGGTGGGAGTAGCTCCTATAAAAGGAGAGTATCCATTGGCTCAAAAGCACTGCCGTCAGTGGAAGGGAAGTCTCTTCATCTGGTGGGCTATCTTCTATAAAAGGAGAGCATCCTTCTGCTCAAAAGCACTGCCTTCAGTGGAAGGGAAGTCTCTTCATCCGGCTGGACTACCTTCTATAAAAGGAGAGCATCCTTCTGCTCAAAAGCACTGCCTTCAGTGGAGGGGAAGTCTCTTCATCCAACTGCTACAGACCAGAGGTAAGTGAAGAGAGAATAATGGAGGCTGCTGGGAAACTTCTGGAGGAAATACAGAATGACATTACCTGTAGCATCTGCAGGGGCTACTTCTCTAAGCCTGTCACCATAGCATGTGGGCACACTTTTTGCAGAGAATGTGTCTCCTTGAGCTGGACAGTGGAAGCTTCAACTTCCTCCTGTCCTGAATGCAGGCAAGAGTACCAGAAGAGGGAGATCCCAGTAGTGAACAGGAGGCTAGCAGAGTTGACTGAGCTGGGCAAACAGTCCTCTTTCAGCCTTTTGCAGAGCACTCAAGGCCAGAGCCAATGTGTCCCTCACAAAAAACCCTTAAAGCTCTTCTGTGAAGATGATCAAACTTTACTCTGTACAGCATGTTGTGAAACCCCAGAGCATGGGCCTCATGAGATCCTTCCTACAAAAGAAGCTGCTCACTATTACAGGAAGAAGCTGCAGCGTGCGAGTCGCTTGAAGAAACATTTCAAGGAATATAATCAACTTCTTGATCAGGAGGAGAACACTGACTGGCCCATGATGCTCAAAATGCAATACTACAAAATCAGGAGATTACACAACATGAACAAGTTTGACTTTCTTCAAAGACTGTCTCAAGAGGAAAATGCTAATAAGGACAGAATAAGACAGCATATGCAAACTCTTCAGAACCTCATGGAAGAGCTGCAGGAAGTGGTCCATCTCGATCTGGATATGCTACACAATGCCAAACAACTGCTGAGAAGGAGTGAGATTGTGTTGTCCCAAAGCGCCAAAGCTGTCACCCCAGAATTGAAAGAATGCATCCTTCCTGGCCTAATAGAGTTGCTCAAGAAATATAAAGTGGAGCTCACATTGGATCCCATATCAGCTGACTCTTACATGATTGTTTCCGAGGATCTCAGGAGCGTGAAGGCTGAAGGAGACTGGGAGGAGGAGAAGGAGCCACCTAAGGACTTACCTTTCCATCGCGTCTTTGCTAAGCAGGTCTTCAGATCAGGTAAACAGTACTGGGAGGTAGATGTGACTCAACTACCTCAGTGGTCCCTGGGCATCTATGCTTCAGGCTTGGAGATAAAGGAGGACAGACACTGTTCCCCTGTGTACCTGCTTCGCTGTGTCAAAAAGGAAGAAGATTACTATTTACAGACTTATCCTAGATTATTGAACCATCGAGTGAAAGACCCAATGTGCAGGATTGGGGTGTACCTAGAAAGTTGCGCTGGAATTCTTGCCTTTTATAATGTTCTACAGAGATCTCTCATTTGCAGGTTCTACCCTATTTCCTTTGTAGAGACTGTTATTCCCTTCTTTTCACCTGGGCCGCCACTTCCAGGAACAAAGCCAGGACCCATGACTCTCTGTTCAGTGGACTCTCATATTTGTAATTGTTGCTACACAAGTCTCTGAGCATTTCTTCAGGGAAGAATTCTCAAGACACCCCCAGGCTCCAGAGCTGAAGACCTTCAATTTCCAGCCCTTCCTTGCAAGAGAATAAGTATTACCTACTTAGTGATGAAGAACAGACTCCATTGTCATCAACTGGAGACTTGACTTCTACCCTCTAAGCTGACTTGAATTTTTTTCAGTCCCATCTCCCCTGAAATTTCTGTAAACCTTTCTTTATGTTCTATTTGATACAAAAATGAAATAAATACCATGTTTTCTCAGGATGATGCTTATTTTTGTGGTTGTTCTTTCATTTTATTCCTGTCCCAAACTTTGTAACCCCATTTGGTTTCTTCTTGGCAAGAGTGACGAAGACATTTGCCATTTTCTTCTCCAGCCCATTTCATGGACTGATAAATAAGGTTAAAAATAACTTATCTGTCAGAGACCATGTCCTTGAAGACTGCCAGAGACCATGTCCTTGGACGCAGGAAACAAAGAGCTAAGATTAGCATACACCCTAAATTCCTGAAGATTAGATAAATGTGTGTCCCAAGAAATCGGTCATCTCCGCCCAAAATCTAGATAACAGTATACTCTAGGATTTCCGCCACACCTATGGTCCGACATTCTTCTCATTGTAACCCCCCACTCTGAAATCCTATTTAATTAAACTCTCTTCATTCATTAAACAGAGACATTCACCATCTTAAATCTTGAGTTGCCTCTCTGTCTCTCCGATCCTGTCCCCAAGCCGTAGGCTTTACAGACTGATTGTCTTACAGCACCTTTGCTCCCCTTCGGCCCTGGCTCCACTCGATGACCCACTGTTATTGTCCTGCCGGACAGGACAACTGGCGCCCAACGTGGGCCTCTAAGTGGACCTCGGCCCGACATCGCCCCCGAGCATTCCGGGAGAGAATTCACGGTCTCTACGGAACCCCCGTAAGGGTAGAGGTAAGTTTTCGCGATTGTCGGTACTATGGGATCGTATTTATCTAAAGAACAAATATTCCTTAAAGATCTTAAAGGAAATCTTAAGGAAAGAGGCATAAAAGTAAAAAAGAAGGACCTTATAAAATTCTTTATATACATAGATAAGGTCCATCCTTGGTTTATTATAAATGGCCCTGAAATACACCCCGGGAAATGGCAGAAGGTTGGCCGAGACCTAAAACGAGAAGGGCCAAACGTTGTAAATGTTTTCCCCCTCTGGGCATTAATTAATGAAGTCATTGAAGGAGCCTCTAACAACGGCAAGGTTCGGCAATTACCCCGGGTCCTCAGATAACTTGGGAAGACGCTGAGGGAAATAAGGGCACTGTCCGCCCTTACATAGTTCCTAATCTACCTATTAACCTATGGGGAAGAGATATTCTCTCACAAATGGGTATTATTATGTACAGCCCCAATTCTGTAGTCACAAGACAAATGCTAAGCCAGGGTTTTCTCCCTCAACAAGGATTAGGGAAAAATAACCAAGGTATCAATCAGCCTTTACAAGTACAGCCGTACCCTGGCCGTGCTGGCCTTGGTTTTCAGAACCATTTTTTATAAGGGCCACTGGTCCGCCCAGCCTGCAGGCGGATAAGATCAAAACACTCCAGTCTGGTTTGACCAGTGGCCCCTTTCCAAAGAAAATATGTTGCGCCGTCCATAGATCCTTTTCGCTTGAAATACCCCAAACCTGCCACTAGACCTTAACCCTAATTTCATTTAGGTACCCCAAAGCTAGACCTCAACATTTGGGGCACACTCAGAACCAATCTGGGTTTTGAGCTGTTCAGGCAGTATTCTTCCGGGAAGAATCTGCGTTCTTTCTTTGGTCTCACTCTATCTCTAAAGGTAGCGGGGAGAATATCTGTGTTCCGTCTCACTCTACTTCCATTTCAGGTGAAAAGGCTTCTTTGATCTAGACACTCCCCTGCCTCTAAAGTCTTTTCCTGGAGCAGATGCTTTGCTTGAAGAAACTCCCACTGACCAATTCCTTTGGAGAGAGAAAGGCCCTTCCTTTGCATATCAATGCATTTCTAATCTTTTTTTTCCTGTCACCAGATAGTCCTGCTCTCCAGCAGGAACTGTTGAGACACGAGAGGAAGTGTCTCTTTAACACCACCACAGACCAAAGAGTGGTCATGTGGCCGTTCTGGGGACCTTACCCTTCTCGGGGGTCCCAGGCCAGCGCTCTCTTTGCTCTGTTCTGGGGAGATAGCCGGAGAAACGTAAGAGGAGCTGTGTTTGAGCCCTTCTCCCACACCACTGTTAAGTGCAATGGAGTCTCTAATGGTCAGGCTGTAGCCACGAGGAGAAAGGTCAATGAATTGGGGTGAGTTTAGAGAATGTCTTTGCCCACGGCAGCTACTCCCTGGACAGGGGTAAGCAGTCTTCCCTTCAGGTTTTGCTCTCCCAGCAAGATTTAGGGACTTAGATGAGCTGCCCCGCCTTCAAGTTCCAGCGTGGAATCGCCAGAGGAGCCCTCGCCATTCAAGACGCACTGCGCTGGGTAAGATGGCATCTCTTCCTCCCCCACCCTCGTTCTGGCCTCTCCTCCCCCTTCTTACATGGAGTGGGGAGTGTAGAACTCGAGGCCTGGTTCGGACCTCTCCCATGTGGCTTGGCAACCTGCCGTTTAAATGCTCCTATCCTGTCCCTTCTTGGGGTTACTGTACAGTGGGGAGATTGGGGACTCAATCTAAATCTTCTCAAATCTCCGGGAAGGTTGTCACCAACTTTTAAAATAGAAATTTGCTAGCAATTTGGACAAGTGGGCCGCGCCCCTTCCAGACCTTTACCTGGCTCTTAAAGCCGCAGCTTCTAGCCCTCAGGACGTGTGCTCGTCCTATACATTTAAACGGGACTTAGTTTCCCTGATTTGGTCATCCTGCGTCTGTAGAAGCCTCAGAATTACGTTTTCGCACGCTCACAAGGCTGTCTACAAAGATGGGATTTTAAACTGCTCTCGGTTTTTTTCTTAGCCTCAGGGCAAAACTTAAAACTTTCTTAGCTGCTTATGGAGAGATAATCTAGGTAAGCCAGGCTAGGTCTGTTTGTCTCACACTTTCCTACCTAACCCTATAGGTGGGAACTCTTTTGCTCCTAATTTTCTTAGTCCTAAAACCTTTTGCTCTTAGCACACTTGGTTCTATTCTTTTCTGGATTGGCATTCTATGTCCCTGCCAACAAAAGGTTTTTTCCTGGGCTCCAACCCTGGCCAGGTTGCAGCTTCAAGAAAGACCTTTGGAATGATGGCTGGGAATGAAATTTCAGGTCAAGGCAAATTAAATTCTTTAAAAGATGGCTTTTTATTTCCTTTCTCTCCTCATTCCTTGACTGCAGCAAGAAATGAGTAAATGAGAGAAACTGAAGCCATTTAAGAATTCGGTGAATACCCTTAGGAAAGAAGTCTGCCTTTCCTGTGTGCTTTTCTATGTTCTCTAGACTTGTTCCCTGTTTTCCCTCCTCCATTCTTTGAGACGCTGAGGGACTAAGATGGGATAGTTTACCTTCCTACTTAGATGGTGTGTTTTCTAGAGGTATTGGGTAATTTGTAACTGAGTTATGCCTTAAAATTTTTGTCATCTCTGTTGGGCAATAAGTTATATGAAGTTTGGTTCAGTTACTTGTGAACTTCAAGATCTGTGTAATGTTAAATTTAAAACTATCTACTTAGATAAGAAAGATAGCTGTATAAGCTGTAAACCCTTTATTGTGATTCTTGAGAACTAGATTTTATCTGAAGTCCTTGATTAATGATAACTGATGTAGAAGATAAAATCCTTTGGGACTGCAGCTAATATTTGCTGGGAGTTTTGAGTTCAGGTGTGATTGCATAGACCAGAAGTAAAACTGCCTTAAGTAGCTATTGTAATTTGTGGCCACACTATGGTTGCTGCTAAACTTTTTTATTTCCTGGGGCTAGAGTTTCTTTATCTAAAGGTTTACTTCGCCCAAGTACTTGGGGCCGCTCCCACCTTGCCTTTTGAGAAAGATGACCGGCCTTTTACACTGTATGTTGATGGAAGGCAGGACTAGGCCCCTGACTTGCGGCTCAAATGCCCGGCCTAATTTGAGCTCGCTGGGAAACTCTTGCAGTCTTGGGGGGATTTGTCGCTCATAGGATGCTGTGAGGCCCTGAGTCTTAAACTCTAGGTCTCTGGACAGGTAGGCTTGGCTAGGCCTTCTAGGGTGACTGGAGTCAATTGGCGACAATTGGCGTGTTTGGGTGTTTTTGGAATTTAGATTCCGTCCAAATTCAATGGGTGTGGCCCAGTCCCAGCCAGCCCTTGCGGAGAGAAATGAGAAAAATGATCAGAGAATACCGGTAGATAGTCCCTTGGGAAACAAATTAAGTAATTGGAACAAACTGCCAAAATATAAAGGAAAAAGCAAGAAAAAGATGATAAGGTATTGCTACTTTGTCTGGGGTGACAAAGACATTGGTGGAGGCACTATTTGGCCTAAATTTGGCTCCTTGAAGATTGGGTGTGCCAAATACTGAATTTGTGTGTTAATAACAAAGAACCTGTTAATCCAGAGGAGGTTCTATATGCAGGACTATGGCTTTCCGGGGCTTCTATAATGCTGAGTAAGAGTCCAAGTGTAAAGGACACGAAGGAGGAAACTTTAAAGACCCAGCAATGGGACCCATTGTTATCTCTCAGTCCTCCATACTTATTCCCACCCCCAGAAGAAGCCATGGTTTTAGGAAAGGGAAGGTGAGGACTTAATCCCATCAGCTCCTCCGGGGCCCCTCAGGGCATGGGAGGATTTAATTCGATTGACCCCACCTGGACTCCAAAAAAGAGTCATTCTCCTCTTTAAGGAAGGAATTAGATCAAATTCAAAGAGATATCCGAAATTATCCTTTGCCGGGAAGTAAAACCCCAAGTCCTAAATTATATCCCTTAAGAGAGGTTCCTTCGGCCCAGGGAGGTATAGGATTTGTGAACGCTCCCCTGAGCACCACAGAAGTCAGGACCTTTAAGAAGGAAATGAGGTCCTTGATAGAAGACTATCACTGGGCTAACAGAACAGTTTTGATCAATTCATTGGAATTTGTCTCCTAGGACCTAACATGCTTCCTCCCAAACAGCTTGAAGGCGTTTGCAACCACACCATACCTGTCAACCTGACGTGGCAATATGTGGCCGCTCCTGACGGCTCTTATTTTGCCTGCTCTGCTGGCCTTACTACATTTCTGGATGCCCGATCTTTTATCAAAAAACACGATTACTGCGTTTCTGTCTTTCTCTTCCCTCATATTAATATATACCAGGCCGATGATTTCCTTGATATCTGGGAAAGAAAAAGTACTGGCAATTTCAGGACCAGAAGGGAACCCCTTACTGCATTAACCCTGACCGTCCTCCTTGGCCTAGGAGCGGTAGGAACGGGGACGGGTATAGCCTCCCTCATACAAAATGACAAACAATATTCCCAATTGAGCGCTGCTATAGATAAGGATTTACAGGAATTGCAAGCAGGACTTAAACACCTTAAAGACTCAGTAGCATCCTTAGCTGAAGTCGTCCTGCAAAACAGAAGAGGCTTAGACCTTCTCTTCTTACAACAAGGAGGTCTTTGTGCAGCCCTCAAGGAGGAATGCTGCTTTTATTCAGATAAACTTGGCCTTGTTAGGGACAGTCTGGAAAAAAGAAAACAGGAAAGAGTAAAAAATGAATCCTGGTATAAGAACTGGTTCTCCACTTCCCCCTTGCTATCCACTCTTCTCCCTAGTCTTCTCGGCCCTCTTGTGGGACTCCTTCTCCTCCTTTCTTTTGGCCCTTGGGCCTTTAATAAACTAACCACTTTCGTTAAATATCAAGTAGATTCTGCGATCACAAAAAGACACATCTTTTATCATCAGTTACGAGACCAAGACACCTTGGAACCTGAAGAGAAGATCGAACCACTCAAATTCACTGAACAGCTCCTGAAACAGACAGGGTGTCAACGATTGAGAAAATTGTTGTTCTCATGTTTTAAAAAATCTTGAATGTCATGGAATCTGTATAACTGTGTAGTCTGTCATATATGTTCCATGTTCTGTGTGGTTTGTCTGTTATGTTGTTATTTGGAAAACAACGTTGCAACTGTACATAGTAAATTGGAGCTCCATGTTTGTTTGTGTGTGTCTGTGTTAAAAGTTAAAATAAGCTTGTAAGAGATAAGGATTCAGCCTCTGTGTTGCAGACTTAGAAAATATCAAGAAGTTTGAAAAATCTCTCTCTCTCTCTGTCTGGCTGACTGCAGCAGTCTGTGAGAAAAAGGGAGAAAAGGGAAAGGAAGAATAAAAAAGAAAAAAAATAGATTGAAAGGGATTTGAAAGTTCGGAAAGTTATAATATAAACGAAACTTCTCTCTGAGGGTGGGGAATCCTGGAAAAAGCCCCTAATCTGTTTTTGCTGATTTAAAAGCTTTGTTAAGTTTTAAGAACTATGATTAAGGATAATTTGCATGTCTTTAAGGAAAAGCCTGCTAGAGTAAAGAACTATAAAATTCAAGCTTAGCCTGGCCTAGGCAATAAATAGCTCTAGAGATAAGATGATAATCGCTGTTAGAAAAAATGTGGTAGAAGAAAAAAAAAAAAACTTTTAAAAACAGCTGTATTACTTTGATTCAGTTTGTTACCTTCTGAAGGTTGTTAACACAAGTTAATACTTTAAAACCAGCTCTGCTAGACATGTGTGGATTTTTGGAGGTTTATTATTCACTATAGGGTTGAATCTTACAGGTTTTTGATGGGAAAAGGAAAGAGGAATGCAGGTGAGTTAGGAAGGACTGATTTGCAAGGGAAATTAAAGGTTCGATTGGTATCAGAAGGGTGAAAGAAAGACTTTTGGGAGTAGGTGAAGAGGTGGGGGAAGGAGTCACCCACCCCCACTGCCTTCTGCTACTTCACCAAAGGAGTATCTGGGAAGGAAAGTTCTTTAAGGAGATTGTTTAAGTATGTAGTCAGAAGGAAAGAGAAAGTTGGAAATGGGTGGATTTGGGAAGAAACCTGATATTGAGAAACTGATGGGTTAAATCTTGAAAAGGATCCCCATGTAGGAAATTGAGTGGGGAACCTGAAGGAAGTTTTTTCTAGGGGGTCAGGAGTGGGGGAAGGATGGCCATATGGAATCTTCTCTGCCCCTCACCTCCCTGAGTATGTTCCTGCCGCTTTTTTCTTAACTGATTTACAGCCAGTGCAGCAAACTGTGATTTTAAAGGACATGCTTATTTTTAGGTTAATTGATTGAATATTTGTTTCTTCATAAATGTTTTTTTTTTTGGTTAAAAGAAAATGGTCGTAAATGTGATCCATACTTTGGTCTGAGTATTTCTAAAAGTTTAATTGCTATGTTCTTGAATTCTTTTATGTGGAATTGGGTTTTTTGTATAAGTTTAAATTGATTGTATTGGGTCATTCTGAGGGTATTTAAAGGGCCTCTGAACATAATAGTTTTTTTTTCTTTGTCCTTTTGAAAATGTTTCTGTTATGGACAATATGCAATTTGGGATATTTTTCTATGTACTGGGTATTTTAAAAGCAAAATGATTTGTATGTATAAGATTCACTCATGTAACATCTACCTAGATATGATAATTGTTCTAAGTTGTGAACTTACTATGCTTTCTGTTATGATTTATAAGGATATGATAAATAATTGTTTAAGATTTATCCGAAATTTGATTTTGGAGGTAAAAGTTTTTGGGCCAATGTTATTCAGGAATTTCAAAGCTCCACCCTGTGATAGTTACTGGGACAATTGATTGATAAGCTGTTAAAACTCAACCGCTTATGTTATGTTAATTATGCTCTTGAATTTTTCCTTCTGTAACTGATCTCTCTGATCAGAGCAATGGTCAATAGAACTGTTACTGCAATTCAATTATGTCATGCCTTGCTATTTTCAGTCTGGTTATATGTAATCATTGTATCCTAAATGCTTGGGCAACTATTTCGCTTAGTCAACTGTCTGTTACTGGATATTTGTGTTTTGTTCCTTTAAGGTTTCTACATGATAAGTGGACAATTAACAAGGGTCTGTAAGACTGCAGCCGTTTGCTTGGCCTGTAAAGCAAACTCGTCTCGTCACATAGGAAACTGCTGGCCAATCCATTTTGGCCTCCTCATGTTTTGCAACAGTCTGGTGAACTGAGTCTTTCTATCTGAGACTGATCCAATCTTTATGTGTTAGATTTGTGTTTTTGTTTTAGATTTTGGTCAAATTACAGATATTGACTTGCTTCTGGAACCTGGATCAACTTTGATCAGCTTTGATTGTCACCACGGCACACACCCACTCTGCAAGGAATGAGAGCCTCCTATCACTTCACAGCCTGAAGCAGCAGTTTTAAAATGAGACCATGGACTTGATCCTGCATCGAGTGTACTTTGGACTGATATGAGGGACTTTGGGGATGGTTGATGACCGACTGTTAAACCTTACCTGGATCATCTATTACTGTGTGTTTAAGACTTGGGATGGGATTTGTTAAAACTATGTAATTATTGCTGTTATGTTTGAGGGCTTTGAAGGAAATGCTACTGTATTAGTCTGTTATGTATAGGGATTTTGATTTGCTCTTGGGATTTATATGGGGAATGGTCATTTGAAAAGGGGAGGTAGAGATAGAACATTGGGGAAACTGGTATATTTTTTCAATATACCTGAAAGAATGGGAACTCTTAGCTCCTATTCACTTTGCCTTAAGCACTTTTGCCCCACCTCCTCCTCATATCCATACAAGGTCTGGTCTCAGGTATTGCCCCCTCGCATTCAGTAGCTAAACTGTGGGTGAGCCAATGACGGGATTATTGTGGCCCCATATTTCAGGATCATCATACCCTCTGGCTGCAGGAACACCCAATGACGGGATTATTGTGGGCCCGTTTTCCAGAAGCACACCCCGGAAGTTTGATGCTGGGGTGCTGGGACGGATGCCGCCCACATAGCCTAAGACAGGGGTCCTGCCCTTTTCTGGCCTTTTAAGGTCGGATTACTTGGGTACTGAATATGGATGCCGGCCACATAGCCTAAGACAGGCCTCCCACCCATAAATTATTAAAGAAAGGGGGATATGTCAGAGACCATGTCCTTGAAGACTGCCAGAGACCATGTCCTTGGACGCAGGAAACAAAGAGCTAAGATTAGCATACACCCTAAATTCCTGAAGATTAGATAAATGTGTGTCCCAAGAAATCGGTCATCTCCGCCCAAAATCTAGATAACAGTATACTCTAGGATTTCCGCCACACCTATGGTCCGACATTCTTCTCATTGTAACCCCCCACTCTGAAATCCTATTTAATTAAACTCTCTTCATTCATTAAACAGAGACATTCACCATCTTAAATCTTGAGTTGCCTCTCTGTCTCTCCGATCCTGTCCCCAAGCCGTAGGCTTTACAGACTGATTGTCTTACAGCACCTTTGCTCCCCTTCGGCCCTGGCTCCACTCGATGACCCACTGTTATTGTCCTGCCGGACAGGACACTTATCAATTATGTAATTTCAGAGGGATCATTAAATTAGTTGCTCAGTATTCCTAAGGCCATGTGATAAATTGCATGGGGATCTGTATAGCTCAGATTGGGAATACCTGAGGGAATATGGGTTGCATATATGTGATGAATATATGTCATTGGAAGAATGGCAGTTTAAGGGGAACTTACAATCAATTATCTCTTCTAGATACAAGGAGAATCTGGGTAGAATTTTCTAGTCCAAATTTTATAAAAAAAAAATCCACTCACACTATCATTAGTTTGAAATCCTATTGTCATTTTTCCACTCATCTCTTTGATAAGTATCTATCACTGGAACAAAGACTTACAAATATGCCATCAGTCCTTCTACAATGCTTCTTCCTCTCCTATTTGGGTTGCAGAACTAATGCAATGGGTAAGCACTCCTAAGTGATAGAAGACAAATGAACTCCTGTTTCTGGGAGCTGGATCTTTAATTCTATCAGGACCTCCATGGGAACATGGACTTTCTTGATGAAGATGATGCTTCTATGCTACTACTATTGCTGCTACTGCAGTCATGGGGATCCTGGCAGTTAAACCCTATGTGTATGGCAATTGACTCATGACCATCAAAAATTGTTAATGAGACTGATGCAAGACTTCAGAATCCACAGGAATCATTGGATTTTGATTCTCTGAGACATTATAAGATTGTTGCAGGACTTCGAAATTTGCAGGAATCATTGGATTCCCTGACTTGTAAAGTAATGGACAATAGATTGGTTTTGGACTATCTTTTGGCTGATGAAGGAGGTGTATGTATGATTGTTATTTATATAACCTCCTTCTAGGATTTATGGACAATATAATTCCTCATGTTGATTCACGTTGTTTGTTATATCACTACTAGCCTGTGTTTATTACTATGTGGTTGTGTTATACCTCCTGTGCTGATGGATTTTTGTATACCTGTTTCAAGTAAGACCATTCAGCTCAGAGGAAACCTGCTAACAATATCTGATTTGACTCCCCATTTCCCTTTAATGTTGTCTCCTCCTTCCTAAGAAGTCAAGGAGGGTGTGATCACCTGCATTCAAAAACAAAAGAAAGCTGGAAATATAGAAGGTAGAGAAACTCTGGAAAGTATACTTGAATCAAGGACAGCAGAGTGCTTATAGTTAAGCACCTACTCAGTGTGATTGATGGGATAATGGTTTTCTAGTTAAACTATACTTAATGTGATGTAATTATATAATCACTCTATTGGGCATACATGGTAATGTAATGGCTATAGTAGGCACATGCACAGCTGCTGAAGTGATGTAATCATATTAAGGTATTTCAGGGTTGAGATGACTGGGAACTGAGAGTCTCAGCCACAGACACAGAAGATTTCAGACTCCAGAATCCAGATTCCATCTTTGACCACCTCATGGTAGCTTTCCTGCCTTCATCACTTTTCCACCTAAAGACTAATAGCCCATCCAGAGATTATCCAGAAAATTAGCATAGACATTACACTGAAGAAAACTTGCAAAATAGATTTCATAAAATTGAAAAGGCATATAACTCCTTACAAAACAGATTTGACAAAAATGGGAAAAGAAAACAACTTGAAAAACAGAATTTGTAATAAAGAGAAAAAATCCATGGAACAAAAACTCATATCAATTGGCTAAAGGCAAAATGAACTAAAAAATAAAGAAAGTAACTCACTAAAAATGAGTATTGAAAAAAAATTGGAAATGAATAACTCAATGAGACATGAAGAATTAGTCAAAAAAAACCAAAAATTGAAAAAAAAATAGAAGAAAATGTAAAATACTTCATTGGGAAAAGAAGTAACCTAGAAAATAAATCTAAGAGAGAATATCTGAGGATTATTGGACTTCCTGAAAACCATGATGAAAAAAGAGTGTAGCCATTATCTTTCAGGAAATCAACAAGGAAAACTGCCCTGATGTCCTAGAACTAGAGAGTAAAATAGCAATTGGAAGAATCCACCCAATCACTTCCTGAGAGAGACTCCAAAATGAAAACCCCAAGGAATATCATAGCTAAATTTCAGAATTATCAAATCAAGGAGAAAGTATTACAAACAACCAGAAACAAAAATTTCAATTATTGAGGACTCCCAATCAGGATTACCCAGAATCTAGCAGCATTCATTTTAAAAGATCAAAGCATCTGGAATCTGATATTTGAAAAGGCAAAGTAACTTCTTCATCTCCCTTCTTCCTTGCCCAAGGACATCACTTTTTCCCCTATCCATTTTTAACATCATTTCTACATAATTGCCTCATTCCAATACCCTCTTTCTATCTAGATTCCTAATTTTCATAATAATGACAAATTTCTTTAAAGTTACATCTGTCATCTTCCACTATAGAGAAGTAAACATATGAGTTTATTTAATCCTTAAAATACATTTCATGTTTATGTTTTTATCATTCTCCTGAATCTTACATTTTAAAACTAATTTTTTTATTCAATTCGGGTCTTTTTATCAGGAATGGGTAAAAGTTCTCTTTTTTCTATTTATATATTTTTCCTCTTGAGCAATTATATTCATTTTTTCTGGACAGATTATTATTGGTTGTAATCCCACCTCTTTTGTCTTTCTAAAATACCATTCTATATGCCTTCTGTTCCTTTAACATAGTTGCTGCCAAATCTTGTAGGATCCTGATTGTGGTTCTACAATATTTAAATAAGTTCTTTATGATTATTTGAAACACTTCTTCTTTGATGTGGGAATTCTGGAATGGCTATGATATTTGTGGAAGTTTTTGTGATTAGGTGATGATCAGTGAATTCTTTCCAGTTCTCCTTTATTCTCTGGTTCTAGGATATTGAGGCAGGTTTTCTTAATGCTTTCTTAAAAATACAATGTGTAGGTTTGTTTCTTTTTTGTTTTTTTATAATAATATTGAATCCAATAATTCTTAAATTATTTCACCTCCAAGTATTTTTCAGGTTAGTTTTTTTTTTCCCCAAGTGAAATATTTGACACTTTCTTCTATATTTTTCTTTCTTTTTCTTTGTTATATTGTTTCTCGATTTCTTGTAGAGTAATTTCACTAGCCGAATTTTAATTTTTGAGGAATAATTTTCTTCAATGAAATTTTGGCATTTTTTCATTTGGCCAATTCAATGTCTTACAGAGTTATTTTCTTTTTAAAAAATTAAAATACATATTACTTTATGAATTATGTTGAGAGAAAAAGAATCTAAGCAAAAGGGAAAAAAAAAAAACTATGAAAGAGATTTTAAAAAGAAAAAAAGAAGTGAACATAACATATGTTGATTTATGTTCAGTCTATTTAATTCCTTTTTCAGATGCAGATAGTATTTTCTGTCCAAAGTCTATTGAGATTACTTTGGATCATTGAACCATTGAGAAGAACCAAATCTTTTGTAGTTGATCATTGCATATTCTTGCTGTTATTGTGTGCAATGTATTCCTGGTTCTGCTTGTTTTGCTCATCATCAGTTTGTGTAAATCTTTCAAGGCTATTCTAAAACTGACTTGCTCATCATTTTAAAAGAACAATAATATTTCATTACCTTCATATAGCACAACTTGTTCAGCCACACCCTAACTGATGGGCATCTGCTCATTTTCCAGTTCTTTGATACCACAAAAGAGTTGCAACAAATATTTTTGCACATGTGGGGTCTTTTTCCTCCTTTAATATTTTCTTGGGATACAGAACCACTAATGGCAGTGCTAGGTCAAAAGGTAGGTGCATGGTTTTATAGCCCTCTGAGAATAGTTGCAAATTACGATTCAGAATTAATGGGTTATTTTCATCAGTGATCTTTTGTAACCATTTCTTTTCCTAAATAGGCAAGTCTGTGTTTTAAACTGCTGTTTTCTGTATTTCTCTGTCCTTTTTTTAAACCACACAGTTGATTTTCATTTAATAAATTTTCTTCCTTTGTGCTGTTATTTTCCTCATTTTTCCTCTTCTTAAAAATATACATTTTAAGTCTTGCAATAATTCTTGTATGATGTGAGTGTGTGTGTGTGTGTGTGTGTGTGTGTGTGTGTGTGTGTGTGTTTCTTTAAGGCTTGATTGTACCTATTTTGACCTGTTTATCTTCTTGTGGGCTTGTATCTTAATCTTTTCTGTCACCATGGTTTTTATGGTCAGGTTCTTTTTCTTATTTTCTTTTTTTTATTTTTCCACCTTATTTTTGATTTTGAATTTTGGATTAAAGTTTGTTTCTGTTCTTGATTTGGGAAAGAGGGACCCTGTCTCAAGGTCCAAGCTTTTTTCACACTTCAATTGTCAGAGGTAATTCTGGGAGTTTGAATGTTTTTGATGCCTCCAAAGAAATGTGATCTGGGGATTTGTCTGGACACTGATTCTTGGTCTGCACTCTGATTCTTATGAAGGAAGAGAACATGAACCCCTAGGATTGCCATCAGTATTCTTTCTTAGAACCCGCATTGTCTCAATATTGGAAGTCATACTGCTGCTCAGAAAGCCTTTTTCCTTGATACTTAAAGTGATATGGGTTCCTTGAACTTCTTTTATCTCTCCTGACAAAAATTAGTACTGTTCTCAAGGGTCCCATTCTCTTGATTGAAAGTGCTCCTTTCTGCCATTGGCCTATGACCCCAGATTATATATAGCCAATTGATTTGCCAAACAGCATTTGATCATGCATTCAGTGGTAGTAGAAGGGTCCCCTGAAATTTCTTTTCTAACGAGTTCTCTGTTTCCTTTATCATCTTTATTTTGAAAGCTTCTTAAGATGCTGTTGCTTCTTTCACCACCATTTTATCCTGTTATTTATATTACATTAGGCCTGCCTCCACCATCATTTCAAAGTTGTTGTTGTTTTTTTTTTTCCTTTTTTTTCTTTCTGACTGCCTCAGTTGTTTTGTGCTGGCAGAATGTCTTTCTCTGCTATGTTGTTTAATCTGATATACCAAAAAAAAAAAAAGATTTGAGGCATCATTTTAAAGTTATTTTAAGAGGAATTTTATAAGAATTTATGTACTCTATTATCTGGTCTCCACCCTGAAATTTGAGGCATTTGGATATATTCTTCCAATAGTTTTCTGTAAGTTTTTCTAATTAATTTACTTTCTCAAGCAAAATAGTATTTCATTGGGGATATAGGATGTGTTCAGGGAACATTAGTACCTCTGGCGTGAAGGCTGCTGTACTCTTTTACAAAGCTACTTTCTACCTTTAGTGTTCACCTGATCCACCTAAATTTCTTCTTTGTGCCAAGAAGCTGGAGTATGCACAGTGGCCATGTTGACGGATAACTAAAGCGTCTCAGATTCTATGGTGACTTATGAGGGTGTCCACCCCAGGCATATAGAGACTTCCCAAGGTGAAATGGGTAGATGAGAACAATTTATTCCAATGACCATGAAAGCAGATGAAACTCTTACTTTAGTTAGATGGACTTTATTTGTCAGCATTCTTTCACTGAGGCTGCTATTTGGATTGAAAACTGTTGTATTTTCTCACAACAAGAGTAGTTCTTCTTTCAGGTCTACTAGATTTTGTGTTGTCTACAAGTATATGCATCTTCATGTACCAATGGTGAGAGGAATCTTTCTGAAGCTTTTGAACATGTTTACAGTGTCAACCACAGACTGAGATCCTGCCTGAACCGTCATGGCAAATATTGGCATTTAATAGACTATGTGATTGTAAGAAGAAGAGACATACAGAATATAAGAATTACCAAAGCAATGTGAGGTGCAGAATGCTGGATTGATAATAGACTTCTCCTCTTCAAGTGGAATATTCACCTTCAACAAAAATGGCAGCCTTAAGACAAAAAGACTACTAGAAGAATTAATGTGAAAAAATTACAGTGCTTCTCTAAGAGGGAATAGTTTGTTGCAAACTTGGAGAGTAAGTTGAACAGTAACAATAGAGCAGAAAAGGAGTGGACAATTTTCAAAGATTTGGCATATGGTACTACATTTGCTCATCAAAGTCAGTATGCCCACAAATATCAAGAGAAATTCAGATGCTGCTAAATGAAAAATGAGAACTCCAGAGGGTATACCTACAAAATAGTTCATCCATCTCTAAGAAGATAGCTGGTAATTCCATCAAAGGTAAAGTACAATTAAAATTTAAAGAGATGCAGAATTCTTGGCTCAATAAATAAGGCAGATGAAATTCAGTTTTATAGTAATCATCCAAAGTATTTTATAACGACTAAAGGCTATTTATGGACCAAAGACCTACTATGGGGCATCTTACCTACTCAGTGCTGATGGTGCCACAGTGATTCGTGATAAGGACACAGTCCTTGAGAGACAGGCTAAACAATTCAATAGTGTTCTCAAAAGACTGTCACCAATCAATACTGAAGCTATTGACCATTTATCTCAAGTTAAAATCACTCACTCTCTAGCTGAAATTCCAACTAAAGCAGAGATTTTGAATGACATTAGGTTACTTGGATGTGATAAAAGACAGGGGGCTGATTTTGTTCCAGCTGAAATTTACAAGGTGGAGGGTCCACTGCTCACATAAAAGTTGACTGAAATTTTCTAGCTTAGATGTCACAAGGAAGTTATGTCCCAGGAGTTCCTCTTGGGAACAAGTCCTCCATTGTCCATATTTCTAAAGATAAAAAAGAATAGATTGTCCTGTAACAACCAGCGGGAATGGGGGCATTCTCTCAATCATTTCTGGCAAAATTCTTGCCAAAGTCTTACTTAATGGGATCACCCTATACCTAGAAAAAGATCATCTCCCTGAGAGCTAATGTGACATCAGAAGGGATTGAGAAACATCAATATGTTTACTACCTAACAACTCCAGAAACATTTCCCAAGCAGAACAGATGTCTGTATATAACATTTGGAGATCTGACTAGGGCTTCTGATACTAGTAATCACTGAGTTTATGAAAAATCATATCAAAATTTGTTTGCCCAGGGAAGTTCATCACTAAAGTTCGCCAATGATGGCATGCTTACCTGGGTTCTAGACAATGGGCAATGCTCTCCAGCTTTCCTAGTCACCAATGGAGTGAAACAAGGCTGTATGCTCATTGTCATGATTTTTAGCATATTTTTAGCCATTTGTCAAACACCTTCAATAAGGACAAACTTGGAATCAAAGTCAATTACTGGACTGATGGTAAATTCTCCAACTTGAAAAATGTACAAGCCAAAACCAAAGTGAAGAGACTGCTGGTGCATGATTTTTTTTTTTTTTTAATTTGCTTCCAAGGAAATTATGTACTCATTGCAGGTTACAAAGAAGAGATGCAACAAAGTATGGATCAATTATCTGGTGCTTGTGCTAATTGTGCCCTAATGATGAACCCCAAGAAAACGCAGGTCCTCCATCAGACAGCATAACACTATCCATTTGTGGAACTATCACCCTAAATGGAGAAGCTTTGATATCTGTGGATAAGTTCACTTATCTTGGCAGTACACTCTCCAGCAATGTCCACACTGATAATGAGATTGACATTTGCACTGGCAGACTAGGTCAGTGTTTGGGAGGTTCCGAAGGAAAAAGTTGGAGAGCAGAGGTATTAGACTGACTACTAAACTCATCATCTACAGAGCCATTGTATTGACCTCATTGTTGTATGCCTGGGAAACTTGGACGGTATATCAATGCCATGCTAGAACACAAAAGTTACATTAAAAAGTATATAAAAAATGAAGCCTGCCCCCCAAAAAACATAAAAAGGCTATGTGGTTTAGATTAAAGGGTCTTGCACTCGGAATCAGGAAGACATGGGTTTAAATTGTATCCTTAAACACCTACTAAACTGTGTGACCCTGGGGAAATTATTTAATACTTCTGTGCCTCAATTTATTTTTTCCATAACAGGAAGGGGTTGGACTATATGGTCTTTGAGTTCCCTTTGGACTTTAAATTTTGTTTCATAATCTTCAAAATCTCAGTGAATAAAATAGTCTATATTAGGAGGAATAAGTATAGATAATGATTGCTATCATTAAAAAATAATTGCAAGTCTCTCTTAAATACTCTCCCATAAAACCTTGATTTCTTCCCTTTAGTCTTGAATAACTGAAGTTCCATCACATCCTCAGGGTCAAACTAAGCCTGCTAATAATCCTTGTGTCTAGAATCTGAGAAACATTGTAATTATGAAATGAATGGAAAGGATTAAGAGTGGAGCTTTGCACTTTGAGTAGAAAAAGATTTCAAGGGAAGGTTTAGATTGTTGTGGGCTTCCTTTATTTCAGAAGGTGATCTGTTTCATAAAGTAGAGTTCTTGTCAGAATTCCAACATAGGTGGGGCAACTCAGGTTTTTATGTTCTTAAGTGCTCATTGATTGCTTTATTCTCCAGATGACTTGCTAGGTAAACATCTCTACATCTCATGATCTGCTTCAAGATTGGCAATATTACATGTATGACCAATCTCCATTTCATCAAGTGGGCATAGGCCAAGATACCAAAGATTTCCAAATCTAGAAGACTGTCCACTATCCCAAGTATTTTATTCTGCCTCTTTATTTCTCCTAGTAGTTAGGGTATTTGGTACCACTAGCTGGATTTTGAAAGAGTACACTATTTTTTTCTGATAAATGTCTATACTCTTCTTCCTTTATCCCTGTGTGGCTGTATCTATTATGATGGACTATTCTTGTACTCTACCTCCCTCCATCTCTGTCTCTGTCTCTGTCTCTGTCTCTCTCTCTCTCTTTCTCTCTCTCTCTCTTTCTTCTCCTACCTTCCCAGTTTCCTCCCTCCTCCTCTTCTTCTTCTTCTTCTTTTTTTTTTTGCTTCATCCCATCATCCTAAGAAGAAACTTTTTAAAATAAAATGCAAAGCTGGAATTATAGCTATGTTATTAAAGCACTGGAGGGAAGATTTTTTCTGCATTTTTCTTTCCTAAGTAATAATCAATTTGAAATCATGGAACAATTGAAGGAGGGAGAAGAGTTCATAAGAAGGTGATATTATCATGAATAATAAATTTAAAAGATTCTTTGTATATAGGGAGGAGATATGCTTAATTTGTGCTGCACAGTTCATTTGGCAAAATTGTTCAAATAGCTTGTAAAACGTATTATAAACATGTACATTAGCTCTTAGGTGCTCATTTTCCTTGGAAGGTGCCACATCTATTCTATTAGAAAATTGTATAATGTTAGTCTACTTATGTTTGATTCAGATTCTTTTCCCTTTACAATTGAAGTCAAATTATGAATTATCTCAGCATCCTAAATCATGTGGGCTTTTTATTACTTCTATCCCTGAGGAACAAAATATTTTCTATAGAGAGCAGTGCATTCTTGCTTACCTTGGATCTCTCTCTAGCATTTTATTTTCCCTGTAGGAAGCTGTTAATGGTCAGCTACCTGAGATCTTTCACAAATACCATGGAAATCAGTTACCAACAGATGCACTGGATTTCAAATTGAAAGGGGTACTATGTATAATTTATAAGGCTCCTCAAGGCCATATTTCATTTTTATGATTTTTTGGATATAAGTCAGCATTTTCAAGTTTATGAAACATCTAGGTTTTTGTTGTTGTTGTTGTTTCCATTCCCAAAATGCATCCAAATCCAGCATGATCAATAAAGTTCTGACTCTGGCGTTTGGAAGGCCTAGGTTCAAGGCCTCTCTATGAGAGATACTTGTATTAATCAGGACAAATCTTTTAATTGTTCTATACCCTACCAAGTGATGTTTTACATCTATAATTTACAATCTAGTGACTGAATCATATCCTGGAAAGGATTTTAAAAATGGGAATTCGCCCTGTACTTTGGGTTTATTACTACCATGAAATCATAGCTCATAATGAAAATAAAAACAGACAAAAAAAAGTAGCTTTTGGGTTGTGACTGAGAGCTAAATTTGGAATCTGAGGAATGTGCATTAAAATTCTGGTTCCATGATTTAATATCAATTTGGAAGTAATATATATATATATATATATATATATATATATATATAATCTTATATATTTATTTGAATGTTCATTGCTTTATGAATCACATTGGGAGAGAAAAGTCACAACAGAAGGGAAAAACCATGGGAGAAGGAAAAAAAAAAAAAAAAACAGAACAAAGAAGTAAACATACCATATGCTGATTTAATTGAATTTCCATAGCTCTTTTTCTGTATGCAGATGGCATTTTCTATCCAAAGTCTATTGGGATTGTTTGGATCACTGAAGCACTGAGAAGCATCAAGTATTTAACAATTGATCATTGCACATTCTTGCTATTATTGTTAGTACAATGGATTCCTGGTTCTGCTTGTTTCACTCAGCATTGGTTCATATAAATCTTTCCAGGACTTTCTAAAATTAGCTTGTTCATCATTTTTATATAACAATAATATTCCATTACTTTTATATACTGCAGCTTATTTAGGCATTCCCCAATTCATAGTCATCTACTCATTTTCCAATTCTTTGTTACCACTAAAAGAGCTGCTACAAACATTTTTGCACATGTGGGCCCTTTTCCTCCTTTATGATTTCCTGGAATATAGACCCAGTAGAGTCAATGCTGAGTCACAGTATAAATTTCCTTAACCTCAGATAATATTAAACATCAGAGTCAGGATTTGAATTCAATGTTTCTGTGATTGAAGAGTCTAATTTGCTCTTCACAGCATCAATCTTATGAATCTATTAAAGCAATTATACAATTAAAACAAAAAACAAGAGACACACAAAGAGATAAAATGAGGGATTAGAGTATAAACTTCCTGTGGAAGTAAAAAAAAATGGAGGAAATAGAAATCATGTTATTAGACAAAGCAAAAGAGACAAATACAGAAACACTATCTTGCTAAAAGATACCATAAACAATGCAATAATATTAATATTAAACATAAACCAAATGACATAGCATCCAAATTATTTTTAAATTTATTAATTTATTGAACACAAATGCAAAATAAGGAAATAAAAAAGATAAAAATGCATATTTATAACAGAATATGAGAGAGAATTCAAAATGTGAAACAATATATTTCCATTTCAAGAAAGCCTAGAAGTACTACACATTATGTTCAAAGATGTTAATCTTTGTTTCCTTATGTTTTTTCTTTTGTTCTCTGCCCTGTGCATTTTATTTTACTCTATTTTTTTCTCTTTTATCTCCTCCACATTTCCCCCAAAAGGCTGCAATAAACTTCAGAAACTCACACATACATATACATACCTACATACATAGATATAATTATATACATATACATTATAAGGAAACACACTATATGTCAGTCATATTAAGCAATATTGTTTTAGATTATTAATGAAACATAGTATAATGTTGGAATATTACTGTGATGTAGGAAATGATGATGATTGTAGATTATGCTTAACTTTGCTGGGTGGGATATTTTTGGCAGCAAATATAGTTATTTTGCTCTTTTATTCATAAAAGACCTGTAGTCTTTTAATGTAACTGCTGCTATATCTATTTTTGATTTTCTTTTTGTTGAGGTTCATTATATTTTCTCCTTAATCTGAGACTTTCAGCATCTGGCATGATAATCGTGTAAGTTTTCCTTATAAAATGGCTCTCAAAAAGTAATCACTTATATATATATATTTTTTTTTTCCTATTTTTATTTTACCCTCTTGTTCTAACATTTCAGTACAACTTTATTTCTTGGAGTATTATACCAAGATTGTTTTTTTTTTTTTAATTTGTTCCTTTTCTAGGTTTTTAAGTGCATGCCTAATTCACCTATATTTTCTTTATCTATTTTATGTAAGTAAACATATAGAGATATAAAATTTCCCCTAAGAAGTGCTTTGGCTGCATCCAATAAATTTTTGTATGTTGTCTCATTATTGCCATTCCCTTGGTTGGAATTATCAATTGTGTCTATTATTTATTGTTTCACCCACTTAATATTTTTAGCATTAGATTATTTAGTTTCCAATTAATTTTTGATGTACTTACTCCTGACCCTTTATTACCTGTAATTTTTATTACTTCAGATCTGAAAAAGATGCATTTTTTGTTTCTACTTTTCTGCTTTCAGTTTTGAGGTTTTATGCCCTTATAAATGGTCGATTTTTGCATAGGTTCCATGTACCTCTGGCAGGGGGGAGGAAGTATTTTCCTTTCTATCACTATTCAATTTTTTCCCAAAATTATATTATATCTAACTTTTCTAAAATTTTATTTGCTTTCTTAATTTCTTTCTTATTTATTTAGTAGTTCAATGTACCTAGATAGGGCAAGTTTGAGATCCTGCACTAGTACAGTTTTGCTGTCTATTTCTTTTTGTAGCCCTCTTAACATCTTCTCTAAGAATATGGATGCTCTACCACTTGGTGCATATATGTTTATTGTTGATATTACTTAATTATGTAATGCATTTTCTTTATCTCTTTTAATTAAAATTCAAAGAAGACTCACCCCCATCCCTTCTTTTCCTGAACTGTAATAGGTCTTCTTTAGCTCTTCATGTGATGTATTTTATGCCATTTTACCTCCTCTTTCCTTTTCTCCCAATATAGACAGTCCCTTTTTCACCCACAATTCCTTTTTATATCATCACAATAAAGTCATATTATACCTATACCCTCTAAGCATAACCCTAACAAAGATGCAGTTCTCAAGAACTAAACACATTATCTTTCCATTTAAGGATGTATACATTTTCAATTTCAAAAAAATCATTTTTTCCTTCTCTTTTTTATGATTTTATGCTTTTCTTAAGTTCTGCAGTTCAAGATCAAATTTTCTGCTAAGTTGTAGACTTTTCATTAAAAATAAATAAATAAAACACCCTATTTCATGGAATGTCCATCTTTTCCCCTTAACAATAATGCTTAATTTTGCTGGATAAATTATTCTTGACTGTAATCCAAGCTCCTTTGTCCTTTGAAATATCATATTTCAGGTCCTTCAATTTTTAAAGTGGAAGTTTCTACATACTGATTAATCTTTATTGTGGCTCTCAATGTAGCAGAGGTTCCCATAATCTTTCTTGACTCAGTTGGATGACTCCCCACACTATCTAAGAGATGGAAATTTTCAGGGCTGCAGTCAATGTTCCTCTCAATGCAATCTCAGGGGTCATCACATGCTAATTCAGTGAAACTAGCCTGAGTTGTTTACAATATGTAAAGGCAAAAACTAGATCCTGGAATGTTTCTTTTTATATTCTCTGATTGTCCCAAGAAGACCACTGTTCTACCCCAACTCTTATTTGCTTTTACTGCTCTACATTAACCTGAGATGCTATTTTGCCTTGTTCATAGAGGAAATCTGGAGAGCTTAGAATTTTTTGATTTAAGGCACCATTTTTACAAAATACTTCCAGCATTCACATTCTTAAAGGGAAAATTAAATGAATTACAGGAAAAAAAATTGAAAATAAAATTATACTAGTAAGATACTTCAGTTTTTATCTCTCAGAGCTAGATAAATTTAAGTATAAAATAAATATTAAGGAGCTATATGAACCTGAAGTAAGTTTGATATGAATGACCTTTGGGAAAAATTAAATAAGAATAAAATATATACATTTATTTGTATTTATGTATAACACCTTAATACAAACTAACTGTGTTTTAGGGCATTATAAAATTTACAATGACATGCAGAAAAGCAGAAATATGCTTTTTAAAATCATACATAATGCAATAAATATTATATTCAATAAAGGGCAATAAAGATACAGATAAAAAATAAATGGAATTGAAGTATATAACCCTAATGAATGGGCCAAAAAAAAAAAAAACAAATCAAAAAAGCAATAAACAATTTCATTAAAAATTAGTAACAATGATAAAACATTTTATAATTTGTGGGTTATAACCAAAGCAGTACTTAGGAAAAATATCATATCCCCAAACTCATCCATAAATAAAAGAATTAATGATTGGGCATTTAACTAAAATATCTAGAAAATGAATAAGGTAAGCTAATTCATTTCATTCTTCATTGTTTCATGTAAGTGTATCCATGTTTTTTTTTCCTAAGATCATTAAGCTCATCATTTTTTATAGCACAGTAGTATTCCATCATAATCATATGGCATAACTTGATTTCCATTTTGAAAAAATATATATATCAATAGAAGAAAGGAATTAGAATTAGCAGGAATTGGGAAAGGTTCTTACAGAAGCTAGAATTGGAGTTGGGACTTTAAAAAGCCGGGGAGTTCAGTAGTCAGAACAGAGAGGGAAAAAAAATTCAGTTATGGCTGAAGAAAATGTTTGAATGCAAAAGATAGAGTGTTTTGCTCAGGAATATCTAGGAGTCCAGTATCACTAAAGCAAAGAAAACTTGAAAGGAAATAAGGTATAATAAAACAGAAAATGTAAGAAAGGATTAAGTTGTAAAGAGCTCTGAATATCAAGCAGAACATTTTGCATTTGACACCAGAACTGATAAGGAGTAGCTAAAATTTATTAAGCACAAAGATGATTGTTAACTTTCAATTCACAAAAAAAAAAATTACTACTGTCTTAATGGAAGATAGCTTGGAGTGGAGAAAGACTAGAAGTAGATAAGTCAAGCAGCAAGCTACTGCAATAATTCAAACAAGAGATTTAGAAGATTTGTTCTAGAAGGATGGTGATACTAAAAAGAAGCAGTATATTAAAAAGATGTTGCCAAGATGAAATTGATAGGTCTTGGCAAAAGATTGGATATGGCAATAATAGAGAGAAGTTGAGGATGACTTCTAGTTTGTGAATCTTAGGAACAGGGAAGATGGTGTATCTCTATGGTAACATGTGCACACAATGGATCATTACCAAGTCTAACTTATTACATTGGTTGACCACAACTTGAAATCTGTACTTTGTAGATATTTACATAATTCATTGCTCCTGTTCTGAATACCAGAATTCAAGAAGTGTCCTCTCTAATCCTAGGCACTCTTAAGTTTTGTAAAAAGTGGGAAGAACTTTCACTCTCTTGGCTACCACATTAAAATATCCCACTAAAAGAAAAGAAAAGAAAACTAGGTCATTTTCCTATTAATTACTTTCTAACCACATTTTGTCTTAATTTTTGTATCAAAGCATAAGATTTTATATTAATTCCTGTCACATTTCCTTCAAGCCATGCCTTCAAGAACTTTTGGAATCTTGGCTCTGTCATCCAGTCTTTTAAATGACCCTATCAAGATTTTTTCATATAAATATGTCACTTTATGCAATATTAGTACAAATTTCCAAGACATTCCACTGGAGATCTCCTGCCACAATTTCACTAGACTATTAATGGCTACTTTTTGAGTTCAGCCACTCAGCTATTTCTAAATGTATCTATTATCCTCTACATTTTTCTATCTTTCCCATCAATATAGCAAAAGACATTTTATTATATATTGCTTTAAATTCTAAATAGATGATATCTATTGTATTTTCCAAAATACCAGTTTAACAATCCAGTTAAAAATAAGCTTTGTAGAATGATCTGTGTGTGGTCAATCACTGTTACCTTCAATCAATATCTACAATCAATAACCTTCGATTACTGCTTCCTTTTCAAGATGTTCACTTGTCTTCTTTTTTAATAATGGGTTCTAAATTGTTGTTAAGAAGCAAAATCATGTACACAGGGTATAATACTTTTATCCAAGCCATAGATAAAGTTTCTGGGTAGCCCAGGCTCTAAACGCATGGCACTGGACATTTCCTCCAGGCTAATATTAGATATATTAATGACTCTTCTTGGACATATAAGTACCTAAAATTGCACATTTGTAACATGCTGGGATGAGTTGAAATATAATAGGTCACTTTCTGCTCTATAGTCTAAGATTCTGTACATATATGGTAAGATTCTAAAGTAACAGATCAGCAGAAGATTACCCTTTTATGAAAATTTTTCTGCACCTGGACCTTAAATGCCATTTATCATCATTAGGGAGACATGTTCAATGACGCAGGGGTAGTTAAGACTCCAAATACAGCTCACTATTTTCAAAAAGGGATTTAATCACAGCAGCAGTTCTACAAAGTAATCATTGCCACTCCTGGAGAAAAACAAAAGTTTTTCATCTTCTTTATGGGAAATATTCTTATTAGGTATCATTGTCTATGGAACTGTGTTGGGTATCTGTATAATTGGCCTGTGGCAAATCATTATCTATATGTAGATCACTCTAAAATGAATAGCTAATAGACATAATCATCTGATAATCACTCTCAGCCCTCTGCTTAATTGTATATTGTGCTACATACCTCCAACCATTAATAATAATTAAAATAACAATATGCATTTTAATAATGGCTTACATGCAATGATCTCAATGTGTTCCCCAAGAGCAAACTGTTGCAGTTAAAGCCATTCCAGAAGGTAAATAGTCCTTCCAAAGAATGGATTAGCATGCTAATAATAGTCAGCATTTACATAATGCTGTTGAATGATTTATATGATCTCATTTGAATTTCAACAACAAACTTGTGAGATTTTTTTTTATTATTATACGCATTATTATAATACACCCAATTTAAAGATGAAGAAATTGAGGCTCACAGAAGTTGTCATTTCTCTCTGATTGTAAAGCTGGTGTCAGAGACAATAAGTTACTGTATTCTTGTCTCCAAGGAAGGCCTTATTCTCAATCACATGCTATCTCTTTATGTCCTCTTTTTCTTCTTCTTCTTTTTCTTTTTTTTTTTTTTTTTTTGGTCTCTTTATGTCTTGAGCCATTCTAGGAGAAGGAGTAAGTCATGTGACTTACTCTGGGATCCTTCATCTAGAGTTTAAAGTGATCTTGGATGCAATTTAAATATTTTAATTTTTAAAAATTTAAATATTAATTTTAATAATTTAATATGACATTCTTCTTTTAAATTTCAACAAACTAAGGCTCAAGACATTAGCATTACAATGGTAGAATTATCATGTCAACTAGGAGAGATCCAGGTGAATTTTCCAGTCAGTGAACTATTTTGGCAGAACTATCATGATATGGTGCAATGCTGAACTGGAAGTCAAGAAAACCTACATTCAAATAAATACTACATAGCTGTATGACCTTAGTTGGGTAACAAACTCTGTAAGCCTGATTCAATTGGGTGGTGTAGCAGAAAGAATATATTGGATTAAGAGTCAAGAAACACCTGTTGGAATCCTGCTTCTATGACCAAACTCTTTATTGCATTTATTTCATTTGCAAAATGGGGAGAATAACTTGGCTATCATCACTGTTTGGAAAGGTGGAAGGGATTATCAGACAGAACAATGGAATTAGAATCTCAAATTCCAATTTAGATATGATGTAATGCTGGGCAAATCACTGTTTCTCTGTGCCTCAATCTATTCATTAGAAATATGTGAGTCACAATAGTTTTAAGGTCTTTTCTACCTCTAAATTTATGATTTCCTAAGTGACTAACACAAGATCACACAGTCAATCAACTACCATTTATTAAGGACCTATTATATTACAGGTATGACATTAAGTGTTGAAAATAAAAAAAATGCAAAACAAAACACAAAACAACAAAACCAAGCAAATAAAAATAACAACAATTAAACAGCAACAACAAAACACAAACAAAAACCCTGTCCTCAAAAAGTTTGAATTCTAATGATCAAGCAACAAATCCAGGATTTCTGCAATTCATATAATGTGACAGTAAATTCACTTTGTTTTGTTATTTATCATGCTTGCCCCTGACAAATTACAGATTCAAATTAGGGCATGGGATAGTATTTTTTTCAATTTTTTTTTTTGAATGAAGAGCATTCTATCTAACCGAGGAATATTAAAAAAAAAATATTTAAAATTAGGTTTGAGAATATCTGAGGTCAAAGACAGACTCAGCTCAAAAAACAGGAATTTTCACCTTCTGGAGTATGAACACAGTCCTGGGTCCAGGTTTGGGAAGAGAGAAGGAACCTCTGCTGATTAGAAACACCAGGCCCAGCTGTGCTACAGAGACTTTATCTTGGTGAAAAGGCACAGTTGGAGTGTTGAAGCAGAGGTCAGGATTTCTCTGACTGTGGACTTTGCAACAGGGTGAAGCTTTTGGTTTCAGGTTTCAGGTCAGAGGGAAGCTGAAATGAAGCTAGAGCCTCAATACTTCCACCCCATCTCAGGATTACGGTGTTTATTATAATAATAGTTCTCATTAAGAAAATGAACAGGCAAAGAAGAAAGGATATAACCATAGAACTTATTATGGAAATGGGGAAGACATGGGTTCACCTTTAGAGAAGGAATGTGAAGTAAAAAATAAAATAAAATAAAATAAAAAACCGTCTTCTACTCCAGTTATGTTAAATGGCTTCCAGAAAGAATGCAAAAAAAAAAAAAAAAAAAAAAAAAAAAAAAAAGACTCCAAAAAGCAAATGAGAGAAATTGAGGATAACCAAATGCAAGAGAGAAAGAAGAAGAAAAGAGGAGGAGCAGGAGAACCATTTAAGAAAACAAAAAGATTATTTTAAAAAGTAAACCAACTAGAATAGGAAATAAAATTTTAAAGAAGAAATTTATCCTTTGAAAATTAACATTGGGCAAGGGGAAGTCAATGAAGCTGTATGAGACCAAGAAATAATAAAATAAAATATAAAGAATAAAAAAAATAGAATAGAATGGGAAACATAAGAAAAACAATAGATTTGGAGAATAGAGCAAGAAGAGATAGCACATAAATTAGTGAAATACCCGGAAGCTGTGATTAAACAAGGAAACAAACAAACAAACAAATGACACAATAATGAAAGAAATAATTAAATAAAATTTCCCTGGTCTGATAGAATATGAGGGGCAAGTAGAAATTGAAATAACCCATTTATCATCATCTCAAAGAGATCCTACCATGAAAACACATAGGAATATTATTATTAATTTTTTTTTAAAACCCACATCAAAGAGATAATTCTTCAAGAAACAAAATAATAATAATAATAATAATAATTCAAATATGCTGGAGTTATAATTAGAATTTATCAGCAAATATAATAAAAGACCTGGAATAATATATATTGACAATCATAAGAAATAAGCCTGTAGCTAAAAATATCATATCCAGCAAAAGTAGCCAAAATATCAAATGGGAAAAAATGTGCATTCAATAAACTTTTAGAGTTTGAGGATTTTTTTTTCCAAACATGAACTCAAAAGAAAATTTTACTATAAGTATGATCATCAAAGTTTAATTTCAAGGAACTCAACAAGTACACATTGCTTACATTTTTATATGGAAATATAAACCATATATTTAAGATTAGCATCAGTAATTGGGTAGTTCAGAAGGAAAAATCGGGGAAGAGCTGAATGTGAACTGATTCTAAAAATCAAAATAATCTAGGAAAAAATAAAAACAGTAACTATATTATATCAAAGAGATGCAGAGTAAGAACTCACTAAGAGGCATTAGAATAGAATTGAGGTCTTGTAGTTATGAAAATCTACTCAATTCTGTAGTGAGTTAAATAGGAAACAATACACACACATACATTGTTTCTATGAAGGATATAACACTCTCCAAGATCTATAATGAAATAAGGGCAGAATGCATAGGATAAGATTGGGTATAGAATGGTGTTTAAATTAACTTGAATGGAATAAGATGTTATGATTAATGAGAGAGAGAGAGAGAGAGAGACAGAGAGAGAGAGGGGAGACTAAGTAGAGAAGTTAATGGAGGGAGCCATGGCTGAGGAAAGGTTAATTAATAAATGGCAAATTAAGGAGTAGAAATAAAGTATAGCAGTTGGCAGGGATAGGAAATAAGAGGTATATACTAACACTATAACAAGGATCAGGAGTAGGATTCATTAGGAAATAAAAAAAGCAGGGCAAATAACCATTGATCTCAGACAAAGTCAAACTTAAAGATTCAATCAAGAGAGAAATCTATATTATCTATCAGCCATATTAATGTAATTATAGATGCATGTCAATGTATGTGTATATAAATGTATGTGTATGCATGTATGGATAGATAGATATACATATATGTATTGATGAAGATATGCACATGCATGTGTGTATATGTGTGGTGTGTTTATGTGCATGTGTGTGTATGTATGTACCCATGCTTAACATAACCTGTTTTGGGGAGGTTGAGGGGATAAAAGGGGCAAAGAATAAAGTTAAAGTGCATAGCAAAGAAAAAAACTCACAAGGAAGCGAAGCAAAGATGAATATAATCTCTAATATTATTATATATGATTTCTTGAAATGGAAAATTTATTGTTACAAATTCTGTATCTTCCCTGATGTTCTGCTTTGGATATGACAATGATTTGATTTTTTTTCTGTCTCTTTTTCTATTTTTGTTTTCTTTTTCTTATTTTTATTTAATTTTAAATAAATAAATATAAAACAACTCACTACAATTAAAGTTGAGTTTCCTGTTTGGTTGATTAGCTGGACTTAAGAAAGTAATTGAGAAAATATTAATAATGTAGATAGACATATATTATTCTTTTTTTTTTTTTGAGAGAGAGTGAGAGGTGATTACTAAACTTTTATTAGAACACCAATGTGCTAATAATTGATTAGAAGCAATAAGGTTGGCAAACATGGTAGTCATCAGTGTCCTAAGATATGACACATTTATCTACATTCATGTAAAATCAGGTCATCAGCTTGATGGAAATGATTGTCAGTAGTTGCTGGAATTATCTATGGAATTACACACAACTTTATGTTTTCCACTTTCCTTATTTTGTCTTAAACTCAGTCAAAAAGAGAAAGAACATTCTATTGTGAACAAATGTAGAATTTTTGTAATTTGTGCTCCTTTGATGTCTGATAACACAATTATTTATGGCAAAGATATTGAATTATCTCTTACATTTCTCTTAAAGTGAGTTGTGGAACTTTTAATTACCTATTGATGAATATAATTACCTTGAAAAGAACAAAGTTTCACTCCTTTAATTTTACAGTAGTATTGATATTAGACTTCTACAAAACTCCCGTCCTATATCATTGACTCATCAGAGGATAGTCTATGGTTGCAAAAATTATGACAACAGGACCCAAGTTTATCATGTTAACCCAAACAGGAAAAAAAAACAAAAAACAAACAAACAAAAAAAAAACACTGTTTCTTTTGAACTTGAAATCAAAAATCCCTGCATTTAAATCCTATTTATCACAGTTGATATGTACTAGTTTTCAACAGGGAGAGGTAATTTAATCTTTATGAGCCTCTGTTTTATCATCTGTAACATGGGATTATTATTGTCTTTATACATACCCTGAAGAGTCTTTGAATGGCTCAACAGAGATAAAATATGTTAAGTATTTTTTAAATGTAAAAGGAACACGTATGTCAGTAGCCATTGCTTCTGATTTTGTTATTTTATGATTACTATGTATCTGACATATAGTACCCACTTAATAAATCCTTACCGACTTGACATGACCTGACTTAGCAATACCTTGTGGCTATTGTCCGTGAAGTAGCCTAATTGATAATAGGCAGGTTAATTAAGAGCATATTTGGCTGCTGTTGGTAACAGTATTGCTCAGGTCTTAGAAACCAATGAAATAGATGAAAACATATATCTGGCCACTTCATAGTCACTGAGTTATGGATGTAACATGGTTGGAACAAGGGCTATAAAGAGTCACAAATCATTAAACTACCTGTGACCATTAATGTATTTATTGGTTTTCCTCTCTTACAAATGATTTGATTCATTATTACTAAAACTTAACTATTGTCTTATTTCCAGCCTTATGGTAGGTTGAAATAATGTTTCACACTAAATGGAAAGCAATCTTAGAGATTTTGTTCATAGAAGTCAATTAAAAAATCAAGAGAAATTGTTTCATTGTGAGGACTTCTGGCCAAGATGGCGGAGAGAAGGCACACAGCTGTGTAGCTCCATGCTTTCTCTCACTACCCATTTCATTACAAGCCTCTGAATTAATGCTTGACTAAAAAAAAAAAAAAAAAAAAAAAACCCACAAATAGTTACCAAGAGAAGCCATCCTTGAGATCTGCCAAGAAAGGTCTGTCTTTACTGGAGGGCTGGGATGGTTTTAGATCGGGCGCAGGTGGCAGGCAGTGGCAGTGAGAGCACGGGAGCAGAGCAGAGAGGGGGTGGGGTGTGATCGCAGCCATCTCTGCGGGGAGAGCTTTGCTACAGGACTGGATACTTTGCCCTGGCAGCAAGTCAGCAGCCCAGCAGAGAAGCTAAAAATACCAGGGGTGAAGAATACAACCCCAAACATCTGGAGTCTCTCAGGACCTGGCCACACCTCTCCCACAGTGACTCAGCACGCTCTAGGAGTCTCAGAGCACAGGCGCAGCACAGTCCTGCTAGTGCCTCACTGCTGCCCCCGTAGTCTGTAGAGGAAGCTTGGTAACACCACCCAGCCCCACTCCCCAAAAAAGCAGACTCCATTTAGGGGTTCTTTCTTTTTTTTTCTTTGCTAGTTTGTCTTTGCTTCTTTGACAAAATGAGCAAAAAATTGAAGAGGACTTTAACCCTTGATAGCTTCTATACAGATAGAGAGCAGACTCTAAATCCTGAGGAGACTAAAAACAGATTGTCTCCAGATGAATCCCCAAAGGAGGAGATCATCTGTTCCTCAGCACAGATGAATCTCATGGAGGAAATTAAAAAGGCTCTCACAAGGGAGCTAGAAGAAAAATGGGAAAAGGAGAGGGAGGCTTGGCAAGAGAGTCTGGAGAAGTCATCCCACTCACTTAAAGAGAGAGTGGATAAAGAAATAAAATCCTTGAAAAATGGGATTAGTGAACTGGAAATAGAAAGCTCTCTAAAAAAGAAAACTGGTGAAATGGAAAAAAAATTCCACAGAACAAAAGAACTCAATTGGACAATTAGAAAAAAGATTTTTAAAAAGTGAGTGAAGAAAATATTTCTTTGAAAATCAGGTTGGAACAATTGGAATTGAATGACTCGAGGAGACAAGAAGAATCAGTCAAGCAAATCCAAAAAAATCAAACAATGGAAAAGAATGTGAAATATCTTCTGGGGAAAACAATAGACCTGGAAAACAGATCCAGGAGGTACATTCTGAGAATCATCAGACTACCAGAAAAGTATGATGAAAAAAAGAGCCTGGACACTATTTTCCAGGAAATTATCAAAGAGAACTGCCCAGAAGTCATAGAAACAGAGGGTAAAATAGACATTCAAAGAATTCATTGATCACCCACTGAAAGGGATCCTAAAATCAAAACACCAAGAAATATAGTGGCCAAATGCCAGAACCCTCAAACGAAGGAAAAAATATTGCAAGCAGCTAGAAAAACCCAATTCAAGTATTGAGGAGCCACAATAAGGATCACCCAGGATCTGGCAGCATCCACATTAAAGGATCGAAGGGCCTGGAATATGATATTCCGAAAGGCTAACGAACTTGGTATGCAAGCAAAAATAACTTACCCAGCTAGAATGAGCATCTTTTTCCAGGGAAGAAGATGGATATTCAACAAAGTAAGGAATTTCACCTATTTTTGATGAAAAAGCCAGAACTTAACAAAAAGTTTGATCTACAAATATAGAACTCAAGAGAAATCTAAAAAGGTAAAGATTAATCTTGGGAACTATATTTCAGCTATAAAGATGTATAAAGAATACATGTATACCTTGTTCTAGAAACTAGATGTGGAGAAAAAGGGTAATGTGGGAGCACTACATCTCATGAAGAGGCACAGGAAACCTATTATATCTGAGAGAAAAAATGGAGGGGGATGAATATAGTGGGTATCTTACTGCCTTTAGAATTGGCTTTAAGAGAAAAATTTTAGACATATTCAATCTATGGTGAAACTTCTCCCATCTCACTGAAAAGTGAGAAGGGAAAAGTGAAAAGGGAAGGAATAAGCTAAGTGGAAGGAAATATGGAAACTGGGAGGGAAAGGGGTAAGATAGGGGGAGGAACTCTAAGGCAGGGGGAAGGATACTAAAAAGGGAGGGCTGTGAGAAGCAAGTGGTGCTCACAAGCTTAATACTGGGAAGGGGGGTAAGGGGGAAAGAAGGGAGAAAAGCATAAATAGGGGTTAACAAGATGGCAAGTAATACAGAATTGTTCATTTTAACCATAAATGTGAACGGGGTAAACTCCCCCATAAAGAGGAAGCGGTTAGCAGAATGGATTAAAAGCCAGAATCCTACAATATGTTGTTTACAGGAAACACACCTGAAACAGGGAGATACATGAAGATTAAAGGTAAAAGGTTAGAGTAAAATCTACTATGCTTCAGGTGAAGTCAAAAAAGCAGGGGTAGCCATCCTGATCTCAGATCAAGCTAAAGCAAAAATTGATCTAATTAAAAGAGATAAGGAAGGGCACTATATCTTGCTAAAGGGTAGCATAGATAATGAAGTACTATCTATATTAAACATATATGCACCAAGTGGGGTAGCATCTAAATTCTTAAAAGAGAAATTAAGAGAGCTGCAAGAAGAAATAGAGAGCAAAACAATAATAGTGGGAGATCTCAACCTTGCACTCTCAGAATTAGATAAATCAAACCACAGAATAAATAAGAAAGAAGTCAAAGAAGTAAATAGAATACTAGAAAAATTAGATATGATAGATCTCTGGAGAAAATGTAATGGAGACAGAAAGGAGTACACTTTCTTTTCAGCAGTTCATGGAACCTATACAAAAATTGACCATATATTAGGACATAAAAACCTCAAACTCAAATGTAGTAAGGCAGAAATAGTAAATGCATCCTTTTCAGACCATGATGCAATGAAAATTACATTCAATAAAAATCCAGGGGAAAGTAGAACAAAAAAAATTAGAAACTAAATAATCTCATACTAAAGAATGATTGGATGAAACAGCAAATCATAGACATAATTAATAACTTCACCCAAGAAAACGATAATAATGAGACATCAAACCAAAATGTATGGGATGAAGCCAAAGCAGTAATAAGGGGAAATTTCATATCTCTAGAGGCCTATCTGTATAAAATAGAGAAAGAGAAAGTCAATGAATTGGGCTTGCAACTAAAAATGCTAGAAAAGGAACAAATTAAAAACCCCCAGTCAAACACTAAACTTGAAATTCTAAAAATAAAAGGAGAGATCAATAAAATTGAAAGTAAAAAAAAAAACTATTGAATTAATTAATAAATATGTTGGAGTATATCCTAGATACAATATATGTTTGCAGAATTGAACAGTTCTCTTGTTGCACAGGGAGAATTGGATTCAGAAGGTAAAAAAAAACCCAGGAAGAAAATCAAAAATGCAAATAGTTCATATTCATTTCCCAGTGTTCTTTCTTTGGGTGTAGCTGCTTCTGTCCATCATTTATCAATTGAAACTCAGTTAGGTCTTTTTGTCAAAGAAATCCACTTCCATCAGAATACGTCCTCATACAATATCGTTGTCGAAGTGTATAATGAAATCCTGGTTCTGCTCATTTCACTTAGCATCAGTTCATGTAAGTCTCTCCAAGCCTCTCTGTATTAATCCTGCTGGTCATTCCTTACAGAACAATAATATTCCATAACATTCATATGCCACAATTTACCCAGCCTTTCTCCAATTGATGGGCATCCATTCATTTTCCAGTTTCTAGCCTCTACAAACAGGGCTGCCACAAACATTTTGGCACATACAGGTCCATTTCCCTTCTTTAGTATCTCTTTGGGGTATAAGCCTAGTACTTGCACTGTGGCATCAAAGGGTATGCACAATTTGATAACTTTTTGTAGCCTCACTTCTTTAGGTTTAAAATAAGGGCTGGAGTAGAATGTTAAAAATTATTTTTTTTACATATAATTGGAGGAAAATAAAATATTAAATAAATGGAAAGGTAAAAATGTCATGTCTTCAATAGCAATAAGCTAATAGAAACTATGAATATCATACTTTACATGTATGTATATATTCTTTTGAAAATTCATATTCTCTTTTCAAGGCATAATATATTCAAGTCCATTATGAAATCAGCTCTAGTGTCATGGGTACTCCCATAGATGAGTACATGTTGAAAGGCATAATTCTTTTTCTTTTTTACTATTTTCATTAGCATTACACAAGTACTGTGATTCTTTCTATGTTCCTATGAGATGGGTAGAATGCCCATCTAGAGTCTTTAAATAAACCATATTTTATTAAATTACTGAAACAGTTCACATTTCCAATGGCTACTTTGGGAAGAGTACATTAACGTGGTAGCAAAGCACAGATGGGAAATAGCACTAAAGACACTCAATGAATTTCTCTCCAAAAAGGAATAAGCAGATATTTAGCAATGTGTCATTAGTCACCAGGAATGTTAGTCTCTTAGGTGGCAAATTAGTAAGAAAGTACAATGCAGACTAAGAAGAAACAGAAGAATATGTTTCTTTAGTGGGAAAAAAAGGATAAATTGATAGTGTACTTTGAACATGAAATAATAACTACACACATTTTTACTCAGAGGCAAGATTATAGTTTTCAATATGAAAACTATATGTATGAAATTTTAAAAATCAAGAGGCACCATGTAGATAGCACATTGGACTGGAAGGGAAAAGACCTGCATTCAAAAACTGTTTCTAACATTTACCAGTTCTTTTACTATGGGTAACGAAGAAGGAAGAGAATAAGTTTTTATTTTATCATTTAATTGTATCCATCTCTTTGTGAGCCCATTTGAGGTTTTCTTGACAAAGATACTGAAGTATTCTGATCTTTCCTTTTCTAGATCATGCTTCAGATGAGGAAACAGGAAAATAAGACTATGACTTGTTTAGAGTCACCCAACTAGTTAAGTGTCCAAGACCAGATTTAAACACAAGCCTTTCTAACTCAAGGCTCAGAACTCTATTCTCTGTGCTACCCAGCTGCCAAATATTTATTAAGCACCCACTATATGTCAAGCACTGCACTAAATCCTTTGCAAATATCTCATTGGAAGGTATTCAGGCCAACCCAGTGGCCTTGTGATGGAAAGAGGCATCTGAATCCAAAGTGAGGACTGTGGGGACTAAGTATGGATTATAACATAGTGTTTATACCTTTTTTTTTTTTTTTTTTTTTTTTTTGCTGTTGTTCACTTGCTTTTTTGGGTTGTTGTTGTTTTCTTTTTCATTTTCTCCTTTTTGATCTGATTTTTCTTGTGCACCATGACGATTGTGGAAATATGTGTAGAGGAATTGTATATATTTTTGAGCCCACATTGGATAGCTTGCGGTCTAGGAGAAGCTTTGGGAGGAAGAGAGAGAAAGAATTTGAAATGCAGGTTTTGCAAGAGTGAATGCTGAAAGCTATCTTTGAATGTGTTTTGAAAACAGGGAGCCACCAAGTAAATATATATGTATATCTGTCTATCTATCTTTTATTGAATCCTCAGAACAACCCTTATGTTTTCTGGTTTGGTGAAATATCACATATCATAAATACATCGAAATAGTAATACAACACTCCAGTATCTTTACCAAGAAAACACCAAAATTGTTGCTAGTGTATGTGTGCATGAAATGGACTAGATCTGTGATTTGTTTGTATATGGAACTCCTGATGATGGCATCCCTCTCCCAATGAAGGTCAATACCTTTTCAAACCCTGTTTAAGAAAGTAGTCAGGGTAACTGAATGGTTTAGCATCTTATCCAGAGTTATACTGTCAGTGTATGTTACAGGAACATCATGGGTCTCCAGCCCTAATCCCCTACAAATCCAAGTCTATGGTTTTAAAACCCCTCCCTCCCCAATTTGTGGGTGAGAGAACTGGGTTTCAGAGAGTTTAAGTAACTTAATTCCTATGGTTACACAAATAGTAAAACTCTGCATTTGAACTCATCTTCAATTTCAAATAGGGCATTGCAGTCTCAGAACAAATCCATCACAAAGATGTGTCCTCAATTTTCAAACTACAACTATAACTGAGTCAGTAGTAAGATATTAGCAAATGCTTTGGTCAAGAATTCACTGCCATAGTGTATTGAAAGGGTTGGAAATCAACATAAAATCATATCTTCCTTCATATTTTTTTAAGTTAGTGTGAGAGCTGTCATAGAAAGGTGAAGTTTCTAGGCAGCTCATTTAATTAATGGCCAAATGAGATTGCCCTGTCCTTTGATAACATTTTCCTGCCAATGAATAATATGCGTGAAAATGAAAATGACATATTAAAAGAAAAATCACTGCACAGAGTGCCTACTTCTTACTTATATAGTTTGAGGTGAGTGTTTAAAATCATACAGAAATCATCCCCTCTTCTAGCCTGACATTTCAAAGATTTTAGCCATACTGAATCCCCTATTCCCTTCAATGGCGCCCCATTGTCCAGTCCTCCAAGTTTGATTATATGGGAGAAATGTCGAATCATTCCTTTCTCTCCACTCATCATCTATAACAATTTCATTTTAAAATTTCATAGGTCAGATAATATTGTGATTCAGAAAATAATAGCGACAACCTTTTAAAGTGCAGATATAACAATATAAAGTTAGTCTTCCAAAAATATGGTATATAAATATAATAACTATTCTCTCAAATTGATGACTAGCACAAGATACAATGGGACTCTGATTTCCTTAGGCATGGAGACAATATCTTTAAATGCTGCTATTCTTTGTGGGAAAAAAATTGGAATTGAAAATAAAAATTAATTTCTAAAAAGATAGGATCTATCATCAATAAGACTTTACTTGTTATTACCTGCCAAGAGAAATTCACTTCAGTATAATTTTTAAACAGAAGACACAGATTTATGAATTTTTAAAAAAGTAGTTTCAGATAAAGAAAAATGTGCTTCGAATCTTGCGTCTTACAACTTGTATCATTGGGACTTATTGTGTTAGATAACTCTTCAAAACTGTAATTAGCAGAGAAGTCACCACCTTGCCCTGCTGTTAGAGGTTTCCTCATCCAAAGGAACCTGTACCAATGAAAGCCCAAGACGTTTCCCCATCCCTCAATTCAACAACGATAGAAAATGTTGGAAAGACCATTCAATTTGCACCTTATTTCTGTTACATATTAAGTTTGCCAACTTGGACAAATGATTTTTTACCTCTGAACCCTAGTTTTCCCATAGATAAACCTAAAACGTTATACACAATTATTTCTAAGTTCTAATTTGGTTCTAAATCTATGGTCCTATTTTGTACCTACAGCATGGAACCTCATTCACCAGTAATAGCGCCCTCAGGAAATATATCTTCTGTTGGGTCCAAAGGAGATGATAAATACAAATAAAAATAAATAAATAAACTAGGTTTCTTTGTTAAAATCTAGATTGTGTTTACTTTTTCAAACAATTTCTCTGCTCTTCATTATATTATTCCACATTATCTGATTCACTGCTCTTACTAATAACTGATCTGCTTACAAAAGTAATAGAGACATTTAAAAAAATAATTTCATGAGCATTCTTATGGAAATTTGTTTACATTTCACATTATTATAATGCAATCATACCTATTTGGAAATTATGACTTTTTTTCAGGCAAGTAGGCCATTTTAATTATAACAATTGTTAAATGCTTCAAAAGTTGGTGGGCTAATTTTTTTAATATATGCCATTTAAAATATTGACATCATTTTCTAAATCATAGTATTCTGTAAGTCACCCTCCTTATTGTTCATGGTTTTCAAATCTAAAGGTTTTGCCATTACTATCTTTGCTAAAATAAGCATTGCATCAATTCCCTAGAACATCCATTGGCAGAAAAAGGGCTGCATTGGCCCAGGAAGTTAGGCCTCTTAGCTAATAGAGGCTGGCAGGTCCAAAGGCTAATCTCTTTCTATCTTTCCTTGCAGATCTGTTCATTATTTACTTTCCTGTTGTTATTCTGCTTGTTCCAGATGCTGTAGTTTCAGCAATGTAGGGAACTATAGGTATGTTAAAATCTCTCCACAGATCTAGGCCAATAATCCATCAATAATGTATAATTTTGTAACTGATTGGCTGAAAGCATAAGAAATTTGTTCCATAATCATAGTTTATGTGGAAGAAAAGACTTGAACCATGGCCTTCCTGACTGTAAAGTTGAATCTTCCATTTTCATCTCACTAATTCTAAACTCAACTCCTGCCTAGGAAATCTGAGTGATTGTCCATAATCTAAATGTTTCATTGGTAATGTAAATCAATTGTTTCCATCTTGTAGTTTCTTGTATATTTCACCTGAATATCTTATCTTCCCAATAGGATTAACTCACATCCATTTGGTTTCTTTATTCTGAAGCCCTTAGGCCCTTCACAGATTTTTTTCTCATTGCCTAACAAGAACTTCTATTTTTAATGAATTTAAGTATTTGTGTGTTAATCCCCAACTAAATTATAAACTCTTTGAAACTGTTTCTTTATCATCCCCTCTTAGTGCCTACTCTAGTGCTCAGTGTTGAATAGGCATTCAACAAATCTTGCTGTCTAAAATAAAATCAAAATTAATCAAAATTAATTTCTCCTCCAAAAGAAAACTGAAAGACCTACTAGAAGACTTTGAATGTTGATAATTAAAATTGGAAAAATGTCTTATTCAAAATAAATGTCTGTTTTTGAATCACGGCTTTGCAAATTGGATTTACTAATTTAAAATAATTATTACTTTACTGGAGGCATAATAAAATGAAAATTACTTACTTATTAATAAAATCCATTAACAATAATTTATTTTTGCAATTATTTCCCTCTCTCAAAATGTTATTGAAGTTATATTGTTAAAATAATGTAATGCATGATAAGAACTTCACAAAACATAACTGATAAATCTTTTAGCATTATAGCTTCCTTATCTAATGATTGCTATATCGGGGCCCTCAAACTACGGCACACGGGCCAGATACAACAACTGAGGACGTCTACTCCCCTCACCCAGGGCTATGAAACTTCATATTATGGAATTTCTTTATTTAATGACCCATAAAACAAAGTTTTTGTTTTTACTATAGTCTGGCCCTCCAACATCTGAGGGACAGTGAACTGGCCCCCTATTTAAAAAGTTTGAGGACCCCTGCATAATAATGATGATGATATTGAAGAATGTAATGGGCATCAATGATCCATGATACTCTATTTTTTGTGTATTTTAAGTTCCACTATTTCAAAATATCCATGTTTAAACATGGATTTTTGTTAGCAATTATACTCAGAATCCTAGAAATTCTTTTATAATTGTATGATTCATGATATTAATACTTGTCCACCATGGAAGGAAAAAACAATAGACATAAAAGAGTAACCTATTGTGTCTCATTCAATGTGGATCATTAGACTGCCATCACTTACCATCACATCATACTTACCTGTGTAAAAGTCATATGCAATATTGATAAGAAAATAGTAAATACAGCATGAAGATCGATATGATTATACCATATTATTATACTGTAATTGAATACTGGATTATAGCAAAGAATAAAAAAAAGCCATCATTTTATACACATACACACACATGCATACAAATATACACACACTAATACTATCTATATTAACCAATACCCAAAGATTAGATACATAATAAATTAAAAGATGTTCCTCATTGAGAGTGCTGTCTTCTTTGATGATGACTTTTCTCTGCTGATAGAAAATGAGGGACATTCAAATGCATATACTTCCAAAAGAGATTAGCTAATCTAGAATGGCAAAAACTCTCATCACAGTTCTCAACAGTTATGAATTTGACTAGCTTATTCACATGATTACTAAGCTTTCTTCTAATTTTTCACATCATCACTATTATTTTGTTTATTATACTTAGTGACGCCATCATCAGTCATTGACAATTTCAAGATTTAGAGTTACTGAGCCTCAGTTCAGATCCCAAATCTATTCTTAAGTAATTGTGATATTAAAGAAACCATTTCACCTCTGCCATTTTTAGTTTCTTCATCCAGAGAAAGAAGGGAGAGACTGATTGTCATCTTTAATCCCTTCCTGCTTTCATTCCGTCAGCAACATTATCAGTAAGAGAATTGCAGATAGATATAGATGGCTAGCTGCATATGTATAGATAGATATAGATCAATAGATAATATGCATATACTTTCCTCATAAGCCAATCTCACAGTAGATCTATACCTAAATATACAGATATCCATGATATACAGATATCTATGATATACATATTTATCCATATATGCATAATACATGCATATTTATATTTAAATGGCTTGATCAATTGATAGCCATACTCACCCCTAGCTAGAGATAATATTAACCTGAACTAAGGGGATCATTTAGAGTTAGAGAAATGGAACAAATACAAGAAATATAAAGGCAGAAATGATAAGGCATGACAATGGACTAAATATATGAGGTCAATGATGAATCCAAGATAATATTCAGAATGGAACCCTGGGAGAAAGAAAAGTAGGTATCCTCAATAGTAATTAAGAAATTTTGAAATAGTGATTTTGGAAAGGATGTGATAGAGAAATTTTTTGATATATGGAATTTAAGATGCCTGTGGGATATAATGGAAAACTGACAAATGACAAGTGACTTTAGCTCTGGAAATAGACTAGACTATATGTAAATTTTAGGAGTCATCTTCAAATATACAATCATTGAATCCATGGGAATTGATGATATCCCCAAATATGAAATCACAAAAAGAAGATCCAAAGCCGCTTTACAGAGTGTGCAGCCGGAGACCTGATACAGATGATGAATCAGAACAGATGACTGATAAAGGAGCTATCAAACAGAACCAAGTACAGCAATGTCACAAAATTCCAGAAAGGATATCAATTCTACAAAGAGATGATGAACAGTAGTGTCAAATGCTGCAATAAAAGTTAGAATTAAGAAAAGTAAAGTATGACAACCACCAATAGAAGACTATTTAATGGAACAATAAGGCTAGAAATCAGAAGGCAGAGAGGGTTGAGAAGTGAATGGGAAGAGAAAGAAACGTTACATATGGGCTTTGAAATTAGATCTACTTGATTTGTTGTCTAGAACTCTGTCTTCATTTATATTATCTCTTTTATTTCTCGGGGCTGAACAAGACAGCATTCTTGTACTAATGTGAAACAAAACCTCTACCCAAAATTCACACCCCTAAATGAACCTACTGAGGAAATTGAGGAATAAATTCTGTGCTATAGAGATGGAACTCACAAAATTTCAGAACAGTGTCAGAAAGAACATTAGACTCCCTGGTATCTGGATGAGCTCTCCCTTTACCATATGCCGTGTCTTCCTTTAAATCCATAGCAAAAACAAATCCACAAGTTCCTTATTTTTTATTATAACTTTTTATTGACAGAACATATGCCTGGGTAAGTTTTTACAACACTATCCCTTGCACTCACTTCTGTTCCGACTTTTCCCTTCCCTCTAAAACACAACTTAAATGTCTTCTTTTAATTAAGATTCATTTAAGAGGACACTCTAGAGCTATAACCAGGTATATGAATCCCAAAAATTGCATCAGGGGTTAGTGACAAGTAGTGAATCACCACTGGGCATGGAGTCAGGGGAATGCCGCCTCATAGTAGATCTTGGGATATTTAACCTGCGCAAGGAGAAATGGGACTGAATGGAGAATTAGCACAGTGTTTTAAAACTCCTTATTATTTTTGCTGACCAATTCTCTTGTTTCCATCTTATTAAAGGAATTCAAGACTTGTTAGCATCTTCTACATTCAGTGCTATAGGTCAAAATCCCAGATATGCTTTCCTAGTTATAGCTCCAGGAAAGAAATTTTAAAAGTCAAGATTGTAAAAATTCTTTATGAATGCATTTTGTTGTGTCTTATTTGCAACAGACACTCTATATGCTAATTACAACTACTCCTATTTGTTTGACTCCCTCTCTTTGGTTACATTATATTGAGGAATTCTGGTAACTTGTACTTGGAAACCACAAAGTTTCATGTGAATGAATATATTAATATGGTGCATTTGATTTTTCATCATTTAGAATGGCCTTTTCCCAGTTAGCAGCACTTCCATATGGTTATTATTATCTCTGTCAAATGCAGACTTTCACATATTTATAGTCATCCTAGCCTGTAAACAAACAATTAGCTTGTTTGAGACATAAGCAGAGAATAATTCATGAACTAGGGCAGCAGATTTTTGCCTCTCCATTTTAAAGTTGGTTAAAGCTATTGCAAAACTACTCAATAATGTCTCATATTGGGCAGAAGAGTCACAATTTCTTTTCTTGTAAAGATTGGGACATATCCATCAATAGCACATGCTGGGAGTGAAGTATTAGTTTTGTTTTTTTGTTTTGTTTTGTTTTGTTTTGTTTTGTTTTTGCTGCACTGGTTAGACAAAAATAAAGCTTTATAAGACTAACCACACTCCTCAAGAATCTAGTTCTACTTATTTCTCAAAGTTCTTTCTGATTATAACTTTCTGGATTCTAGGTGAAGAAGAAAAGTTAGAAGGAAAGTTCTGGGTAGCTGTGAATGAATAAAAGGGTAAATTTGGGGAAAAGTAAAGTGGGGGAAAGCTGAGGAAGGCAGGGGAAAAGAAGGTAGAAGAAAAGGGAAATGAAAGAAGGGGGAGAAGAAGAGAATGGAATAAGAGCAAGAAAGAGGAAGAGAAGGGAGAAAAAAAGGAGAGAGAAATAAGGAAATGGAAGGGAAAATGAATGAAGGAAAAGGAAGGGCAGTATATAAAAGAAGCTTGGACAAGAAGGAGCATATAGAAAGTGCATGAAAGGAAGAATAAGTGAAGGAAGAGTGAGGAGAAGAGAAAAAAAGAAAGAAAAAAGTGGAGGGAAAATTAGTAAAGAAAAAAAGAAGAAATGATGGGAAAGAAATTGTTAAATAGAAAAATATTTCAAATTTCTGTTGGCAGGAAGGAAAGGGTTACAATCCTATCCAGAAACTGAGATAAAAAGCTCTAGTCTTGAAATGTTACATTTCCTTAAAGTTTGCATTGATTTAAACTACTGTGCCCATTAAACTCAGATTAATGACATGAAGCTGGCAGGAAGGAGGGTGTGGTGGGGGCAATGTAGGGGAGGCAACTTGGCCTATTGATTTCTTACAAGATTTTAAATTGAATAGAAACCCAGAGATGAACAGTTCTAAATTGCCCAAACTTCCTTATGCAGTATCTCTTGACCATCAATGAAATCTTAGCCATTTTCCTCAATACTGGTGATTTCAAGTGCTCAGCATTGGAAATTTCCTACTTGACACTTTAGAGAATTCATTTGCTTTGGAGACAATTCCAATTACTGCTCACTGAACATCCTCCTTCTTTTTTGTTTTGCGATAGTTTACTAAAAAGGATCCTGGAACAAATATGATGATTAAAAAAAGAATGAATTCACTTACTCTCAACCAAGTCCCAATACATATTGTAGCTGACAAAAACACAGTCACAGAAGTATTTTAAGACATCCATACAATTCAGGAAACTAATGTTTCAGTATAGTAGATGAAGCACTCCTCTCTCACAGATGGGGCTATCAAAAATATAGTTAAGGTTCAAGAAACATTAGGCATCCATATTCACCTTCAAATGCCCAATTAACAATTAGAAAATGAGTTCAAAACAAAGATATTAAGTGAAATACTATTACATGATGGGACTAATAGGAATAGACTATTTCTCCCATAAACCTTAGTAATATTCTCCCAATCTCCCATAAGCACATAAGTTGTCAGCAGGAAGTGTGAAAACATATGAAAACACAAGGGAGGGAGGATCACATAAGCAACATATGCAGGTAGAAGACATATAGGAAAAGGTCACTCACACCTCCAGTTCTCCGAATGAAGATGCAATTACTTTTTCATGAAATTCCTTTAGTTGTCTTTTATGGCTATAGAGTCTGTCAGATTGAGTCTCTTCTGAACTCATGTTTGTTTCAAGACATTATTCATTGTTTCACATAATTAGAGAGGTGCTTTTAACTACTAGCTTCTGACTTAAGCAGGAATTCCAAACTAAAGGACATTCTGCTCCCCTTAAAATGAGTGGGTTATCTCATACAACTATGTAATAATTCAGAAATTATTTGTAATCTCTGGAATTTCTTCATGTGCAAAATGAAGGGGACATGTAGGTGGTGCAATGGTTAGAGTACTACCTAGCCTGGAATTGGAAAGACATAAATTCAAATCTGGCTTCATATACTTACTAGCTATGTTACCCAGAATAAGATAATTAATTAATTTAATTTGCCTCAGTTTCTTGTCTGTTAAATTAATTGGAGAAAGAAATGGCAAAACATTTTAGTATCTTTGCAAAAAAACAAAACAAAACAAAACCCTCAAATCAGGTTATGAAGGGTTGGAAACAACTGAGAAATGGCTGCACAACAAAAATGAAGGATTTGAGCTTGATGAGAATTTGCTTTGAGTTCTGGATCTATGGCCCCATGGCCTCTGTCCCTTGGAACCAACTGTTTTTAAAGTAGAACTCATAAGGGTACCTTGAAAAGGTACCTGTTTCCCCCAATTGTTAATTCCTGACTCAGAATTACTTTGCACTCATTTTCTACTAAACTATCTTCTGGTGTCTAGCTTTCTGCAGTATAGAGATTCTCAAAAGTGTGATTGCCAGATCCTTAGGGACACACAAGATAATATCAATAGGTCTGTGAGGTTAAAATTATTTTCATCAAAATATGAAGATGTTATTTCCTATTTACATTCACTATTTCATGAGTATACAGTGAAGTTTCCCAGAAACTTTATATCTGTGCATTAAAGGTGGGGCTACAAATATGAATAATTAGTTAATGTCTCTTCTGTAGAATTATCTCTATGTCTTACAAATGCACTGAATTTGCTAATTTGCTTGCATTTTTCCACACAATTGTCAAAAACTATTTTATGTGGATCCTTAGTAACAAACATATGAGGCTGAACTATTAAAAGCACTGAATAACTTTCTTGAGTTGAATGGTTTATATTGAAAAAATCATATTGACATTTGTATTCATGATACAAAAATCATGGTAGACAAGTTGGTGGTATCTAAGTATAAAGCAAAACAGTGGTACCAAAGTCTATTGGCAATCATTATACTCATTACTGTTGCACATCTGAGGAAGAAAAAGAAAATCCAGTGTCACTAAATAATATCCTTGATAAAGTAAGAAAATATATTAATTTATCAAATCGTGTCCCTTGTATGATATAAAGTATACTTTATACTTTATAATGAAACAAGTAGGATGCATAAATACTTCTTCTTTATACTAAACTACAAAGGTTATCTCAATGAAAAGCACTTGGACAATTCAATTTCAAGCCCAAGTAGCAGCTTTTTCCACAGATTGCCACAAATAATGGTTATTCAGACATTGGCACTTTGCAGACATTTCTCTCAAAAATGTACTAAGTAAACCCATACCCGGAAGGAAAACAACTGTCAGTATTTGTTACTAGTAATAAAACATGAACTTTGAAGCGAAAATTAAAATTTTGGAAAATTTGTATATTTCAACATGAACTTGACAGCTTCTCAATATTAAAGACTTTTCTGATGAGATAATGGTGATAGAAAATGAATATAAATTTGCAATGTATACAATATGTAAAATTTAGAATATTTTTATGAAGGAAACAAAATAATGAAAAACAATATTATAAAATCATGCCAGGGTATAATTTACTTAAAATGTGAGATAACTAATGAATTTTAATATAACGGAATAAGTAAAATCCATTGATACGATTTTGGTTATCACTGAACTAATGTTTTTATTACTAGTATGATTTTACATATATATGTGTGTGTGTATATATATATATATATCCGTATATGTATGCATATATACATACATATCTACATACATACATGTATATATTGGATTTGGCAACTAAGAAATCATTAGTAACCTTGAAGAATGTCATTTGGTGAATGATTAAGGCTAGAAATCATAGACTAAAGAATCAAGAAGAAAGTAAGAAGAGAGAAAATGAAAGCCCTTATTATAGATGATATTATCAAGGAGTTTTCATACAATGGGCAGAAAAGATAAAATATATGGTAGGGATGGAAAAATTAGGTGAAACTATTATTTTTTCCAGGATATAGTAGACAAAAACATCTTTCAAGGCAGTAGGACATGAGCCAATAGAGAGAGAGATTGAACTTAAGTAAAAGAATGAAGATGACAGAAAGAAGATACAGAAGACAGGATAGAGTGGAATATAAAACTACATTTTGTTGTTTGGGGAAATCCAATTATTTTTCATAAATATGCTATTTGTGCTGCATAATGAGTTGATTATTTTAAAAATTGATATATACATAATTTTAAAGGTATTATTTTTAATTTCTAATGTAGCAAATATCAATAAATATGATTCACTTACACAAAAGCTTTTGGAGGTTCTCAATAATTTGAAGGGTGCAGAGAAGTCCAAAGGCCAAAATGTTTGAGAGCTACAGCTTTAGTGGAATGGAAGGTCTTTGAGACTAAGGATATATATTTTTTCTTTCTCTGTTTTCTTCATGCCACAAACAGTAAATGAAACGTGGTCATTGCTTAATCTCCATTTGAAGATTTAAATCAAATTTTCACCTATTCTTCATGAAGTATAAACCATTTAACCAACATGCTGAAAAAGATGCCAATGAGAAGAAGACTAATGTCCCAATCATGAAAAATAGAATTCAAAATCAACTGGAATTTTCTCAAGCTTTCCTTAATGCTCTTTCAAATTAAATTTTGGAAGCAGGAAATTTTTCCTTTCATTGACCTGAGAATAGATCTAATAGGATGCATTTCCTGTTGGAAACAGAATGAAAAGAGGAAATGATAATAGCTAATCAATTATAAGGCTCTTAATTATTTTTAAAAGAACTTCCAACATATTATCACATTTGATTATCATAAATCTATTGTAAAATGACACTATTTTTGTCCCCATTTTACAGATGAGAAAACAGTTGAGAGAGCTTAAGTTACTAGTCTAAGTAACTAGTCTAGTTAAGTAACTAGTTACAAGTATAGTAAGAGTCTGAGGCAAAACTGGAATTTGCATTTTTTTAACATCTAAGTCAAGTATTCTATCCAATGTATCACCTAGTTACCTTACTGAATGAAATAATGAGCTGGGTATGATTTTTCATCTTCTATCAAGTCTGGCACAGATGTTTTAGAGGAAGCAAAATTTATCCTTCTGGTAATAGTAAGTCATTTTTTTCTGTTTTCAACTTGTTTCATCTTTAGCACCTCACACAGTACATTGTAAATGTTGGCACTTATTTAATTCTCTGAGGTGCCCATCAATTGGGAATAGTTGAATAAATGTGATAAATATAATTTAATAATGAATTACAAAAACAACAAATGTGACTAAATCAGAGAAATAGTTGTTATTATCAACATATCTATATGGAAATAAATTCAATTAGAGAAATATATATATATATATATATATATATAGAGAGAGAGAGAGAGAGAGAGAGAGAGAGAGACAGAGAGAGAGAGAGAGAGAGAGACTACAAGAGCCTGTTTTATTTTTTTAATAATAAAAAATAATTTGAGTTGTTAATTTTTAATTAGTATCTTGATTTCAGAGATTAGATAAGGAAAAGTGTGACACTTAATGAAAAGTGAAGAACTGTGGGTATAGAATGTTACATATATTATCATATATAATTGCAATGTTAGTTGATTTTATTTAACTGTGTTTTTGTTGTTGTTGTTGTTACATAGAAGAGTTGCAGTGGGAAATAGGACCGATTCAGAAAAAAAAATTATGTTTTAAAATAATAGTCATCAATAATTTTAAGTCCTGTTGGATAGGCTTGCACCTGAGAACTGTAAGGAAATAGTCTCGTCATAGGCATTCAACCCATGTATGCAGTATCTCTTTCCTGGCAACAAAATAGTCACATTATCATGACGAATTTTGAGGAGCAAATATTGCTTGGCTATGCAAGTTTAAGGTTATGTGCAAATATCCTTGGAGCATGCTCCACTCAACCTGAAAATTTTGGCCACTTAGATTTTATGCCAAAGATTCTCTACCCTTGGACTCTTTTAGAACTATAATGTATCATGGATTAAACAATGCCTTCTGACAGTCTATCCTAAGGACATTAAACTTTGGAGAAGAAAGCTTGATATCTATGTGGGGGGTATAGGAATATGTTAAATGTCTTCAGATATTTGAAGATGTGCCATGTTAAAGGAAAAAAAAATTCTTTTGTGCCCCAAAGGGCAAAATTAAAACTAGTGTTCAATGTAAGATTGGAGTAGAATCAAGCCTTAATGCATCCCCTCCTTTCTCTCCCTGCTACCAAAACTTTCATTTCCTTGTTATCAATCTCCACTCAAAACTGATGTAAAAGTTTCCTAATACAGCCTCCCTATATCCCTGCATAATCCCAACTTATTTTTGTGGATACAGGAAGTATTTAATAAATGTTTATTGTCTGACTAATATTTGTGCCAGAATAATCTTCCTCCTATGTATACTGGATCATGAAAATGCTTAGCTCAAAAATCTTCAATCACTTCCTTTTGCCTACTTGTAATATAAAAACATTTTTTTTTTTTTTTTTGTAAACTAAGTTGCATCTAGAATTGAAAAGCAAAAGGGGATTGGGTTCAATATTTTAAGGAAATGGTGTGGTATTTCTCTTGGCCCTGAGATTTCAATAACAATAAAGGTCTATCTTTTCGATGCAAATATTCTGTTGGTATTGCTGGATGTTAGTGAAACCCAGAACTGCACTGTCACTGATAATTAAAAATTACCATCATATAGAGAACAATGGAAAGGATCATGTGGGTGGGATCAAGCAGCACAGAAAACCAACCAGTATCTCTGAAGAACAAGAGAAAAACATGTCATCAAAAAATGGTATGGCAGACAAGTTGGACTGACCACAAAGTGAGAGTGAAGCTGATCTAGGGATTCTTAGAGTGCTACAAGGGCACTCTTGAAATATTGAAAGAAAGTGAGAAAAGCTTCCAGAATATCAGAATATGCTTCTGGCAAAATGTTAGAAGGAAACAAATGAGAGGTGAACAAAATGTGGATGTGTTGTTGAGTTGTAGCGAATTCCACTATTTAGAGTATTAAAGAGATCTCCTGAATAAATGTGACCATATCCATTTAAACATTTGAGTGTATTAGTTTGGCTACAACATTTGTAATCCATGTGAACTTTAGGAAATTGTTTAAAGTTTAAAGCTCTCTGTTTCCTTATATGCAGAAAAATAGTGGGGAAGGAGCTAATGATTTCTTCAGTTCCTTCCCAGTTCTATATCTTTGGATGCCCTGACCATTTTCACTTCATATAACAGGAAAGCCAAAGATTAAAACTAAAAGGGATCAGTAATTGATTTCTACATGTAACAAGCTTTTGAGCGGCTGCAATGGACATTACAATTTTATTTATTTATTTTATAAGCTAAAAGGGTTTCCACGTCCCAATGTAAATCCGTTAACTTCAGTGAGAAGCATGTGAGCAAGTTAAAATATGCTGAGATTGCATTCCTGCAGTGATGATAATGTACAACCGAAAATAAGAATCCGATGCTCGTTTATCATTTATGATGACAGATTGAGAGCAGCTGCAGATGCCAAGCCGACAATTTTGCCCAGGATGATGTATGGCAGAAATCGGAGGGATGCCTGAGATACATTAACTTTATAATAATGTACAGCAACCAAAAGGTGATCGGGTGTGCATGTTGTTTATGATGACATATGGGGGGAAGTGACGGCACGAAAGTAGGAGGTTGTTGGCTACTAATTGAAGTATAACAAGGGTCTTTCCTTCCAGAAGAGATCCTTGTTTGCAGCTACTCGTAAGAAAGTGACATTTGTCCATGTACTGATAATCTGTAAATATATGCAGGTACATGTCTGCTACCCTGACGTACTTTACTTTGCAAAAAGGACATGGAATGGAATAGCCTCAGACAAGATATGAGAATGATAAAAGGAAATAAGAATAAAAGAGTCATTTCTGTCAGTTAGGGCCTAGCAATAAGCCAGTCTTAACAGCTCCATATCCATAGTTGACTCCTTCTTTAAAGGAGATATGAATTCTGATATGAAAGACAAAAAAAAAATCCTTGCTATCTCTTTTCTTTCAACTAAGGAAAGGCCACTTGTACTAACATCTTTCTTATGGCTTATGGGTTTTCCCCCCCCAAACTAAATATATACATCTTACAAGTGTTCCTTGCTATCTCTTTTCTTTCAACTAAGGAAAGGCCACTTGTACTAACATCTTTCTTATGGCTTATGGGTTTTCCCCCCCCAAACTAAATATATCCATCTTACAAGTGTACCTTTTTTAAAGACTATGATTCATATATGATTTAGATGAACTGATAGAAAATGAAGTAACTGGAACCAGAAAAGTAATATACACAATGAATATAATGCAAATAGAAAGAAATGCAACAACAATATATTCATCATCATCACCATCAACATTAAAACTTAGCACTGTGATTATGACAATTTTACATATGTATATATTTAATATACATAATATATTATAATTAATATAAGTGTAGACTCAGAAGAGATATCGAAATTTACCTCTTATTTCTTTGAAGAAATGAGAGAATGAGTTAACAACTCTGAGAATTAATCTATTGCTGAGACCTAGCTTAGAGAATCAACTCCATTCTTTATCAGTGCTTGATCTCTGGAAAAATTCCCATGTACCCTAGTAACTAGTGGAGTCACTAAGAAATATAGATAAACAATGTAAAGTTTTTTTTCTGATCTGCTAAGTTTATTAAATTTAACTATTCCATATATGCAAAGTTAGTATCCCATGATTAATAAGATGGTAGGAAGAAACTGAGTCACAAGTTGACTTAGTATTCCTAAGGACCATCTTCCATTTAGTCATATATATCTGCTCATCAATCAAATATAAGGGCAGATAGCCAGAGTTCAATATTTCTAATTCATATGCAACCTATAATATACCACTAATAGCACATGTGCTTATCAGTGAGACTGAATGGCTGTAGAACCCCACAATCATGTATCATGAGCAATAAACTGCCTTATGTGTGATCTTTGGGCCCTTGTGCTTTTTCTCAGTATCTCATCACAAGAATTCTGAATAGATTGTTGGACTCAGTTAACATGATTAGTCATAATAAAGTGCTTTCCCCAAATCCCCGTCCCAAGACACAATCCTGCTTTTTTCTTTGTGTAGAAAGGGAGGAATAAAATTAGAAATCAAGATGAAATATATTTTAAAACTTGTGTATAAAAGGCAATATCAACTCACTTTCAAATATAAACTTTCCTTATATTCCACAAACAGAATAAATATTTAAAGGTTCAAATATTTAACTTTTATAGAATTACAAAAGTTGAAGGTATAATAATATTTTTATTTATAATAAAATATAATCATATAATATGAAAATGCAATAACTTTACTCTGTTTTAATGTTTAATGTACTCTGTTACAATGTTTAATGTAAATCAATTAATTTAATTAATGTTTTAATGTCTTTTTTATTCACCATTTAGGTCCAGAAATACCCCCATTCCAATGTAATTCTCACCCATGATCAAGAAAACAAAAGAAACTCAAGCAAACTTCATAGTGAACTCATACAAAGTATGTGCAACGTTATGTCCTAAGAGTGCACAGTCTGTCTATGGAAAGTTTATCTTTTTAATTTTCCATTTGATAGTGAGGTTAAAGAGCTAGCCCAGCCTGCCTGAATTCAGAACCACAAATTTCAAAGGATACATTCATCATCCAAGAGGAAATTAAGAATCCCAGGAGGACAGAGCACCTTAAGATAATTAGTGATTTGAATAGCCCCTGAATATAAGAGAAAGTAGCATTGTAGGATCATGGAGTAACAGACACAAATACATAAGGTCATTTTACTGAAAGGCATCTTAAGTTATCCTGCCCAGCAAAATCCTAAAGGGAAATTTTTATTTTAAATTTTGAGAGGCAAGAATAGTTAAAAGCACCCTGACACTATTATCAGAAGATAGTGATTCAAAGTTCAACTTTGATGCCAAGTATCTTAGACTTTGTAGATGGCACTTCAGCTCTCTCTCCCAATTTTCTCATCTTTAAAATCTCTAGTTGTTCTTTGAGATTCTTTTTAATTCTATACTTATGATTCTAGAAATGAATAGAGACCTCAGTGGGAGGATTTTTAAAGACTTCTGTTGAAAACACCCATCTTTGTACCTCTTGTATATTTCACTCTAGTTGCCCAACTAATGTGTCTGCTTCTCTCCAAGATTAGGCTCTATTTGTTGTAGAATCATGTAGACATCTTTGTAGGTTAGTCTTCCTTTTTCACTAAGCGGTCAGCATTCAAGAAGACCTGAGCTCAAATTCAGACTCAGATGTTTACTATGTGACCCTGGGCAAGTCCCTTAATTATCCCCTGCCTTGGGGACAGCAGTAAACCTGTAGTCAGGAAAACCTGAATTCAAATTTGGCCCCAGACACTCAGTAGGTGTGCATCCCCAGATAAATCACATAATTTGTTTGCCTTGATGCACATGGGAAGGAAATAGCAAATCATTCCAGTTTCTTTACCAAGAAAGTCCCATACAGAATCACAAAAAGTCAGACTTGACTGAAGAACAAACTAAATAGTCATATTACAGAGCAGAATCTGGATTTCCAGAACATAGAATAAACCTTATATAGTTAAGGTAGAATTAGCATAAGGAAACATTTTTTTTTAACATGCCAACTATTGTGCTTGATAGTGCCAGACACAGAAAGACTAGATAAAGTAAAGTACTTTCCCTCATGGAGTTTATGATCTTCAAATTCATACATTGTAGTTGCTCCATTTTTCAAATGGGTTCCAAGATTCTTTAAGCAGATCTGAATACCTGAAGGGTGCCTATTCTATTGATAAGCTCAATTGAAAGTAGAAAGTTAATAATTAAGTATTTTATCAAGATAGAATAACAAAATAAATGTGGAAAAGTTGTCTCAGCCTCATTCTCAAAGCATCTAAATGAGTGATATTTCCAATAGACATAGAGCCAGTGGAAAATTTAAAGACTGCACATAGGAGAAAATCCGGAGAACCTTATTCTCCTAGGAATTCAGGGCTAATATGTAAAGAATGTTTGAGAAAATATGTGATTTTTTAAAATGTTGATGTGCTTATTGTGACAGACATTTTTCTCAGCCATAAGAGCATAAATATTTTTATAAGATGAATCCACAACTTTTTCCTATGGTAGGAATACAGAATATTTAAGGCAGATGTGTTGATAAGGAAAAGGAGTTTTATTTGGTGAAGGTCAAAAGCACGGGGTATTTTGCGGGATTAATGCTGAAATGACCTGGGTTAATTTCTGTATAAAGCATGAAGTTGGAGAGCTGGAGAATATTATCTTGGTTAGTTTTGGTAGGTGATGTAGTTAGATGAGTCACATATTCAACTATCAATCAAGAGGGTTGAATTCTAGGGTGTAATTGCGAAAGGCAATAATTCAATTTCTTCAACTCTTAGGGATATGATTTCAAAATAGCCTATCCAGGACTTAGGTTACTTGTAGAAGAGCACTTCATCAGTAGATCAGGCCTCAGAACTCTGTGATCTCAGAAATCTGCTATTTTTATTCTCCCTGGTAATTGGGACTACAGATGTTTCACCATACCTTGAAACACTGCTTTTTAACTCTTGTAGATTCTTGCTGTAATCCCAAGACTCTCTTTCCATTGCTATTGTATTCATAGCCATTCTCCTGGAGGTTCTGAAATTTACCTCTAGCACCAGATGTTATGCTGTGACATATGAACAATGATGATGTCCTACCAGAAGATGAAAACATATGGCCCCAAGATAGTGTTCATCACTTTTTCCATTTACCAACTACATTGGAGGATGTAGCCTTTATTATGTCACTTAACAGTTAGAGTAAATTGCTTGACAAGATCTTAATTCTATTCAATTCACTAAAAATTTATTAAGCATCTACCATATTCCAAGAAGTATGCTTACTAAGAATACAAAAGAGACACCCTAACATCAACGGTTTTACAAACCAATTACCTGCTTCTTAGAAAGGTAATTTCTATTATACACTTCTCCCTTGATTCTGCATCATTGGATAATATAATGGGACAGAACCTAGCAAAATTTGGAGCCATATGGATTTAGATGTTATACCTAAATTCATCTGGGAATTTCTCATGATAATCAGGAAAATTCATATTCATTTATTGGAACACAATTCTTTCAGTATCCTAGAGATGGTTTTATATAAGCTATTATAGATAATTCATTCATCGGACATCATTCAAACTTCAAACAAGAGTCATGCAGAGATTGTAGATATATAAAATACCTTATTAGAAAGCTAATAGAAACTAGAAAAATGCTTGCCTATCAAGGTAGCCCTGGTTTAATAACCTTGCCCATCAGACAGAAGTCATTTCCATAGAAACAGGAGGCTGTCATATGAATCAGAAGTCAACCACACCAAACCAGACCAAAGTAGAAGCTTCCTCCCTGCAATATTGCCAGAAAATAATGTAGATTCTTGTGGATGGAGAACTGAAGGACCGCTGAATCCAAACCTTCAGCATAGAAATCTTCTTTAGCCTAAGCCATAATGTTTCCAGGACTGTATTTTGCTACACAATTTGGATATCTATGAGAAAGAGAATATGGAGTTTCTTTGGGCAATGGAACTATTTTCCTCTTATCCCTTATGTAGTCCTATATTGACCAACTAGGATAAGGTTATGTAGAATTACTTTCTTCCCTACTTTTCATTCTCCTTTGTGAGGAAATCTGATTTCAAACTCTTAACTCTGTCATGATAGAGTTATGACTCATGTGACTGTATGTCTAACTTTCTTCATTTGTAAAGTAGGATTAAAATTGTATAACCTTAACTGGAAAAGTGAATAGAGTGCTCAATCTAGAGTCAGAAAGACTTGAATTCAAATTCTATCTCAGATACATAATAAATCTATGACTCTGGGAAAGTGACTTGTTCTCTCATCCTCAGGTTCTTAGTCTGTAAAATGGAGATAACAGTACATAACTACAATGTTTTTTGGGAAGAATTGGTGAAATAATGTACTTAAAGTTCTTTATAAAATTTAATTTGCTATATAAATATTAGTAGTCACAGTAGTAGTAGTAATTATAGGAGGAGGAGTGTTGATAATAGTGGTAATAATGGGAGTGGTGGTAGTAGTGGTAAAAGGGGTAGTAAAAGTAGTAGGAATAGGAGTAGTGGCAGCAACAGTAGAAGGAGGAAGAGGAAGAAGAAAAGGAAGAAGAAGAAGATGAGGAAGAGAAGGAGAAAAAGGAGGAGGAGGAGAAGAGGAAGAAGAGAAGCAGGAGGAGGAGGAAGTGGTAATGACCATGGTGATGGTAGCAATGATGGAGTTTATACAGCTTAGGTTTATAGAAGACATGCATTATGGTATTTGAGACTTACAACTATCCTGTAACACAGGTATTAGGTAAATAAATACTGTCTACATAATTGAAAGAAAGGAAAACCTGAATCCAAATCTAATACTTGGTATTTAGTAAGTGTATGATGGTGGCTGAATCATCTAACCTCAATTTACTTACCTGTACTACTTGCCACATAATATTGTTATGCGGCTCAAATCTGTTTTGGGGAATGTGTAAATATTTTGTAAATGCTAAAGTCTATTGCTTAAATGCCAAAAGTCTATTATCCCTCATACCTGATTTTGAAGAAGGGCCCCAGAACTCTAAAACTCCTTGAAGGAAAAAAAAATCTTCAACTCTGCCTCAGTGAGGGACCCTGCCTGAGGGAAACAAGATAAACAGCTTCATTGTGTTATCTAGGTGGGGATGGTTCAATCTGAGCTCAAAGAATTTCAACTCTATTCAATTAAAGATCTTCTATTCAATTCAACTCCATCCACCAGCTTCATTGGGAGGGGGAGCAGGCCTCACTTGCATTCAAAGACCTCCTTATAAAAATGGCAATTAAAACTCATTTCTTTGCAGAGATTCTAAACATGCCATGCTATGCCATGCTATGCCAAGGAAGCCTCTGCCCACTGGATGATATTCTTATCCAGTGCCATCCTCTCTTTTTTCTCACCTATTTCCCTAACAAGACTTTATGCCTCTCTGTCGGGATTTCTAACCTTACTTCCCAATCCCTATAATAAACCTCTTTTATCAATCTAGGTTTTCGGGTCTATAAATTCCTTTACAAAGAATCCCTGCGCCGCCAGAAAGGGGTTCCCCAAAACTACCTACGCTTGTGCCAAATCCCAAGGGGGTGCAGGGGAGCCAAACCTCTCCGTTTGGTTCCCTGAACCCCGAACCTGCCACTAGACCATATCATTTAACTCCCTGATCACCAGAAACCCTAATCTCATTTTGGTTCCCTAAATGTAGACTTTAACATTTGGTTCCCTTCAAAAGGGAACCCCCAAACCTCAACCTCATCAGTTTTAGAATTGAAACAAACTTTAAAGAACATCTAACTTTTAACCTCTAATTTAATTAAGTATAAACTGAGCTCCATAGCAATTGAAATATTTCATAAGGATACAAGTGATAAATAGTAGATACAGGTTGGAATCCAGGTTCTCTAACTCCAATAGTATACAATTACTTCCCATTTAATGGAAGTTATCTTCCCATTTAAATGCGTAAACAAAGTCCCATAGAGATTAAGAGAATAGATTAAGAGAACAGGCATATATCAAATGCTTAAAAAGATGTTTTTTGGGGGGTCTAAGTTTAATTCCCAAATCTTTCATTTGGTGTATGATTGAAATTGGGCATTTTCCATTCTTATGAAATGAGTCAAACAAATGATTTCCAAGGTTCCTTCCAGTATCAAATCTTTGATACTACACTATCCACTGGGTTACCCTGCTCCTTTCTCTTTCACATGCTTGTAAGAATCAAATTTTATAAGACGATTGAAGTCAATTATTAAAAAGTGAAAGACTATCACATAGGTGTGAGGTATTGTCCTTTCTGCAAAGTAAAAAGAGGCACAGTACTCAGTCACAGTGAAAGAATTAGCAAACATCAGCCAATAAATTAGTACTCATAAATACAAATACTCTGCTTTGATAGTATTTTTCACTGCTCTATTTTCTTTCCTTTCAGAGGAAGAAAGAACTATGTTTTCAAAGGTTAAAGGAATTCTAGAAGAAGGAAATTCCCTCTTTCAATGCAGATTGACAACATATCTGAAATATACAGCCTCAGGTGGGACAATTAAAGTTTTAGAAACTAACCCAGAGTAAAACAGCAAGTAAAGTGTCAGAGGTGGGATTTAAACTCAGTCTTCTTAAGCCCAAGGATAGTTTTTTTGTTGATAATGCCAACCTACTAACTTCTAAGTTTTCCATAATCTGATGTATTGATAATCAATTTAATACATTTACAACTTTTCTGCCAAATAAATACGGCAGAGTTTCTATGAAATATAAAAAGGAACTCTGGGGAAAGTGAATCTGATGGGATCCAGTACATACTGGATCAATCAATGTTATTAAAGTAAGCTTTGTTTTTGAGCTAAGTATATTTCTTACTTCACTATAGGATATACAACTGGTAGCAGTCAGTGCAATTTATCTAAATCTTTAATACTTTATGTTTTAGGAACAGAGACAAATTTGTTTTCTAAAGAAAATCAACAGTAAATGTTACAGGATTCTCTTTAATATTGTAGGATTATGAGCAAGTATTGAAACAATTGATTTTGAATGTGTAACCATGCATCATAATCATCGTTTTAAAAATCAGTCTCCTGCCCCCAAAGTTAGATGATTTATCTCTGTCTCCCTATGTATATAGGCTTAGCGGGTGTAAGTCAAAAGAAAAACTTAAGATCCTGCCAACTGTGAGAAACCCATCACAAATCCAGAAATTCAATAACAGGAAAACTGAATTTGCTCTCTGCTGAGATGTAACTCATTTCTTATTCAAAAAAAGAATGGAAGGAAAGAAGGAAGGAAGGAAAGAAGGAAGGAAGGAAGGAAAGAAGAAGAGAGGAAGAGAGGGAGGAAGGGAGGGAGGGAGAAAAGAGGAAGGGAAGGAGGGAGGAAGGAAAGAAGGAAGGAAATTGCTAAAAGATTTCTATTTTCAGTGGCAGTTAAGGGGAGGGGGCATCTAAAATCCTAATCAGCATAATGCATACTCGATTGTGGATAGAAAGAGGGGGATAAAGTATCATAACATAAGAATTTGATGTGACCTTAGAGATCACTTGTTCAAACAAATAAGTCCTACAAAATCCCCCAATTTAACAAGTGATCAATTTACCTAACTCTAGAGGATCTCTCCTGATGGGGCATTTAATATAATTGAAGTTGGTTGTACAGTCAATTTCTGGGTAGTTTAGAAATATTTATCTTTATTTTTTTTTCTTCCTGACTTCTCTGCCTTCCATTCTTCTCTTTTTTTTTTCTTATTTTTTTCATTTCTTTTCATTCTTTCTTCTTTCTTTTCCTTTCTTTTCTTTCCCTTCTTCCTTCTTTCCATTATCTTCCTGCTGGTTATAATTTTCAAGGAGAACGTATTGACCTCTGGTGCTCCCTTCCCCTGACAACTAATCCAGCCATTGAGTGAACGAACAGATTCCTAGGCAAATTTCAGTGTAGAAATCAGGTCTATTTCCAGTTTGTACATACTTTTCCTTTCATTCAGGCACTTATGCATTCTCAATGATTGGGGAAGTCACAGTGACCAAGTCTAGAAAAGCACCATTTCTTAGGAGTGCTGTACTTTATCTAGCTTAACAATGAACATACTTAGCAGACAAGGTACTATGCCTTGATAGCAAGGGAGGAAATCACCTATGAGTTATGTTATACCTGGAACTGAACTCGGTGGTGGAAATGTTTGTAGCAGTCATTTTATGTTTGAGCCCACTTTGTCCAAGCCCACCAAGATGTTAGAAGAGTGAACTCACCCTACTTGAAGTGGATATTTTTGGTAATAATTATATCTTTTTCATTAAATATGCCCTTGTAAAAATTACTGAAGGGTAATGGATTAGCAATAATAGTGAAATAATACCAATTGGTTAGATGAAAATAAATAAATCACTAATCAATGTTTGTATTAGAGAGCTAAGATTTCTGAGCAGCTCAGAATTCTTAGAACCATGAAGAGAGATAGAATGATAGTCTGATTCTAGGGAATCTACCAGCCAATGAAATTACTTGGTGTTGGGAGTGTAAACCTAAAGTTAATAAATGGATAAATAGATGGATGTGTGTATGTATGTGTGTGTGTGTGTGTGTATACATAAACATGCATACTTGTATACATACATGCATACCTACATACATGTGTATATGTTAGCTATGCTGAAATCATCTTGTATTTACTTATATTTTCAACAGTATGTCTACCAGTAGATATTAAGTGCATTGAGGAGAGAATACATTTTTCATTTTTATGTTTATATCCCTAGTATCTAATATAATGCTCTGTATACAAGAACCACAATATTTTTTTTAATTGGATGATATATTTTTGTTAATTCTCAACTAGAATTTTATTGCAAATGCTTAATAAGACAGATTTAGATTTAGATTCCACCATGGAAGCAATCTATTCTACTAGATTTTTAAATCTTTCATTTCTTTAATTTAGCAATAATCACAAAGACATACTTCTCATAGCTAATATAACCCTGGTGAGGATAAGATTAGACTCCCTTTGTACCTCAACTCTACTTGTATTTGCTTGGGACCAAGCTTTTCTGGGCATTGTAGTCTCATGCAATATAAAGCAAAAATATTCATTGGCCAAGACAGCTCCATCAGTTTGCCCATCCCTGATGGTTTTATATTGTATTTTTCTTCCAGGATATTTTATGGCTTTTTTGATGTATACCATAAAGCTTTTTGATCTTATGTGGTTTCTCAGAGGGTAGTAGCGGTGGCCCTGAGTGTCCCCTTGTATTCTTTTTTTTGGAACTCTATTATCTAGCTGAAGAAAGTGCTGACCAGAGGAAAATGTCTCGTTCAAGTCATACCTGTAGGAAAAGGATGAATTTGGAACTCAAACCAAATCTTCTCAGTATTCTTGGTATGTACTAAGCTGCCTCTCCAACAATCAAATTAAAGCATAAAATCCAAAGCCTGTGTTTTGAGGTGTGGGGGGGAAATGGTGGGAATGGGAGTTGCTACTTTCAATTGGTACCTTTACCTATCATTTCTGTGCTAAAAGCAAGTCCTCCTTATTTCTGAATAAGAATAGAAATCTGATTCTAAAAGAAAATAGAATAAATATACTCCAATACCCCTACTTCCTCCATAAATCTCCCCAAGTCCAAATCACGAGAAACTCATTTTAACCAGAAACATAAAAGATTTGTGCCAAAGCACTTCCTGAGAAATACAATCATTAATTGATTACAATCCAGCACCTACCCAAAACTCCCTGAAGACATGATCTGTTGGGGAGAGAGTGGAATGGACCTATTAACTATTCATCCCTCTACATTTTCAAAAATCCTTCTCCAGTCTTTAGATCATCTGAAAGCAAAATACCAGAATGCTCTCATCTCAGGCCCCTGCAGAAATACCTCCACTGAAATGATTTAATACTGGGCTCTCCATTTTGAGAGATAGAAAAATCTTCCATTTGAACACTGATGCTGTCTCTCTTGCAAAGCCTGAGTCGAAGACATCATCTTCTGTATTTCTCAATGTTTCTTTTATTAGAACCCACATGATAAGCTTCTATCCTTCCAAAAGAATCTGCTTGTTTTCAAAGCTCTAGATTCACAGAGAAAAGTTTAAAATCCTATGGGGGTCCTGTTTTGCTTTATCTCAAAAAAAAAATGCAAGGTTGAATTCACAGCTCATAGGTAACAAATAAGTTCACTTCTGATGCCTTGTAATACCCATTTTCTCGGTATTTTTAAGATAAATTGTGTGCTAACTTTAACCCCCTTTTTACACTATATTCAATATTTTATTCTAATTGTTTCTACTTCTGTTTCTAATTGTTTTGACAACTTCTGTTTTTAATCATCATCGTAATAAATACATAGCATTTATATAGTGCTTTATTATTTTCATGGTGCTTTACAATCATTTTACCCTCACAACAAAGTGGGGATATAGTTATTAATACTTCTGTCCTTTTTTTAGATGAGGAAGCAGAAGCAGAAAGAGCTTAAATGACTTGCTTAGGATCACACAGGTAAGTGTGTAAGACTAGATTTGAATGTTCCAATGGGCTGGCTAAGGTTCAAATGCCAAAGTACATTTGTCTAAATGACTATTTAATGGAAAACTTGCACAAGATAAGCATTCACTGGAGAGCAAAAGAAGTGATCCAAGGACACTTTCAAGGTTTTTCTGGAAAAAAATGGAATAAATTGTGAGATAAGGAGAAGCCAGCACAAGACTACCCATCATGGCATGCATGTATCAAAGAAGTTTCCACACTCTGTGAGCAAATCAGAATTGCAGAAGCTGAAAAGAAATATGAGAAGCACCAATTTAGAGTCTTCTCTACTCTAAATGTTCATATGAACTATTTGTGACCAACCAGTAGTAGAGCATTCTGACTTCATATTCTTCTGATCTTACTTTGACCGCAAACTAGTAATGTTATTTTGCTTCTCTTCAAGGACAAAGGACAACAGCTATCCACTAAGTAAAATAGTTTTTTAGTAAGACCAAGCAATGCACCATGCCTATCAACTTAAACAACATTTAATATTTGTTTTTGAAGCTGAGGAAAGTGAGACATACAGGTGAAGTGTCTTAGCCAGGGTTACACTGCTAGCAAGTAACTGAAGCTGGCTTTTGAACTCAGATCATCCATACCCTTAAATCCAATACTCTATCCTTTCACTATGAAAGGTAATGAGGGACAAGTAGAATTTAAAAATTCTAAGAGATGAAATGAAATTACATTTGACATATTGTACAATGTCTTCAATATTTCCAAAAAGATATCAAAAAGGACCTCTGTCCTCCTGCTGATTCCTTATGGTTGTCAGCCTTGAAATATCACCAACTTCAGGATACTTGAGAAAGAAAATAAGTACAAAAGATTTGAATGTCCATATTGGCTAAAGTGACTGTCATTAATAACATGTTACAGTTTACAAAATAATGTACATATATAAGTTCATCTGAGTCTGGAATCAACCCAGTGAGGTAGATATTACAGAAGTGTTTTAATCCCCATGGAAATGAAGTAACTGAGACTGAGAAAAACTGGATGTCTTGCTTTGGCTCATACACCTAAAGTGATGGCTATAATTTGCACCAAGGTATTTCAGAAAATGAAGGCAACTTTATCCCTATAGTTTCTCACTATGCCTGCAGATATCGAAATACTCAGGTGGATCCAGCATCACATCAATCCCTTGAAAGCAGAGGCCCAACTGATAAATGTTCCTATTTTCCTAATGTTTCTCTATGACAACAATATGTGAAATATCACTATAGAATAATAATAAGAATAGATGTGGAATATCACTATGTAGAACAGGGGTGGACAATCTTTTTTTCTGCTAAAAGCCATACAGATATTTGTAACAATATTCACATCCATGCAAAATTATCAACTTATAGAACTCGAGCTGTGGGAGGTTGTTGTACATAGCTTTCGGCTCACTGTTGCCTTATCAAATGATTTTGTGGGCCTTATATGGTCGGTGAAGTGGACATTATCCATCCCTGGTATATAATAAGATGCCTAAAACAGAGAGGGTGATGAAGAGGCACATGATGTAGGTGAGCAGATAACAACATATAATCAATAAGGAATTTGGGATAAAAGCAAATCAGTGGTTGTCATTAATAAGTGTTAGCAAGAGGAGAACATATAGTTTCTAAAACAGAATACTTTATCAGAAACTGAGGTAGTATGAACATTTTTCTCAGATTTTATTTTAATCACTCACATTTATTTCTCATTTTAAGAATTACAAGACCCTTTTCTGAAAACAATCCTAGAAGTGAGGAGCACTCCTAACAATTATAGTATACATATTTGGCTGGCTTTCCTAGACACATCAACTGGTCATAGCTTTCTTTAACAGCTCACATTTAAATGTTAGCTGAAAAGTTAACTAAATGGCGATAAAGAATAATATCGGCATATAATACCTAACTCAGAGCCTGGTTACCTGATCCTGAGCAACTGAAACTCTCACTGCTCCCGTCAATACCAAATCAGACTAGAAAATTAGAGCAAAGGTGCTGCCTGCATTTATAGAATGTTTCTTCCCTCAGGAATTCCCTATCCCCATGAAATCATAGGTCCATTAAAGCAATAGCTCTACATATGTTATTCCACTTGGGATAAACTTATTTTGGTTTAAGACAGTTAACTGGAAATTTTAATAATTAATTGTTTTAAATTCTACAGTATCTACCAGTGACTATGAAGGCTGCTAGAAGATAAACTATGTTGAATATAATTTCTTACCAGAATTAAAACTAGAATGTGTACTTTAGTGGGTCCCATTGAACCTACAGAAATTGTCCAAAGAACTGATATTGAAAGGGTGCATAAATCTACCACATGCTGTCCTTCAGAAGGATAAAATCTCCTCATTACTTAGTAGGAATTTAATGCCTAATTATCAAGAATAATTAATTGAATTAGGAAGCTTTTGATCATGAATTGTTAAGGACACCAAGTTATGAGCCATTAGAGAAATACTTCCCTCATCTGCTCATATGAATTCATCTTATTTATTTTCAAAATAATTTTCACAAATGTATTTGCTAATGATTGTCCTAGATGCCACAATTACTTTTTTAATTATTATTTTTCTTTAGTCCACTGGAAAGAACTTCTCTAAAATTATAAAATTTAGTAGAAAAAAAGAAATATCTGAGTTTGGAAAAGAGTAGTTCAATCTGTTTCTATCTTTGCTTCAGTGGTTATGCCCAGATCAAGATATAACTGACTATTACAAAAGTTGTAGACTGTCTATCAGATGAGATAAGCTACAAGGCCTTTTCCAAATTTAGTTTCTACAAGCAAGTAATGTATTTTGCTGTTGTTGTTGCATATTTACAATTGATGTTTTTCTCTCTTCATATATCTTTGCCATAGAAACATCTAGAGTTTGCTTCAAGTAATTCTGAGGCAGCAAGTGATAAAATAGGTGGAAATCTCCCTTTACTAAGGCACCTAGAGATCCCTTTAAGCATCAGTAGGACATCTTCATGATTTATTCTTTTGCCGAGTTTATTCTATTTTCCACCCTCAAAATATGTCTCTTATTAAAGTAATATATTGAACAGGTTGAATAGTCCTTGGACAACAGACTTACACTCCATCACTGGGTCATACTCAAAAATATTTCCATTTTGGAAAGACCTGTTAAAAGGTGATGGTGTGCTCTAATGATAAAACCACTAAAAACTAATATCAAGCAGTCAACCTGATATAATCATCCGTTTTCATAATCAATCAATCAATTAACATTTCTTAAGGTTCCACTATTTGCCAAGGATTATGTTAAATGTAAAAGATACAAAAAAGGTCCCAGTTCTCAAGGAGCTTACAATTGTATAAGAAAAAAAAAACATTCAAACTAATATATAAAAATCAAAGTATATACAGAATAAATAGGAAATAACAAAAAGAAGGCACTTTAATTAAGAGAGATTAGGGAAAACTTCATGCAATAAGTACAGTTTTAGGTGGAATTTAGAAGAAGCACAGAGAGTTAGAGAGAATGGCTAGACCCAAGAGATGAAGTTCCTCAATAGTGGAATTGTCAGGACAACAGATACCACATGGAGGGTGTTTAGGGGGCGAGAGTTGACATGATCTGATCTATAATTTATGAAAATCACTTAAGTGGTTAAATGAATGCATTAAATTGGGAAAAATCTGAAGTGGATAGCTACAGTGATAAATCAGGCAGGCTCTACAGTGGTGGCAATGTGAATGGAGATATGAGGTCATGCTGAAGGAATGGTGAAGAGTTAAATATATGTTGAATTGAATAAGTTGAGGATAATTAGTCTAAATAACACTCAGAGGAGACATGTTAAATCTATCAAGTATTTGAAAAACTAGCATGTGGAACATGCATTAATTTTGTCATGTTTGTACCCAGAAGAAAGAACTCAGAGCAATAAGTGGAAACTGCAAGGAAAGAAATTTAGAACTGATTTTAGGGAAACTTTCTGAATAATGACACTTTCCACTTTCCTAAATGGAGTAGGCTTCTGAATATTACGGTTGCACCATCACTAGAAGTCCTTAAGTAAGACTCTGATACACACACACACACACACACACACACACACACACACACACACACACACATTAGTAGGATTGCAGCAGTGGTGGGGAGGAGAGAGAAGGGAATGAGAGACTGCTGAGGTCCTTTTCATATTCCAAATTTGGCAATGCTGTGAATGCAAAATAGTGATTTAAACATGGGTTTATGTAATTTCCAATCTAGCTCTCTAGAGGACCTTGGGACCAGCCCAAGTCCTTGGTCTTTTGGTGGAGAAATGAAGGAAGCAGGAGAGTCACCACATCCAAGATGGAAACTGGAGTCTTCTCTATGGCTGGGAGCTGCTGCTGAGAGAGCGTGGAGAGAGAGAGCTAGTCCAGACATTACATTTTGGGGCCCAAGGTGGGACCCAAGAGGCTTACTATCTTATCTATGTTCAATCAAGCTGTTCCATTTTTGTCTCTTCAGAGCCTTGCACAGTGCAATTGAAAAAAAATTATTAATCGATTGATAGATGATAAGAAGATCAGACTTCAACCATTAGCAGCATTGGTGGCTCCACTGGGGTGATGGGATCCCAAAAACTTAGATGCAGTGCTACTTTGTAGAGTAACTGCATAATTCATGAACAATTGTCTTAATTGATTCTGTTAAAAGGCATTCTTTTCATTAAGGTATTCATATCATATTCATATCTAATATTTCTTTTTATTTAAAAAAAATTTAAAACACATTGCTTTATGAATCATGTTGAGAGGAACAATCAGACCAAAAAAAACTTCGTATTACATTAATCATGAATATGTGGATGTTAATATTGGTTTTCTTTTTTATCATATGTGATTTAACAAAATGTGTGTCTAAAATTAAACCATCATTTTTGGGGGGAGAAAAATTGTACAATTATCAGTCTTTGGAAGCTCATAGGCTAACATAGTACTTAAGTCATAGTAGGCCCTTAATAGATTTGATTGAGTGATAATACTCTATAAAATATTTTAATTTCCCTTTTCCCATTCTCACTGTTCTCTTCAATTGATCCTGTATGCTGACATAGTGATGTGCAAACACAACACACACACACACACATACACACACACACACACACACACAATAAAACAGAACATTTTTTTTCCTGGATCTAATTCAAAATAAGATAGTTTTAGTTTTGATGTGAAAAAATCCTCTTAATGAACTCTTCATAACCTTTAAAAATGCTGTTAGAGTGTTTGTGCTCTCAAAGCACCATCCTTCTTTGCATAATAGCACAAGGGAATTTAGCAAAGGTAATTTTTGGAGAGTGCAATGAAAGTTACAATGAATGTCATGATCCTGTGAACCATGATCATGGGAGCATGAAATGATCTGCATGGAAGGTCAATTAGGCAACTTAAATGCTGCCATGATGTAATTCAATATCTCTTTTCCTCTCTCAGATAACAGACTTTACACTGGGAAAGAGGGAAAAAAATAAATGACACGGACAGCCATAATTGGGAAACCTTTTCAATGAGCAATAATTTCAATAGATAAATGACCTGGAAAAGTCACTAATTATATACGTTTGCATTATTCCAGCTCTATAAAATGACTTTATGCTTACAACCTTCATTATTTAGGTCCTGTCTTCTGGTCTGAATGCACAGAAACAGAGTAAGATTAAAAACTAAAACAACCATGTGATGAAAGCAGTAATGAACTTTTCAAAGTTAATTATATATATTTTTGCCACAACACTAGATACTATGCTTCATAGGCCATTACAACAACAAAAATAATTGAAGCCAAAAGAAAAGTCATAGCATGAGGACATCGGGGAATGTTGGATGATCCATCTCTCTGACAGCGATTCCACTTTCTATCTCTCTACCCCTTGTGGCTTGCCAAACAAAATCCAGCAATAACGAAAAAAAAAAAAAAAAAGGAGTAATTTTCCTAAATGAATGCTTTAAATCTTGCCAAATAAAGTAAGATTATGTTAATTAAAATTTTGATTGCTTTTGAAAGACATTGAAAGATACTGGGTTTAACCTTTCAAAAGTAGAGAACACATTTTCTCTTTGCATATCTTAAAGCAATGGCTTCTTCATTGCATTTTGAACAAGTATTTAAGTGAACATCCATATTCAAATGTCACCTGTGGTGCTGAACAGGATACACCTACATGGTGGCTTTTGGATCAATATTAGACAAATGTTCGCCTGACTTTTGAATCTGAACACACCTTGAAGATAAGTATTCTTCCTTCCTTGCTTGCTTCTTTCCTTCTTTTCCTTCCACTCTGCCTCCTTCCTTCCTTTCTTCTTTTTTCTTTCCTTTTCTTTCTTTCTTTCTTTCTTTCTTCCCTCCTTCCCTTTCTTTTTTGATTTTCCTTCCTTTCTTTATTTTTTTTTCATTTTATTTTTTTTGATTTCTGTGTGTAAAAGTTGTTTTTTTTATTATTGTCTTTTACTTCTATGTAATCTATATTTCCCATGTTATTGCTCCCATTTTTACCTTCCAAGAATTCAATATTTATAAGAAAGACTCAAAAAGGAAGAAAAAATCAGTAAAACTGACAAATATGTCAAATGGATTTTACTTTGTGTGCTATGTTCTACACCTATGACTGTGCCCCCCCCAAGAAATTAGCTTAAAAAGATTGCACTGAAAATAATGCTTATATATTCCCCTTGTCTCTTCTAGATTTTTCATGTTGTTCATATTCTTTGCTTCATACAATGAAAAAGTTCACTTAAGAGCAATGGTGCTTTTGAGCCTAGAACACTTAGTATTAAAAAAAAAAAAAAAAGTCTTCACTCCATTCAGCCATCCACAAAAGTAGTAGAACCTAATTGGATATCTTGTCATTTTATCTTATCACCAAACCCATTCCCCTTTCTAATACTGAACTTCCAAGTTGGACTTCCAGAGTCCACCATCTCAGTGAGTTATATTTCTATAATATTTCATGATGAGCCTATTGAAATAACACTTCTTTTTTCCAACTACTGATCTACATGAGAATGAATTTTCATTATAAACTCCAATTTAAGAAACTGGTGGAATTCATAAGCAGATATGAATGTCTAGCTGGTTGTCTTAAGTCAGAATAAAAGGATTTGCAAAAGTATGTAAGCAGTGAAAGTATTTTTTTTTTTGCTTTTGAAAATACATTTTGACTAAGTATATTATGTTAACATGTAATTGGTTTATTATTATTATTATTTAAGTGAATGCTTTAAAATGTGTCAGTTTTACTTTCAATATAGTAAATATTGATGGAGATACCCTACATAAACAAAAGCTCTTTAAGATCCTCATAATTTTTGTAGTGCAAGTGGCTTCTGAGTTCAAAAGGTTGGGAACTGTTACAGAAATGAAGGGCAAATAAATAGATATTCATTGTTCTGATGTGCTTTATCAATTTATTTTTTAATATAATGGTACTAAATATGTGAATTAAATTTAAATAATATGTTAAAATAACGTGTTGGCTTCCATTTTATTTTGATAATCTAGTAATCTAACTAGACAAAATATTAGAAAAAGTATTAGATCACAAATTCTAAACTTTCAAGGAAAAAAATGAGGGAAAATATATGTGAATAGAAAACAGCCATATTAAATCATAAAGCAATAGTTATCAAATGTGTGTGTGTGTGTATCTATTTAGTGTAGACCAGATAGGCAGGAACAAAACCATTCAAAGACAACAACCCAGTGTTTTATATGCCCAACAACATAAATTCTTGGAAAAATTCCAGTTTTGATCAGAACATCTGTAAAAACTTGAAAGCTATTTGGCAGAAAGTGCATTTATACCAACATGCTACATCAATAAGACCATTAAAGTTCACATGCTAAAGTACTTAGAAGAGCATGATAGGAGATGCTTTTGCCAAATTACTAAGGGGAAAAATTCTTAAGTAAAGAAGAGGCTGAGATGATCATAAGATGGAACACAGATGATTTTGGTAGCATTTATATAAATGAAATCAATGAAGCAACTCAAGACAAATGTAAATCATTTTAAGTTTTATGAAAAAAACAAAATGAAAAAGGTACAGAAGAGCCAAATGGCACAATGTTATTTATGTTATTTCCATGTTAAAATTACTCATAATTTATTTCTATGTTCATATTATAATATTTGTTTATAAATAATTATTAAGTTTACAACAAAATCAATTTTAAAGAAATAAGAAGTCAGTCTAGAATGGGAAAATATTTGTATCAGATACCATTGCCATATCAATTTATCAATGAGAATTTATTAAGCACCTCTTCTATGCCATGAAGTATATTAGACCCCAAGGATGCAGCCAATAAATAAACATTTATTAAGAGTCTACTATGTACCAGGTGAGTTTACAGTTTCATGGGGTTCACAACATGATTTTTTTGGCAAACAAGCTAGATATTAAAAATTGTGAATTAATAAAAATTAATAATAAGTAGTCATATTTAAAAGTTTCCATTTAACTGGAGGAAACACGAAATTCAGAAATAAGGTAATAGAAAACATGATGAAAGCAACGCAAAATAATGGGAGGAGCAGAGAGAATGTTTTACTAATTAAGGGGAAAAGCCCTCTTAAAAGTTCACATATGAGTTCCTGAAAAAGAACAAAGGCTTCCAAGAAGTGAATATTAACAGAAAGAATAACCCAGTCTTAATGGAAAACCTCAGCAAAGGTATGGAGGATGGAAATTAAATATTGTATAAAGGGAACAGTATCTGTGATTGAGTGAATGGTATTTAAATACTCGATACAAAATGACAACATAGAAAACAGGGATAGTCATGTTTATGACATGTGAGTTTGATAAAACCTGTTGATAAGCTGGTGAAGCTTGTCACAGTCTGAAAATGCACATTATTTCATTCATTCATTTCACTTCATGCATTCATTAATATTTTTTCTGTGTGAATTATCAGTCATGCGATAATCTTTTGAATAATTTTATATCTTCAGAAAACTTTAAAGTTCTGCAGATGAATTTTTAAAAATAGACAATAAGAAAGAAATATAACAAAATATATATTTTTTCTTTTTTGTGTATGGTCCTTTTAGGTAATAGTTAAGTAATGTTTGCTTCATATTTTTTAGTACTATTATTCCCAAACACTTTAAATTTCAAACACACATATGAGTGAAAGACATAGTATTGACTTGAACAGTGAATTAATTGTATGTTTTTTTCTTAACTGTGTACAAAGTAATCCTGGCATGGATTCTGTCAATACAAAGTTATTATTAAATAAAATAAAATTTAAATTAAAAAAAACTGTGTACAAAGTAAATAGAAAATTAAATTTACCTATTTTAATGGCTATAGAAAGTATGTTCGATCTTACTTTTTCACTGAACTTTCTTGGAGGCAAGTTAATAAACTCTAAGGGACCTTCTGTCTTCTATCAGAAATTATTAAAAAGAATTAGCTAAAGAGCTTCCCCAAATACCCAATAATAATTATATGTTATGGTAGTTTGTGTGCTGACTCAAAATTAGGAAGACATTTTCTTGAGTTCATATCTGGCATCAGATACTTAGAGTGTGACTTTGGGAAATCCATTTAATTAGGTTTGTCTCAGTTTCCTCATCTGTAAAGTAATATGAAGTAGCAATGGAAAATCATTCTAATATCTCTACCAAGAAAACTCCAAATAAGATCACAAAGAGTTGGACACAACTAAAAATGATAAGTAAAAACAACAATAAGAAAAAGTTATTCCAGTTTCTGCTCTAAAAATAATTTTCTGACAGAATTTGACAAAATCTAGTTACTTTTTTTGTTTCTTTGAAATTTTGATGGATACTCATTGATATGAGTACTTCCCCCAAGCATGATAGACTTCAAGTCATCTCTGACTTTCCTTCTGTGTTTTTGTCCATGTTTGTTCATCAGTCTTCTAAAGAACTATCAATTGCTCTTTGGAGTTTCCTCTTCATTCCTTCATACCATGCCATGGTCTTTTCATCACTTACTTTTGACTCTTGTTATATGATCAGCCCATGTTTTTTGTTCTTGTTTTTTTTTTTCCTAATAAAACATTTCTCTGATTATATCATTTATGCCATATTTCTTACAGGATTACTCGTTTATAGTGTAATAAATACTTTTCACAGCTAGAATTGCCTTTTGGATGTCCCACAATTTAATTTTTCAAAGGCAGATGTCTCATGACAGTCATAGAACATTACTGGATACATGTTGTTAAGGAGGTAAGCCTATGGTTGAATTTCTGAGTCATTATATATTTTGACTGATACTAAAAACAATAAAAGTCTCAGGAAAAAAAAATCTATCCAGGACTTATGATCACAACTGCAATGATTATTTTCTGTATCATATAATGAATTCTGCATTGGCAATTTCATAGTTTCTTCCTCAATGTTTTTTAATGTTTTCTTTTCTATTTGTATTACTACAGCATTTGATTGTAAACTGCCTGAAAGTAGGTATAATGCCTTGCAATTCTCTTCTATTTCCAACACAAGTGAGCTATAACCACTATGCAATAAATACCTGTTGGTCAAACTGGCTTATTCTAACCCCTTTATTACTTATTATAACCCAGCAACAAATTTTATTTTCTGTGAAAGGTGCTGAGCACAGAGCGTATATAATATCAATCAGCTCACACATGTTTAAATATCTCACATTAACTCCAAATATTATGCATGACAACATGCGATTCCATAAATATTTATTAGGCAAGACATCATATAATCTTGAATGATGAAATTCCTTTTTTTTTTTTAGTTTTTGCATTTTTATAGCTTTTTATTTAAAATATGTGCATGGGTAATTTTTCAATATTGACCCTTGCAAACCTTCTGTTCCATTTTTTCCCTTCCTTCCTCCCACCCCTTCTCTTAGATGGCAAGAAGTCCAGTGCATGTTAAATATGTTAAAATATATGTTAAGTCCAATATATGTATACATGTGTATACAGTTATCTTGCTACACAAAAAAATCAGATCTAGAAAGAAAGAAAAACAATGAGAAGGAAAACAAAAATGCAAGCACACAATAACTGAAAAAGTGGAAATTCTATGTTGTGGTCCACACTCATTTCCCATAGTTCTTTCTCTGGGTGTAGCTGATTCTCTTCATTACTGAACAATTGGAACTGGTTTGAATCATCTCATGTTGAAGAGAGCCACATCCATCAGAGTTGATCATATAATTTTGTTGCCATGTATAATAATATCCTGTTTTTTCTCATTTCACTTAGCATCAGTTCATGCAAGTCTCGCCAGGCCTTTCTAAAATCCTCCTGCTGGTCATTTCTTACAAAACAATAATATTCCATAGCATTCATATACCACAGTTTATTCAGCCATTCTCTGATTGATGGGCATCCATTCAATTTCCAATTTCTAGCCACTACAAAAAGGGCTGTCACATACATTTTTGCACATGTGAGTCCCTTTCCCTCCTTTGATATATCTTTGGGATATAAATCCAGTAGGAACAATGCTGGATCAAAATTTGCACATATCAAAGTATGCACAGTTTGATAACTTTTTGGATAGTTCCAAACTAATCTCCAAAATGGTTGGATTTGTTCACAGTTCCACCAGCAATGTATCAGTGTCCCAGTTTTCCCATATCCCTCCAACATTCATGATTCTCTTTTTCCTCTCATCTTAGCCAATCTGAGAGGTGCGTAGGGGTATCTCAGAGTTGTCTTAATTTGCATTTCTCTGATCAATAATGATTTGGAGCATCTTTTCATATGACTAGAAATAGTTTCAATTTCTTCATCTGAAAATTGTCTGTTCATATCCTCTGATTATTTATCAATTGATGAATATCTTGATTTCTTATAAATTTGAGTCAATTCTCTATATATTTTGGAAATGAGGCCTTTATCAGAACCTTTGACTGTAAAAAAGTTTTACCAGTTTATTGCTTCCCTTCTAATTTTATTTGCGTTAGATTTGTTTGTACAAAATCTTTTTAACTTAATATAATCAAAATTTTCTATTTTGTGATTAATAATGATCTCTAGCTCTTCTTTGGTCACAAATTCCTTCTTCCTTCACAGGTCTGAGAAGAAAACTATCCTTCATTCTTCTAATTTATTTATAATCTCATTCTTATGTCTAGGTCATGAACCCATTTGGATCTTATCTTGATATACAGTGTTAAATGTGGGTCAGTGCCTAGTTTCTGCCATAGTAATTTCCAATTTTCCCATCAGTTTTTGTCAAATAGTGAATTCTTATCCCAAAAGCTAGAGTCTTTGGGTAACAAAAATAAAATTCTAAAGCACCTTTATCCTCAAGTAATTTACCTTACTAAAGGAAAATATCTGCATATCCTAAATTTCTTTTCCATATTTTAATAATCATATTCTTTTAACAGAGACCTCCTCTGCTAAAGGTTTGTTTTGTTTTGTTTCTGATTTTTTATGTTCTTATACATAAAAAAAACAAAGTACATAACTCAGCAGCATTCAAAAAAACCTTTATTAATCCATCAGTGTTCCAAGAACAATATAAAATATTAAGGATGAAAAAATATAATACTGTGACTTCTCCCCTTAAAGAGCTCACTATATAATATGTTGCCAATAACTATATAACAAACAAATGTGAGCTAAATATTGCTGGGGTAGGTGTTGGCAGATGGATGGGGAGTGAGCATGAAAAGCTGGTTTTATGTAATCAAATAGAATTGAAAAACAGATATTAATGTTGATATTCTAACTTTTTATAGAATATAAAAGAATTATATATATTAGCAATTGCAAGGATCATCATAGTTTCTAACTCTTTATATCTTTATAAGCAGTTATTTCATCATCATTGTCATTTTTTTTCCAATAGGAAATATAATTGTTCAGAGAGGATAAATCACTTCCTTTACAATCCATAGGACGCATATGAAAGGAAAATTCAAAGGTGACAAACCCCAAATGATTAATCTAACTATGCTAGTCAATATGTAATTTTAAAAAGAATTACATAAATCAAAATCATTATGTTTTTCCAATTATAACCCCGTCTAAGTTGTTTTTACAGGCATATACTTCAAAACACAGGTTGAGACCTTTCCCTGATTCTTCCAGGAGTTAGCATTGTCTTTCTTGTACTATTTTAAGGAGATGTTCTAATCTTTTTTATTGAAGTTATTGGTTTCAAAACATATGCAAGGATAACTTTTCAATATTGACCCTTGAAAAACCTTGTGTTGCAATTTTTCTTCCCCTTTCCCCTACCCCCTCCCCTAGATGGCAAGTGAACCAATATATGTTAAACATGTTAAAATATCTGTTAAATCCAATATACACATGCATATTTCCACAATTTTCATGCTGCACAAGAAAAATCAGATCAAAAAGGGAAAAAAAATGAGAAAAAATACAATTCAAACAAACCACAACAAAAAGAGTGCAAATGCTATGTTTATGATCCACACTAGGTTTCCAGGGTCCTCTCTCTGAGTCCAGATGGCTTTCATCATCACAAGATCATTGGAACTGGTCTGAATCATCTCATTGAAAAGAGCCATGTCTGTCAGAATTGATCATTGTTTAATCTTGTTGTTAGCATTCTATTTCTTGAAATTAATTTGCATGTAGTTTGCATTTGCTTACTTTATGCAAGTGACCTGATATAGCTATATGACATGGTACTAGCTTTGGAGTCAAGAAGATAGGATCAAATCCTCCATCAGGTAGTTACAAGTTTTCTAAATGTTGACAAATCACTTTATTGCCTGCCTCAGTTTCCCCAGCTATAAAATGGAAATGATAAAGATAACACTTATTTTGCAAGATCATTGTGTGGTAGAAAATGCTTTACAAACTTTAATGAGCATGATGATAACAATGTAATGATGATATCGATGATATAATTGTAGTAATTTTTGGCTTTTGTTGTAAGGCAAGAATGCAAGGTCCTTTCTGAATCCTTTCTTAAACTAAACTGTCAATTATTAAAAACTCTAATGTAGAGAGGCTACATTGTTTGAATGCCAAATGTATGCTTGCTAAGAAGATTATTTTATAGAGAATTCACAGAGGGTAAAAGCTCACATGGTAGTCACAAAAAGCGACACAAGGATTCTCTCAAGATTTCTCTTAAGAAATTTGGAATTGATTGTGTGAAATGAGACACACTGGCACAGGACCTTCCAACATGGTATGCCCTCGTCATAAAAGAGGCTGCACTTTTTAAGCAAAACAGAACTGAAGAATTTCAGAAGAAATACAAGAAATTAAAGAATCCATCCCAAATGTTCATGTAAACTATTTGTTCCTGACCTGTAGCAGAGTGTTGCAAGCTCATATTGGTCTGATCATCCACAGTCAATTATACTGTGACTTAACTCAAAACATGGCAATGTCATTTTGGTTTTCTTCAAGAACAAAAGACAACCACTTTTTTTTTGTTGTTGTGTCAAACAAATGTAAGCTCTTTTTTTTTTCTTGCGGGGGGGAGGCAATGGTTTTGTTGTGGCTGTTATTTGTTTTCAGTTTGGCTTTTGTACCTCCAGTATCTAGCAGGATTCTTGGTGTATAGTAAGCATTTAATAATTTTGTATTGAATTGATAGAATCTGAGATTTACAGTCTGAAAGAATGCTTTTATGGCCAGGTAGATGAATAACTCATTTTAGGAACGAAATCACTGAGGCCCTAATCAAGTCAAGTCAATAAGCAGTGGCAACACATTTGCTACTGGCTAAGGTTGTCACCTGCCCAAGGTGACAATGCTCGTAGGAAATGGCAGAGCTAAGAGAAACTGAAGCAATTGGCAAGCTAAGAATGCAGTGACTCTGAGTCAAAGAGCTTGCATCTTAATAGAAAAGGAGAATTGGAAATCAGTAAGGAGGTTTCTTTAGCTCTCCACTATCTTGGCAATGTCAAAGCTGACAACTGATACCTCTTAGCAATTTTTATGAGCAAGTGATGCTTTTGCTATTTGCTTCCACCCATCCACCCTTATGGTCCTGCTGTCATAGTCTTCATTTTATGAATCTGAAGTAAGATGATAAGTTTATACTGTTTGTTTGCTAGAAACAAAGACATTTACTAAGCTTGTGCTTGTGAAAAATAGTGCTGGAAGAAATGAATACAAAAAGATAAAATTGTTATTGTATTGAAGGAATTTAAAGTCTACTTGAGAGGGTCTGGAAGGAATATGTTTATATGAACACAAGAAGAGTGTAATGCAAATTAAGGAGAAAGTATCACCAACTTGTCTGGTGTGAGAGGGTATTCCAGAAAGGATTCATAGAGGAAATGATACTGTTTGTAGACTGGAATGGAGACGGATTCTATGAAGCAGCAATTTAGAGTAAATATTGCAGGTGCAGAGTTGGCAAAGAGTCTGGCTGTGAGGAACACCTACAAGTCCCATGTAGCATTCTCCATTTGGGGTTGATTACCTAGGGTAGAAAATGTTCTATTTTTAATAGTCCAGTGTAATGTCCCGGCTAGCTCTCTGGAGATCCTTTGGTCATTTATGTCATGGATAGACACCATGAGAATGTTCAGGAATAGAGTTTAGAGTCTTTATTCTGGCCCAGTCTTGATCTTAGTGGAGAAATGCAAAAGACAAGAAAGCCACCAGGAGGATGGTCAAAAATGGAATGTCTCATTTCCAGTCTTAGTCCTTATATACTTTATTGTAATTACATCATTACAGCATATTGATTATGTGTCAACTAGAGAGCCAGTACACCACCATGCTACATGGGAAGTATATGTATGCTAAAAACAAAATCATCTCTTAACTCCATTGAGTTAACATCTTTATTGTAAGTATCCTTGTTTCAAGTATACTTCTCCAGAATTCCGGTCCTCTACAATCCAGGCAACTTTAGACAAGATTTGGGTTTTTTTCAATGTTGTCCATGCATATCATGAAATAAGAAATAGCAAAATAAGTCCTTGATGTTTGAGAAAACTTCCCTTGTGTCTTTCTATGGCTAAGACTTTTATCAGAACATTTTGCAATAGAGTTGAATTATATAGGTAGCACCCCAAGCTTAGCTTATCCTTTGGTCATCATTTTTCCTTTTAATACACTTATTCCATTTCTACCTAAATATCACCCATTTATAGTATACACATCAACAGTAACAGAATATTAAAATGCAATTAATTTAGGTTTATAAAGTACACCAAAGAGACCAGGAGATCAGCTTTCATCTTTCTATTGTTTACTAACATTACCTGTAAGTCCTTGAATGAATCGCATAATCTTCTAGAACTCTCTTTTCTTGTCTATCTAAAGAGAGCATAAAAGACATAAGATTTTGAGGTCTCTTTCAGTCCTTGATATACAATCTTCTGAACCAAAATGTGTCTTTTCTTTTTTTTTACCTAAATTTTACCAAGATGCAATTAAGGAAGTTCCACTGACCTTACTAACTGACAGCACAAATTTTCTTAAACTTTTAAACATCCTCAGATTTTCCTTAACTTTCCCTTCTATGATCTTTACCACATAACATACAATATGGGGGATAAAAAATCCTAAAAGAACCATTATTAAAATTTCAAATGGGATAAAAGAGAAGAAAAATAATCCACGCTGAGAGATTACATGTGTTCTCATTTGAAAGGGACTTGTGGAATTTGCATATTCTATCTCCATACTTCAAATACCAAGCCTGTTCCAAGTGATACAAATTATGCCACATTGAGAAGCCTTCTACAATTTGTAAAGGCTCCGAGCTTGCCATCAACTGTGCCTGTGCCATTTCATGATTATAGACAAAAGGCTCCTTTTCTTGAAACAGCTGGAGATGGGACTCAGAAAAAGGATTGTTACTACCAGCCCAAAGATGAGTTACCTTTTTGTTTCAAAAATTGGGATTATCCTAATTCCTTCTGCTGACTTTCTCAGATTTCCAAAACATTGTGAAAAAAAATCAAAGTGCCAAGATAATCACATTTTACCAAAGCTATGACACTGTTCTATATCTTACTTCCAATCTAGGACAGACTAGCATTTAGCACAGTGCCTGGAACATAGTATGTGCTTATTTAATATCGTTTGATTGAATGACTGATTAACTGATTTTTAATCAGAAAGATAATTTTAGACAGTTAAAGGGGCAGGAAAATATATCATATTTACAATTTAAAGTGAGGAAATATGATTGATATCTACTTTTTTCTGTATCTCATGAAAATTGGTTTATGGAATTTTCACACTGTTAAGTACAGCCTGCAAAGAAAAGAAAAATATAAGAGGCAATCTAAGTACTTATTCTAACAAACAAGATGAAACATTCACTTTATTATATTTATGTATTATCATTTTACTATATTTATAAAGCTCAGGTAGTTTGTCTCTCTATATAACTTACATGGACTTAGATTTTGGCTTTTTTCTGAATCTGATCAGTTGAGCTCTGATTAGTATTTTGAAGTAAAAATGCATAAGAGAAAGAAAGAACAACCTAATTATGGTTCTGAGTAAAATAGAAAGAAAACCTAATGGACTGATGAAATAGGAACATATTAATGCTTAACATTACTATGAGTAAGATTGTGCACTACGTGAAGGAGATATAAAGAGAGGTAAAAGATAGCACTTAAGATAAATTTGCTCATGGCCTAATACAAGAGATGATATGCAAATAACTAGGTGTACACAGTTATATACAAAAGCTATATACAAAATAAACTGTGGGTAGTCTCAGAAAGAAGGCAGAGAATAATTGGCAACTTTAGAGACTCTGGAACTTTGCCTTCCCTTGGGAGCCAAAGGGAGTCAAACTGTAGGATGATGAAACAAAATTGTTCCTTCTATACTTATTTATTCTGAAAATATCTTTTTTTCTAATGGGTAGTGAGGCATGGAAACAAGTTTAATGTCTCATGGCTGACAGTCATCAAAAGATATTTCTCTGCCAACACTGTTTCTGACTCTCCAAACTTCAACATTATAACTCATCTGCTTTTGAACCCTGAAAATATTATCCAACCTGTGGCCTTCTTGTATTAGAATATTATTATCACACATAAGCCCTTATATTGATGAAATCTTTGCAGAAACACCATTTTGAGAAAGGAAATAGGCTAGTTATCTATTATTCATCTCCTATGCAAATAACTTCCCTTCAACCACACATCTCTTTTTTAGGAATTGTATTCACTTGATAGAATATAAGCTTTTTAAAGGGTTGTGTTCTGGATTGTGTATGTAGCCTAGAACTAGGGACAGTACCTGGCATATTGTAATCACTCAATAATTTGTCTTGCCTTGCCTTTTGTCAAAGCTAGACAAGAAACTTTAGGCCCAGAGAATTTAGGTACTAGCTCATTACTGGGTTGAGAATCCAGTTTCTCTGACTCCAAAATCAGCACTCTTGACTGCACCATACTACCCAAGTTTCTCATTAATTTTAACAACTTCTTGGCCTGTTCTTCATAATTTTTCATGACTACAGTAACATCCATGCCTAATATGTATAAAAACAAAAACAAAAACAAACAAACAAAAAAAACAATTTAACACTCACTATGAGCCTAGAATGATACTAGATTTGAGGTGATATGTAAAAAAGTGAAATCATTCATATTAATAGTGAGCTTAAATTCTAATGTGAGAGATAAATACATATATAAATATATCAAGTATAAATAAAAATTTACATGCATATGTGAATGTGTAAATGTCTCATTTCTCTAATGTATATTTATACATGTATATATCCACATTTAATTTAGATATTGTACATATATATGTGTACATATACATACATACAATCCTCTTTTATGGCTCCAAGAAGTTGCAGTATGTGCAGTGGACACATTTTAATAAAACTTTTGAAAGTAGTGTGAACTATGGATTAAGATGTCAAAGCTTTGAGGTAGGGACCAATTAGGAAATTGTTGCAAAGTCTATGTAGGAAGAAGTATATTCTAAACCAAGATAATGGTTTTATAAGTGATGAAAAGGGAATGAATGTGATTGATGTCATAAAGGAAGAAATACTATAATTTGAAGTGGATATATGGTTTGATACAAAGCAAGTAGCCAAATATGCTACAGCAATTATGAACTTTAAATACCAAAGAATGGTGATGATTTTTACAGAAACATGGAAATTTGGAAGAGAAGAGGATTTAAGAACAAAGGCTGAAAGAATAGAACATTTTTTTGGTTTGTTTTTATTTAGCTTAGTTTTGTTTTCCACAAGATTTTGGTTGAGAACAGCAAGAGATTTGGAAGAAAACTTGAATAAATTGGAATGTCTAATGATTTTTTTTTCTTTTTGTTTGTTTTTCTTTTTGATTGCTATTATGAAGGGGGATAGAAATATATCAAGTAAGAAACCAGTTAATAAGGAAATGTCGAAGATTAGAGAGAAAGGTAATAGATGGTTGAAAATGTGATCTCCTAGTGAAGACGGGAAAATTTGGGAATGGCTAAAATTTATAAAAAAGTTGTCCTGTGAAAGGAGAAAGGCCAACTCTTTTTCAGAGACTGAGGGAAAGGAAGAAATCATGAGAGAGGGTGCCAATAGTGTTTCATCACAAAGAGAATGGGACAAAAGGGAGCCATTGTCAAAAAACATTTTATTTTTCAGTGAAGTCTGAGACATGATCTTCAGCTAAGATAGGGAAGGTATACAGGAGAGATTTTGAAAGTTAAACAGATGGTTTGGAATAATTTGGGGGAAGAGTGATATAGGGATCAATTAAGAAAATACTTTTTTGTGGGCATATCTCTCTCTGTGTGTGTGTGTGTGTGTGTGTGTGTGTGTGTTTATGTCTGTGTGGATAGATAGAATTCCAGTTACTGCTTTCATTTCTAAGGAATTATGAATATTGATTTATTCTGAGATCAAGAACTGTATTTATAGATAAGAAAACTATGAAACGTGTCCGTCATCTAAGTAGTTCACTTTCATTGTATAGTCAAATTATTTCTCTTATTAATGATGATCAAGTCTATGTGCTGAATTTGACTCAAATGTGAGCTCAAAGCCAACTTCTGTTATTCATTATCTAAGTGATCTTGGGCTAATAACTTCTATTCTTTCTAGCTTTATTGTATTATTTGAATAATGGAAAAATTGAAAAGTGATCTCAAAGATCTTTTTAAAATTCTATAATCCAAAGAGGATCATTTTTCCTTCAAATGAGAGAAGTCACAGCTAGACTGTTTGACTAGGTTTTACAAAAAGGGTTAGAATATCTGTTTTATTCTATAAAAATGCTTTCAATTCAATCTACATTTTAGCATGCACAGAAATAAGAAACACTGAGAAACAAAAATAATAACAATTTATTTAATGCAATTTGGCAACATCTATAATAATAGTCATGTTAAATCAATGTTAATAATGGACTCAAATATCAAAGACCTGCAAACTATTTCAAACAGTATGTCTTGACATGAATTGTTCATAATTTAAAAAAAAATATTTGATTAAATAGCTCAGGAGTTTAATAGTATATGATTGTCATCATTAAAATGAGTATAAATTAACACAACTTTTATTGCTTAGGCTTAGAATTTTAGATAGAAAAAAAAACTATATCATTTACACTAGTTCTGAGAAGTATGAATGGCACTGAAGGGATGGGGGCAGTGGGACATGGCTTGGAGTCTTGGAATCTTGGAGTCTGAAGACCTGAATCTGGAGTTTGACTTGACTTACTGTTACTTTGTAACTTCAGTTTTGTCACTTCACCTCTTTGGTCCTCAGTTTTATGGTGTATAAAATGAGAAGTGGCTATATGGTCTCCAGAGTTTATTCTAAATCCAATAATCTTTATTTATCTTTTTAAATGAGTTATGATGATGATATTTATGTAGATGGTACCACATATATATTCGTGTATATACATTTGTGTGTGTTTCTTGTGTGTATGAGTATATATTGTATAGCATATACTCATTGCAATAGAGTAAAACATCTAATTCTTCCATTCCTTTTATATCTGTGGAAGGTGAGATCCAAAACATTAAATTCATCACTCACTAATAATGCTTTATAAAGCATAAACCTTTAACAGAAAATAACAATAGATTAAACTTTGCCTTCCAGGGAGTTGCTATTCATAATTTTGGCTTTATGAAGCCAAAACAAATTTCTCATGAGAATGAAAAAATAATTAGTAGCTCTATCTCAATTTTCATTTGATTTTTAAACTCTCTTTGTTCAGTTGAATGGATTGGATATGTCAGTGGCTGCAATTCCAAATGTTTAAAGAACATGATATATGCAAACCAGGAGTTGAAATTGTGTAGTAATTTTATACTTTCCCCCAGATTTTTAGTGGCTTATATAGTAATGAATAATTAAAAGCTAGTCTTATTGGTGATGGTAATACCATGGAAAGAACCTGGAATTATTTTAGAAAAAGTTATTTGTCCATATTCTGCCTACCCTTCTCTACCTGCATAATCGTGATTTGTCCAATGTCACACTTACTCTGTGACTTTGGGCAAATTGCTTGTTTTCCTCTTTGGGCCTTGGCTTCCTTATTAGAGTAAAATGAAGGAATTGAATTACATTACTTTTGCAGTCCCTTTCAGTTCTAACTCTACTGTCTTAATTTTTCAAAGAAGTTTCAATGTACTTTTTAAGATAGTCCACTACCAATAGTTAAGTGTATTTGGTATCTTTAACCAGATAATAATGTTTCTATAGTACTGAAATGAAATTTCCATGCCATCAAAATGATCTTGACAAGTGATATAACAAACAATCTGGGAAAGGATCTTCCATAGTAGAAAAAGTCAACGCTGGCAAGCTGAGCATTGCTGTGAAATATCAAGTGTAGATCTATTCCTAAGCCTGATGTTGTTAACTTTTTGGCAGACAAAGGAATACTGTAGTTGCAATCTCCAAAAGCTTCCATCAGAAATTTTCCCATTGTGCTTCCCACTGGAGATTCAGAACCACTCTTCAACTTTCTTTCAGAAAATAAAATAAAGGCTTAAAATAGTTCTGTCTTTTTCCCAGTAGTTATTTAGTGCCTTCAGGATCTGAGATCCACATTACTTTGTATGAAAAGATTATTTGCAGTTCTGATGCTTGGTTCACAGCCCAGGTTCTATAGTTGATTAGGCAATCTTCATTGATCTTTCCTGTTACAGAAAATCACTTATTATCTCAATGAGCAAAGAAGATAAGAGTAAAAAAAAAAATTAAAAAAAAACATTGTAAATCATTTCTAAATTAATGAAAATCTAATTTCCTTTTCCTCCATATCTCTTGACTGATGCACATACACATGCATAGACTGAGAAATAAAGAAAATAAAACTTTTATTATTAATATCTTTGCATAGTCAAACAAAAGAAAATCCCCTCATTTTTGTCTAAAAACTAATCTCAACCTTCACCATAATTATATCAACTTTTTGTAAGTTTTTTTTTTCTTTTCTTTTTTTTTTCTTTTTATTTTTTTATTATACCTTTTTATTTACAAGATATACGAATGGGTAATTTTTCAGCATTCACAATAGCAAAACTTTTTGTTCCAATTTTTCCCCTCCTTTCCCCCCACTCCCTCCCCCAGATGGCAGGTTGACCAATACATGTTAAATATGTTAAAATATAAGTTAAATACTATATATATATATATATATATATATATATATATATATATATATATATATATACACACACATATAAAATGTCTATATAGTTATTTTGCTGTACAAAAAGAATTGGACTTTGAAATAGTGTACAATTAACCTGTGAAGGAAATAAAAAATGCAGGTGGACAAAAATAGAGGAATTGGGAAGTCTATGAAGTGGTTTATACTCATTTCCCAGAGTTCTTTTGCTGGGTGTAGCTGGTTCAATTCATTACTTGCTCTATTGGAATTGATTTGGTTCATCTCATTGTTGAAGAGGGACACTCCATCAGCTCTTTATGAGTTTGTGAATAATTTGTTTTACGTTATGGGATAATGTTGTTCATTGTGAGGTTGAGTCCCTAATAGCCAAAATTTATCTGTCCTTAAAATAGTGTTATTTTATAAGAATCATTTTCTTGGTTCTGCTTATTTGATATCAGTTCATAATTTTTTTTTCAAGATTTATCTTTAACCAATCACTTCATGCTTTCTTGGAGCAAAATAATAATCCATCATGTTTCTATACCATAATTTGTTCACTATTTTAAGATTAATTGGTAACCTCTCAATTTCTAGTTCTTTGTTATCACCATAGGTGCTGAAATATTTATTCCTTAAGGCTGTTTTTCCGCTTTCTTTTACATGTTTAGTAGTAGCATCACTGAGTCAAAGGGTATGCAAGATTTCAATATGGGAATAGTTTCAAATTGTTTTCCAAACTTGCTAGACCAGATCACAGTTCAACCAAAAATTTATTAATGTTCTTATTTTTCCAAAACTCTTCCAGTTTTTTTGTTTTGTTTTGTTTTGTTTTGTTTTTTGTCAACTTGGACACTCTGATGGACTCAGTCACTTTCTAGCTCTGTGACTCTGGGCAAGTAACAATCCCATTTAGCTCAGTTACCTCATCTGTCAAATGATCTGGAGAAGGAAATGACAAAGCACTGTAGTATCTTTGCCAAAGAATCTCCAGACTCCAGATAGAATCAGACATGGCTAACAAACAATTGAACAATTATTTATAATTTGACACATTTTATAGCTATCAATAATTTAGCTTTCTTCCTCTGAAAATATTAATATTTTGAACATATAATTTGACCATTATCAGTTGAAGAATGCCTCCTATGCCCTGAACAGAATTAAAAAAAAAAAACTTGTACATTTAGTTCATACATAAAGACATGAGTTCACATAGCTAACTTACTGTGATTCTTATATAGATTGTGTGCCCTTCTGCTTTCATTCATTTATAAATACATTCATTCAAAGTTAGTTGAGTTCTTACATATGAAAAGGATCATTCTTAATATGATCTGAGAGTAAAGATATATCGATATCTATCTATCTATCTATCTTTCTATCTATAGATAGATAGATAGATATAATCCATTCTTGCCCTCTTCAAGAAAACAAGGTTTAGTTTTCTTAATTAAAATGTGTGGTGTTCTGTACAGTTTATGGAATCCAACCATGCCAAAATCATGCTCATCTATATCTTTATATCCAGGTATAAAAAATTAATAACAGCAACATTAATATTTGTATAGTACTTCAACAATTTTCTAACACATACATGTAGGTATATTTTTATATGCATATTTATGTGTATATATGTTATATATCTAAATATGAATATAGAGGTAAAGATGGGGATTAAGGACAGACAAACATTAACAACCTCAAATTCCTGTTCAACTAAAAGGATACCAATTTTCACATTACCTGTTTTTACTTGCCACTGCTAATGAAATATGTGGAGATTGTCTTGGCTTTTAAATTGAAAGTCCTTTCCTCTCATTGTGTCATTCAAATAATCACTGCTTAGCTTACCATCCATATCCACTCTGCTGTATCTCAGTATATACACAGGATAGTCTTCATTAATGAAAGTGTTCAGCAGTAGTTACAGAATTTAACTTTGTCTACTTACAAGTATGCTGTCTTTAATATTACCTTTTTATTTTATCCACAGAGTAGTTCAGCTCCTTGTTCCAGGCTCTTTGAGATAAGTACAATAATTTTCTGTTGACTTTCCAATAGATATATTATTTGATGAAACTTCTTGTCCATATCACACAAACTATACAGTGTCAGAAAGGGATCTTGAGACTAGGGAATAATAATGGATTGTAGAACATATGCTTGAAGCACCTTTCTCTCTTCCTACTAACACCCCTCCCTTCCTCTTCTCAGTCTTATGCAGTGATGTCCATGCACATAAGTACGGCCTAGTGGGGAAAGTATTGGTGCTAAATCCGGCAAGACCTCTAAATAGCTGGGTGGCCATGGAAGAGTGACGATATCTGCTTCTTAGGGTTGTTGTGAAAGTCAAATGAGATCTTGTTGGTTAGCTGTGGAAACCTTAAAAACGGTGGGAATATAAGATAGTATTATCAAGTAATGGGGAAATTCAGTCTCCAAAAAATTTAAATGAGTACCACTCATAGTGTTATGTAGAGGCATTTGGTGGTTTGGAGAAGGATACAATACATAATCCATGAGGAATTCTTAAAATCCGGAGTAAAGGACATCATGAAGGAATATGTTCTTAGAAAAGGTATTGGGCTGATTATGTGACAGGAGAGGGGTCTTGGTATCCTCCCAATGTTGAGAGAAAGAACCTCATCCATATTGGATAGACTCTTGGGGAAAGACTTATGGAAAAAGATGTTGATTAGAGGTACATATGATAAGCAAGCAGGGGCTAATTATACTCCCTATTATTGTTGGGAACTACTGAATTTGAGATGTATTTGAGATGGAAAGGAATGGAATATTTGTATCAAATATTGGATGGAAAATACAAAGTTTTAGTCTCATTTGTCTTTTAAGAGGAAATATAGCTACATATAATATCAATTAATCTTTCTCCAGGATTATGATTTGCAATTCATTTTCCTCAGAAAACATACTTTTTAAAAAAATAAAGATTTTTTCAATAATTTTGATTTTTTCAATAAATTAGCATACATTTTCTCCTTCTTCTACTACCACTCCTCAAGTTTTAAAAAAAGAAGAAAACGAAAGGAAAAAGACATTCCTTTAACTTGACATAGTCAAGAAAAACATAATCTCAAATTGATAAAATTGAAAATATTTTGGTGCAGGCAATATTATACCCACATCACCATTGTGCAAATTGAGGCTTTGTGAGGGCAAGCGATTTATCCTCATGTAAAAATGAATGTGGCAATAAACTTCATACCAAGGTATTCTGAGTTGAAGGCTCAGATTTTTTCCTCATTACCATTCTGTAGCCTGTTAATGAATGAAATCTAAAAGCTATTTGAAGCTTACCTTTAAACTACTAACATAGCCCAAGGTGCATCTTTTCTCACCAACAGAAGTGAGAGAGAACAATTAACTGGCATTTTTTTGCAGTTATAGTAAAAATGCCTTAACAGTGCTGTGTTATCTTGTGATAATGAGGCCATTTAAGTGTGTCACATTTTCATTTTCAACTTTATGTTCATTTTAATTACTTTCATTGGAACACACACTCTCTAAACTTTCTTTCCTTTTTTTTTTTTAAACACATGCCTTGCTAATCAAAATGCTTGATTCATTAGCACTGTCGGTAGTTTCAGCAGACATGTTATTCATACAGTAAATTTCAGCAACTAGTTCTAGCACAGCAACTGCTGATTGCTAATGTTAGCCATAATGGTTTTTTAAGTGTCTTCGGAAAGTCAGATAAGAACGTTTATTATATCAGGCAGCTACCTAACTCAGTAGTACACTCATGCCATCTATTGGCAAGTTATATGAGATCAGCAATGAAATTAAGTGTGCAAAAAAAAAAAAAAAATGGTTGCTCATACTAATTCCACTGAGTCAAGCTGTCAGATTCAGAAGTAAAGAAAATACATGATTGCAATGAAAGTTTCACTGGGAGGACCAAACTTGACAAACTGGGGAACATAGAGGAAAAGCAGATACCATGGCATAGGACCTCAAGCTTATGAAACATTAGGATTGGTTGAAGGTCCTAGAGAACTGAGGACATATGTCATGCAATCTTTATGGGCCTCAGTTTCTCATCTATGAATTGAATAGGTTAGATTAGAAGATAGACTTTTCAATTATTTCCCAGATCTATATCTATGTCTCCAAATATAAAACCTCAAGGAAAAATTGAAAGCAATGGATAGGTTTAAGAAAGGCAGATTTTCATACAGAAAAAAATTTCCTAACAATTGAAACAACTCCACAGTGAAAAAGTGGGATTTGGAAGATAGTCAATTTTGGTTCATTGGGTATCTTCTAACAAAAATACTATTAAAAACAACTGAATAAAATGTTATTGTAATTTTATGCATTATACACAACATACTGTCCTTGAATAGAATTTTTAATCTTTGAAACTTCAGTAATTAAGTCAACTTGTACTAAAAGCTTCAGTTCCAGGTGCATAGGATCATCAATCTAGAAATGCAAGAGAAGTCAGACATGATCTAGCCCTGGAGAATTTTCTTGGAAGATTTGCAAATGTTTTGTTCAATTTTTTTCTAATATAGGAGCATTTGGATGCTGATAAGTTTGGGAATGGCTCAGTAAGTTGTGGTATATGAACATAATGTAATGTTACTTTTCTATAAGAAATGATCAAGAGGATAAGTTCAAGAAAAGCCTTGAAAGACTTACATACATGAATTAATTTTAACTGAATTGAGTAAAACAAAAAGAACATTGTACACAACAACAACAAGATTATGTGATAATCAACTAGGATGGACTTGGATCTTTTCAACAATGAGATAATTCAGGCCAAATCTAATAATCTTGTGAGGGAGAGAGAGCAATCTGCATCCAAAAAGAGGACTATGGGGAATGAATGTGAATCATAACATAGTATTTTCACCTTTATTGTTTTTGTATTCTTGCTTAATTTCCCTTTTTGTTTCTTTTGTGATCTAATTTTTCTTGTGCAGCATGAGAAATATGGAAATATTTTTTTAGAAGAATTACACATGTTTAATCTGTATTGGATTATTTGCTGTCTAGAAGAGGTAGAGATTGGAAGAGAGCTAAAATATAGAAAATAAGATTTTTCAAGAGTGAATCTTGAAAACTATTTTTACATATAATTTGGGAAAAAAAACCCAGTCAAAGAAACAAAAGTAAATAAATAAATATAAATTGGGACTATTTAAGGAATTTCACCTTCTGCTTATCTGGCTATTTATATTTTTATAAATATTCTTCCATTTCAATTTGATTGTCAGATTTTATCTGAGAACAGAATTGCTCTCTCTCTCTCTCTCTCTCTCTCTCTCTCTCTCTCTCTCTCTCTGTCTCTCTTTTTTTGCTTAGGCTGAAGCATAATAAATTCTGCTCCAGTTTTTTTTTTCTTTTTTTACCCTTACTCTGTATGTATCTCTTTGTTTCAAATGCATTTCTTGTAAACAACATATTATAAGATTATGTTTTTAATGCATTCTGCTATTTGCTTCCCATTTTATGAGGGAGTTCATCCCATTGACATTTAGTTATGATTACCAGCTCTGTATTTCTCTCCATCCTATTTTCTCACCTGTATATACTTTTGTTCTCCCTTTCCACTCTGTCCTTACTTAGTAGTTTTGTTTCTAACCTACTCTACTCTTTAGCTGTCCTCCCTATCACCCTTTCTCCCTTCTCTTACCCCTTTCCCCTCCTGCTTCCTTATAAGATTAAATAAAATTCTATAACCAAGTGAGTGAATATGATATTCCTTCTTTGAGCCAAAAATAATGAGATAAACTTCAGTAAATGCTCATCACCCTCTCTTTTTTCCATCTCTTGTAATATACCTTTTGTGACTCTTCATGTTACTGATTTGTCATGAAGATTAGTCTTAGGCTCTTAAGCACCTTGAAGGAAATATATAATGGAAATTATTCTCGAGCATTCCTTGAAGTAATGTTCACTCTTCTTGATCCCATTTGGGTTTTCTTGGCCAAGATTCTTTGCCATTTCTGTCTGCAGCCTTGATATCTTTCCTTTGTATCCTTTTCCACTCCTATGATCATTATCTTAGCCCAGGATTTCATCGTTTATTGCTCAGGGATCCTCAAATTTTTAAAATAGGGGGACAGTGGTCCCTCAGACTGTTGGAGGTCCTGCTATTACCTGCCTTTTGCTCTTCATCCAGTACAACCTTTTTTCCACCCCTTAATTTATTTTTTCTTTGATATCATCATATCAGAGTCCATCCATGTATGTCCCATCCAACTGCCCCAATAACAGCTACAGTTCTCAAATGTTACAGGTATCATTTTCCCATATAGGGATATAAAAGTTCAACCTTTAAATAACATATTTTAGTCCCATTTATTTTTCCGTACTTCTCTTGAGACGTGTTTGAAGATCAAATTTTATATTTAGTTCTGTTTTTTTTTCAATATAAATGATCTGAGAGTCTCTAATTTCATTAAAGATTCATCCCCCCCCCCCCCAAAGATGATGTTCAGTCTCATTAGGTAGTTAATCCTTGATTGTATACACAGGCTCTTTGCCTTCCAGGATATGATATTCCAGGCCCTCTGATCCTTCAGTGTAGACATTGCCAGATCCTGTATAATCCTCCCTTTTCCTTGATATTTAAATTGTTTTTGTCTGACAGCTTGCAGTATTTCCCCGTGTAGTTTGGAGTTTTTCAACATTATTTCCTGGGGTTTTGCTTGTGTGATCTCTTTCAAGCAGTGATCAATAAATTTGTTTCCCACTCTGTTTCTGACATATAAGGGCAGTTTTCCTTGATGATCTTTTGAAGAATGCTATCCAGACTATTTTAAAATCATGGACTTCAGGGGGACTGGTAGTTTTTAAAGCAATCTTGAATCTATTTTCCAGGTTGGCTATTTTTAAATGAGTTATTTTACATATTCTTCCATTTTTTCTTTGTTTTTAGTTTGTTTGATTCTTGATGCCTTGTGGAGTTATTGTTAGCTTCCATTTGCCCAATTCTAGTTTTTAATATATGATTTTCTTCAGCTAGCTTTTGTATTTCCTTTTCCATTTAATTAATTCTACTTTTCAAGGTGTTTTCTTCAGCGGACTTTTTTTTTTTCATTTGGCCTATGATATTTTTTAAAGAATTGTCTTCCTTTTCCAAGCTGTCAACTCTTTCTTGCATACCTCTCTTTTCTTTTCTCCTCTTATTTGTCTTTTTAAGTTTTTATGAGTACTCCCAAGGAGCCTCTTTAATCTTGAGATCAATTCCTATCACTCTTTAGATTTCCTCTATGGAGATTTTGTTCTTTTCTAGGATGGTGTTTTGGTCTTTCCTCTCATTATAGTAACTTTCTATGGTCAAGATTCTTTTCTGTTTCTTGCTCATTTTTTTTTTCTTTCTTCCTCACTCCTTTTCTGCCTTTTATGGTCAAACTCTGTTCCTGCAGTTAAGGGACCTTGGCTTTGTGCAAAGAGACTGCTTATGTTTGGTATGTTGTTCACAGCAGTATAGCCCAAACTGCTCTCTCCAAGACACGGCCTGGTTTCCCAGGCTGGAAATTTGTCAGGGGCCTATTGTGTCTAATATTTGCTCACATCAAGGGACAGCCTTTCCTGCTCTCTATGGGGAATATTCTGATTTTCTAAATGGTACTTTCTTTTCTGAGCTGGGACTTCTGAGTAAGGGACAGAGCCTTACTGCTCTGCTGTGCTTTTCTACTGAGCCAGGATAGAGGGAGGGGCCAGTTCTTGATTTGCTGTGATAAAGGCACCTTCAGTGGTTTTTCTGGACACCATTTGTGCCGGGCTCAACATCCCTTTCACCCCAATGAAACTGACCTTTCTGACATCCCTTCCAATCTGTCTTGAGCTGGAGAGTAGTTTCATTTTTTTTCAATCTCTGTTTAAAAGTTTGGTTTTATGTGGTTTTCAAAGTAAACTGGGAAAGCTCGAGCAGCTTCCTGGCTTCACTTTGCCATCTTGATTCCCAAGACTGTTTATTGGTAATTATGAAATTTTTGCAGAGATAGAGAAGAAGTGGGGATAAATTGTGCCATAGCAAATCAGAGAGCAAGTATTTATCAACTATTGGCAATCAACGAGCATTTCTAAAGGAATTACTATGTTCACTGTACCAAGCATTGAGGATAGGTAGAAAGCTTAAAAAAAAAAAAAGACCATTTTCTATCTTCAAGTACGTTTTAATTGTGATGTTCAGGCTAGCTTTCTGAAGGTCCTTTGGAAGACCTTGGTCTCAGCAGGATAGACACCATGAGAATGGATAAAGTCTAGAATTTTTATTGTCTCCTTCATATCCCCATTACAGTCTGTGTCTGTTACAGTCTGATCCTGTTTCAGCCTGTGTCTCTCCCTGTCTCCTCCTGCAATCTGTGAATCTGCCAGTCTGACCCAGTCTTGCTCTTAGTGCAGGAGGAAGAAGAGCCACCAGGAGGATGGTCATTTCCAGTCCTTCTCAGCCCTTATATAGCTTAGTAAAATTATATCATTACAGCATACTGAATATGTGTAAACTAGAGAACCATTATATCACCATACTAAGTACTAAGTATATATGTGAACTAGAAAACCATCATCTCATCAATTGCACTGAGTTAACACCTTGTTTCAAGTATACTTCTCCAGTTTAATTTTAATTTTAATGTATGATTTTCTTCAGCTATTTTTTGTATCTTTTTTTCCCATTTGATTAATTCTACTTTTCAATGTGTTATTTTTTTTTTACATTTTATTGAGGGAGACAGTAATTCTCTTTGTACAAAATATATAGAACAAAAATAGAAGCTAATCTGAGTAGAAGGAATAAATGTTAGGATGGGGAGGCAATAAAAAAAACATCTCCTGAAAAAAAAATGGAACTTGAGCTGGGTCTAACAGAATGCCAGTCAGGCTCTTAAAGGGAGTTAAAACAGCAGAACATTTCAGACAGAGGCAATCACAAAAATGTAGACTCAAGTGCTGGAATGTTGCTTTTTTAGTGGACAGAAACCTGGATTATAGTTTATGTAAAGTGATTAAAGAATTAGAAAATTGGAAAGTAGGAGAAGCCAGGTCATGAAAGGGCAGACGCCTAGACATTAGAAGAATAAGAAAAGAAACTTAAGACATAATTTCCACCAGTCACATAATTCTACTAACTTCCCCCAGTTCCACTAATACTTGGGTTAATACACTATCCTGGTTGAAATTATTTTTTTTAACTGCTGTCCAACACAAAGAACTTCTTGAAACATGATGTTCTTGTGGCTTCTTTAAAGTCAGTTTTAAAGACAACCAGAAACTTTTATCTGGGAGCTCAGTAGGTAACATTCCCTTTATATGTACTTCATACTTTCACCAGCACATAGACATTCTTTGCTTCTGAAGGCTCAAGGAAGCATTTTGCACTGAGATTAGGGAGGGATATTTTTCAGTCCCCAGAGGGTTAGGTTTATAAATGTCTGATTCCTTTCTAAACTGGAGAAAATGAGATCAAGAAGGTTTTTGTGTTTTTAAATAGCAACTCTGTATGTTACTTTTAGGTGTTGACATAAGACAGGCTAAGACCTGAAAGACACCCAGGGGCCATTTGGTTGTATTACTGACATCTTTTGTGAGCTGTGTCCTGCTCTAGAATAAGGCTTTTTCTAGTGTAGATATGGTTTAAAGGGCACCCTGTGCTAAGGAAAGATACAAGTTCCAGAGTTTCCCACAATAGAACTGATAATGACTTCCTCAATATGAAGATCTTCTTGACTTTATTGTTACAAATAGAATTCTATGCCTCTTTTGGGTATAAAGACCTATCTAGCAAATGGGTCTATATTACCTTCCTCTAAAACATTTAATTCTTTAAGATCATCTGAGGGGCAGTGTATAAGAAGCTGTTTCTACTGTCTGTGTGAACCTGTAGAACTGACAATTTTTTCAATGTTCAGTACTAAAAGGGATTAGCCTGAAAAAGGAACTTTCTCATCTGGAAATACCAACAGCCATGAAATCATAGGTCAAGTTCACATGCCTCTATGACCCCAATACTAAAATTTTTTAAATGGTTTAATTACAATGCATAAAACTAGCATTCTTTAATCTCCATTGAATTGTATTTATAATCCTAACAGCTAGTTAAATTTTTTATAATAAAGTAAGAGAAGCAATGGGATATAATGAACATGATATGAGTCAAGAAAACTAGGATCCCAGTCCTAACTCAAACATTAATAAAATTTTAATCATATCTATTTTTTAAAAATATATGCAAAGATAGTTTTCAACATACACACTTGCAAATTTTTGTGTTCAAAATTTTTGCTCCCTCTCTTCCCACTATTCCCTCTCCTAGATGGTGGTAAATCAAATATATGTTAAACAAGTGCAATTATTCTATAAATATTTCCACAAATATTATGCTGCACAAGAAAAATCAGATCAAAGTGGGGAAAGATGAGAAAGAAAACAAAAAGCTAGCAAACAAGCTAAAAAATAGGTAAAAATACTATGCTGTGATCCACATTCAGGCCCTATAGTCCTCTCTCTGAGTGAAGATGGTTTTCTCCATCACATGTCTATGCAAATTGGCTGGAATTAACTCATTTTTGAAGAGTCATGTCCATTAGAATTGATCATCTCCAAATCTTGTTATTGCTGTATACAATGCACTCTTGATTCTATTCACTTCACTTATCATTTTATATAAGTCTCTTAAAGCCATTCTGAAATTACCTCATCTTCAATATTCCATAACATTCATGAATATAATCACTTATTCAGACAACTGATAAGCTGTTGGAATCTTTACAAACTGCTAACTCGTTAGAGTTGATAGATTATTGACCTGATCTTACAAGAAGATGTTTGGGCCAGAACCTGAAACAAGGTACTAAGTAGAACTAATTAATACAATGCTTGTGTTTGCACCTTTACTCATTGGAGTTCACAAGTTTGGGAAATTTCAGGGTTTAGTATGAGATATCTGAATCCACACCTCCCTTGAAGCTCTTAGGGCCAGAGAGCACTATGGGAGAAAACCCATAATCCCATTCTCTCAGAAGAGTCATATATATATATATATATATACCAGTGAAGAGTGATTCATTTGGGAATATTTTCCACTTGGCTGGCTGGTGGCGGAAGAAGAGTTTTCAGAGGAAGAAGCTATGAGTCGAGAGTTCAGTGAAGATTGAGAAGGCTCTCTCAGGGGCAAGACAGATTCAACTTGGTGCTGGCTCTGGAGGCTGAAGAAAGGAGAGGCACAGGCTGAAGGATCCCACAATTCCTCTCTCTCGTATAAAAGAAACAGACAGAGGCTTTTGGACAGATTTCAACAGAATTACATGAAGAGTGGAGCTGGATTGAAGGCTGAAGAAAGCAGAGACAGAGGCTGAAGGACAAAACTTTTGGATTTGGAGATATTCGGAGGGAGCTCTTGGAACCAAGCAGAGAGAGAGGCCTCAACTAACCAGGCTACTTTGGAAGGAGAAAATAAATATTTGTATTTTTACCAGCTGGCTGCATTTGGGGTAATTATTGATCTGAACTGATACTAAGGCTGCCTCCAAGAAAAGCTCCCCCCGGGAAACCTGCTCTCACCCCCAGAGAGAATCATCATCTTTTATATTATTATATTGAAGAAAAAGATCGCCACAATAAGCATCCGCACAGTTGCCAGTTCCTTGAGATTACAAAAAAAAAAAAAAGTTACAAATATTTTTGCACAAATAGGTTATTTTCCCTTTTTATGATCTCTTTGGGATACAGTCCTAGTAGAGACACTGCTGGATCAAAAGAAATGCACAATTTGATAGCTCTTTGAGCATAGCTCCATATTGCTCTCCAGAATGCTTGGATAAATAAATTCACAATTCCACCAACAATGTAGTGTCCCAGTTTTCCCACATCCCCTTCAACATTCATCATTATCTTTTCCTGTCATTTTAGCCAATATGAGAAATATATAGTGGTACATCCAAGTTGTTTTAATTTGCATTTCTCTGATCAATGTATTTTAGAAATGGAACTTTTATCAGAACTCTTAGATGTAAAGATTTTTTACAGTTTTCTGCTGCCCTTCTAATCTTATCTATTTTTTTCCTATAAAAACTCATTACCTTAATTTAATAAAACATTATCCATTTTATATCCCATTATGTACTCTAGTTTTTCTTTGGCCACAAATTCATTTTTTCTTCACAGATATGAGAGGTAGACCATCTTTTGTTCTTCTAAATTGTATATTGTATCACTCTTTATATCTAAATCATGAACTTATCTTGGTATAGAGTTTTGGACAATACTTCTTTCCTGCCATACTATTTTCCAATATTCCCAGGAATTTTTGTCAAATAGTGAGATCTTATCCCAAAACTGGAATCCTTGATTTTATCAAACACTAGATTATTATAGCCACTGAATATTGGGTTTTGTGAAGCTAACCATGCTATTTCTTAGCTGATACCAAAAGGTTTCTCTGACTGCTGCTTTATAATACACTTTTAGCTTTGGTAAAACTAGGCCATCTCCACTTGCATTTTTCATTAATTCCCTTGAAATTCTTGAAATTTTGCTCTTTCAGATGAATTTTGTTATTACTTTTTCTAGCTTTGTAAAGTAATTTCTTGGCAATATCATTGGTATGAAACTGAATAAGTATAATAATTTAGGTACAATGGTCATTTTTATTATATTAGCTGAGCCTACCATGAGCACTTGATATTTCTCCAAATGTTTAGATATGCTTTATTTGTGTGGAAAATGCTAATACAATTGTGTAATTGTATTTATAAAGTGCCTGACTTTGCCTTGGCAGGAAGAATCCCAAGTATTTTATATTATCTACAGTTATTTTAAGTGGGATTTCTCTTTGCATCTCTTGCTGCTAAATTTTGTTGATTATAAAATAGAAATGCTGATGATTTATGTGGATTTATTTTATATCTTGCAACTTAGCTAAAGTTGTTAATTGTTTCTAGTTGTTGTTTAATTGATTCTGTAGGATTCTCTGAATATAAAATCTGATTATCTGCCAAGAGTGATAATCTGTTTTCTTTATTACCTATTCTAATTCCTTTAGTTTCTTTTTCTTCTGTTATTGCTAAAACTAAAATTTCTAATACAATATTGAATAGTAATGGGGATAATCAGTAATCTTGTTTCACCCCTGACCTTACCAGAAATGTTTCTAATTTATGCCCATTATATTTGATGCTTGCATATTTAAAACCAACAGGTTTTAAATCGATGTTAGTGATCATTTTAAGGAAAACTCCTTTTAGTTCTATGGTCTTTAGGGATTTAGCAGGAATTGGTGTGGGGTATTTTTCAATTATTTTTTCTGTATCTATTGAGTTAATCATATGATTTCTGTTACTTTGATTAGTTTATGGTCAATTATGCTAATAACTTTCTTAATACTCAACCAGCCCTCCATTCTAGGTATAAATCCTACTTATTCGTGTCATACCATCCTGGTGATAACTTGCAGTAAATTCTTTGCTAAGATTTTATTTAAATTTTTTTCCATCAGCATCCATTATGAAAATTGGTGTATGATTTTCTTTATCTGTCTTTACCCTACCTGGTTTAGGTATCAGTACCATATTTGTATCATAAAATGAATTTGGCAGAACTGCTTCTTTCCCTATTTTTCCAAATAATATATTTTTTATTTTTTTATTTTTAATATTTTTAGAATTAATTCATTTTTGTTTGTTTTTACTGAGGCCATTGAAGTCAAGTTACTTGCCTAGGATCACACAGCTAGTAAGTATGAAGTGTCTGAGACCAGATTTGAACTTAGGTCCTCCTGACTTCAGAGCTGGTCTTCTATCCATTGCACCATCTAGCTGCCCCTAGAATTAATAATTTTTTAAATGTTTGGTAGAATTTTCTTATAAATCTATAATGCCTTGGACATTTTTTTTTCTTAGGGAATGGATTAATATTTTTTTCAATTTTTTTTCCTAAAATGGGACTATTTAAGTAATTTATTTTCTACTCTATTAATCTGGACAATCTATATTTTTGTAAGTATTCTTCCATTTCACTTAGATTATCAGATTTATTGGCATAATGTTGGGCAAAATAGCTCCTAATTATTGCTCTAATTTCCTATTCATTTGTGGAAAGTTCACCCTTTTTATTTTTGATACTAGCAACTGAATTTTTTTTCTTTCTTTTTTCTAATCAAATTAACTAAAAGTTTATCTATTTCATTAGTTTTTTTTTTTTTCATGAAACGAAATCTTAGCTTTGTTTATTCATTCAATGGCTTTCTTACTTTCAATTTTATTAATGTCGCCTTTTATTTTCAGAATTCCAAATTAAGCATTTAATTGGAAGTTTTTAATTTGTTCTTTTTCTACTTTCTTTAGTTGCATGCCCAATTCATTGATTTTTTTCCCTGTATTTTATGCAGGTACACATCTAGAGACATACAATTTTCTCTAAAAACTGTTTTGGCTACTTCTCATAAATTTTGGTATGTTATCTCATTATTGCCATTGTCTTGGATGAAATTATCAATTGTGCCTATTATTTATTGTTTCAACTACTCATTTATTTAGGATTAGATTGTTTGGTTTCCAATTAATTTTTCTCTATTTTTCCCTTACTCTTTATTACATGTAATTTTATTGCATCATCATCTAGAAAAGATGTATTTACTATTTTTACTTTTCTGCATATTTGATTATGCTCTAATACATGGTCAATTTTTTATATAGGTTGTATATACTGCCAAGAAAAAATATATTCATTCTGTCTTCATTCAATTTTCTCCATAGGTCTATCATATCTAAATTTTCTAAAATTGTTTTCCTCAACTTCTTTCTTATTTATTTTGTGGTTTGATTTATCTAGTTCTGATAGAATAAGGTTGATATCATCTACTAGTATTGTTTTGCTGTTTTTTTTTTTTCTTGCAGCTGTTTTAATCTCATAACTTGAATGTTTTACCACTGGGACACATATGTTTAATGTTGAAATTATTTCATTATCTATGGTACCTTTTAGAAAAAATGTAGTTTCCTTCCTTATTTTTTTTTTTTTTTGATTGGATCTATTTTTGCTTTTGTTTGATCTGAGATTAGGGTTGCTAGCACTGCTTTTCTTATTTTCTGATGAATCACATTAGATTCTGCTCCAGTCTTTTACTTTTACACTATATGTATCACTTTGCTTTAAAGGCGTTTCTTGTAAACAATATATCGTAGGATTCTGGCTTTTAATCACATCTTCTGTCCAGTTTTGTTTTATGGGAGAGTTCATCCTATTCACATTCACAGTTAAAATTATTAACTCTGCATTTCCGAATCACCTTATTTTCCCCAAGTTATAATTTTCTCTTTCCCTTCTCCTTTCCTTTCTCTCCAGTATTTTGATTATGACCACCACTTCCCTCAATCAGTCTTCCTCTTCTAGAGCCCACTTCCCTTTCTTATCCCTTTCTCCTTCTACTTCTGGTTTTCCTTCTATTTGCCTCCCCTTCTCCTTTCCTCTTTCCTCTCCCACTTCCTCCTAAGTTGAGACAAGTTTCTCTATCAAACTAAATATGCCTTATATTCTCCCTCTGAGTCAAATCTGATAAGATTAAGATTCACACAATATTCTTCCCCTTTTTTCTTTCCCTCAATTGTAATAAATCTTTTTTGCCTCTTCAAGTGATATAATTTACCCCATTTTACGTCCCCTTTTCTCTTCTTCCAGTATAATTCCTTTTTCATTCCTAGTTTTTTTTATATCATCAAAATAAAGTCAAATTATACTCACACCCTTGAAGTATATTGCTGATAAAGATAAAGTTTTCAAGAGTTTAAACCTATCACCTTCTGTATATAAATGTCAATATTTTAACCTTTAAGAAAAAAATAATTTTTTTCCTTTCCTTTTTTACCTTTTTATGTTTCTCTTGAGTTCTGTAATTGAAGATCACATTTCTGTTCATATCTGTTCTTTTCATCAAAAATAAATGAAAATCCCCAATTTTATTGAATGTGTTCATTTGTCCTAAAATATAATGCTTAATTTTGCTAGATAGGTGATTTTTGCAGGATACGTTTCTATGTCCTTAAGAATATCATATTCCAGGCTCTTCAATCCATTAAAGTAGAAGCTGCTAGGTCTGGGGTTATCCTGATTGTGGCTCCTCCATGTTTGAATTTTTTCTTTTATGTTGCTTGCAGTATTTTCTCCTCGGTCTGATAATTCTGAAATTTAGCTCTGATATTACCTTACCTTTTCATTTTGAGATCTCTTCAAGGAGGTGTTTGGTGGATTCTTCCAACAACTATTTTACCCTCTGGTTTTAGGACATCAAGGCAGTTTTCCTTGATGATTTCTTAAAAGATATTGCTTAGGCTTAGGCTCTTTTTCTTTCTTTTTTTTTCTTTTTTTTGTTGTGTGTGTGTGGGGGGGAGGTTAATGTTTAAATTATCTCTCTTAGATTTATTTTTCAGATCAATCATTTTTTCAGAAGACATATTTAACATTTTCTTCTATTATTTTTATTTTTTTGGGGGGGTTGTTTGACACGATGTCTCATTGAGTCATTACTTCCATTTTTTCAATTTTAATTTTTAATGAATTATTTTCTTCCGTTAGCTTTTTTAACCTCCTTTTGCATTTAATCATTTGAACTTTGAAATGAGTTTTGTGCATTAGATTTTTTTTTCATTTCACCAATTCTATTTATTTAATAATTCTATTATTGTTCTCTGTTTCTATTTTACCAAATCTATTTTTAAGAATTATATTTCAAATAATTTCCTTTTCCAAACTCTCCTACAAAGCTCTCATATCCTTTCCCCATTTATCTTTTAACTCTTTTTAAAGAACCTTGTTGAATTCTTCCAAGAGATCCTTGAGAGATGAAGACCAACCTATATCAACTTTTGAGGTTTTGTCTAGAGATGGTTTGCTTTTAGTGTTCTTGGGGTTTGAGGTCTGTTTTTCCCAGTCTCCATAAATACTTTCTATGATCAGAAATCATTTTGCTTTTTTATTTTAAAGGTCAGCATTTAGGGAAAAGGGGAGATTGTCCCAAGCTTACTCTACAAGCAGCAGCAACTTCATGCTGCCCTGGGGCTGGTGCTGCTGACTTCCTTCCTGTTCTAGGTAAGTGTGGCTAAGTCCAGCATTATGCTGGGATCCAGCAACTTACTATGTACCTTCAGTACTGGATTGGAAGTGTCACAGCTAGTCGACTGATACACTGGTTTCTGTACCCAGACAGAATAGCCAATGCTGCTGTATTTTGAATTAGAGCCTCTCACTAGATCCCCCTTGCTATGGAAGCCTCTTCACTATGGCTTTCAATTCTACATCTGCACTGCATGCCTCTCCCCCATACCTGACTGAGACAGACCTTTTCTGAAGCTCTTACAAAATATCTTCTCCTGGAAATTTGTCACACTACATATGTTTGTAGGTTCTGTCACTCCAATACCAGTTCATATTTGCGAACTGGTGTTGATCTGAGAGAAGCCAGTAAGAGTTCAGGGAAAAAAAAAAAAAACCTCGTCTCCTCTCCCTCATCTTGAATCTGTTCCTAATTAGCTTTTGGATATTGAACCACTCATTTAGCCTCAGTAGTCTGAATTGTAAAATGGGACAGATAATAGTACTTGCCCTACAAAATGATTATAGACATCAGGTCTGAGAATAAATGCAAAATGCTTTGGAAGTCTTAAAGAACTCTAGATGTGAGAGTTACAATTATTGCCCAATTAATAGAAGTGTGCCTCCATTAACAATGAGTTCCAACATTGTTTGACTTATAGGGAAAAAAAAAGTTTGCCAAAAATTGGAAGGGATGCCACATGTTTGAGGAATAAAACTTTCACTTATTTCCATTTCAGGATAATATGGAGAAGCATAACTGCCTAAATATCTGCCCACTCACGCAGTCATTGCCTAGCAAGTTCATAAATCAAAGTTAATTAAGCTGAAGCATCAGTTTTGATGGGACTAAAATTTTCACTTATATATCTAATAATGAATAATTGTAGGTCATTTCTTTATCAGGAAAGACATGTGCCATTATAATTCGATTAATCTTTGTAGAAAGTACTAAACTAAGGTTATACAAGTCAATTAAACTATTTTTTATTAAATAACCTAAAATGAATACTAATCCACAGTTGGCCCCAGAGTCCTAGCTGTGGTACTTTCACACTGAAAACCTCTTTTTACTTTCAGTAAAAAATTACCTAGAACAAAGCATGATCACAAGCCAAATTCTGTGATATAGTTTTATTTCTGGATTTTATGTACTGACAGTCTTTCATTCTATATCTACAGAGAAAAATACCATGGAAAAGAAAAGTATATTGAAAGACTTTCAAACTAATTCAGTTGACAAAGACTTCTGTATCATTCTCTTGATTCATATTTCAATTTTCTACAAAATTCCTAGGTCATAGAATTATAGCTTTAAAGCTATAGTTTGTTAAGTCATTATTTCAAAATGCCCCCTTGTGACCCTATTATTTTAGGTATCTTTTCCAAAATATAATAGGTCTTGAAATTAGTTTCTATATTCCTTCCAGCTGTAACACTTGTGCCCATAATAATCATCAGAAGTTGGCAATGGTCACCACATCTGAAAAATTTGGGGGTAGTTTCCTATTGTACCCTGGAGAGATGTCTAAAACAAAGTGGCACCTAATCTAGCATTATGTGGTCAGGTGTGAATTCAGATGCTTCGGTTTTTCTTTAACTTTTATTAGAGAATTTTTTTTAATAGCCAGTCATTTCTATCAGCATTTCTTAACTCTCAATAAATGCTTTTGTATTCCCTTACCCTATAACTGTTAATTTATATAATGATTGACTTGTTTCAATATTTGTAATGGTGCAGACAGAGAAGTATTACCTACAGTTGAGCACTCTACATTATTTTCTTTTCTTGTCAAATAATGTTATCTAATATGTCTTTATCACCATGAAGTATTTCAAAGAATCTACACCTATCATGTCATTTTTATTAACTAACAGCTATTCTTTCAATCTTATCAATCCTTCCCATCTTACATATGTAGATCATCCTTATAAATTCATTTTCTTTGATTTTACTTATCCTCTTTTAAAAAGCAAAATAATATAAAAATATGAGATAAAAAAGATACAAACAGATAAGGCAGAGAGAGGAGAGACAACTGAAGAATGAAAGGGAAGGAAAGATAGAAAGAAGGAAGGAAGGAAAGAAGGAAGGAAGGGAAAGAAAGAAGGAGGGAGGGAAAAAGGAAGGAAGGAAGAAAAGAAGAAAGGAAGGAAGGAAGGAAGGAAGGAAGGAAGGAAGGAAGGAAGGGAAAGAAAGAAGAGAAAGAAGGAGGGAGGGAAGAAGGAAGGGAGAGACAGGACATTCACCAGTTACCTCTTCTATGTACTTGATTCAAAATAATTCTTTTCATTTACTAACTCATTTTAAGTGCAGTATCAGCTCTGATTTATCTTTCTTCCTCATTAACATAATTCAGTCCCTAACTTCCTTCAAAGCTCAACTCAGGTGACAATTCCTAAATTTGATCTTTCCTCATATCTCCAAGAGATTTCTCCCCTTTCCCATTTGAAATTATTTTTGCATATACCTTGTGTTGATTCATCATATTGTTCTTTTGCTCTATGGATTTTTTTCCATTTCACTATTTTTTTTTTTACTGAGTTATTTTCTTTTTCCAATTCACAAATCCTACTTTCTTGGGAGTTCTTTATCTTTTCCAATTCATAAATCCTGCTTTCCTGAGAGTTCTTTATCTTTTCCAATTCACAAATTCTGTTTCCCTGCACTTCCTGAGAGTTCTTTACCTTTTCAAATTCACATTTCAGGAAGTTGTTACTCTCTTGCATAGCTTCCCTTTCCTTTCCCCATTTTTCTTCTAGCTCTCTTTTAAGATTTTTTATAGTTTCTTCTAGGAGAGACTTTTGTGTTGGTGAACAGGTTATACCCCCCTTTGGGGTTTTATCTGGAAACTGTCTGCTATTAGTCTCCTCAGGGTTGAAAACCTGTTCTCTTTCTGTATAGAAGCTATGGATCGTCCTTTTGATTTTTTTACTCATTTTTTTAAAGCCTGTAGGGGTCTGCCTTTAGGGCAAGGAGGTTACTAGATTCCTCTGCAGAGCAGGGATAGGTATATGGACAGTATGCCCATGCCAACTGGCTGCAAAGAGTGACTGAGCTGCAGGGGTGCTCTGGGCAAAGCTCCACATTGGAAGTGACTAGGCCTGGGTATTATTGGCTGAGCTGCAGAAGTGTCCTGCGAGGATCCCCTCTGGGGGATTAGTGACTGCCTTGAGGCTAGAGGCTGAGCAGAGAAAATATCACTGCCCCATCCGCCTGCAAAAGCCCGCTTTGGGTATTAGTAGTTGCCCTACTCCTTACAGCACCCAGAAGTGTCTCTACCTAGGGAGTGTAGTTGAGCTGGGGAAATTCCACTTCCCCAAGCCAAGCCCCCCAACTGTACAGATTAGAGGCTGTCCTGGGCTGCATCCCTCTGAGGTGCAGATTTGTGACTGCCCCCACAAAAGCCCCTGGACCTGGATGGGCACAGCCAGCTCCTGTCAGGCTCTGGCATCCTTCAGTGTACCTTCTACTCTAGGCTCTAACTTCTCTGCTGGTCCACTACTCCATAACCAAAGCAAAGCAGTCAGCCTATGGCAGAGAGCTCTCTGTAAACCTTCCAACTATGGAGACTGCCCCTGCTCCTGGATCTCCCTGCCTGCACTGGTCTGTTCCCCAGCTTAGGACAAACCTTTTATGGTGATCTTCTAGATTATCTTCAGCTGGTGAGTTGTTGCACTTCCAGTCTTCATGTATTTTACCAGTAAAGCCCTATTTTTGAGGCTGAACTTAATAATTGGTAGTGAGGGTATGAGAGAGGCTCAGAAAGTCATGTGTGCCTTCTCCACCATCTTAGTTCCCTTTACAAATTTTTCTAAATTGTGACTAGGTCAATCCATTTTTACATTAAAAGAATGTTAAACAGAGCCCCTCTCAACTTTTCATTTTATAATATTTGTGAATTTCAGGGTGTGAGTTAAATCTTTAGATAATTATTCTTTGTAGCAACAGGACCAAAATTTACAAATAAGAATTCAAAGGACTAATGACTATTAATTGATTCAGTACATTTAAAAAGTCCAAATAATGAAAGTAAAGATAAGTTGGAAATTTTTATGTCTCCAATAAGATCTGATCATTCCACTCCCTCCAAAAATTTCACAAGTGAATGCAGTTCTTTATAAGCACAGAGCATGGTTATGAACAAGCTGCAGTAAAAGAAGAAAGAAAGATGAGTTTATGGAGTAGATAGCATAGTTAGGAATAGCTATGTGACACAGTTATCAGACTGCTGGGCATAGAGCCAGGAATTTCTGAATTAAAATCTGGCCACAGGCAAGCATTGAGCTGTATTATCCTAAAAATGTCACTTAACCAAGTTTTCCTCACTTTCCTAATCTGTAAGGTAAGCAGGAAAGGTAAATGACAGACCACTCCAATTTCTTTACCAAGAAATCCTCAAATGGGATAATGCATTGTTGGAAATTACTGAACAAAAAGAAATGGCTGGCCTAAACTGAGCATAGAGTACACGGGGAGGATATTTCATGTTTGTTTTAAATGGAAGAAGAGGTTGGAAAATTTGCTTGGAGCCAGATGATGTGAACATTTGAATTTCCACGTAAGAGATATAAACTTTGAAACTTTGGAAATTGTAAGGCATTGCTAAAAAAAGTTATCTGTGTCTTTGGTAAGAAAAAAATAATAAAATAGAGTTATATTGAAAAAAAATGTTTCTAAGCACATGGATAGGAAAATTTATTGGACTCCTCCACCCATTTTTTCCATTTAAGATTCACATGGTCCATATACATAGTCTCAATGTTTAAATGACTTTAGGATCTCCAGCAATCACAGTGATAAATATATGGTTACTCAGGTCATTTTGTCATCAAGTTATGGGCAGAAAAATGGTCAGAGTTTTGCAGCCCATCCACCTGCAATCCCAGACTTTAGGGTTACCTATCTTCTATTTAATTCTATTGAAGTCAGCTGAATTTAGATTGCTTCAAAATGGACACCTTCTCACTGGTTTGAGCTAATACAGTCATTTTAATCATCTGCTCTATTTCATAATCAATCACAATGCTATTGAAAGGTTTACCTCTATTTGTGGAAGTGGTTATAACAGAAACATTTTCTAAGTCAGAATGCACTTTACTGAAGGCAATAGTAATATACATTTTCAGTAGTTTTGGCTTCATCTCCAACATAATGAATTTCCCTATGCTTTAAACAGCAAGTTTTAGAAATATTGAGTCAATTGATTTCTCAACTTCAGCAATGTGATGGCAATATGTACCATGGAACAAATTAAAGATATGATGTATTTTAAAATGATAGAAATACATAAACACAGGTATTAGAATGGAATTTCTAAGCCCTAGAAATACACATATTTCATGAACTTTCTTTTAACCAATATAATTTAGTTGTAAAATTTCAAGTTCATATATAACTACATACACACACATGTATATATATATATATGCACATGTACTCTTCTGTAAACATAATCTTTTACATAAAATGTTCAAAGTAAGTAATTCCTTTCTGGACCATCAAGATTTTGTGATAGCCAATAGGAATAAAGAGATTAATAGAGTTTCCATGATCAATTGCATTATAATTTAGAACAATTGTTTTGGGTGATGAATATGGAGGTGATGGTAAAACAGAAGAAAAATAGGGGTAGCTAGATAATACAGTAGATAGAGTGCCAGCTCTGGAGTTGAGGACCTGAATTCAAATCTAGCCTCAGATACAATCTACATGATTTAGGCAAATCACTGAATCTTCATTGCCTTACAAGAAAAAAAGAAAGAAAGAAAGGAACAAAAAACTCATATCTAGGAAAATAATGTCACATTTGTAGACCAAGGGCACAGATTCCAATCTACACTCTGCCATTTAACATTCATTTATCTTTAGGGAATTCACATAGTCTCTCTCAGGGCTATTTCCTTCTCTATTAAATGAGAGATGTGAATTCAATGATCTTTATTTACATTTGCCCTATGATCTTCTATGAGTTCATTCTTTAATATTCACTCAACCAGAATTTACAAATTTGCTCTTTAAAAAACACTGTCCTGGACACTGATTTTGGAAGGAAGGAAGGAAAGAAGGAAGGAAGGAAAGAAGGAGGGAAGGAAGGAAGGAAGCAAGAAAGAAAGGAAGAAAGGAAGGAAGAAAGGAAGGAAGGAAGGAAGGAACAGAAGGAGAAGAGGGAGGGAGGGAGGGAAGGAAAAAAGAAAACAGACATTTATTAAGCACTTACTAAATTGCTAGCATAATAGTAAGTATTTTACAAATATTTGATCTTCACAAGAACTTTGGGAAGTAAGCACTACTACTATTTTATTTTACAGTGAGTAAACAGAGGCAATCATAATTGAATAACTTATGCAGGGTCACAGTAAGTACCTGAGACCAAATTTGAATTCAGCCAGGCCAAGCATTCTCTTCATTGCACTATCTAACTCCCACTAATGATGAATGAAAAGCAGTGATTGTCTTCAGGAAGTACATATTCTAGTGATTTGAGAAACACTATGTATTATATATTTTATCCCATGAGAGAATCACAGCACCAATGTGCTCAAGATAAGATTCTACTCAAAATAAGATTATTTCAATTGCATAGTTAGATGAGACTTAGACAATTTAAGGCATTTGAAATTTGCCACACAAAGAGCATGTGTTCTGGAAAGCAGAATTTGAAGTCAGAGCTTTTTGAATGCCACTCCAAAAGAGTGTCTACTACATAATCTCTGAAATACTAGTTCTAGAAAAATTATACTTAAAAATGAACAATTATATTGAAGCAGGTTGTGATCCCTTTAAGAAATTGTATTTCCTATTGACTTGTGATTCCTTTCAGATTGATCTATAATTTCTTTCAGATCCTCAGCCAGGAGGGGCTGAGGCATATCCTTCCCAAAGTTACCTTGCCAGGGCCTTTGATTCACAAATCCTGGTCAAAAACATTTCTTTGAATTCCTATAGGAGATTTGGGCTTGTCCCAGCCTCCTCTGGATCTGAACCAACTTGAGCTCTCCCAGTCCTCATGGGTTCTGATCTGCTCTGGTTGTCCCAGCCCCCATTCTGACTTGCTTGGGTTGCCTAACCCCCACTGGTTAAGATCTGCTCATATTTCCCAACTAAGACAACCAATATAATGAGCTTCCATCAACTAAGGTCTTTACAGATGGACCTTGACAGCCCTCTTTATTGCCAGGACCTTCTGGCCACTGAAAACTGCATTCTCAGTGCACAACTCCACTTTCCATAGATCTGCCCGCTGGAATAATATTCTTTTCCAGTGTTAGCCTCTCTTTAAATTCACCTATTTCCTAATCAGACTTTATGCCTCTCTGTCAGGATTTCTAAGCTTACTTCCAATTCCTGTAATAAACCTCTTTTATTGATCTAGGTTTTCAGGTCTGTAAATTCGTTACAGAGAACCTCTGTGCTTCCAGAAGGGAGTCCCAAAATTCCCTACCCTTGCTCCGAATCCCAAGGGGTAGCAGGGAAGCCAAACTTCTCCATTTGTTTCCCTAAATCCTGAACCTGCCACTAGAACTTATCATTTAACTCCCTGACCACTAGAAATCCTAATTTCATTTTGGTTCCCTAAATCTAAACCTCATCAATATGAGTAAAAATTCTCAGGTGAGTCATGAAAAGATAAAGCTGGAGCTTAAGCATGCATTTTTTTAAAATAATGTTTTATAAGTCAATCAATAGGCACTGAAGTGCATATTAAATACCAATCCCTATTCTAAGCATGATAAGGAAGCAATGAAAGGCAGACATTATATCCCTGTCCTCAAGAAGCTTACTTTCTAGTGTAAAAGAAATCATGTCATTAACATGCATGTAGTAGAGATATAGAGAGTTAATTAATGGAAGAAACAATTATGACATCACACCTTCTTACAGACAAAAATAAAATTTAAAAATAAAAATAAATTTGGTTAATTATAAGTTTTCCTGGTTTCAATAAAAAGACATTTTAAAGACCTAAGATTTTACCTTGTTAAATATCACATCATTAATGCAGCTTTTAAGTTAGTGGAACATAATTATGTGAAATCCAACTTCTGTGGGATTACAAAGAAATGACCAAACACAAATTTGCTGCTGTTTAAGAAGGGACTTTTTAAAAAATATAATTTTCTTACTGAGAAAGAGTATAAAAGAGGACTTGGTATTTTTTTTTTCTTTTGCAAATAAATAGCTTTGACATTGGACATAAATGAGCATAGACCTATGACAATATGTACATGCGAAGAGAGTGGAAGTAATCATTCAGAAAATTCAAAGCAAATGACATATCTTTTAGAACTGTCTTCCACCTGACACAGTCTAGTGAAGCTCTCTACCTTTTTAATTCCCCTCTTGTTCTTCCCTGGCTCATTTCAAAACTAAATTAATCTCTGTCAAGTATAAGTGCTATACATGATAATTGTGGAAATATGTATAAAATAATTTTACCTCTTTAACATATATTAGATTACTTTCTGTTTAGGGGAGGGGTGAGGGAAAGGGAAGGAAAAAAATTGGAACACAAGATTTTACATGAGAATGTTGAAGACTATTTTTTCATATATTTGGAAAATAAAAAGCTATTATTTAAAAGAATAAAATAAGGATATAATGGGAAAAGAATAAATGCTATAGATGGGAATCTTTGCATTCTCATGTTAACTTCTCATGAAAATAGCAAGAACACTTTGCCTATATAGTATCACTTTTGGATAGCTGAGATGTCCAGGTGCCTGGTTTCTATATTGCTTTGTTGCTAAACTAAACTCATTGGTTTAGCTGAAAATTACCACTGAATTATTCACTGAATTTCTTGAACACTCTACCTATGGACCTAGAATTATTCAATGAAATCTTTAGCCAGGAGTTTTGGATATAAAAAGGATTTCATTACTCTGATTTTAATTATAGTTACCACTCTTGTAAACAGCATCCTCTCCTCTGTGTTGCAGAAGAGGCAATTTATGCTAGACAAATGTTAAAGAACACCAATTTCATTTATTTTTACTACCTCAGTGCTTTCATGAAGTAGGTCAGACTTCTAAGAAAATTCCAAAAGCTAGGCAACATTTGACACTTATTTGCAAGGCCACTTTTATCATACACTAAGCTTTTCAAAATGTAATACCCTTGAAGCTATTTTTACAAATTCCCGTATAACAGACTTATGAGATAATCCCCAATCCATTAGTTGCTATTCGTTCATTTCTCTCAACCTGTACTATTTTTAGGATATGCCCCTAACATGCCCCAGAAGCAAAAAAGATCCTCAAAAGTATATCCAAGTTTTTAAACTATAATTTTGAAATGATAGGTAGATTCATTGCTGCTTTATACTAAAAAAAAAAAAAAAAAAGTAACTATTGGAAAACCTGCTATTTCACTAGAATGGGTGCTCTGTAAATCAGTAGGGTTTATAGATGTGGATTCTTTAAAGTTCTTTTTTCTCCCTCTCCCTTAAGGTTTGCTTTACAAATGTTTTTATTTCTTTAACTGGCTAAAGAGCCATTGCTGCTTTTGGTCGATTGACTACTTATGATTTATGCTGTGAACATAAAAAAAGCCAAGAATCCCTTTAAATATACTTCTCTACCAGAGCTTTAAAAAATCTGGATTCCCTTGTCATTGGTCAATGCCTTGAACTCCCAAGTCAATAGGTAAAATTGAGATAAATTCAAATTACAGCATTTGGTAATGAGGTCTGCTCCACTGAGCAGTTTGTGCTACAATCCTAAGAAACTAATGAATATTTTAATCACTATCATTATCAAGTCAATAACAGAGCCCAGGAAAGACATTTCTACACTTAACAGTATACCTGATGGTGCCACTACTATCTATAAAAGTAGTAGTACTGCTATCAAAGAAAAGATTCAGGGGAAATATTTTTTCAGAGAAACTCATCCATGCCTATTAAATTTCTCAGGACTCCTACTTGAATTGTGAGTATTGGGGAAAAATCTAGTGGAAGATCCTTCTCTGAATAAAACTTCAATGAACTTTCCACTCAGTAACTCCACCTCTGTTTCCTTATATCTATGATAGACACAGGGTGAAGCTGGTCTTTTTACCTCCAAGTCACACGGGCCACTATGCTTACTTTTTTCTCCTATAATACTAAGTTTGATGTTTATTTTAATCTTATTTCATTTGAAAGGGATGGGGTGAGAGGCAGAATAGTATGTCATTTTCTAGGAATTTTTCTCTCCTTGGAATGGCCAGGTAATTTTTTTTTTCCTGAAAGGAATAATTCATGAAGGATAACACATTTTCTCATACTGTTCCAAGGATGAACTAGAAACAATTAACACAGTGCTATCAGTGGTTTCACCTTTACAATTTGATAACTTCAATTCTGCAACTGCTTATTGCCACTTATCCTCTAGGAAGCCCTGATCCATATAATACTGGGGAAGAAGTAGTCAATCTGACAAGGGTCACCATGGATCTTCTTTTGGATTTCATGCATGAAATGAGAAATAGCCTAGAAAAGAAAGTACCCACATGCCTTGAGTCTGAGCAAAAAGCAAGATGCAACATACCAAGTCAATCAACATTTAACAATCTGTCTTTTATAAGTTTGGGTATATTCCCTTACACTCTGATTTTCTCTGTTTGGATATATGTTGTCTTTATAATGTGGAAAGAATGCCTATTGTAAATGAGGTGTAGCTTTTAAAAATGTGTTTACTTTCCCGTAGATTGGGTTATTTAAACATGAGAGGTAGTATTTTATTTTTCTTGTCTTTATTCCCCAATTCTGGATAGAGATATACATACAATGAGAAACTTCAGAATTAATAATGTTCTGGGTTTCTAGGGGAAAAGTAAAATACCCTGTCTACAGAAAAAATCTGATTTCTCAATTAATATCATATATGTGTATATATATGTCTTTGTGTATGTGTGTGTGTGTGTGTATATATATATATATATATATATACACATATATATACATATGTATATATATGCATAATAAATATATATATATATTGGATGTAGATATGTAGATATGAATATATGAATATATGTATATATGAGTGTGTATATATAGGTATGTGTATTTAGATATATGTGTGTATATATACATATATGTATGTTTGTGTATATATGTGTGTTTATATAGATACATGTGCACATATATACGTGTGTATATGTATGGATATATTTGTGTGTACATGTATATATTTAAGTATGTACAGGTGGGAAGACAGAGACAGAGAGAAAGGTATATCTTTATGTAGATATGTATAGATAGAAGTATAGATAGATAGATATAGATAGATATGCATATAGAGACATAGAAAATCAGTTTCTTATTAGTGAGATTTATATAATAACCACTTTGAATCTGTCTTCAAACTGGACTTAGGTTTCAATGTCTTTTAGCTTTTTTAGATGGAATTTTTTTTAAAGGAAAACATTTTTTTTCATTTTTTTAACTGTCTCCATTTCTGTGTGTATATCATATATTTATTAAACAATTATCATACAGTACCCACTGTGCTGAAACACTAAGATTACAAATCAAAGCAGAAAGACTAGTGACCTTCAAGGTTACTTACTTTCAAGTAAGCTTACATTCTAATTGAGGAAGGAAATACATTAAAAAGAATTACTCACAGAGGCTCATAAGAGAGCAATTCCAAGATCAAGAGATAAGCCTAGGAAGGAACAAAAACTTAGCTATTCTGGAAATCTTAAAAAACAGAGCTTCTGGATGGAATCAGATGATCAAAAGCAAAGGCCACAAGGGTCAAGATATGCCTTATGGCCTTATGTGGTAAATCCAGGGGTGAGTAAATTATTAGGATGAAGACGTTTCTATGATACCCTAAACACATACCAGTGACTCAGCAGCATAACCTTGGGAACAATAGAGGTATATGTCTTATTTGTTATTTACTGCCGGGGAATAACAGGACAGCAAAGGAAGATTATCACAAAACAACTCTTGATTGTGAAAGATCAGGCTTAGTCCTAGAGAAACCTGAATCCAAATAGGTCAATTGAGTTTATCCACTGTCATCTGACTTATTATAACATCATCCCAAAAGAGAAATATGGGAAATTTTTCATTTAAAAATTTGTACGGTTTGTGTCTTTGGTTTCTCCAGAAGGAATTAATAGAATCCCTTATAAAATAGAATTTTCTGTACAACAGTTAGTATCAGATATTTTCACCACAAAAGAAATATCATTTTATTTTTAAGAAGAGAGATAGTGTATAAGTACATATCAACATGTAGTTAGAGTACAAAACAATAATCCATCACATCTATTATATTTTCATGATGACTAAAGGAATTCCTAAAGGTTTACTTAAGAGATAATTTACTTAGTTCTCTTACCAAATCTGCCTGCATAAATCACCAGTCCTTCTAGTGGTTCGCATCTCTTTCAAGACATATTACAGTAGCAAAAATTAATGATTGTTCATATTTAGTCCCTTTCTGTAGAACTCTTGAACTGGAAAGTTCACAAGATAGTCACCAAGATTTGAACTACTTACCTCAGAACTATCATCTTTGTTGAACAGAAGGCACACAAAAGACAAAAAAATAGCAAGAGACTTCAAGTTTAGCTAGGTAAGCTCAATTTCTCTTTGAAATGTACTTATATCTGCCATACAGGCAGAGGGAAAGACAAAAGGGACAGGATAGATGAGCATCATCAGCTTAGAGATGACCATTACATCTAAAGGAGCTAAAAAGATGACCAGATTTCAAGGTCAGACCTCGGTGCTCTACTTTATAACCTCTGGCACATATCACTCAACTTTTCTGGGCCTCAGTTTCCTCATCTATACACTGAAGTTGTCAGACTAGATGACTTTTGAGGTACAGGAAAAAGTAAGTATCAATGACTTATCTTTGAACCTGAGATGATATAAATCTAAAATAAGCTCATTCATTTGAAATTAAAGCTTGAGTTTTGCTGAAGTAATTTCCAGAGCTTCTATACACCTTAATTTTTTCAAAGTGCATTAAAAGCATTAAGGTCGTTTTGTTATTCCATGATTTAATTTGGGTTATGTTTTCTTACTTTCCCTTTTTGGTTACACAATTATAATGATAATTAGTGTAGTAAAGACAGATAATAATTACTTAAATAGTATTTTTAAATATACATTCTCTTTATTCCCAAAGAAGCAACTAGATAACACCGTGCATAGGCCACTGGACTTGAAATCAGGAAGTTTCATCTTCTGATTTCAAATATTAGCTCATTCACTGATTCAGTTTCTAAATCAATAAAATGAGTTGGAGAAGAAAATGATAAACTACTCTTCTATCTCTGTAAAGAAAATCCCAAATAGAATCACAATGTTTTAAACATGAGTGAATAACCCCCAAAACAACTCTATGAAGTAAATGGCATTATTATCTCCATTGTAGATATTAAGAAAATTGAGGCACAGACATAGAAAATTATTTGTTTGGGGTCACACAGCTTGTGTTTCAATTGTCTTGAATTCAGAATTTCTGAACTCGAAGTATTTTATACTGTCATTATACATCCAATTGCCTAACTTTTATCCTCCTGGGAATCCTTCTCTAATAAACACACTCTTCCAAATCAGATAAGGCATTAGTCAGTCAACTGGCAGTAAGTATGTACCTATTATATACCAGGTGCTTTGCTAAATAAGCACTGGTAGCAGGGAAAAGAAAAAAAAAGTCCCTGTCCTGAAGAATTTTACAATCTAACACTTATGCAATGTTTATTCTCAGAGATGCTTGAGACACTGAAAGTTCAGGTGATTTTTACACACACATTATATGGCAAAAGGGGGCCAACTCTAAGCCAGTAAATGCTCTTTCCAATATATATTAAATGCTTTGCATATAGTAGAAGCTTAATAAATGTCCATTGGATTGGGCCACCTCTTATAAATTAGTTCCAGTCATCCAAGAGTAGTTGATTAAAGAAACTTGTCCAAGAAAGCAAATACCTGCCACTATTTTAAAAAGAGTAAGTTCAAATACACCTTTCATTTAAATTGATTCTGTAAAATGGTGTTTCAATAAAATCAACTTATAAGCAAAAGATCTACCATCTTTCTGGTCAGAGAGTACAACATCTGATGCCATCTACCAACAAGTAAATTCTTTTTATCTCAGTGGTATTTTGTTGTTTTTCCTTCTTTCTCACAGTATTGTGACTGAGAAACAAAACTGGCTCAAAAGCAAGTCAGGACACATCTTTAAGATTACTTTGATAATGCTAATATGCCCTTTAAAATTGAGGCCAGCTGGGAAATTGAAAGGGTGACAAGTGGAACCAACTTGTCTCAGGCTGGCATGAAACCAGCCATTGGCGTGGTCTAAATGACAGCTGCAGCATCTGGGGAAAGGTTGATAAGAAAATCCTGTTATAATGCTGGACTAGTTTTCCTTACGTTACATCTTATATGATTTAAGGCCCTTTTTTCCCATTTTGTCATAAATGTATATGTTTTTTCAAGGCAAAAATGTTCTTGTACCTAAGTGCCTGTGCAGGAAGTGATATTTGGCTATCTTTTGGGAAAAGGCTTCCCTTGTGTATATATAATTAACTTAGCTACTTATGGGATTTCATTCTCAGAAGTAGAGATAGAGATCAAAGTTTTAGAGAACTGATCACATGCTATCAGAACATTCAGAGTAGAAAGGATGAGTTGGAAAATATATTCAATGTTGTAAAGGCAAAGCAGGGTGGCTTAGTGGTAGCACCATATGGTGTGACCATGGTCTTCATTTAATTCTTAATTGAACTGCTTTAACAAAACAAAGGACATAATCTTCCAAAAACACAGACCTGATCGTATCACTTGTGCAATCCTGCTCAAGAGGATTCAGTGTCTTCCTATTTGATCTCTCTCCAATCTCCTGTCCAGGCTTTCTCTCATATTACTTTCCTTCCAAAAGCCTATATTACAAGTGATTTGGACTTTTCTGGGTTCCCCAAATTAAGCATCTCATGATATGCCACTAAGGAATTATACAAGCATATTTAAAATGGATTAACTCACCATTATCCCCTTTCAGAATATTGATATTCCTTCAAGGCTCAATTCAGTTGTCATGCTCTAAATGAAGTTTCTTCTGATTCTCTTCCTCTGGACTGTTGACTTCTCTGTTCTTTAAATTGTATTTTTTCTGTGTCATAATTTTGTTCTCAACCAGTAGGATGAAGGCAAGCAGCAGTTCTTATTTTGTTTTTCTATTCCCAGTAGATAACACTGTTGTGTTCATACACTGTGCTCAATATGCATTTGATAAAAGTCATAGAATCTCAAAGTTGAAGGGTCTTTAGAGCCCATGTAGTTTAACACATAATTGAAAAACAACAAAAGTTTATTACCTCCGGGGTTCTGTGATATAGGTGTTTTTTAACCTTATCATTTCCAGAAATAAATCTCCATACTAAATTTCAGTTACCATGCATAGAGCCCCACTCAATTGTTCTATATCTTTCAACTTCTAATACCGTATATTTATTACCTTCCAGTCTTAGAATGTAAAGTATTGGAACAGAAGTATTTCTAAGTGGTTTTTAATTGTGCTCTCATCATTTAGATGGTATCTGGCACAAAAAAGTGATCAATTATTATTTTTGTTTATTTACTTATAAGCATAGTGCTTGACACAAAAGTGCCCAATGTGTATTCTTATTTTTTTTTTTAATTTATTAATTCTTCTGTAAGTAGAGTTCTTGGCCCATACTAAAAATACATGCTATTTCAGGTATTCATTCATTCATTGACGATTCACATTCCAGCTTTTGCTTACCAATTTCAAGTAAAGAGAAAGCTACAACCGTTTGAGGCAGTCCATTCTACTTCACCCAACTCCACTATGAAATGTTTTACTTATATCCAACCTAAATTTATTCTTTGAATTTTCATCCATTGTTCCTAGGTCTGTTTTGTGGGATGGGATAGGACCTAATACCTCTTTTGGAGGACACCATTTCAAATACCTGATTTCACTTTAATAAATGTTGAAATGAATGGATTAAATTGAGCTACCTTTTCCCAGCAGCATGAAGATATAAAGGAAATAATCTCACACTGACACAGTCATTGTGTAATCAGTGATATTCAAGGCCCGGGTATTTTTTGGGCCGGTGACATATGCTCCAATTTTTGCTACATGAATGGAAGTAGATGCTTAAGTTTGGGGTACATTTAAAACCTTGAAGACTTCAGAAGGATTCCTCTTTCACTACTATGTCTTCCTGCTAGACTCACTCCCAAAAGAAATGACACCATTGTATCCTAGGAGAGTTTCTACTTGAGATTCCCTCAATCATATGAAGTACATAAATGAGGTTAACCTAGTAAGTTGATAAGTCACTTATTGACAATCTATTTCTCAAACTCTCTAAACTAGAGAGGGAGGGAGAAAGGGAAAGAAGGAAGGAAGGAAGGAAGGAAGGAAGGAAGGAAGGAAGGAAGGAAGGAAGGAAGGAAGGAAGGAAGGAAGGAAGAGAAAGAACACAAAGGAGAAAAGAAAGGAAAGGAAAGGGAAATTTCTAGCCATGGCTGTAGTTAAAACAAGGGAATAGATACAGGGATTACCATGGTTATAGATTATATATGCATTGATATAAATAATCTACTGTTGCCTTCTGTCCTATTTTTAGCCACCCTAAAAAGAGTAATTCCTATGCTCAAAGGGCTGCCAAACTGTACATACCCTTTGGTGATTCTGGGCCTGTATCCTAAAGAGATCATAAAGTAGGGAAAGGGACTTGCATATGCAAAAATGTTTCTAGTGGCAAGGAACTGGAAACAGGTTGGAAACCCATCAACTGGAAAATTGCTGAATAAGTTATGATATATGAATGTTATGGAATATATTTTTTCTATAAGGAACAATCAGCAGGATGATTTCAGAGAAGTGTGAAGAGATTTATATCAACTGATGCTAAGTGAAGTGAGTAGAACCAGGAGATCATTGTATAGGGCAACAGTAAGATTATATAATGATCAATTCTGTTGGACGAAGCTCTTTTCAACAATGAGATGGTTCAGGCCACTTCCAATAGTCTTATGAGGGAAGGAGCCATCTTAAACCCAGAGAGAAGACTGTGAGAACAGATTGTCAATCACAACATAGTATTTTCACTTTTTGGTTATTTGCTTGCATTTTGTTTTATTTCTCTTTTTTTTTCCTTTTCAATTTGATTTTTCTTGTGCAGCATGATAAATGTGGAAATATGTGTAGAAGAATTATACACATTAAACAAATATTAGATTACTTGCCATCCAGGAGAAGGGTAGGGGGAAGGGAGGGAAAAATTATAACACAAGGTTTTGCAGGGGTGAATGTTAAAAATTATCTATTCATGTGTTTTGAAAATAAAAAAAGCTTTAATAATAATTTTTAAATAAATAAAATAAATATTAAAATAAAGAGTGGTTTCACAATAGGACCCATTATTGGAAGTTAACTTGGAATTTTACTTTGGGAACCCTGAACAACTAAGACTTGCACTCTGGGGCCACTGTGTAGTAATATGATCACTGCATGTAAGTGGGCTATTGGCTCAGTATGCTTTCTGGTCCAATTTAAATCTATAGGCACGGACAGATGTGCAAAGGAGACCTGAATGAATTCTAATTAGTATCGCAATACAGATTTTTTACAAAATGTGTTTTTCAGGAAGATACAGACACAAATAGGGCACATTGTTCAGAACACTTCAGGTTGTATTCTGCAAAAAGCTAACAGTTAACATCGTCAGTCCATTAATAGAATAGTTATGGGTTAAGATGGCTAAGTTTCTGGACAGAAAACAAGCCTATTTTAATAGAAGTCTTAAGTGATTTATGGCAACAAGTGACCATAATATCTTACTATTTTTTTATTTTATTTTATAGCTTTTTATTTACAAGTTATACGTATGGGTAATTTTGCAACATTGACAATTGCCAAACCTTTTGTTCCAATTTTTCCCTTCCTTCCCTCCACCCCCCTCCCCTAGATGGCAGGATAACCAGTAGATGTTAGATATATTAAAGTATAAATTAGATACACAATAAGTATACATGACCAAACTGTTATTTTGCTGTACAAAAAGAATCAGACTCTGAAAAATTGTACAATTAGCCTGTGAAGGAAATCCAAAATGCAGGCAGGCAAAAATATAGGGATTGGGAATTCAATGTAATGGTTCTTAGTCATCTCCCAGAGTTCTTTCTCTGGGCGTAGCTGGTTCAGTTCATTACTGCTCCATTGGAACTGATTTGGTTCATCTCATTGCTGAAGATGGCCAGGTCCATCAGAATTGATCATCATATAGTATTGTTGTTGAAATATATAAGGATCTCCTGGCCCTGCTCTTTTCACTCAGCATCAGTTCATGGAAGTCTCTTTAGGCCTTTCTGAAATCATCCTGTTGGTTATTTCTTACCGAACAATAATATTCCATAATATTCATATACCACAATTTATTCAGCCATTCTCCAATTGATGGGCATCTACTCACTTTCCAGTTTCTGGCCAATATAAAGAGGGCTGCCACAAACATTCGTGCACATACAGCTCCCTTTCCCTTCTTTGTGATCTTTTTGGGATATAAGCCCAGTAGTAACACTGCTGAATCAAAGAGTATGCACAGTTTGATAACTTTTTGAGCATAGTTCCAAATTGCTCTCCAGAATGGTTGGATGTATTCACAATTCCACCAACAATGTATCAGTGTCCCTGTTTTCCCACATCCCTTCCAACATTCTGCATTATCTTTCCCTGTCAGTCTGACAGATGTGTAGTGGTATCTCAGAGTTGTCTTAATTTGCATTTCTCTGATTAATAATGACTTGGAGCATCTTTTCATATGGCTAGAAATAGGTTCGATTTCTTCGTCTGAGAATTGTCTGTTCATATCCTTTGACTATTTATCAATTGGGGAATGGCTTGAACATCTTGCTATTTTAACATGAATTATTTACTATCCCAGTTCAGTGAGCCCTAAGTGAGAATTGAACTGGAGTAGAGTGCTTCATAATCTTCATCTATTGTCTCTTTTCTTGCCATTTAGTTGTTTCAGTTATATTCAACTCATCATGATCCTATTACTTGGTTTTCTTGGCAAATACACTGAAGTGATTTGACACTTCTTTCTCCAGCTCACTTTACAGATGAGGAAACTGAAGTGAATAAATTTAAGTTACTTGCCTAGGATCACACAGCTAAGAAGTGTCCAAGGCCAAATTTGAATTTAAATTTTCCTGATTCCCAGACTGCTGGTCTACCCACTAAGCTTATGTTCTACACTCAAGGTTTAGGAATATGGAGTGTCTAAGGCAAGATGAGATTCCTGTACTTACTTCCCTCCCCTCATTTATGACCCATTAACTCTTCCTTTCTCAAGGACTAAAGGGAGGTGGTTATTGTCAACCTGGAGGTCAACCACTATGAAACACCCACAAAGTTCCATATCTGAACAATTACTAATCAATATTTTGGTCACCTGTATGATTAGCCTAGGAAACAATTAAGTGATTCAGTGAATAGCACACTGCAGTTGACCTGAGTTTAAATATGACTTCATTGCTAGCCATGTGACCCTGGATAAGTTACTTTACCTGTATTTCTTTTAATCTACTAGAGAAGGAAATGATAAACTACTCCAATATCTTTATCCAGAAAATACCATGGACAATATAGTCTATGAGGTTACAAAGTCAGATAAAGAGTCAGACAAATCTAAAAAACAATAGGAAAATAACAAAAAGAGAATGAAGGGGCTGCTAGATGGCATAGGAGATATAGCACTGGCTCTGGAGTCAGAAGTACAAAATGACCTGAGTTCAAATCTTACCTCAGAGACAGAAAATAACTTTTATCATCTGTATGATACTAGGCAAGTCACTTAAGCCCAATTCTCTCTCCCCAAGCACACACAAAGAGACAGAGAGAGTATGGAGAGGCTGCCTCAGGGAATGATGACATAATGAGTCCCCCCATTCATCAACTGCTAACCATTTACCACCATCAGTCTAAAGAGGTCACCCTTATCAGGGATGAGAGAGAGAAGGGCATCTTTCATTGAGGTTAAGACCTAAGTTAAACATGGAGTAAATGCCAATTAAGTCCAGTTTCATGTTCAAACCTCAGTAAGAGTTGAACTAAGGACGTGAGAGGAAGTCGGGTGAGAGGACTGTGTACACCAGGCAAAAAGGCCTCTTTGGGCTCTTTGCCCAAATGTTTGAATTTCTTTGAAATCAAAATCAAAATGTCCTGGATGCCAAGGAATTTACCTTATATCCAATTAAACAGGATTCTCCCTCTCTGCTGTGCCAGCTCACCAATGGGGAAAATGTATTAAGCCCCTTTTTGATTCAGTTGACCTTGTTAGATCACAGATATATACATGTACAGGGATTTATTACTCTGAAACACATTGACTTGTAAATGACTACTGAGGTCTCTGGTGGTTATAAAATTCTATAATGAGAGGTTCCTTCTAGACAAGGCAAGTAGGTGACCTAATGCATACAGTACTAGAATTGGGGGAAGACCTTAGTTCAAATAATGCCTCAGAAACATAATGTGATGTGATTCTGAACTCCATTTCCTTAACTATGAAGTTGAGGAATCTGCATCACCTGACAGGGTTCTTGGAAAGATTCTCACTTAACCTGTCACATAGCAGCCATTTAATCAAGATTTCTTTCCTTCCTTCCATCTCCATAAACTTGTCTTTTATCTGTCTGTCCCCTTCTCACCACTCATATAACCAGAACCTTATGTCAGACTTTTCTTTTTCATTTATTCTCATATGGACTATTGTAATAAGTCTTTCATGTATCTTTTTGCCTTTATCTTTCACACAACTGCCAAAATAATATTTCTCATACATAGATCCTAATTCTCCTTCTCAAGGATCTTTAGGGGATCCCTATTGCTGTGAGGATAATATATATATATATATATATATATTGCTTTCTAGTTTTTAACATCCTTCACAATGTAGTTCCAATCTATTTTTCAGCTAAAAGCCTACTTTTTTATGCCCTGAATATGATATTTCAAATACCATTGCAATGCCTTTGCAAAGGCTTTCCTCTTTCCAGAAATTCATATCTTCACTTAAACAACATAGAATCACTAGCTTCTTTTAAAGCTCACTTTAGGTATTTTTGCCTATAATAGATTTTAATAGCTTTTGAATTTTTTTTTCACAAATAGGCAAAGAGAGCTTTTAGCCTTCACCTTTGTAAACCTTGTGTTCTAAATTTTTCATCCTCTCCTAGACAGAAAATAATCCAATATAGGTTAAATATGTGCAATTCTTTTAAACATCCCCATATTCATCATACAGCACAAGAAATATCAGATCAAAATAGATATTAAAAACATGAGAAAAAATGAACAACTACTACAAAGGTGACATACTATGCTTTAATCCGCATTCAGTTTCCACAGTTCTCTCTCTGATTGTAGATGGCTCTCTCCATCACAAGTCTACTGAAATTGCCTTGATTCACTTCATTGTTGAAAAGAACAGCCCACTTTTCTGATATCTCACATGTTAGATCTCTTCTACAGACCCCAAATTTTTATTAGTACTAGATGTATATTTTATATCTATTAATCTGTTGCTGTATCATTTTTCATATTAGAATACAGAGATTAAATAACAAACATAGAATATTTCAGAGACAGATCTAGAACCCAGGATTTGTTTGCCAAGCTTGATGCTCCACCCATTGCAACCTGGAGCTGCTTGGAATCATAATAGTCAGGTTTAAAAAGCTGTCCTTTTACTAATAAAAACAAAATTAACACCTGATTAAGATTTTCTATGTATTATTTTATATGAATCTCTTAATAGGATTTTGACTTAGTCAATATTTTTTTTCTTAAGTGTCTACTATGTGCCAGGCAGTATGCTAAATGCAGGGAATATAGTAGGAAAATGATGGTCCATGTCCTCAAGTTGAAAAATGAGTTGAGAAACAGGCTGGAAAGAAAGAAGGGGAACAGGCTAAGTACCTCACTTGGGGAGATGGGTCGCACAGTTGAGAGACCTAAGAATTCCAAGATAAATGTATGCCATTGGGAATAGAGGAAAAAAGGAGAGATGTGTTTCCTATCCATCTTCCTTAAATGGAGGTTCTTCAATTACCCTCCAATACAATGCTAATGACATGTAGTAGACATATTTTATCCCCATTTTACAGAGGAGTAGATCAAAACTCAAGTGTTATGTGATGTCCCCATGGATATTGAGAGTCTCCATGCACATATTTAATAGTCTTTGTACTCATATCTTCCTGATTCTGTCTACTATACTCTGCTTTGCAAAGAATCCTTGAAAAGGAAGGGGGGATTCACCCCTTTATAAAGATTTACTGACAAAGAATAAAGAAGTCCTATCTGAAAGATTCCCTTGGGTGCCTGACATTTAAACCTAATCCACTGACAGCTGGCTCTTGGTGATCCTGATAAAATATTCACCACCTCCTGCAAAAAATGAATTCATCTTGGTAAAGTACTGAAATGAGACATTTTACTTGTTCTTACTAAAATGTATTTTCATTTTGTGATTTCAGGAGGGGAAACAGAGAAGAGTGGAGGGAGGAGGAGGAAAGAAGGACAGGGAGAAAGGGGGCTAAGGAGAGGAATAGTGGAAGAATAGTGGAGAAAAAGAGAAAGGAAAAAGGGAAACGGAAAATAGGAGAAAGAAAAAAAAAGTAAAGAGAAGGGAAGTACAGGAAAAGGAAGAGGAGAAATGAGGAGGAAGAAGAGGGAAAGTGAGAAGGAAAAGAGGGAGGGAGGGATGAGGAAGGAAAAGAAAGAAGAATAGGAAGAGGAGCCAGAAGGGAAAATGGAACAGGAGAGAGAGGGGAGAGGAGAAAAGGAGTCTTCCCTGCTACACTTTTATAAATTTTCTACAAGAAGCTTTATCTTGGACTCTAATTAAGCTATACTGTAGCTCACACATGTTGTCAGGTTCGCATGGATTTCCAGCTCTTTGGCACAAGGGTGTAATAATGCATTATACAGTTGGCATTCAAATACAGCTGAGAAAATGAAATTCCTGGCATATGAGACTTTTCCTAGCTCTCAGAGCTCCAATTTTCATTTTTGTTTTTTGGGGTTTTTTTTGTAATTTATATTTTAGCTTTCATGTAAAACCATCTTAATATGCCATGGGTGGACAGTCTATACAAGGCCAAGAACAAAGAGCCAAATGAGAGATAATAATGTGCTAGTTGACTCAGGAGCCCATTAGGCACATTGAGAGAGGGACTCAAGTATTTGATTCTATTCCAAATCATCTTGTTCTTTTTTTTTCTTTGTTTTTTTGGTTCCGGGACAAATTGACCCTTGCAGAGCTTTAGGAAGGAATTTTTTAAAATCAGACTTATAAGAAGTTTTCAGTTTTTGCAATAATAACAGCCACCGAGTATTTATTAAACTCCCACTATATGTCAAAAAGCTGTTTTGGCCATTGAGAATACAAAGACAAAAATGCAATAGTCCCTGTTCTCAGGAAGCTGTCATCCTATTCAAGAAATCAACATATATACATATGTGCACACACATATCATATATGTTACATATGTGTACCTGTGTGCATTTCTATATTACTATAAATGAAGTGTTTATATATACATATATAATTTTTTGTATTATTTGCACTATCTCTGTAAATGGATGGTAATTTCTTGAAGATGTTTTAATTTGGGCTTTTCTGATCATCTTAGCATCATTTTATGCAAATATTAATTTTGGCATTTTCTCCCTCGAAATTACCTGTTCATAGTTATTGAGTAATTTTCCATTGATGACTGGAATAGTAGTTTTGTAGATAAATATTAATGTGTTACTGATTTCAGATATCAAAGCTTGATCGGAAGCATTTAATGGCAAAATTATTTCCATTGTGATTTTTTTTTCTTTTAAGTTTAGAAGTCTTTGGTTTTTGTTATACGAGCCATTTTTTATGTATAGCAAAATCATTGGTTTTGTTTCTAATTATTTTTTTATTATTTGATGAGAATGGTCTTCCTCTTTATAATTACACCACATATACCACTGGTTGTTCTTGTATTTTGCTTTACTAGAAAATTTAGTCCATTTTCATTCACTTTTGCAAGTTTTCAGTTTGTCTTTACTTCAATCATTCTGTCATATGGGAATATACACACTTCTATTCTTTTTCCATTGTAAGGACAACCCAGATCCTTTCCATTCAGGCAAAAATGAAATGGAAGGTTTGTCAGCTGTGATGAAGTTTCAAGGTCATTCAATGTCATCTTCACTAGCTGCCAGGGGCACAATGAAATGTAAAAGGAATGAATCAGTCTTGTGAAGCTAACAATGAGAGTTGGTGTTGTGCTAGGTCAATTTGAAAAAGAAAAAAAAAGTTATTGACAGATAGCTTTAATTTACAAAAGAATGGAAAATTCACCCAGAGGCAGGTCTCACAAATGAAGGATAACAATCTCTGAGGAAAAAAGAAGCCAACACAACAGATGATATCTCCAGCAGCTAGTGAGCAGAATTTCCAGAAAGGTCATTATGTGGGAGCTTTAAAAGTAATGAGAAACAACTACTGGTGAACTTCAAAGTTTCTAGGGGATGATCTCATGAGTTCTATCAACAATGCAAGGAGACATGTCTGTATAATGCTCCTTCTCTCCTTAACATGATAAAGTGATTGCACTGACTTGAGCAGCTAGGTGACATAGTAGAGAGTGTGTCTGACCTACAGTCAAAGACCTGAGTTCAAATCTAGCCAGATACTCACTAATCCATGAGACACTGGGTGAGTCACTTAATCTTACTTGCCTCCGTTGCCTTATGTGTAAAATGATCAGGGAAATACCAAAGCACTACAATACTTTTGCCAAGAAAACTCCAAGTAGGGTCATAAAGAGTCAAGCATGACTCAAATGACTGAGCAATTACAATTTGTAATGAGGAGGAATTTTTTTTTTCTAGCTAGATTTTTCTATTTCATTTACTTTGCTTTTTTATCTGAAATAAAATGTTTGCTGTTTGATTTATGGTATTTTCTTGGTACATTAGTAGGAAAACTTTTTTGGAACCTCAAATGATATTTGAATATGTTTGATTGTTCAAAATACTCCACAATAAATAAGAGTGTTGGAGAGTTCCATCATTGAGAAAGTCTCTTAGCATGCTACTATTTATTGATCCAAATAAATGGAAACAGATTGCAGACTGGATTAAAAGCCAGAATCCTACCTCTGAAGCAGAGTAAAGGTAATAGAATTGATTATGCTTCAAGTGGAGTAAAAACACAGTGGCTGTGATCCTGATCTCAGATCAAGAAAAAGCAAAAAAAAAAAAATCTAAATAAAAGAGAAAAGGAAGGAAACTAAATTTTGCTAAGGGTACCATAGGTAATGAAGTAATATCAATACTAAACATATATGCACTAAGTGGTATAACATCCAAATTCCAAGAGGAGAAATTAAGAAAGCTGCAAGAAGAATTAGATAGGAAAATTACACTAGTAGGGGAGGATCTCAACCTTGCTTGGTCAAAACTAAATAAATCAAACCACAAAATAAATAAGAAAGAAGTTAAGAAGATAGAATTTTGGAAAAGGTTAAGTATTATAGACCAATGGAGAAATTTGAATGTTGACCAAAAGGAATTTTTTTTCTTGGCAGTAAATGGAACCTATACAGAAAAAAAAAATTAGGGCATTAAACCCCTCAAAATCAAATGCAGAAAGGAAAACTAGTAAATGCATCTTTTCCAGATTATGATGTAATTAAAAATTACATGTAATCAAGAACCAAGGGAAAATAGACCAAAAATTAATCAGAAACTAAATAGGCTAATGCTAAAGAATGAGGGGGTAAAACAACAAATCATAGACACAATCAATAATTTCATCCAAGAGAATATAAATGAAGAGACAACATACCAAATTTATGGGCTGCAGCCAAAGCAGTTGTTAGGGGAAGTTTTGTATCTCTAGATGCTTAATTGCATAAAATTAAGAAAGAGAAGACTGATGAATTGGGAGTAGAACTAAAAAAGCTAGAAAAAGAGGAAATTAAAAAACGCAATTAAATACCAAATTTGAAATTCTGAAAATAAAAGGGCAGATTAATAAAACTGAAAGTAAGAAAACTATTGAACTAATAAACAAAAATAAGAGTTGGTTTTATGAAAAAGCAACAAATAAGCAAACTTTTAGTTAATATGATTTGGAAAAGGAAAAAGCAAATCAAATTGTTAGTATTAAAAATGAAAAGGGTGAACTTTCCACCAATAAAGAGATAATAAGAGCAATAATTAGAGGCTAAAATTTTACTCAATTGTATGTTAATAAATCTGATCATCTAAGTGAACTGGATGAATACTTACAAAAATGCAGATTGCCCATATTAACAGAGGAGGGACAAATAAACAAATAAATTACACAAATAATCCCATTTTAGAAAAATAAATTGAACATGCTATTAATAAACTCTCTATGAAAAAATCTCCAGGATCAGAAAGATTTACATGTGAATTCTACCAACATATTAAGAATGCTTAATCTCAATATTGTGTATTTGGGAGAATAGGTAAAAGAGTCCTACTGAACTCTCACATATACAGTGCCGATACCTAAACCAGGTAGGGTCAAAACAGAGACAGAAAATTAAAAATTTTCCCTAATGAATATTGATGCCAAAATCTTGAATAAAATATTATCAAGGGGATAATAGCTAGTTATGGCCAGAATAATGTATCATGACCAAGTAGCAGTGCATGGCTGGTTCAATATTAGGAAAACTATTAGCATAATTGACTAAAACAATAACCAAAGTAATAAAAATGATATGATTATCTCAATGGATACAGAAAAAACATTTGACAAAATCTGTTCCTGTTAAAAACACTAGAGACTGTGTTTCCAAACATAAATTAAATTCTTCCACATAAAAAATTAATAACTATGCAGGTATCTGTGACTTCTATGGTACTTCCAACCTCTCTATTCGTCTATGATCTTGTCATCTTTAACTTGAGCTTCTTCCTTTATCAAAGACAGGATCCTTACTTATTATGTTTCTTCCACGCATCCCTCCTTTTGCTTGTTCTTTAAGTTTCTCTGAAATACCCTTCTGAATCATTTAGTGTTTTACCCAACATGACACTCTGAGAATTCTCACTTTGTGAGCAACCAGTTGCTTTTTTTTTCCCTTCCTGATTTGAAAAGTATTAAATGTTTAAGTATTTATCTCTTTTTTTTTCTTTTTTGCTAGAAGGCTAACTGCTGTTGGAAGACATCCTTAAAGTGAATATGTCTTTGACTTAACTTTTCAAAGTTTTGAAAAAGCAAACCAAGTTCTGCTTATTATAGAATCCTGGCTTTGTGACTCCTACTTCATCATTTTATATGCTATATTCTACTTTCTCCAAATGTCCCTTTTCTTTTTGATTGGTAAGTTCCTGGAACAAAAAGACTATTTTCACTTTTGTCATTTAATCTCCAGTATCAAACAGATCACAATTTCTTAATAAACTTTTGATGAATTATTGCTCAATTGATACTCCTTCATAGATTACTACTGTTCCCCTGACAGCTCCAATGTATTTTCCTTTTATCCTCATAATGTTAATGCTCAATTAAAGTGTATCTAAGAGCATTAGAGCATAGAATCTCCCTTTTCATGGTAAAATGAACTCTACTTCTATAATATTAATAATAGAGCCAGCAACTATACTCATCCTAAAACATTCAAGTCAATAAAATGTAAGAAACAATATTTATAAGGAATAGGACAGCATAAATAATAATATAGAGTTAAATAACCTATATACACACACATATGTGTATATATATATATATATATATATATATATATATATATATATATATACAGGGTAGTAACAAGGGTCTCCTTAATTTGTTAAAATAGTCCTTTGAGTACCAATGTGTCTTTCAGCAAAATCAAAGCCAAAAGCTTTCTAATATTCTTGAGACAAATATGTAATTTTCATATGCATTTTTGAGCTCCTGATGATGAAGGAAGGAAGGGAGAGATGGAGAGAGGGAAAAAGGGAAGCAGGGAGGAAGGAAAAAAAAAGAAAGAAGGGAGGGAGGGATGATAGGGATAGGGGAAGGGTAGGAGGGAGATAACTTAAAAATTTGTAAAACATAACATTGTCTAGCTCCCTCTTTACAAGGAATTAGAAAAAAGACTATAAGAAATAAGGTATGAAGGAGTAAATCCTAAATATTTGCAAAATATATAAGAAATAAAAAAAAAAAACTTTGTTAGAAAATTGTCTATGTTTTACTATTCTTGACAATGCCCACATTCAGGCTACAACTCATCAGTAGACTTTATTCTGTATATTTCTCTTTGTTTTTATGTTACTGGGTATAACCCCTTGTGTAAATGCTGCAAGGACAGGTATTATTTCCAATCAATAAAGTCATCTTCACAGCTCATAGCACTGGGACATACCCTCGTTGAAGAGTCAATATATTGTTGGTGAAACTAAAGTTTCTGGAAACTGGAAAATCTCATACTGAATTTTCAACACTGTACATTTCTTCTATAAAAGTACTTGAATAACACTACTTTAAGATTTATACAGTATGTTCTATGTAACCAAATGTGATAGTTTCCACAGTTCATATATAATCAATTCTATTCCACAGCTGGGAAAACTGAGGCTCAGAGATATCCAAGGCTTTACCAGAATAAAATAGCTAGTAAGTATGAGTCACAATTTGAACACAGGTTTCAAGACTCTAAGAGTGAGAGTCATAGTCTGTCACTTTTATCTTATTGTCTATCACTCAGGTCTTATGGATCATATATCCTATTAATTGCTATCTAAACTTAATTACCTTTCAGAAGGAAGTATTTATTAATGTAATATAGTAAGAACAGTTGGGACTAAAACATCCCCCTTTCAAAGTCTAATGTACAATCTCCTACAAATACACACAGATCTATGGGAAGATTGGGTTCAAATATGGAGCCCAGTGATAAGGAGACACACTTGGAGAATACATATTATGGCAAAGGGGTAAACCATAGGTTTAGCTGCTGGATCCTGTAAATCCTTTTGTACCCTCCTAAAACCCTCATAAAATTATTTTTTTTGATTTGCTCTGAATCCTGAGTTCTGAAGTGTCCTTCTTTCATTGTACAATTCTGAACTGGATTACTCTGTAATATACACAGTTTCAGAAATAGTGTCTTATTCTTTAAGCTGATCATAAGATGGTTTCCATGTGGCATCAGTTGTCTTTTCCTATGAACAAAGCACATCCCTCTTTCCAAATTAATTAAGAACTTGTTTCTAAGGAGTCCTAACTAATTCCTTTTATGACACAGATATGGTACTGATAATAAACCAGGTAGGGTGAAAGAAAATTATAGACCCATTTTCCTAATGAATATTTCTACAAAAATCTTAAATAAAATATTAACAAAGAGATTATAGCAAGAGAATATACCATGACCAAGTAGGATTTATCCCTCAAATGCAGGGCTACCTCAATTTAAGGAAAACTATTAGCATAATTGACTAAATCAATGACCAAACAACCAAAAATGATATTTTTATCTCAATAGATGCAGACAAAAACATTTTACAAAATCCAACACCAATTCCTATTATAAACACTAGAGAGAATAGGAATAAATGGAATTTTCCTTAAAATGTTAAGTAGCATCTATTTAAACCCATCATCAAGTATTATATGTAATGAGGATAAACAAGAACAATTGCAAGTAAGATCATGAGTGAAACAAGGTTATCCACTATCACCATTACTATTCAATATTGTATTAGAAATGCTAGCTTTAGCAATAAGAGAAGAAAAGGAGATTAAAGGAATTAGTGTAGGTAATGAGGAAATCAAATTATTACTATTTGCAAATGATATGAAGATATTCTTAGAGAACCCTAGAGAATTGATTTAAAAAGTACTAGAAACAATTTACAACTGTAGCAAAGTTGCAGGATACATAATAAATCCACATAAATCATCAGCATTTTTATATATTACCAACAAAATCCAGCAGCAATAGATAAAAAGAAAAAACTCCATTTAAAATCACTGTCAATAGTATAAAAATTTTGGAAATCTATCTGCTAAGTGAAAGTCAGGAACTACATGAACAAAACCACAAAACACTTTCCACACAAATAAACTCAAATTTAATCAATTGGAAAAGTATTGATGCTCATAGGTAAGCCAAGCAAATATAATTAAAATGACAAAGTTACTTAAATTAAGCTACTTAGTGTCATACCAATCAAACTCCCAAGTAATTATTTTACAGACCTAGAAAAAATAATAACAAAGTTCATCTGGAAAACAAAAGGTCAAGAATTTCAAGGAAATTTATGAAAAAAAAATGTGGTGTTATTGTTCCAGACCTAAAACTGTATTATAAAGCAGTGGTCATCAAAACTATTTGATAAAGGCTAAGAAATAGAGTCATTGATCAGTGGAATACAGTAAAGGGCTGAAACTCTGAAATGATGCATTGAAATCAATCAACCAAGCACTTAAGGCTAATTACCAATTGGACAATATTCTATTAGCAAGTGCTTGGAAAATGGTCCTTCCCATTATTCTGTGCTGGCTTAATCTTTTGCTGTATACAGAGAATAGTAGAAGGGATTAGGGGGTAGAGTAAGACAAGCCAGAGTCACTTTGGCAATAGACGAGGAGAAGGAAGGTTGTGGAGATCCTGTATCCTTCCCCTTCACTTCTACCCCTAAAGACCAAGGACTTTTGCTTATCCTGACTCTGGCTGATTCTAAGGCATCCAGGGTACTAACTCGGTCTTCACAGAATACATTAGGTTCACAGGACAAAATAATCAATTACTATAGTAATCTAGTGTTTGACAAACCCAAAGATCCCAGCTTTTGGGATAAGAACTCACTATTTGACAAAAACTGCTGGGAAAAGCAGAAACTAGTATGACAGAAACTAGGCACTGACCTATATCTAACACCATATACAAAGATAGGGTTGAAATGGGCTCATGATCTAGACATAAAGAGCAATATTATAAGCAAATTTGAAGAACATAGAATAGTTTTCCTCTCAGATCTGTGGAGAAGGAAGGAATTTGTGACCAAAGAAGAACTGGAACTCATTATTGAACAACAAGTAGATAATTTTGATTATTTTAAGTTAAAAGGTTTCTATACAAACAAAATTAAATCAGACAAGATTAGAAGGGAAGCAATAAACTGGGAAAATATTTTTACAGTTAAAGGTTCTGATAAGAGCTTCATTTCTAAAATATATAGAGAATTGATTCAACTTTATAAGAATCCAAGCCATTTTCCAATTGATAAAGGGTCAAAGGATATGAACAGACAATTTTCAGACAAAGAATTTGAAAACATTTGTAGTCATATGAAAAGGTGCTCTAAATCACTATTGATCAGAGAAATGCAAATTAAGACAACTCAGATACCACTACATACCTCTCAGATTGGTTAAGATGACAGGAAAAAAATATATGGAATGATGAAGGGGATGTGGGAAAACTGGGACATTAGTGTATTGTTCCTGAAATTGTGAACTCATTTAACCATTCTGGAAAGCACTTTGGAAATATACCTAAACAATCATCAAACTGAGCATACCCTTTAACCCAGCATTTCTTTGACTGGGCTTATATCCCAAAGAGATCTTAAAGGAGAGAAAGCTACCCACATGTGCAAAAATGTTAGTGACAGCCCTTTAGTAATGGAATGAAAATGAAAATTTAATGGATGCCCATCAGTTGGAGAATGGCTGAATAAGTTATGGTATATGAATGTTATGCAATATTATTGTTCTGTATGAAACAATCAGCAGCATGATTTCAGAGAGGCCTGCAGAGACTTACATGAATTGATGCAAAGTGAAATGAGCAGAACCAGGAGATCATTGTACATAGCAAAAGCAAGATTATCCAATGATCTATTCTGGTGAACATGGGTCTTCTTGACAATGAGATAATTCAGGCCAATTACAATGATCTTATGATGATGAAAGCCATCTATACCTGGAGAGAGATCTGTGGGAACTGATTGTGGATTACAATATAGCATCTTCACTTCTTTTGCTGTTGTTTGTTTGAATTTTAATTTTTCTCATTTTTCTTCCTTTTTCATTTGATTTCCTTGTGCAGGAAGGTAATTGTATGAATATGTATGCCTATATTGGATTTACATATATTTTACCATGGTTAACATATATTGGATTACTTGCCATTTAGGAGAGTGGGTCATGGGAAAAGAGGGAAATTGGAACACAAGGTTTTACAGGATTCAGGGATGAAAAATTTTCTTTGCATATATCTTGAAAATAAAAGAGCTTCAATAAAAAAAAAAAAAGATTTGTTCTTCCCTAGTTTATACATTTGATATATGATTGATTTATATCAATGATGGATTGATTCATTTAAGCTCTATCTCCTGCATTAATAGAAATGAAAATTTTAAAAAAGGATGTAGGGGTGATAAAGGAATTTCAATCCTGCCTGAAACAGCCAATTGTTAAATTTTTAGTAAGAGCACTTACTCAGAAAGCAGAAAATGTTATGAATCACTCTAACTCACTGTTTTGTTGATTTTCTTGATTATAAAAGTGACAAAGAAAATGTTAATAAAGCAGACTAAATTTAAAAGTGTGACATATATTTTCTTAAAAAAAGATCTAGGTGTTAAATATTCACCAGCACAACCTTCAATAGAAACATATATTCTTACAATAGAAGCATAGAAGTAAAGATCAAAGGACTTTAGAGATCATAGAAGTCAAAAGCCCTCATTTTAAAGAAGATTGATCTAAGGTTTGAGAGAAGTGGCTTATCCAAGTTCAAGCAAGATTATGCTGCAACCAGGCTCAGTAAATTCTACCTATAATCTGTTTTCTTGGGGAGACTGATGTTCGATTTCGTGGATTGCTTGAACCCAAAATCTCTGAGATGCAGCAGATTAAGAAAATTAGATATCTGCATGATTGGCAACAATATGTAGAGTCCATGTGAAAGGAGGCATTACCAGATAGGATCTGCAAGTGATTTTTTGTATATAAAATCCACCCAGTAACCACATTAATTATCCTAAGTACATATCTAATCATGGAATTATCTTCCTACAAATTTGACAAATTCCTGTGGCTCAATATTATCTCTAGAAATGTACATAAACTCCTCTGTTTGAAATTTAAAACTCCTACACTTTTGACACATTAGTATCTTCCACAAGTTCTATAATTCAGCTTTATTGTTCTACTTGCTATTTCTTACCTATGATGCTCCATCTCCCATCTCTGTACCTTTCTATTTGTTATCCCCATGTCCATACTCTCTGACTATGCCCTGCCTCTTGTTTTATTTATTTATTTTTTTAACTAGTGATTTTCAGTACCTTATGAGGTTATAAACCAGCTTTTTCCAATTTTTTTGGTTAAATTTAAGATTTTTTTGTTCTTTCAAGTGTCACCAATCAACATTTGAGGGATTGCATATATCACTTCTGGAAAAATAGCTTTAAGAGTATAGACAATATTTTCCCTTTGTTTTATTTGTGTTTTTTTTTTTTTTTTTGCTTTTGTTTTTCAAAAAGCTCATGATAATTCACCATTGCCATTGCAATACTTTACAATGACAGTTTAGATAGAGTTTTTATTAAAAAAAAAAAAAACTCAAATGTGTTCTCCTTTCACCTAGTTGAGTACTTGCACTGCCTTAGAATCACATGTGAATAACAGCAAAGCCCTTGTGAATCCATTTGGAAATACAAAATAGGGAATCAAACAGCATCCTTTGCTTCTAGAAATATTTACATTTTGAAGTTTATGTAATAAATGAAATGATAGTTCATCTCCCTTAAGAAAGAAATGAATTAAGTGTACTCAATCTCTTAATTGCTATCTCAGGCTCAATAATCGTATCCTATACACTACATTTATTTACTATGTTTAATTACTTATATTCTCTTTTATAGATTGTAAGCCCTCCAAAGGGCAAGAATAATATAGCTTTTTATCTTTGTAAACTCATTGTCAACTTGAGCTTGAAATTTGAACACAAAATAATTCTTAGAACAGTGTTGGGCATATAGTAATTACTTAATAAATACATATTCACTAAATTTTCTTCTTGATCAATTGCTTTAATTAAACATATATTTGAAACACTTTGTTGTAATGTCAAAACATTGATATTTGCCATAAAGTTTGTTTTTTCTTACACAAGGCAATAGATATTGGGAGAATAAAATCTACATTTTAAAACAGAGAGCTGGTTTCCATTAAACTCTGAATCAGTCCTGATAAATTCATTTTAAGATTTAGGCTTAATTCAGAACCCAGGGACCCAAACTACTTGTCAATTCTGTTATTTCTTTCTCCTATGACTTCAGACAAATCAATCTTCCTTTTGGAATCTTATATTCCCTATCCATAAACATGATATTTAACTGGAATACCTCTTGGGTTCCTTCTATTATGAAAGTCTATGATTCATGAATCTGAGATCTCATGTCCCCAAATTGCCTTCCACTAAACAGCAATCTTTCTAATATAACTCAAGCTCCTTCTCCATGCTAGGCCTTCCCAACCATCATTGGAAAGTAAAGGGAAAAATCAGAACAGGGTTCTGTCCCCAGTGCCTGTCTTATATCAAAACATGTAAAATGGAACTAAGTGCAAGGAGGCAATGTGAAAATGGGAGTTATTTATTTTGGAGTTGGGAACAATCCTAGTGTCAACCAATAAACACTATGAATCCATAAGGACAGAGTAAAATCTTATGTCAACCCATCCCTCTTTTAGTGGTAAACTCTCTCCGTGGTTTATTATATCTGATGACCATATCTATCATACACATGCAGATAGTTCTTAATAATGGATTAGAAACTGCTACAAGAACTAGACGAGATGCAATGATAAAATCTCATACTTGATTATCAGAAATAAAGGTATTAATCCAGCAAATTGTGTGACTTTAGATAGGTCACTTTAAATGTGTTGGCCTTAATTTTCTCATTGAAAAAAATGATCAAGTAGAACTAGAAAATCTCCACGGTCCCTTCTGCTCCTAAATAATCATAATTCCATGACTATCAGGAGGTAGTAAGAAGAGACAGTTGTCACTTTAAATTTGTTTTGGAAATAAATAAATAAAAAGCAACAAAGGAGTTTCAATACTTGGATGTGTGCCCATAACCACAAAAGAATATTTGGGGAATTTTATTTACCCCAAATGAGGAAATATTTGTAAAGCACTTAGTTTAGGGCTTGGAATATATTACAGACATATCATATATCCTCATTCCTTTCCTTCCCATTTTACAGTAATATAAAATAGAGATTAAGTGATTTGCCTAGGTCATATAATCAGTAATTGTTCAAGGCATGAGGTAAATTTAGGTCTTCCTGACTCTAGGATCAGAAAGCTATTCACCACTTCACATGAATGGACCTTTTTGGTAGATTTGGAACAGAAAATAGATATACAACTATTCAAAAGACTGTGGAAATCTCTCCCTTTTCTTCTCCCTCTCCCTCCCCCGTCTCTCTGTGTCTCTCTCTCTTTTACTTTCACTTTGTCTCTCTCTTCCTATCTCTCTCTGTATTTCTTTATGTCTCTGTCTCTTTTTCTCCGTTTTTAATCTCTGTCTCTTTGTTTTTCTCTTTCTCACACACACACACAAACACACACATACACACACACGCACACACGCACACACAGACCCCTTGCAAATACTTCCAAAAAATTATTACCACTACTGTCATTATTAGTAACAGTATTGATACTATTAGTATTAATGTAGACTACTAATATTAGTAATAACAGTAATAGCAGCAGCAACAATGGTAGTGATAGTAAAAGTAGCAATAGAAATAGCAGCAGTACTAATTGTAGCAGCAAGCACTGCATGATTAATATTAATAGAAATAGTGCTAGTAGCATTAGCAATTATAGCAAAAGTAGCAAAGGCGCAGAAGAAAGAGGAGGAAGAGGAAAAGAAATAATAGTATTAGCATTAGTAATAGCATCAACAATAATATTTCTAATAAGAGTAGTAGTTGTAAAAGTAGCAATAGTAGTGGCAGTAGCAGGAGGAGGAGGAAGAGAGATAGTATCAATATTAGTAGTAACAAAATCAGCAACAGTATCTCTAATAATAGTAGTAGTTGTAAAGGTAATAATAGTACTTGCAGCAACAATAAGCAGTAGCAGCAGCAGCAGTAGTAATAGTAGTAAGAGAAGGAAGGGAAGGAGGAGAAAGTAGAGGAGGAGGAAGAATATTGTACGTCTTCATTTTTATTTGAATAAGGTCAGATTGAAATGATTCTTGGAAAAAGATTTGTTCTTTCCTTTTTAATGTTATTTGAACAAGTGGATTAAAAATTGTTGGGTTTTTTTGGCAAGAGGATGGGAGTGATGCTATGTGGATTTTTCCACATATATATGCAGGAACAGCTATAATATGATTATTGGTATATGTGTGATTACATTAATATAATAGGATTGCTAGTATTGTGATGATATTTAACAACTAGCTGATGAGAAAGATTGCTGTTCCCCACATTACTACTAGGAAAATGATAGCCTCCTAATAAGAAAAAGGATCATTGCAAGGGAATTACAAATACAAAACTACCTATGCAAGTATAAGAAGTACTCATTAGCTCTCTTTCTTCCTGTTTTTACTAGCCATGTAAAGAAGAAATCTGTATGAAAATACAAATCCTCTTTCTTCCACAGACACATAAATAAAGGATTGAGTAAATAAAATCATGGATCATAAAGCTAGAGAGGGAAGTCATCTAGTCCAAATCCCTTACCACAGAAGTTGCATTTAAGCCAAGACAAAAAAATCACTTTACAAATTTTATTGTTTTAAAAAGAGCCATCTAAACTTGGCTATAAGAAGTAATAACTTGATTATTAGAAAATGTTGAAGATAATTTTTAATTAGATAGGCCCAGACTTCAACTAATCAATTATGGATGTTTCCAATCAGTAAAAATGTAACTATATTTATTCAGGTTTTTCAATTTCTTCCATTCCTAATCTAATTTATGTAAGCATTGTATACACACATATAAATATTATATATATACATACATATATACACATGTGTATATACATAAACATGTGTGCGTGCATGCACATATTAAGATTAGCTATCGGGCTTTATTCTTTTAGCGGAAGCTAAGTGGTAAAGTGGATAGATTAATGAATCTGGAGTCAAAAAAGACCTGAATTCAAATATGACCTCAGACACTTCCTAAATGTGTGACCTGGGCAAGTGGCTTAATCCTATTTACCTTAGTTCATCATCTATAAAAATGATTTGGAGAAGGAAATGGCAAATCACTCTAATTACATTTGCCAAGAATATCCCAAATTGGGTCACAAATAGTTGGATATGACTAAAATGACTAACTAAATTGATTATTTTAATAATAGTCAATAACTAATTTAATGGAAAATGAATTTTTCCTATCAGTGTGTATTAATTTCTGAAACAAATTCAACCTTATTTAAATGAAATGAATCTGTTTGAAGCGTGTACTCATAACTTAGACTGCACTGTCAATCTAATGTGATCTATCCACATCACATGATACCCTATAAAATAAATAAAGTGACTGACTTAGATATGCTAAACTGGTACATTTATATCTAAAAATTACAATCAGCAAAAATTATTTGAGAAAATTTCAAATGAAGTATCAACAATGTCAGCAACCATAATAAAAACATTTCCCTATCCCTGTACTTCATATGATAAATTACAGATGTAGAAGTCTCCTAGTACTTCTATCTGATTCAAAATAATGAATTTCTTTTTTTAGTGTTTCTTAGCTCATTTTTTTGAAATAATAAAAACCACAAAAATAGATATATAAGGAGAGAAACACCATAATCTTGCAAGCATTATAATTTTATAGATGCCATAATGTATGTCAAAAATAACATCAAATCCCATTTACTTTATCCTCATGTATGTAATACAAAACATCAAGCCTGATTGGGAATTTTACCTCAGAAACAATGACATTGGAATGCAAAAAGTTTTTAATAATACTGTGGAAGGTCATGCTTACTCTTTATGCTTAATTCCCCCCCAAATGGAGATAATATAATGAAATGAAATATTTAATCTCATTGTCACCATAAAATGTAGAATATGGACATGACTTGTGATTTTTTCTATTATAATAAATCATAATTTACAGTCCATCTATAACTTTATAACTAGGTTAAAAGGAGAAGCTAAAAGGCTGTAAAAGTTAAGGGAATTATAAGAAATGATACAAATAAGAGCATTAAATGAAGGTTTTAAGTTTTGACATTAGCCCACACTCTTTTATCTCTGTCCCACCACCTCTAAATCATTTTTTGTCTTAATATCACTGTTAACTGTGGAATTCTTACAAGATATACTACTATTAGAATATCATTCCAGATAATCTCTGTTTTACTCAACTCTTGGGACCTACACTTATGGATCAAAGTGAAGTACATGCTACTAGTATACTTTATCAAAATTAGTTTGAGGGAGAGAGATTAGTAACAAAATCCCTAATCAAATAACTTCTCCCAAGCTTATTTAATGTAATAATAATAAAAAAAAATCTGTCCAAGGTCCTCAGATTCCAGAGCTAGGCTTTTATTCTGTTGATTGTTTTTGTTGTTGCTTGTTGTTTCTGGTTGATGGTGATGTTTATTTGTTTGTTTTTCCTCCCATAGTAACATGTGATGACTGATTTATTGTGAAATGGAATTTTCCAACTCTGATTAGCCACTTCAAAAATAAACCTAAATGTCTTCATTTGTAAAACTGATCTAATAATACTTGTAATAGCTACCTCACTCTACTATTATGGGGGAGCAGATGTCTAATCAATGAAGCAACACATATTTGGTAAATGGATAAATTTGCTCATGGAGAAGGCAATATGCTGCCATTTCGTATCTGGATGACAAGGGAAAAGGAAAAAAAAAAAAAAAAAAACTAACACAGCTCCTGTCCTCATGGAGCTTGAATTTTATTTTGAGAGACAAAATATATATCTTTAGGTGTATATATAAAATAGAAGATAATTATTTTAGAAAGAAAGAAGAAACTTTCAGAAACATAAACTGTTTGTTAGCATGCATCCAGTAGTCACTGAAAGTATTCTTCAGAATGGTTTTCTGAAAGTTGTTTGTATGGAGTACATTAGTCTTAGTACATTAAAGAATTCCCCAATGAAATGTATAATGTTTTATTTATAACATGCCAAATACAAATGATATGCACACTCATGCATCCATGATCGGATATAGACAGCTAGGCAGATAGATAGACAGAAAGATAAATAGATGTGTGTATATACATATATAGATATGAAACATATCTATATATGTATATATGTAAATGTTGTGATCCTATGCATACAATCCATATTATACATACAATGTATGTATAACTGTGTGTGCACACATACATGCATATTCATCTACACATATTTAATTACATACATACAAATTTCTACAAGCATATGTGCATAGACATACATATGTGAGTATATATCTAATGCCAATTCTTTTTTTTTTCCCTAAGAGGACAGACAATATAATGATGTTATGGGTGAAGTGTTGATTTACCTGTGAATTATACTTAAGAAAAGCAGAGTTGCTCAAAGTGATCAGCTTTCTTCTCTATTACAGAATAAAATCTAGTGGCAAAATAAGAGTCAAGATGAGTGCTGATGGTCCAGGATTCAGTAAATGGTCTTGTCATCTTTGAAATCTGGCCAAGTTCTAAGTGCTCCACAGTTCTTACTTCATCTACATTTATGGCAATTCTGATCCACCTATTCTCCAAGGGCAAGTTTTCACATACTGGGGATAGATATGCCCTTAATTCACGAATAGGTTGGAGAGCTGTCTCAACCCAATTTTGTCCATCTGTCAAGACAGTTTTACCAGGACTTAATGCTAACCTTGTGGTTTCCAGAAATTATAGTATATGCATTGGCCACATACCAGTAAACATGTTATGTGTGTTTATGTGTATGCATATGTGTATATAAAATATGAATATACAATATACGTATATGCATTTGTGTAGATATATATGTATTTATTATATGCATCATTTTTATATATGTATAGTGTACTGTGTATATATATATGCATGTATATGTATATGTATATATGTTCTATATATTTGATATATATTTTAATATATGCATTGCTTAAATGAATATACATATATATGAGTGTGAATATGTATAAATGTATATATTGTATATATTTATAAATACACACATGCATATGTTTATTTATGTGCATTGCATATATATTTATATATGATTCACATATAATTTATATTATTTATCCAATTCATTATATTAAACATATTATTTATATGACTCATTTCTCAAGGACAAATAGACTGAAAATATGTATATGCAGAGGTGTATTTTCAATTATAAACAGAATAAAAATGGGTTTTTAATGATTCCAGACTTTTTTCTCTCTTTTAAATGAGATAAGTGACTCTGTCAGTGAATCAAAATGAATGGAAGTTTTCCAGGCATGAGTAAAAGAATTTCAAAATGTTGGTTTTCATCTCTGTCTTTCACAGGATGTCCAGCTTACAGCTTCTAGGAAACTTTTTTCTGTGTGTGATAACTTAATTTAACATTCTTTAAAAGAATGCCAAAATCATTAGTGACAAATTAATCTCTTCTCAATTTCTCCTCTCCAATCTGTATCCCATTAATCATACCTGGAGGATTTCAGATGCTATGGAATTCTCAAGAAGATATTACTAATAGTCAGACAATGATATAAATGTTCTATGAAGACACCACATCTAGATTCACTACAATTTCTAACCCCCTTACTTTATAGATGAGAATACTGAGGGCAACAGAAGTAAAATACTTGTCAAACATCTGCAATAAGAGGCAGAATTTCAACCTCAGTCTTCTGACTCTAGGACCAGTTTCTAAGATACTATATTTGTTCTTGAAAAGATGTTGGGGCACACAAGGAGAGAGACAGAGACAGAGACAGAGACAGAGACAGAGACAGAGGGAAGAGAGAGAGAGAGAGAGAGAGAAACACAGACATAGACATGACAATCAGACAGTGAAAAATGCGATAAGATCCCTGATATTATAAGAGAAGCCTAATTGAGATCATCTTAAAAAGTTAGATACATTTTCCACATTTGCATAGATGGAGCTGTTTTGTTGTTAGCTGCTGTTTTTTGTTGTTGTTTTTATTTATTGTTCTTGTGTTTTTTCTTCATTTGGTCTCATGCATGGTGAACACATTTAGTAAATGCTTCTGGAGTCAGTTACCAAGAAGAAACCAATAAGCAATGAACCTATGCTTTGTAGCTAACTGAGTGATCTGAATGACTGATTTGAGTTTCCTTTCCCATCCATAAAATTTTATCTATTTGAGGATTAAATGAGAAGAATGGGAATTTAAATGTGCTATCTTCAAATATGTTGGGATATCCTTTAGGAATTACTCTGCAGTAAACATTTATTAAATGTATTTCTAATTTAATATGGAAACAGATTGTGATGATATATTTGGTCTGAGAAATTTAATTTTTAATCAATGGATACAAGATTAAAAACCTCGATTAAAGGAAAATGTTGTAATGGTTAAAGTTTTTCAAGTGGACTAGCTATCCTGCAGAAGATATCGGTTCCCTCTTGTATTGAAACAAAAGTTTTAGGACCACATCTCTAGTGTGTTGGAGTATGGGATTTTTTTTTCAATTATGGGCTCAATTACGGTCCAGATTCCTGGAAATTCTAAGACTCAAAAAATTTTGGAAGTTATTATGCAACACTGTCATAGTAAATATTTGGTGAATATATGAGTTGTTACTGCACAATTTCATTTAACCAATTTCAATTCAATTCACCAACTACATATTGAGTACATCCTATGATCCTGGTATAGTACTAGGGATCATTTTTTTTTTAAAAAATTAATTGTTCTTTTACATATAATTGGGAAAATGTTAAAAATTTTAAAAGTTAATCAATAAATACAGGACATGGAAAATTTTGGTTTAATTGCATAAAATGGTTAAGAGAATCATGATTCCTTTTGTGTAACATGTATCTAGAGATTTTCATTTCTCTTATCAACACTATGTAGAATTTGTTGAGTACACTGCCTCAAGAATCCATGTGTATTAAAATTGTTCTTATGCAAAATTCTGACAAAATTGTGATTACATAAATAAAGTCAAAAAAGAATATCCAGGAGAATGAGTCAACTCAACCTATTTCCTTTTCATTTTGTTATGGATCGATAACTAGTTTCAAAAGATTTTCCTTGTCTCATTAAATTTATTTAAAGAAAAGGGGGAAGGACTACAATACCCCAGAAATAAAAAAAAACCTATAATATAATTCCATTTAATAAATATTTCATCTGAATGGTCAACTCTACTAATTTGCTTGCCTAATACAATATCTGCATGATGCTTCTTAGAAGTGAACAATCCTGTTCATTAAAAAATCTTTGATTGGCAGAGCAGAAATAGAATTTTGAGACTCTTTTTTGGATCTAAATAAGTTCACATTCTGAATCTATATACAGTTCACTTTTTAAAAATCTTAGACAGAATTTCCTTAAGATTGTACATCATCTTGAATTTCTGAGGCTTCACTCATCATTTTATTTTAGTCCTTTGGGTAAGTTCAATTTTAATTTTTATGTCAAATATCTTTCAGATGACCTAATAACCAAAATTATTCTTGTACAAATACAAAACATTTAATTAAAACAAGTTAAATTTCTAAAAGTTTTCTTAATTTAGCTTAAAAGAGTATCTGACATATAATACGCACTTTATAGATGTCTATTGATTGATTGATGATGGATGGATTGCTCAAATTAAAGAGGCATGGAGGTACCACCTTCTTTCTCATGCATGGGAATAAGCACTTGTTAAGGATATAGTTTTCACAGAAAGCTCTATGCTCAGCAGGCACAAATTGAAAGCTAGAAATATTCATGGAGATTTTATTCTCAAGGAAACATCATTTACTACAAAGAATAAATGAATTAAAGATAATATTACCAAATTTGTGTTAATTTTTAAAAAATCTTCATTAGGGATTATATTCAAAAACAAGTAAATAGTAAGTCATCATGAAACAATAGCTTCCTGTCATAGCATCAAACCAAAGAAATATGTGAAGATTATTTTTATTCTAAGTCTAATAAGTATGGATTTTAATCGATGTTATTTGAAGGGATTTGTAGGATCATGAAATTAAGGCTTGTATGGATCTTATAGCTTATTGAGTCCAATTACTTCATTTTATAAATGAGAAAACTGTGTATCATTGACCAAAATCACAAAACTACATGAGGAATATAGCTGGGATTTGCACCAATGTACTCTATTTGCAGATTCATTCTCTTTCCAATATGTTATTTTGTTTTTCTCTCATGCCAGGGGAGTTTTGACATGCACACATGTGCAATCTTGTTTTTGTTCAGTAGTTACAGTCACATCCAACTTCATGATTCCATCTGAGGTTTTCTTATCTGATACTGGAGTGGTTTTCTTTACCAAATCCTTTTACAGATGAGAAGAGACAAACTGACTTAACAGACTTGTCCAGTGTCACACAACTAGTATTTAGGATCAGATTTGAATACAAGAAGAGGAGTCTTCTGGACACCAGGCCTGGTACTTTATTCATTGTACCACTTGGCCATCCTATGAACTTCGTATAGATTAAACCAAGCCTGCATTTCCAATAATATTCAAGACACTATCCACAATACAAATCTAAGGCACTCCTCTCTGTCCTAAAAAATAAGTCCAGACCCCTGAAGAAGAAAAAAAAAAGTGGGGAAAGAAGTAGAAAACCTAGTTTAGCAGTTCTAAGTAGGGAATTTACTTTATTCTGGGTGAAAGGGGAAAGATTGGCAAAAAAAGAGAAAAAGCTATATGACTATAATTGCCATTTTTTTCTTACCATTTGTAGTAACTTAGTTATGGTAGCTTAGTCCTATCTATTACATGAAAGAGATTAGAAAATACTTTTTGGTAACTTCATATTTCAAAAAGCCAGATGTTGATAACTGTAAAACATTTTGAAAATTTACTCTAATTGTTATCACTTAATCAATCAGTATGTATTAAGTGTAATTTGTGTCACAGGTGTTATGATGCAAAAGCCAAAAATGAAATTATTTCTTCAACCAAGTAGCTTCTATTCTATCAGGAAATATAATATATTCATAAATACATGCAAAATAAATACAAAATGACTTTTGAATAGTTAGTAGAACTAGGGAAGCCTACATATAGAAATATTGCATGATCAGAATGTAGAATCGGGAAAATATATCATCTGTTATTGCTAATTGCCTTTTTATTGGTATATGCACACTCTTTTCCATTCTTCTATAAGCTCTTTGAGGAACACATTGTCTTACTTTGACATTTTTCTTCCCTTAATTATCTTACAGAATGTCAAGCACAAGAAAGTTGCTCAGGTGGTATTTTTGACTTTATAATGCTTTAGTGAACCAATAAATACAAAGATATTTTTTTTTAATTTTGATGCTTCCTATAGCAAAATAGATCAAATACCTCTCGGTCTTTTAAAATATGAATGAGATGCTTCAGAAATGTCTATAACTGAAAAATGTATCACCTTGTATTCAACCTGGCAAGATACTTCTCTTAATTTAGGTTGTGAGGTTGGTCCTTGTCTTCCTTTTAACGTGTTAATAATTAAATTGCTCTGGGCTAACAAAATGTTATAGAGATTGGTAAAAGTAATAACTTTGGACTAAGGTCATAGTATCTTCTGTGTTAGCATAATTATCCACCCAAGTGCAGGTGGGAGGATACATTTCTTTCTAAAAGGTTACCAAACAATCACTTCTTTCTCAGTTGGTGAAACAATAGGATACAGTTTCCTTGGTAACAGCACCATCTGAATGCATCTTAGAATCACCCCTCCTGCTTAGAGAGAAAAAAAGAAGTGATTTGGTTTTGGCAATTGTTGCTTATTTCTGTTTTCCTTCCTCAATTTGCATGGAAAGATAGATAATTAGATAGATAGATATACAGGATTTATATCATTGTAATCAGAAGAAATGGATAAAGAGGTAACCAACCAAAGAAAAGAAATTGTGCTTAAACATAACCATAGATCATGTGTCATGGCAGATATTTATTTATTTTGATGGGGTGAATATCCACCCATCTTTTTCAAAAAGTCACCAAAGATTTTACTGGCATTCAAGAATGACAAAAATGGAGGATTGCAATGGACATTAGTCACCATATACTTCCAATAATGTCCACAATATACAATTCATATGAAACATATTCTGATACAACAATCCAAAAAGGATCAACAAATTAGCTCTGCTATATGAACTATGTAGAGGAGAAACACACATAAATAGGCATCTAATCCCACTTTTAGAAAGCTTTAACCACTGAAAAGTTTTGCTGTTTTGTTTCCTGACACAAAGATTAACTGGATCTCTTTGAACATTGTATCTATTTTTCTAACCTCTACTAATGAGAGCCAAATAGAACAAGACTGATACCTTCACATGATTCTTTATAGAAATTCACTGTCCCTCTGAGTCTCCTGAATTTAACATGACCAACTTCTTCAGCTGTTCCTTTTAAAATATGGAACCAAGGCCTTTCACCATCCTGGTTGCCTTTAGGGTAAGATCTCAGCATCCATACCCTGTGATATCCAGAACTGAATCTAATATTCCATATAGAGTCTGATAAGGGCATGGTCAAAGGAGACCATAATCTCAATATTCCTGAAGGTTGTGACTTTTTTTAATATAGCTCAAGATGACATTACCTATTTTGCCTGTGACATGAATCACCTTACTGACTCATATTAATATAGTAAAATCCCCATGCCTTTTGTTTTCATTTTGCATAGGTAAACTATTTTTTTTCTGTACTCAGCTTTAAAATTTTAGTTATCCCTATTGAATTTAATTTATTAGATTCAGCTCTAGTCTGAGTATATCTTTTATAAAACTTGCCTATTATTCAAAAGATTAATTTCACTTCTCAGCTTCCCATCATACGTAAATTTGATAAGCCTGCCAGCAACATTTTTACCTAATTCATTGTTAAGTAGCACAGTAGCAAACATATTCATGAGATAATCCATTGGAAACTTCCTGCCACTTTCATATGAATAGCTACTCCTTGAATTCAACCATTCATTCAGTTTTGAAGCCATTTAACTATTATTACTTAGTCTATATCTCTCTCCATTCTCTTTCCAAAAATAAGTTCTTGTATCAAAAGCTTTAATAAAATCTAGGAAAATATAATCTCAGTATTTATCTGTTATGGAAATAATGCTGAAAAAAGAAAAAAGTGAATATGGGATTTTTCTTTTTTGAGGATGCATTGATGGAATCAAAGCTCCTCAATAGTTTTATTTTTTTTTCCTTAAGAATGTGAAAGTAGAAGAATTGATCATTCCAATTGTTTCCCACAAAACTTATCCACAACAAAACCAAAAACCTTCTCAATAGAATTACATTAATTAAAACTGACCATAATATAATTTGGTATAAAATATCAATTTTAGATTTGGTATCAAACTGTCTCTAATGGTGGTGGATAGTCCCCTTTGCAAATAATGAAACAGCAAATAGATGTTCTCCATTACATTTAGAATTAATTTTACACAGAATAATTAGATTAAATTGTGGCTGAGCTCCTTTTCAATAATAACATTCTAATATTCTAAAAATGCTAAACAATCATCCAAATCCAGTGTTTCTCATAACTCCACCTGTAGTTAGTTATTAAGATCACAAATGTTAAAATGAGGGAGGATCTCAAGAATGGTTCTGCAAATATCATTTTAAGTCTTTAAACTTTTAAAGTCAGAAAAAATATTAAAAGTCATTCATTTAAATTCCCTCTATAGATTGGGTATTTTACAAGTAACTGGACCACAGAAAGGTTAAATTATTTTTGAAAAACAAAAGTGTCTTTAGTGTCATGTAAAAGGTTCTAATATATCTCTCATAATTTAGGAAATCTCAACTCTGTGGGAAGATATTCATGTCCTTGTACAATCACATGGCAGATATATGTGCATGTGTGTACATATATACACGTATATATATTTACAAGCAAGTACATGCACACAAACATAAGTAGAAACATGCATATATGTATTTTGTAAAATTGTATGTTTTTGAACATAAAATTAATATAAAAGCATATACACATGTGTATGTTCATACATATACCTTAATAGCATAAATCTGCACTGATTGCTTTTGGACAAATATATAGTCAACAAACATTGTAAATGTTTACTATTGCCAAATACAGTTCAGTTTATTTTTTCTAGGTGTTTTAATCAATGCTTTAAATAGTACTTATGCCCATAGACAGGCAGACAGGCAATAAATAAACCTTTATTAAGTATCACACAAAGCAATAAGCATCAGAGAATATAAAGAAAGGGGAAAACAACACCTGCCCTTAAGTTTACTTTAGATTGTATTAGAGAGGATAAAATCTCATAGATTAAATATATAAACAATGTAAGGGAGTTGAATTTTATGTTAGGGGGCTTAAATTTTTTTAGGTAGACTCTAGACATATCTTGAGATGGGGGTGTATTAAATGAAAGATTGTACTTTTGAAAAGTGTTTCTTAATGACTATGAATATCTTGGATTTCTTCCCTTGAAAACTAACATTTCTTATTCTTGGTTCATGTATCAGTTGGGAAAATGGTTCTAATCACAATATATCAGAACTTGTTTCTTACATATTTTAAAAATGCAACTATTATTAAACATTTTTCTAATGTTTTTCTCAGTTAAATATTTCAGTCAGATTTTATCTATACTTCTTTAATTCAGGGAAAAAACTAATTTTACCTAAACAAAGGTGTAAATGTTGTCTTTTGTGAGGATGCACTGATGGAATCAAAGCTCCTCAATAGTTTTATTTTTTTTCCTTAAGAATGTGAAAGTAGAAGAATTGATCATTCCAATTGTTTCCCACAAAACTTATCCACAACAAAACCAAAAACCTTCTCAATAGAATTACATTAATTAAAACTGACCATAATATAATTTGGTATAAAATATCAATTTTAGATTTGGTATCAAACTGTCTCTAATGGTGGTGGATAGTCCCCTTTGCAAATAATGAAACAGCAAATAGATGTTCTCCATTACATTTAGAATTAATTTTACACAGAATAATTAGATTAAATTGTGGCTGAGCTCCTTTTCAATAATAACATTCTAATATTCTAAAAATGCTAAACAATCATCCAAATCCAGTGTTTCTCATAACTCCACCTGTAGTTGGTTATTAAGATCACAAATGTTAAAATGAGGGAGGATCTCAAGAATGGTTCTGCAAATATCATTTTAAGTCTTTAAACTTTTAAAGTCAGAAAAAATATTAAAAGTCATTCATTTAAATTCCCTCTATAGATTGCGTATTTTACAAGTAACTGGACCACAGAAAGGTTAAATTATTTTTGAAAAACAAAAGTGTCTTTAGTGTCATGTAAAAGGTTCTAATATATCTCTCATAATTTAGGAATTCTCAACTCTATGGGAAGATATTCATGTCCTTGTACAATCACATGGCAGATATATGTGCATGTGTGTACATATATACATGTATATATATTTACAAGCAAGTACATGCACACAAACATAAGTAGAAACATGCATATATGTATTTTGTAAAATTGTATGTTTTTGAACATAAAATTAATATAAAAGCATATACACGTGTATGTTCATACATATACCTTAATAGCATAAATCTGCACTGATTGCTTTTGGACAAATATATAGTCAACAAACATTGTAAATGTTTACTATTGCCAAATACAGTTCAGTTTATTTTTTCTAGGTGTTTTAATCAATGCTTTAAATAGTACTTATGCCCATAGACAGGCAGACAGGCAATAAATAAACCTTTATTAAGTATCACACAAAGCAATAAGCATCAGAGAATATAAAGAAAGGGGAAAACAACACCTGCCCTTAAGTTTACTTTAGATTGTATTAGAGAGGATAAAATCTCATAGATTAAATATATAAACATTGTAAGGGAGTTGAATTTTATGTTAGGGGGCTTAAATTTTTTTAGGTAGACTCTAGACATATCTTGAGATGGGGGTGTATTAAAGGAAAGATTGTACTTTTGAAAAGTGTTTCTTAATGACTATGAATATCTTGGATTTCTTCCCTTGAAAACTAACATTTCTTATTCTTGGTTCATGTATCAGTTGGGAAAATGGTTCTAATCACAATATATCAGAACTTGTTTCTTACATATTTTAAAAATGCAACTATTATTAAACATTTTTCTAATGTTTTTCTCAGTTAAATATTTCAGTCAGATTTTATCTATACTTCTTTAATTCAGGGAAAAAAATAATTTTACCTAAACAAAGGTGTAAATGTTGTCTTTTGTGACAACAGACTTGTTGCCTACATCAGACACTGATCTTCCCTTATCCCTAAGTATAAAAAATAATTTCTTCCTTGCTTATCTAATTTTTTATGATGTGACTTTTTAATCTAAATATTGTATAAATAATTGTACATGGTATTAACTGATGATTTCTGCTAAATGTCTTTCCAATTTTCTGTGCATTTAGAAGATTTACATAATGAATCAGACTATTAATTTCATTCTATTAGTTTCATTTGAATCCCTATACTGTAGATATATTTTGTTCTAATGATTGATCTTATATATGTTTCAATGCATGGAAATTTTATTCATGGTGAATGCTTTGTAATGTAATCTATGGTATAGAAAGACAACTTTTCTTTTCAATGAAGTAAATAGATTGCCAGATCTGGACTAAGCAATATGAGTTTAAATGTTACCTCTGACATTTATTACTTATAGGTTCATTACTCAATTATCTCAACCTTAAATCTAACAAAAGCAAAAAAAAAAAATATAATAATAACACCTGCCTTATAATGTTGTAGTGAGTCTCAAATGACTTTATTAAAAATGAAATAAAACAACAACAACAACAAAAAAAAAACAACCCTTTATTTATGTAAACTGAAAACCTGCTAGGTTTTGTTAGCTAAATTCCAAGTATTATTAGGTATTATTTCCCTAGGAATTTTTGATGTCTATTGTTAAGATGAATTTAATGATTAATTTCCTTCTGTATAAAGCAAAGCTTTTTGTGTTATTATTATAATATTGACTACTGAGCAATAAAGTTATATTTCAGTTTATTTATTTTTCCTTTCTTTATATTCTGAGTGCTTACTATATATCTGTCATATAGTAGATATAGAATAAATGTTTCTTGTTTGCACAACTAAATTAAATTAGGCAGCATTTTCATTTATTATTATATTGGTTCAGTCACTTACAAGGAATTAATTGTTATTCAATCATTTACATGTTTTCATTTCCATAAAGAGTGTTATGTTGCAGCATTCATAATAATCTCTGTATGTAATTTGGTAGGCAGATTTTCAAGGATTTTATATATTTTATACTCACTAAGAATGGAATGAATTTTTACTTCATTTTAAAATTTATTTCAAACAACTTCATGCTTGATTTTTTTGGCAATTTCTAAAGATAAAGGTGATTTTGTATCCTGCTATATTTCTTGAGTTAAAAAAAATCAAATAAATTTGATTGATTCTCTAGGATTTTCTAAATAAATCTTTTCATTATCTCTAATGATATAAGAATTTAATTTCTTCTTTGTTATGCTATTAATGCAATTTCTTTCTACAAGTTTTATATTTATACCTAGTAATGTATAACATACAATAGTAATGGATAGATATACTTGCTTTACTCATGATCTTATTAAAAAGGATTCAAATTTATCCCCTTCTATGATATTGGCACTTGGTTTTAGAGATATCTTACTCTGAGGAGAGCAGACATGACTTCTGTGACCTCATCTGACCTTCACTCAAAACAACAGCAAATTAAGCCTATAAACTGGTAAAAAAGTAAAATAAGGGAAATTACATCTCACAAATAGGCAAAAAATATATTATAATTGAGGAAAAGAAATGAGGGGGAGGAGCACTGTGTGAATCTTACTCTCATCAGATTTGGCTCTAAGAGAGAATAACAGATATATTTGGTTTCACAGAGAAACTTGTCTCACCTTATAGGGAAATGAGAGGGAAAGGGGGAAAAGAAAGGGAAAGACTAATAGAAGGGAAAACAAAAGAATTAGGGGAAAAGGTATAAAAGGGGGGGTCTCTTAAAGGGGAGGACTGTTTGAGTGAGGTGTTAATCAAAAGCAAAATCCTGGGGAGGAGTTGTTGTGTCCTCCTTTCTAGAGCCCCCATGCCTGGGTGATTAAAATATACCACCCTAGTGGAGAAGTGATGAGGTGGGACTCCCAAGGATGGTGGGAAAATGGAGTCCATTTATTTCAAGGACTTTTTCCTTTTTATACCCCCATACCCTTATGTAACAAAAACCCTGGGCATGTGCCCAGTATACATTGCATACGTGGGACCACATAAACAACTTGGAAGTCAGTCCTCTATTTGATTATGGCTTCATTTTTTTCTATTATTCTACTCTATCTTGCTGAGTAAATTATTATTGGTTGTAAGATATGGTGTTTTTTCTTTTATAATCTTCTATGTCATATTCCCTGCTTCTTTATTGTGATAGCTACCTAATTTGGCATAATATATCCTATGGTTCACTGAAATTGAAATTTTTTTCTCTGACAGCTTGTAATATTTTTTTGTTTTTCTTTGACCTTGGAGTTCTAGATTTTGGCTATGAGGTTCCTTGTAGTTTTCATTTGAGTTTTATTTCAGTAAGTGGCTGGTTTATTCTTTTCATTTTCATTGTAAAATCTGCTTCTCTTGTGTCTAGGAAAATTCTTGATCTTCAAGATTTTTTTTTTAAAGAAAGGGGTAATTGATTTAAAGTACTCCAATAATTCTTAAATTATCTCTTTTTGATCTTCTCTAGGTCAGTTATATTTGATAGGAAATACTCTAGATTTTCTGTATTTCCCTATATCTTGACTTTGTTTTAATAGCTTTAATGTTTTTTAGTTCTGTTGATCTATTCCTATATGAAGAGAGATTCTTACTTGAGTAAAGTTGTGTACTTCTTGTGCTAAACTGTTAAAAATACTTCCATGTCTTCTGTCAAAAGTCTCTCAATATGTGGACTATTTGCATTTTTGTTCTTTTTCCCTGGTTATTTTTACCTTCTGAATCCAATTTTTCTTGTGCAACAAGAGAACTGTACAGATCTGCACACATATTTGTATCTAAGATATTCTTTAACATCTTTAACATGTATGAGACTGTCTGCCATCTAGGAGACGGGGTAGGAGGAGGGAAGAGAAAAGTTGGAACAGAAGTGCATGCAAGGGACAATGTAAAAATTACTCATGCATTCCTCAATGTTATTTCCTCATTTATTATACTTATTTTAAGTTTTTGATAAACTACAGAAGATTCTCATCTAGTGCTTTATTTCCAGCCCACTACACTCCTTTGTTCTTTCTGCTTACTGTGTATTATTGCCTATAATACTGTTTTACAGCTCATTATAATGAAATCCATGTAAACTCCAAATTTCTTAGCTGAAATTTTTTTCATCCCCTCACACTCTGGGGATGAAATAGAGATAAGTTTCTCTTGGTATGAATTGCCACCTGAAATGAAATTCTTTGCACTTCATATTGGAAATAAGAAAGCTATCATATAATAACACCCTCAATCATTTTGTCCTTTCCCTCATCATTCTTCCAATGATATCTTCATATATATTTTGATTCAGTGCCTTGTTTGAAAATCCAGATTCTTTTTCCTTTTTTTTTTTTTAATTTTATTTTATTTAATAATAACTTTGTATTGACAGAATCCATGCCAGGATAATTTTTACACGACATTATCCCTTGCAATCACTTATGTTTCGTTTTTTCCCCTCCCTCCCTCCTTCCCCCCCCCAGGATGGCAAGCAGTCCTATATATGTTAAATATGTTGCAGTATATCCTAGATACAATGCATATTTGCAGAACCGAACAGTTCTCTTGTTGCACAGGAGAATTGGATTCAGAAGGTAAAAATAACTCGGGAAGAAAATCAAAAATGCAAATAGTTCACATTCATTTCCCAGTATTCTTCTTTGGGTGTAGCTGTTTCTGTCCATCATTTCTCCAATGAAACTCAGTTAAGTCTCTTTGTCAGAGAAATCCACTTCCATCAGATACATCCTCATACAATATCGTTGTCGAAGTGTATAATGATCTCCTGGTTCTGCTCATCTCACTTAGCATCAGTCCATGTAGATCTCTCCAAGCCTCTCTGTATTCATCCTGCTGGTCATTCCTTACAGAGCAATAATATTCCATAACATTCATATACCACAATTTACCCAGCCATTCTCCAATTGATGGGCATCCATTCATTTTCCAGTTTCTAGCCACTACAAACAGGGCTGCTACAAACATTTTGGAACATACAGGTCCCCTTCCCTTTTTTAGTATCTCTTTGGGGTATAAGCCCAATAGAAACACTGCTGGATCAAAGGGTATGCACAGTTTGATAACTTTTGGGGCATAATTCCAGATCGCTCTCCAGAATGGCTGGATTCGTTCACAACTCCACCAACAATGCATCAGTGTCCCCGTTTTCCTGCATCCCCTCCAACATTCATCATTATTTTTTCCTGTCATCTTAGCCAATCTGACAGGTGTGTAGTGATATCTCAGAGTTGTTTTAATTTGCATTTCTCTGATCAATAGTGATTTGGAACACTCTTTCATGTGAGTGGTAATAGTTTCAATTTCTTCATCTGAAAATTGTCTGTTCATATCCTTTGACCATTTATCAATTGGAGAATGGCTTGATTTTTTATAAATTTGAGTCAGTTCTCTATATATTTTGGAAATGAGGCCTTTATCAGAACCTTTAATTGTAAAGATGTTTTCCCAGTTTGTTACTTCCCTACTAATCTTGTTTGCATTCGTTCTGTTTGTACAAAGGCTTTTTAATTTGATATAATCAAAATTTTCTATTTTGTGATTGGTAATGGTCTCTAGTTCATCTTTGGTCACAAATTTCTTTCTCCTCCACAAGTCTGAGAGATAAACTATCCTATGTTCCTCTAATTTATTTATAATCTCGTTCTTTATGCCTAGGTCATGGACCCATTTTGATCTTATCTTGGTATGTGGTGTTAAGTGTGGGTCCTTGCCTAATTTCTGCCATACTAATTTCCAGTTATCCCAGCAGTTTTTATCAAATAATGAAATCTTATCCCAAAATTTAGAATCTTTGGGTTTGTCAAACACTAGATTGCTATAGTTGACTATTCTGTCTTGTGAACCTAGCCTTTTCCACTGATCCACTAATCTATTTCTTAGCCAATACCAAATGGTTTTGGTGACTGCTGCTTTATAATATAATTTTAGATCAGGTACAGCTAGACCACCTTCATTTGATTTTTTTTTCATTAATTCCCTTGAGATTCTCGACTTTTTATTGTTCCAGATGAATTTTGTTGTTATTTTTTCTAAATCATTAAAATATTTTCTTGGAAGTCTGATTGGTATAGCACTAAATAAATAGATTAGTTTAGGGAGTATTGTCATCTTTATTATATTTGCTCGGCCTATCCAAGAGCACTTAATATTTTTCCAATTATTTAAGTCTGACTTTATTTGTGTGAAAACTTTTTTGTAATTTTGCTCATATAATTCCTGACTTTCCTTTGGTAGGTAGATTCCCAAATATTTTATGCTATCAACAGTTATTTTGAATGGAATTTCTCTTTGTATCTTTTGCTCTTGGATTTTGTTGGTGGTGTATAAGAATGCTGAGGATTTATGGGGATTTATTTTGTATCCTGCTACTTTGCTAAAATTATGAATTATTTCTAATAGCTTTTTAGTAGAATCTCTGGGGTTTTCTAGGTATACCATCATATCATCTGCAAAGAGTGATAGTTTGGTTTCCTCATTGCCTACTCTAATTCCTTTAATCTCTTTCTCGACTCTTATTGCAGAGGCCAGTGTTTCTAATACAATATTGAATACAGATTCTTTTTCCAATGGTTGTCCTTGATTTTTTTTTAAATAAGGAGAATTCATTGCTGCTTGAAGTAAAACATTCATATGTAAATAGATGATAGATACAAAGATGTATAGAAATTAAATGTCTATATGTTTTGCATACAACTGTATTTCCTTGTATACTTTTGTGTACATACATGTATGAATAATTCCTTTATTAATACCTCTTAGTTACTGAATCAACTAATTAATTCAGTCAAATAATCCAATGTAAAAAAAGATTTAAGCACAATTTGCAATATACCAGGATACACAGACAGAAGAAAACCAAAAAGTCACTGCCCATGAGGAGGTTATATTCTATCCAGGAAAAGTCAAGCTCTGACAACTCTTCTAAAATGGAAAGTGTATGGAAATAGTTCTAAGAGAAAGCCTGTAACTATGCTAGGTAATACAGTGGCTAGATAATTGGATTAGATTCAATTTTTTCTCTTATACAATAGGTATCAAATTATATACGTGTACATATATGTTATTTTGAAAAACTTTAAAACACTAAGTTATTATTAACTATTAGTACCAATAGTATAATTATAGCTATGATACCTAACATTTATAAAACATCTATTAAGCATTTGCTAAGCACTTTATAAATTGCATTTAATCCTCACAACAACTGTAGGATGTAGATGCTATCACTATCCCTATTTTACAAATGATCAAACTGAGACAGACAGATTAAATGATTTGCCAAAGATCACACAGCTAAGTATTGGAGGCCTAATTTGAATCCAGATCTTCCTGATGACAGGCCTGACATTCTACTCCCTGCACCATGTAGCTACTTTATCATCATTATCAACATCAATATCATCATATAATCATCATTGTTATCATTTATCACTGTTACACTAATAGTATAATTATTATCGATATTAGTATACTTATTGCTATTATTATTGGACCACTGTACCTAAGTTTGAAGATTACATATATAATTATTTACCATGCACATGTTATATGTAATTGAGCTCAGAATTTCTCAGTGATCTTCATTTTTTCTTGGCCAAGAACAAAAATTCAGGCCCTTTTGTGTTACTGAGGTTGAAAACCTGAAAAGTTCTCCACACATATTTGTAGTTGAGGATTCATTGAAGCCAGATCAAGCAAGCCTTCTTCTAAGCTGGCAAACGATATGAGGTCTATTATCAAAAGATCGTATCTAAGTTTCAAACTTCAGTCAAAATTTGTTATATGTATTCATGTTTTATAGTATTTGACTATGCATGAGTTATCAATCTGAACTTCAAACTTACAAATAGAAAATGCAGTGGTAACATGGGGCCTAGATAGGTAACACTAATCTAACATATTCCAGAGAATGAAGCGATAAACTTCTGACTCAAGTCAGACTATGTTTGAAATTGTGGACATGAGTAAAGCTCATTTCTGGCCCTTTCCAACAACTTGCTGAGTGCATCTATATTATTCTGGGCATAAATTCAACTAACAAACTGAAATGTTCCCTATGTAAACTGAGATATTAATATTTATTAGCCTTCATCTTTTTTCATGGATTTTTGCTGACTTTATTATTTTGTTTTTGAGGTGGAAGAACCTGAAATTTGAAGCATTGTTGTTTCTATAAGATAAAGTTGTTCTTTATTAAAATCTCATTTGTTTATACTTGGGGAAAGGAGTTGTTTGTAATATACTCTTAACAACCCTGTCATATCCTCTACACCACTCAAATAAACCAGCATGGTCCAAGAAGCAGCATTGTCTTGCACTGCAATATTGTGTAACTGAAATATTAAACTATAGCTCCACACTAGCTTCTTACTGGATAAATGAGTCTGAGCCAAGCCATAAACTTCAGATGACTGAGCAGCACCGTTTCCTAAAATATTTATGTCTGGCTTTAAATGTTCCATAAAAATACCAACTTCAGTTCCCTCAACTCTACTAACAGTTTTAAAAGTTTGCACATCAATGGATCTAGAGGCCTTGCAGTGAACTTTTTGTGTATAATTAATAAAAAGACTTATTTTCAACTTAGGGTCAAATAGAAACATAGAAAAGGGAAAGTGATGGATTTTCTTTAAAATTACATCATGAATTTGATAACATAAACAAACATGAACATCTCGCTTCCAAAAGAACAGAAAAAGTGCATTACATTAGAAATTATGATATTCCCCTACGTATGGCTTGTTTTCACTTTTGTATATTTCAAAATTAACTTGGTGCTTCCAATACTGGCCTGCTTGTCTGTACCACTTTCTTAACTTTCCTCATTTCATAATGCACATTTTTTTTAATTTCTAAATGATATATCAGTGTTTTTTTTCTTCTTTTTTTTCTAGTATCACTACTACTCATTTCAAATCTATCTTTTCCTCTGGCCCTCCCAAACAAAAAATAAATTTTCCTTTATCACAAAGAACAAGAGAAACATATATCAACATGTGTGTCCATTTACACACAGAAGCCACATCTTGGATATTTTTGAAAATGTTTCTCTCTTTCTGTATTTTACTTCATCACGACTGCCAAACAGAAGGGGAAAAAAAGAATTATTTTCAGTTTTCTGAAATCATGATCAGTCATTGCATTGATCAAAAAGACTATTTTTCAGTTGTTTTTTTCTGAAATGATAAAATTATACAAATAGTCATAATACTCCTGTTCACTTCCTTCTGTTTCAGTTCATGCAAATATTCCAAAGTTTCTGTGAATCCTTCCCATTTTCAGTTTCTTAGGAAATAATATTTTCTATTCATATGCTATAATTTTTCAGTCATTCCCTAATTGACTTTCATTCATTTTTTTCTTGTTCTTTCCTACAGTAAAATAAATCTTATTATAAAAGTACACATAGATCTCTTTACTCTGATCTTTTTTGTGGTATAGGACTAGAAGACTTATCATAGTATCAAAGGGTTTGTACAGTTTAGTGATTTAGGGAATAGAGTATTAAAGAGCTTTCCATCAAAACTCCATAATGTTGCATTAGTGTGCTTATTTTCCCAAAACCCTTGAAAAAATGAAATTTTATTATTTTTAAATTGTAATCTTTGCAACTCTCATTTGTAAAAAAAGAAAAAAAAAGAAGAAACCTGAGTTGTTTGCTTCTCATCTGTATTTCTCTTATTATTACTAAGTCAGAGTATTTTTTTTTTACTTTTTGCATGTAGTTTTTGACTTTTTTCTTTTGCAAATTCTCTGTTGATATCCCTTGATGATTTATCTTTTGTAGAAATAAGGTTTTTTCTGAGATGTATATCAATATCTTATTATCACAGAAATATTATTTTTATCAGAGAAATGTGCTACAAATTTGTTTTTTAACCTATATTTAACTATCTTTCTAATTCTAAATGCATTGATTTTTTATGCAAACTTACTGATTCTAGGAAATTAAAAAAAATGTCTATGCTACATTTTCAATTCCTTGCTACCTCTTATTTGGTCAGGTAGCTTTTCTATATACAATTATGCAAAAATCTCTTTCACTTCTCCTCTAATGTGTTTATGATATGACCTTTTGTATGCAGATCAGAGTTTGGAAAACTGCAGCCTAAGGGTCAAATCCAGCTACAGTCTATTTATTAATCTGAGAGCTGAGAGTTTTTTTTTATATTTTTAAAGTTTTAGCACATTTAAAAATATAAAAATTGTTCTTACCTCATGGGTAATAGTTTGTTATATTTAATTAAGATAAAAGATATTTATAAACTGCTTCCATAAACCTTAAATCCCTTAAAAATGCTAGCTTATGTTGTCTATGAACTTCCTAAAGGGTAGAAGATATGTCAGTATCACTGCTACAGTGGTTCTCTATCAACTTCAATGAAAAAAAAAATATAACATCTCCTATTTGGAGTGTTTAAAACACTTTGTGATCTTTTCACCCTTTTTAAGTTTTCTCATATCTTACAGACCCATGCCCTGTGCTCTCCAGAAACACTATTCCTTGCTGTTCCTGGAAAAAGATACTACATCTCTCAGGTCTCAGCATTTTTACTAGCTGTTCCTCATGCCTAGAATGCATTCCCTTGTTTTCTATATTCATCTCCTTATATTCACTGCCTTCTCTGTTTTCCTTCAGATGTCCACTAAAATCCCATTTACAAAAGAAGTTTTTCTTGACTTTCTTCTATTGATTTTTTCCAATCCTCAAGAATATATTTTATATATATATATATATATATTATTTTTTAAAGTTATCTATATGTTATACCCCCCATCAGACTAAATTCCTTGAAATCAAAAACTATCTTTTGCTTTTTTTGTTGTTTTACTAATGCTTAGCACATAGCAAAATCTTGATAATTATTGCTAATTGACACAATGATTTATGTATTAGGACATGATTAATTTCTGCAAATTTACCAAACAAAACTGAGAAATATGTACAGTCCTTTTGATTTCTAGCTAATAATCACCATAGTGATAACTGTTTAGAACTAACATTTTTTTTTGAGAGCCATATTCACCTTTTGAAAAAACAAATTTCTTTTTATAGATGTCTAGCTCTATCATAAATAAATTGAGATTCCCATCCATTTAGTTTTTGATGTCATTATCTCCCTAAAATATTATAATAGCTTTTTTCTTCAAAATACTTGGATGATAGGTTATTTGGGGTGTGTGTGTGTGTGTGTGTGTGTGTGTGTGTATTATAAATTGATAACATTATATTGTTTATAAAGTCTTTAATTGTAATGATCTTTTCCTGAAATTAATATTTTAATCATGTCTAATGGAGGGTTGAACCAAGAATGTAGAGAGGACACATATTTCTTTTTGACCTTCTCCTACAATCCTCATACTAATTAGTAAATCCAGCCTCAGAATTAGTTTGGGATGGCAGAATCCACGAATGTTTGGAGAGCAACAAATTACAAGCAAAAGAGAATTTCAAAGATTACTAGAAGAAATCTGTTTCAATCAGGCATGGAGGGAGCCAGACCAAATGCAAGCAGGCTGAGCACAGACACCAGTGTGGCATTGCAAACCAGGGGTGATGCAGATTTCATGGATGGATTGTAGAATCTATGGGAAGGAATCTACAGTAGTGTTGGCTACTCTGCCCTCATTTCAAGCCAGTAGATCAACAGAGAAGTTGTAAAATATCCAATACAAACTCAAAATGTAAATAGTGAACCCCCAAACACCAGAATCTCACAGGATCTGGCTGTGCCCATCCAGCACCATGAGTGAATCAGCACTGACCTAGTGCGCTTAGAGAGTAAGGTGTGACTTGTAGAGGAAGCTTGGAAAACCTCCCCTGCCCTAAAAGCAGACCTTAACTTTTTTTTTTTTTTTTTTTTTTTTTTTTTTAATGAGTAGGTAACCAAAAAGACCTCTAGTGATAGACAGTTTCTAGTGAAAGAGAAGGATGGATTTCAAACCCTGAGAAGACTAAAAGCAGATCATCTCTAGATGGAACCCCAAAATATGATATAACCTGGTCCCCATTACACAAGGCTCTCCTAGAAGAAATTTAAAAGGATCTTTACAAAGAGCTTGAAGAAAATTGGGAAAGAAAATGAGAACTTTGCAAGAGGCTTTGGAAAAGGCATATAACCCATTAAAAGACAGATTTGATAAAATGGCAAAAGAAAACAACTCCCAGAAAAAGAGTCTGTGAAACTGAAAAAGAAAAGATACCTCCTTAAAAAACTGAATTTGTGAAATGGAAAAAAAAAATCTATACAACAAGACAACTCATTTAAAAATTCAGTTGGACAAGTACAAAAAAGGAATAAAAAAAAGTAAATGAAGAAAATCACTAAAATTCAGAACTGAACAAAAGGAAATGAATGACTAAATGAGACAACAAGAATCAGTCAACCATTTTTTTTTTAAATGAAAAAATAGAAAAAAATATAAAATACCTAATTGGGCAAACAACTGCTCTGGAAAATAGAGCTAGGAGAGACAATCTAAGAATTATTAGACTTTCTGAAAACCATGATGATGTCTGGATGTCATAGAATCAGATGGTAAAATAGCCATTGAAATAATTCACTGAATAACTCCTGAAAGGGACCCCCAAAATTAAAATTCCAAGGAATATCGTGGCTAAATTTCAGAACTATAGGACCAAGGAAAAAATGCTACAAACAACCAGAAAGAAACAATCCAAATATTGAGGAGGCACAATAAGAATTACCCAGGGCCTAGCAGCTTCCACCTTAGAGGATTGAAAGACCTGTTCTTCCAAAAGGCAAAGGAACTTGGAATGCAGCCAAGAATAAATTACCCTGCTAAACTAAGCATTTTCTTTCAGGGAAAAAGATGGGCATTCAGTGAAACAGGTGAATTCCATTTATTTCTGATGAAAAGACCAGTTAAACAAAAAATATGACCTCCAAATATAGAACTCAAGAGAAGCAAAAAAAAAATTAAAAAGAAAAGAACTCTTGATAATTGTATTTCTGCTATGGGTATACAGAAAGAGTGCATGGATAATTTGATTTTACTGTTATAATATAAAAAAGAAACTAGAAATGGAAAGGGGAACATATTAGATAAAAAGGAGAAAGTGAAGGTAAAATGAGAGAAATTAGATCTCAGTAAGAGGCTAAGAAAATCTATTATAACTGTAGAACAGAAGGGAGGTTGATGAACTTTGTATGTATCTTATTCTCATCATATTTGGCTCAAAGAAAGAATAGTCTTATTTGGTTTCATCTTATAAAAAAGTGGGAAGGGAACAGGGAAAAGGGAAGGAGTAGAATAAAAAAGAAGGGAAAACGGAAATAGTAGGGAAAAGATATAGGAAAGGGGAAAGCTCTTTAAAAGAGGAGGACTTCTTGAGGCAAGTAGTGCTCATAAATAAAATATTGAGGAGGAACGAAAGGGAAAAAGGAAAGAGAAAGTATAATTTGGGGTTAATAAGATGGCAGGAATTCTGATTCATAGTTTTAACCATAAATGAGGATGGGGGTAAACTCTCCCATAAAATGGAAGTGGATAGCAGACTAGATTAAAAGACAGATTCCTACAATATGTTGTTTACAGGAAATGCATTTAAAGCAAAGTAATACATACAGAGTAAAGGTAAAAGGTTGGAGCAAAATCTATTATGCTTCAGGTTAAAAAAAAAAAAGCTGGGATAGCCATCATGATTTCAGATCAAGCCAAAAACTCTTATTTCCTTGAATAGTCCTTTGTTAGGATTTGATTTAGTTTTTGTTGTGACTCATTAAGACCCTGGTAGAACATTAGAGATGATGATGGTCTCATCATCAGTCCCAGTGGAGTGGCCAGCCAGTGCTAATTTAATTATCATTTAATAAGTGCCTATTATGTATAGACATTTTCTTCTTTCTTGCTGTAGTTCCCAATGTTCTAGGAAATGAACATTTGTTTTCTTTTTCTTTTTTGTTTTGTGCAACAATTAGTGGAGCCTATCATCTACTTTTGTTTAAACAGTACAGAGCAAGTGTTTAACTTTAGATCTCTGATTATTAGAGCTCATGCTGCCTTCTACATTTTTGGTAGAACTAGCTGACTTCAGGCACATATGCAGTATTTACACTGGTATGACTCCTTTTCTAAAATCTACCATCACCTGGCCTATTTATAAAAGTTCAAAATGATTTTCCTGTAATAAACACTCACTCAGTCTTCATCAATTCCCACATTTATTTCTTAGTTTTTTCTCCCCTGTAGTCCCAAAAGGGATTAAAGAACCTATTTGTTGCCATTCCTTTTTTGCTTTCTTTATTATTTATCTTCCTGGAAACCATTTTAGATATTTCTAAAGATTATGTAAGAAATCTCGGGTTTTTCTATAAAATGCCATGTCCATCAAAACTAGAATTCCCACCAGCTTTACAGTTTCAACTTTAGCTGCTTGTTCCATCAGTGAAACATAAGGAGATATTCTTTTTGGGGGGAATTATATCTTCAAATCTTAACATATAAAGTATTTAATATTTGCTAACTGAATACCTGTGAAATGACCCTACTTTTGTTTTTTGTGGGTTTCTTTGGCTGGATTAAGGAATGCTCTAGTGAAACACATTTATAGAATAGTGGACTAATCTATCAATTAGGAAAAAATAACAGCAGTAAATTTCTTCATTTATAATTTGTTTTTTTTTTGTTGTACTGACATAATTTGTGTCTCCATATTCCAATTCATTTGATAGAAATAATTATTTTTAACCTTTGTCAATATGGTTTATTATAAAATACTTTATATTTTAATACAAAATAAGTTTTTAAAAGAGTGGGGTATCAATTCTATGTGTTCTGTTACCTATAAACATTTAGGATTCATTTCTGAACAATATTTTTTAAGATGTTTATAAGAGAAAGGGGAAGGAATAGAGCAGTCAATAGAAAACAGATCTTAAAACCAGGATGACTGTTTGTAATCATGCCTTTAATAAGTCCTATCTATGGGACCCTGGAATTCTGTTTATCCTCTCAATGCCTTTAGCATTTTTTAAATTAAACATCACAAAGAAGGGAATAATGAGCATTGGGAGAAGTTGTTCATCAGCAAGGATTTTCATACCCCTTGAAATCATAGGCCCTATACCCAACATTATTAATAAATCAGAACACATAAATTTACATATTAATGATATACAAACACATCTTCTTAGAAGATAATTTATATAAGATTTAAATATGAAAATTCACTTAGAAAGAAGAAAACATCTAGAAACTCAAGGAAAATAATCAGGAGGAGTACAAATGAAAAGTGCATAATATTTCCTGAATTCCAATTATTTTGTATAATAATAATCATTTTCATTATTTTGCACTGTTTAAAAAAAAATGAAAAGGGAAGTATAACAGCAAACTGAGTAAACAAGAGAAGAAATAATGAAAAGTAGTAGCCAGACATTAGTACATACCAAATAAAAATCATTGAGAAATATTCCTTTTTTAATAGTACTTCTGGGAAAACCACATAGTACTTTGGCAGAAATTAGAATTAGAGCAACTTATTATACCATGTACCACGACTAGCTTAAAATGGCTTTCTAATCTAGATATAAATTGCAAAATACTTGAAAATATTTATCAGAACAAGACTTTCACAAATATGAGTTGAAGAAAAATTAATGCAAAATAATGGATAGAGAAAATTGTAAATGATAAAATAAAAAAAACAAATAAGATAGTGAAGCTACAAGAACAAAACTCTGGCTTAAGAATATACTTATGTGAGAATAACAATTTACATCTCATTTCTAAAAAAAAATTGATAAGATAATGCAAGAGCAATTTTCCAAAACAGACAAAAGTTAAAGGATACAAATAAATATTTTCCAAAATGAAAATAAATTGTAAATAATAAATAACATGAAATCCTGCTTCTAATTACTAACTGTAAGAGAAAAAAAGTTAATGAAATTCAGAGTTTTCATTTCATAAATATGGGTACTGTTCATGTTGAAGGGATTATAAGAAGAAAGCTAGAGATTTAGTGTCTTGAAGATGGTAGGTCCTTAATAAATCATTGTTTACTTAGTAATGAACACACTATTTAAAAGTGATCTATTAGTCTGATAATTCAATATTGAATGATACAATCAAAATAATTAGATTATTGGATTTATAACTTCATAAAAGGATAAAATAAAAATAAAGATCCCAGATTGGAATTTATTCCTTCTCCTACTTTATCCAGTGAATTTTAACTCATTTTTAATGACCAATTCAAAACTACCACTAAAAAGCTTTCCCTTTTTTCCTGATTGATAATAAATTTCCCCTTTGGATATTATATACAATGCCTTTAAGTCTCTATTACTGTTTTGTTTCAAGGCAAAATTTTCCAATGATATACATAGTTTTTAGTATTCATAATTTAAATTTTCCTTCTTTTCTATATCTTCCTCCTCCCTTAGAAGAAGAAATTTTATATTGATTATGCTTGTGAAATAATGTGCAATTTTTTTTCATGTTAGCCATGTTGCAAAAGAAAAAAAGGTATTTTTAAAGTATGCTTTATCAGTCCTGTTTCTGGAGGCAGAGAGAATTTTACATAATCAATCCTTTGGAACTGTTTTTGATTATTGTCTTGATCAGAGTAGCTAAAACTTACACAGCAGATCCTCCTCATAATATCACTGTCGATAGGTGCTAAGTGCTCCTGATTCTGTTCACTTTAGGTTATTTGAATTTGTCTAAGTATTCATAGAATTTTTCTGAACCCAGTCTGCTCATCATCTCTTTTAACATAATAATTTTCTATCACAATCACATATCATAACTTATCCATTGACCAATTCATGGATATCCCCTTGGTATCTAATTCTATTCTGCCACAGAAGATCTGCAATAAATATTTTTCTATGAATAAGACTTTTTTCTTTTCTATTATCTCTTTATGTCACAGAAAAAGTAATGCTATTTCTGGGTCAAAGAATATGTTCAAGTTTATAGGTCTTTAAATATTATTTCAAAATTGTTCTCCAGAATGTTCACAATTTCAACAATAAAGCATTAGTGTCATTCTCCCCCCTCCAAGTCCTCTCCAACATTTGTCATTTTCCTTTTCTCCTATGTTAGCCAAGCTGATAGGTAGGACATGATCTTTTAAAATTATTTTAATGTGTATGGTGTGAGATGCTGATCTATGCTACATTATTGTTACTCTATCATTTTAGTCATGTCTGATAACTTGTAAACACATTTGGGTTTTTCTTGGTAAAAATACTGGAGAAGCTTGTCATTTCCTTCTCCAGTTCATTTTAGGGTAACACAGTTGGTAAATGTCTGAAACTAGAATTAAGCTCTTACAGATAATTTCTTCTAACTCCCAGGCCTATAGTATCTACAATGTCACTCAGCTATCTATGTCTAGTTTCCACCAAACTTAGTTTTCCCAGAAATTTTTTTTCAAATAATTAGTTTTTCCTCCAAAACATCTTTGGGTTTATTAAGCAGAAGATTCCTATAGTAATTTGCTATTCTATATTCCTAATCTATTCCACTGATCCACCACTATATATACATATAGTATCTTAACTGATACTAGATTATTTAGATGATTATCAGTTTGTAATATAGTTTGAAATATGGTACTGGTAGGCTGCTATCATTTGCATCTTTTTTTTTTTCTCATTAATTCTCTTGATTTTCTTTTCTTGTTTTTCTAAATGAATTATTACTTTCTTCTAACTCCATAAAATAATACTTTAGTAATATAATTATTGTAATGCCCAGGCTAGCTCCCTGGAGATCTCAGGATAAGTCAGGATAAGTAAAAGTCCTTGGTCTTTAAGTTGAGAAGTTAAAGAAGCAGGTAAACTGCCAAGAGTTTTGCCAAAGATCTCTGCTCTATTCTGGAGTCCAGAATCTCCACCTTTCTCCTCCTCGTTCTGCTGTCAAGTGAGTCTCTGGCCTCTGTCACCCCACCCTCTCATCCTTGCCTACAATTGTAGGCCTTATCCCCAAACATTGAGCTAGCACAAACAGTGAGAAGGGCCATTATTCCAAACATATGCTATTAGAATCATTGTCTTATATTGAATAGGTAATTAGCCTTAAGTGCTTAGTTGTCTGATTCAAGTGCACCTTTTCATAGTTTCAGACCTTTACAAATTACTATGACACCAAATAAGTAAATTATCTTAAGTAGAATTATTATTTTTATTGCACTTGATAAATTAACTCACAAAAAAATCAATACTTTTCTAAATGTTTAGATCTTTATTTGTGGTAAAAATGTATGTGGTTTGTTATTTTAGTCATTATGTTTATGTTGCCAAGTAAACTCATATTTTCTATTGCCTGCAGTTGTTTTGTTTGTTTGTTTGTTTGGGGGGTCAGAAGAACCAGGTTTATTTTTCCCACTTAATAGTATTTTAATAAATTATGTGCAAATACATCTTTCAAAATTATTTTTATGAGATTTTGAGTTTTATTTTTTCTTCTTTCCTTTACTGCCCCCCCAAAAAGCATTCTGACATAGATACTATATGCATAATGATTTATTTTAAACATATTTTCATATTTGTCATGTTGGGAAAGAAAAAAAAAAGGAAACCATTAGAAAGAAAAAAACAAAACAAAAGATGAAAATAGTATCCATTATCAGCATTCAGTCTACCTAGTTCTTTCTCTGGATGTGGATAGAATTTTTTGATTACATGTCTATTTAATTGTCATACTGCTGAAAAGCGTTAAACATGTCATAGTTGATCATCACAGGATCTTGCTATTGCTGTATTCAATGTTGTCCTGGTTCTGCTCACTTCACTCAGCATCAGTTCGTGTAAATCTTTCTTGGCTTTTCTGAGACCAGCCTTCACTTATTTTAAATTGAATTTCTCTTTCTATTTCTTGCTATTGTGTTATTTTGTTTTTTGTGGAATATACAAATGCTAATAATTTGTGAGATTTTATATCTGCAACTTGCTAAAGTTTTTAATGTTTTCAACTAGTTTGTTTTTTAGTTGATTCTCTAGGGTTCTTTTAGTATATCATAATATAGTTTACAAAAAGGAATAGTTCTATATTTTGAATGCCTATTTTTATACCTCCAATTTATGTTTCCTCTTTTATTAATTTATTTAGCATTTTAAGTACAATTTTGAATAATAGTGGAGGTAGCCAACATCCTAGCTTCATCCCTGGTCTTATTCATCTCTGCTCTTACATTACAGAGAAAAATGCTTATTTTTGGTTTTAGATATATAACTTTAAAGAAATGCTCCACTGCTTCATTTGCTTTCCAGTGCCTTTAATACAAATGGGTATTGCATATCAAAGGCTTCTTTGTCATATATTGATATATTTTCTTGATTGATTTATCAATTATGCTGATATTTTTTCCTAGTATTTAACCAGTCCTGCATTTCTGGTATAAATCACTTTTGATCATAGTCTATAATCTTTGTGATATATTGCTATAATGTCCTTGATAATGTTTTATTTATAATTTTCACATAGCTATTTATTAATGAAAATTGAACTAGAGTTTTCTTCATTTTTTTCTCCTTTTTTAGTTTAGATGTTAAAACCATATTTATGTTGCAAAGTAATTTGAAAAGTCTTATTTTTTTTTCAAATAGTTTATATGCTCTTGGAATTCATTATTCTATAAATGTGTGGTAGAATTCATTTGTAAATGAAGTTCATTTGATGGGGGGGTTCATTGATGACTTCTACAATTTCTTTTTCTAAACTAGGGCTACATAAATATTGTATTTCCTTTTCTCTTAATCTAGGGAATTTATGTCAGTTTTGTTGACATATAATTGTTTAAAATGTCAGCTAATAAATATTTTAATTTCATTTTTAAAAATACCAATCCAATTATTTATATTTCTGATATTGACAAGTCAGTTTTCTTCTTTTTATAAATAAAATTTAAATTGTTTATCAATTTTATTATCTGCTATTCATAATTAAAGTTCTTAGATTTAATTTTAAGTTCAGTGTTCCTTTTAAGTCCCAATTTTATTAATCTCTTTTTTTTAGTCCATTTTGGTACTAAATTGAGAAAATTTAATTAGTTATTTTTTAAATTATATGTCCAAATTATTGATCTGTTAGTTATTTGTCTCTTTCACTGATGAACAGGTTTAATGACATAAAATTTGCCCTAAGTATTTTGGCTGCATTACACAAATTTTGGAATGATGCATCATCATTGACACTTCCTTTAACAAATGGAAGTGAATAACTCAATGAGAAATCAAGAATCAGTCAAATAAACCCCCCAAAAAAGGAAAAATAGAAGAAAATGCAAAATATTTCATTGAAAAAACAACTGAAGTGGAAAATAGAATCAGGAGATACAACCTGAGAATTATTGGACTACCTGAAAACCATGATGAAAAATATAGCCTCGACAAAATCTTTCAGGAAATCAAGGTAAATAGCCCTGATGTTCTAGAACCAGAGGGTAAAATAACCATTGAAATAATTTACCAGGCACCTTCAGAAAGAGATATGAAAATGAAAACTCCAACACATATTGTAGCTAAATTTCAGAATTAACATGCCAAGGAGAAAATATTGCAAGCAATCAGAAGGAAACGATTCAAATATGTATGAGCCACAATCTGGATTATCTAGGATTTAGCAGCTTCCCTATTAAAGGACTGAAGATCCTGGAATATGCTATTCCAAAGCACAATGGAACTTGGATTACAGCCAAGAATTAACTATCCAGCAAAAATAAGCATTATCGTTTGAGGGAAAAGATGGATGAAACAAGAGTATTTCATTTATTTCTGATGAAAAGCCTGGAACTGAACAGGAAATTTCAAATATAGAACTCAAGAGAAGCATAAAAAGGTAAAAAGGAAAGAAAAATAAATTCCTTTTAAAAACTAAAAAAAAATTATATACCTAAATGGAAAGATGTTTAACTCTTGAGAATTGTATCTCTTTTATGACCTAGAGGATGTAAGTGTAATTTGATTTTATTGTGATGATAAAAAAAAAAGAAACTAGCAGTAGAAGAAGAGGGAAATGGGGAGAAATAGGACTAATTACATCTCACAAAGAGGCCAAAAGGACCTATTGCAATAGAGGGAAAGAAAGCAGGGTGATAAGTATTGTGTGAACTCAACTTTAATCTCATTGGATTTGGCTCAAAAACAGAATAGTAGACATATTTATCTTCACAGAGAAACTTTCCGTACCCTATAGGGAAGTAGAAGAGAAAAGGAGAAAGAAAAGAGTGAGGCTAATATAAGGGAGAACAGAAGCAGAAGGGGAAAGGGATAAGAAAAAGGGAAGGGCTATCAAAGGGGAGGGCTGTTTGAGAGAGGTGGTGGTCAAAAGCAAAACACTGGGGAAGAGGAAAAGTGAGAAAAGTATAACTTGGGGAAATAAGATGGTAAGAAATATAGAATTAGAACTTTTTACTGTGAATATGAATGAGATGAATTATACCACAAAATACAAACAAATAGCAGACTGTATTAAAAAGCAGACTCCTACAATAGGTTGTTCACAAGAAACACATTTATAGCGGAATGATACATAAAGAGTAAAGATAAAAGGATGGAGCAGAATGTATAATGTTTTAGTTTAAGTAAAAAAAAAAGTAAGGTGGTGAACCTGATCTCAGATCGTGAAAAAGGAAAAAAAATAAATCTAAATAAAGGAAGGAAACTACACTTTGTTAAAGATTCCATACATAATAAGCTAATATCAGTAGTTTGCCCCAAGGTATAGCATCGAAATTCCTAAAAGAAAAGTTAAGAGAACCGCAAGAAGAATTAAGTAACAAAACTAGACTACTCAGGGACCTCAACATTGCTTTCTCAAAACTAGACTAATCAAACCACAAAATAAATAAGAAAGAAGTTAAGGAAGTAAATAGAATTTTAGAAAAGTTAGCTATGATAGACCTTAGGAGAAAACTGAATGGCTGAATGGAGACAGAAAGGAATATATATATATATATATATATACACACACACACACGCATACATACATACTTTTTTTTTTCTAGGCAGTACATGGAATCTAAACAAAAATTGACTTTGTATTAGGGCATAAAAACTTCAAAATCAAATGCAGAAAGGCAGAAATATAAATGCATGTTTTTCAGATTATGGTTCAATAAAATGTACATGCAATAAATAGACTAAAGATTAATTGGAAACTAAATAACTTAATCCTGTTGTGTCTGGACTATCTCTCTGGAGATTCTTGATACCAGCCTGAATCCTTAATCTTAGAAGAAGAGTTATGAGGCAAAACTCACATGGATGGTCAAATATGTGCAAAAAATATTTTTAGCATCACTTTTTGTAGTGTCAAGGAACTAGAAACTGAGTAAATGTCCATCATTTGGTGAATGCTTGAAAAAGTTATCTAATGCAACATTTTGCACAATGAAAATTATTTATGCATATGTTTTGAAAATAAAATACTTTAATTAAAAAAGACAATCCAAAATGGAGTCAAAAGAATTAGACAATTGAACAACCCCAACCACAAACTCCAAATTTAGCATTTTTTTCCATCGAACCACATTGTTGTAACAAATATTTATTGTTTCTCTCTCTTTTTGTCTTGCCCTTTCCTAAAAGTTTGTTTGCTTTGGAATACTGCCTATCTTAATTTGCCCTCCACTTTTTCCTTCTCTGTTTTTTCTTTTCCCCCTACAATTTCCTTATTGAGTAAGATAAAGTTCTTTATTCAACTGAATGTGTGTATCTAGATAGATAGATGATAGATAGATGGTAGACACATAATAGATACATGATAGATAAGTAATAGGTGATAGGTGATACATAGGTGATAGATGATAGTTAGATAGATGATAGATATTAGATGATAGATAACTATATAGCTAGATGATAAATGATAGATAGATCATAGATAGATGCTTTTCTTTTTGCATGCCAGTGAGGATCAAGCTCTAGCATTGCCCAGCCTCACCTTCATTTTCTCCTTCCTTGAAAAAACTCTTTCTTGTCAGCTCTTTTATATGAGATAATTCCCCCCTCTTACTTTTCCATATCTTGCCATGTATCTCTCGTTTCACCTTTTCATTTTGGAGGGATATTCTATCAAAAACCAACTCAGACTCATACTTTCCACCTTTGCAGATTCCTTCTAGCTTTCTGAATAATGATAAAGTTCTTAGAAGATATATTATATTGTTACATAGGAATGCAAATAGTTTAATTTTTCAAGTCCCCTATAAATATTTTTTCATGTTTACCTTTTGAGGTTTCTCTTAAGTCTTGTGTATAAAGGTCAAGTTTTTTTAATATAGTTCTACTCTTTTCATCAGGAATGCTTGAATTTCATTAACTTTCTATAACATTAAATATCCATCTTTATTTTGCTGGATGTGTTATTCTTGATTGAAATTACAGCTCTTTGCCTTCTGTAATATAATATTCTAAGTCCTTTACTTATAACACAGTAACTTATTAAATGTTGTGTGATTTTGACTAAGGTTCTATGTATCTAAGCAGTTCTTTCTGACTTCTTGACATAATTTTTGACCTCCAATTTCTGGGCTTTATTTATAATATCCCTGACAATTTTTATTAAAGGACCTCTTTCAGGTAGTAATTGGTGTATTCTTTCAATTTATATTTAACTATTTTTAAGCATATTTGGACTGTATTCCTTGATAATTTCTTGAAGTATATTATCTGGGCTCCTCCTCTAATTATGGCAGTCAGGGCCTTCAATTAATTCATAAATTCTCTTTCTCTATATATTTTAGATGATTGTGGTTGTTTTCAATGCGATTCTTCACACATTATTATATTTTTTCATTCTTTTGATTTTGCTTAATTGCTTCTTTCTCTCTCATAGGGTCATTAATTTCTAGATAGTTAATTTCAATTTTTAAGGAATTATTTTATTCAGCGAGCTCTTGTATCTGTTTTAAGTTGGCTAATTCTGTTTTTAAAGTATTATTTTCCTCAACTTATTTTTCTGCTTCTTTAACCAAGTTCTACAACTTGTGTTGTATCCAATGGACTCTGAATCGGCCTCTACTGCCATGTCCCAGTTCACTTGGGAATGTCTCACCCTGATCTATTACTGGCTCTGCCACTTCAGAATTAGATTTGAGCTGTTAAAGTTTACTTGAGCAGAATTTGGGGAGAGCTTGGTTGAGCCCTTCCTTTTACTCCATTATATTGGCTCCTCCCCCGGAAGTATGCCTATTGTACTTATTATAATAATGTTATGTATAACTGTCTATAAACCTGCAACTGCTCATTGTGCCACCTGAGTCAAATGTAATTTGTGAGGACAGGAGACATAGACGAGTAGATTACCAAAGGTCTGTCACTGCCATTGATCTTATGATAGATTCTGGGGGTTCTACAATGTGCAAGATTCCTAAGCAGAAGTTTGTGGTGGATCCCATATAATTTGATTCTTTCATGTGTAGAGAGGGAAGAAAATGCAAGAGAGTAAGCAGAAATAGATACCTAGAGAAATGGAGCTATATGGAATGGAATATATGGTCTTAAAATACCAGGTATACCCATACTTTCTAATTACTAGGAGAAGGAAGCCAGTACCTTCATTCTTTGACTATTTGAGGGAAAGACATCACACAACCACAACTTTATGTCAGCATCGTGAACTAATTATGGTTCTGGCTACCTTTGTGTTTGTAGCCTAGCAGACTACAAATTTTATAACTCCTTGATAACAGAGGATATGTCTTTTGAATAAAGTTGTTGTATGTCCAAATTCCATATGTACGAACACAAGGATTGTCTAAGACAGCTCCCAAGAGACAAAAAAGATATCTTTCTATTCTAATAAAACTCTTTCCAAGGAAAACTGATTCCTAATTTGAGAGAAGCAGGAGAATGGCAATGAGGTTGGATGCTTTGTTATCTGGTCTCAGAGAGTATTACTTCACTAGAATTTTATCATTCTGTAAGTATTGTTTATCTATAAATGCCTATAAATATTGTTAATCTAGGGGCACAATTTTGATTTTTAAAGAAAGCACTTTTCTGGCTACTTTTAATATCAAGGTATCTTATCCCAAGTTTACCTTAAAATACTTATTTGCTTTCCATGAAATGCTATTTATGATAGCAACAACAAAAAGATTATAAATAGTGAACAGTAAGTAAACATATTTTCCCACTCAAAACAACAAGAATAATCAGAATTGTACATATTAAAACACACAAAAAAAATCTAAGAATGACTGAGCTCTTTAGATCATTGTCAAATTAGATCAATAAGCAATGACTCCAATCTCACTTAAAGAAAATTTTATCAAAGTTTGTAGGAAAGAAGATTTGAAATTGGTTTCTATTCTTCCTTCTACATGTATGCTGCTCTCAAGGTTTTTTTTTTCCCTGTCTCTACATGTTTGGCACTGAGTACAGAAAGAGTCTGCCATCAAGTATGAATTCCCAAAAGAAAAAAATATATTCTCTCTCTAAAACTCCCCAACTGATTCCACCCTACTATACAGACAGCCTGGAAATCAGCATCCCTTCACAAATGTCTTGATACTACCAAAGTAACAGTATCAAAATGCCCCAGGACTGAGTGAAAGCTCAATTACATTTTTTTTGCTTTTGTTTTATTATTATTATTTTTGCTGAGGCAGTTGGGGTTAAGTGGCTTGCCCAGGGACACACAGCTAGAAAGTGTTAAGTGTCTGAGGCCAGATTTGAACTTAGGTCATCCTGACTTCAGAATTAGTATGTCATCTAGCTGCCCCATTCAATTACTTTTTTGTCTGTCTCTAGCATCTACCACAGTGCTCTGCAAACAGTTGGAGGTCAAGTAATATTTAATTAATTGTAGTTTTGTTTTTGTTTTCTGTTTCATTTGATGTTTAATGAATCTTCCTCCAAAAAAAGAAATACTGAAATTTATTCCTTCCCTCATGAGATAATAAATTCTACCTTCTATAGTAGGGAGAATTCATACAGTAAATGGATGATGAAAATACTGAGTAGAACATTATGAGATTTTATCAAATATGTTATTTATTATCATTAATATAATAATTGCATCATATTTTGTAGACATATATTGTAAAGATGATACAAGTATTAGCCTAGAAAACATCTAATATCTCTACAGAAGCTGAGATTATTTAACTATCTCCCATCTTGAGGAAGCTTTATGCTTCTCAAAGTGCTTTCAAATCTGTTATATCTTATGCTCCCAAATATGTAAGGCAGTAGAGAGAGGGGAACACATCATGTTTTTAGACCTAGGAACAACCTTAGGGATTTTCAAACTCAAACCTCTCATTTTACAAATTAGAAAATTGAATCCCATAAAGATATGGGATATGCCTTATCTAAGGCAAGATTTGAACCTAAATTTTCTTGATGCATAGTTCTATTCTCTGAATTTGACCCACTGCCCTATCTACCAATCCAACATTATTCACTGGGTGAATTATAACTCTTCACTGAAACAAGTATTCCATTCTATTTCTTGTACTATTTAGGCAGAAAAAGAGTGAAATATGTGTCTCCACTTAAGAAATTCTTCCCTCCATAAATTATTTATTAGACATCTCTCAGTTATGCCTACATGATTCCTTCATAGAGCTGGGAGTGACTTTCTACCTAATCTATAAAATATGCATCAACAACAACATTAATTTATAGAGGGAAAAAATTATCTAGAAGAAGCAAGTTTCCTAAGTCACAGACCATTAATTTATAAGTGTCTTTGTTTAAGATTAATTTTCTTTTTAATAATTCACTAGAGATGAAAGGGCATGATTATTATTAAACGGGCCCAGAAATTCCTAAAGTCGGCAAAATGTGTTCGCTACTGATGGCATTGCCTAGTACAGCAGTATCAAGACCTTCTCTTCAGGAAATCACTAATATATAAATTCATTTATTCATGTCTTTGTGGGTCACTGGAGTGGAATGAAGGAAATAGAGGCTATAAAGTTTTCAAATATACTAGTGTTATATGTGCTTCCTCTACTCTCTGCATGCTACTGAATTTAGTCCCTTATTTTGAATAGCTTTTTTTTTTAATTTCTCCTAGACATGTTATTGTTGCTGCTGTTTGATCCTTTTGACTCCTTATAATCCTATTTTTAGAGTTTTGGGAGGAGTGGCAGTGGGGCAAAAATACTATTTTTTTATTTCATTCTTTAGTTCTTGTTACAGATGAGAAAATGAGGCAAATAGAATTAAGTGATTTTCTCAGAATCACAGAGTTAATAAATATCTGAAATCAAATTTGAATTCAGGAAGATATGTCTTCTTCACTCCAGGACCAGCACTCAAGCTTTGCTACTGATCTACATACTAATTGCCTGTAATATCTTTCTTAGTTCTGTCTCCATAGAGTTTATTAAAGAGCTAATGCTGCAGTTTACCTTCTGATATTATGAACTGAAATCATATCATAATATAGAGTCATAGGATTGAAAGTTCAAAGTTAGAAGGGATCTTAATGGCCACTGAGACCCTTTCTACCTAGTTATTTAGACCAAAATATTGAAGGTTAGCCAGTTTAGGTCAGTTTCTTAGGGTCGTCTGCCTCATAAATGTCTGGAGTCTTCCTGACTGCAAGTCCCAAGAACTTCAAGTACAACATAAATTTCTTTTTTTTTTAATAGAGAAAACTAGGAATTTTTAAGTATGTACAGTTATTCTTCTTTAAAGCAGATTCTGCATTGGTAGATGTAGTTTTTTCATCTTTTGTTGTTGTTCAGTCATTTTTTTCAGTGGTACACAATTCTTAGTAACTCCATTTGAGATTTTCTCAGAAAACACAATGGATTGGTTTTCCATTTCCTTCTCTAACTCCTTTTTCAGATGAGGAAGGCAAGATTAAAAAGGGTTAAAGGACTTATCAAGAGTGACTTAACTATTAAGTATTTCATTTGAACTCACAAATATGAGTCTTCTTGGCATTCTATTCACTGTATTCTCTAGCTGCCCATGTACTCAGTTTTTCAGAGTTACTAGAGAATCTCCCTATACTTGTCATTCCAAATTTCAAGATATTTTGACTTGGTCCTTTCTCATATAAGCACCCTAGATTTTGCTACTACCAAATTACAGAAAGATCCTGTTAGATAGTATAAAAAATTTCCTATATACACTATGATATCAAGGATCCACCTCCCTATTCAACTCTCATAAAATCAGTGGTCCAAAGCAAACTTTCTTCATACCCAGGGAGAAAAGGTTATCAGTACATCCCAATTCTAGATTTGGCCTCCAAACTAGGTAAGTCCAGAGAAACATCTGTCACTCAGTCAGTTGGGTTGATGTCTAAAAGCTGTTTCTGAATGCAAGCTAGGGTGTGAGCTGAATGGGATCTGAGAGCCAGGAGGGCACAAGATGAACAAAATGGATTGGTACAGCATCAGTACCATAACATCAATACATTCTTCTGCTAGCAGAGTAATGGGACATTGATCCTTATACAAAGTAGCTACTAGAACAATGTAATAGTGAACGTTTGTCAATAAACAGAAGAAATTTTGTCTCAGAGAGGGAGAGTTATTTGTGGTAAGTTCAAAGAACATGAATATTTACAAAAATTTGTAGTTAAGTATGACATTCAAATATATCTAAAATAGCTTCTATAAATTGAAGATATAACTGTTTTCAAATGAATCTTAAAGATGGAATACAAGATAAAGAATTGGAATTGGAATAAGAAAAAATCAGAGTTCAAATCCTACCTCAGGCCTTTAACTCTATGACACTGAGCAGAAAGCAATCATTCCCAATGTCAGTTTTATCTGTTGTAAAATGGGGGTAGTAATAAAATCTACCTCATCAAAAAAAAAAAAAAGCATATGTAGAGAATTTAGCAAACTTTAATTGCTATATAATTGCTAGCTTTAACTATTACCAGCATAATGAAAAATAGGATAGCACTGGATTATACCAAAACTGTAGTCCATTACTCTTGACATTTTAATATAAGATCATGTAGATGGTCCCACCTAAACCAAGCTGAGCAGTGAGAAGGGCTAAAGGGAAAAAAGCTTATTCTTATTCCTTTTCACCAACTCATGATAAATCTATTCTGTATCTTCCATTTTTCCTTTGCATTAGACTTTGCATGGTCCAATCATAAAAATTGACCTTCCCTCCTGGTAGTCTATAACCTGTTCTTCCACTTTCTCCTTATCAAGATGACACTTTCTGCATTCCAAACTTTATTCCACATTTGAGGATCAATAAAGATGCTGCCTTTTTAATTAACAGATCAGCTTTCAAGGAGGTCTAGCAGAATTGACAACGAAAAAGTGCCTTTGGAATTCAGTCACAAGAATAATTATTAGCCCTTTTTCAAAAAAGTGTTGTGACAGGAAATAATTATGTATAATTGACAATTAGAATATTGCTAAAGAAAATATTGATTAGATTAATAATGATAAGATTTTCTATCTAAAATGCTGATTCTGACCCAACTCTTTCTCATAGAATTTCTTTAGGAAGCAAATGAAAAAAAAAAACTGTTTACAATTTATGGTGTAATTTATGACCCAAAAGTAAATTAGCATTTCCATTTGTCTTTTCTCTACCTGCTTCTTCCTCCCTTTATAAATCCAAGAGGGCATGATATCATTCTTTGACTTTGGTCTTGCTTGAGTTAGTCTTAAAGGAAAAATGACCTGACTGCAATATCACCTGGGAAAGTAGTCTGAGTGACGAATGTTTCATTAGCAAGAGAACTTCATCAATGTTTCAGAAACAAAACCCTTCCCACATTTCTAGTCTTCATGCATCTCACTTGCCTTTGCTCTTTCTGTGATCTTCTGATCTTCCTTGGATGTTTCATCAGATACATCATCTGAGTTTATCTGATTATTCCCCTACCTAAAATTCCATCTGTCATCTGCCTTTTCATCTCTTTCAACTAGTTGCTTAAGTTCTCAGCAATTCTACTTTCTGCAAGTAATTTTTCAAAATGCCTATCAATGCAATAGATGCAAAAACGGAAAGTTTTTGTTCATTGGGATGTTAACTCCCTCTTTTAAGTGTTAGTTTTCTGAAAGATAGGAGTGTGTTGAGGGGTTTTTCTTCATCTTTGAATTCCCAATTCTTAAGCCAGTGCCTGTCATCCTGTCAGTGAGTTGGGTCAGTCAATTAACATTTTTAAGTATCTGTTGATTGCTTGGCATTTTGCTAAGTACAAAGGATATGCAAAAACAAAAATGTCAGAGACTTTAAAGTCTAATATGAAGACAATATGTAAACAATATGTAATAACATAAAAAAGAGAGATGGGGTATACATATATGTAAATACATGTGTGTATTGTACATAATTTGTATATATACACATATAAGTATATGTGCCTTAGAATGAATGAATATATAATGCATATGTATGTGTATATCTATATAACATGTGTATGCATGTAACTGTGTTTGTGTATATAATTAGGGTTTATATCTCTGTAAGAAATCATACACAGGATCTCTGTAAGATCTTGGAGGAAAGGTTAAAAAAAGTATGAGAAAGACATCTTGAAAAAAGTAAAATTTTATCCAAGACTTGAAGGAAACCAAGAAAACTAAGAGGCAAAAATCAGAAAGAAGAACATTTTAGACATAGGGAAAAACTAGTGAAAACTCTCAGACAAAAAATGACTTGTTATGTGAAAGAAAAAAGAATGAGGGCAATGTCCTTGGATCATGAAGTACATGGAGGAGAGTAAGACGTAAGAAAACGAGAAAGATAGGAAGGAATCAGATTATGAAGGGCTTTGAAAAACAAACACAGATTTTTATATTTGATCCTACAGGCAAAAAGGAGTTACTAGAGATTACAGAATAGGGGGTGGTGATATGCTGAGACTTGCATTTTAGAAAGATTAATTTGACAACTCAGTGGAGCTTGTATTGAAATGAACAGAGACTTGAATCAGGGATAGCAACCAGCCTTACTAACACAGTAATGAGGTATTAAGGGACTCTACCACAGCATTGGGAGTGTCAGAGAAGGGAAGGGAGCTCATGTGAAAGATGTGACAAAAGCAGATATAATAGGACATAGCTACTGATTATATGTGATGGAAGAATGAGAAAGATGACATCAAGATTGTAAGCCTAGGCAACTGACAGGGTGTAGTCCCTTTAAAAGTCATAAAGAATTTAGAAAGAGAGGAAGATTTGGAATAAAAGATAATAAATTTGGTTTTGTATATATTAGTTCAGTTGAAGAAGGAAGTTTAAGATGTTTAAGATGTGAGACTAAAGTATGAAAGAGAAAGATTAGTGCAGGTTAGATTAATTTAAGATTCATCTTTGTAAAGATAATAATTAAATTCATGGGAGTTTATTTCTCTTTGTGAAATGGTACAGAAAAGAAAGCACAGAACAGAGCTCTGGGTGCTCTCTAAAGTAAATGGATATGATGTAAATAAAATTCAGTAAATAGATGAGTGATCATACAAGTAGGAAAGAAGAGTAAAGAATTACAAAACAAAGAAATAGACAATATCACAGGTATGGTTGAGAAGAGGTCAAGAAGAGAGAGAATTCAGGTAATTGTTAAATTAAAAAATTAGGAGATCAAGAGGCAGCTAGATGGCATAATGAATAGAATACCAGTCCTGAAATCAAGAAGACCCAAGTTCAAATCTGGCCTCAAACACTTAATACTTCCTAGTTGTATGACCCTGAGCAAGTCACTTAACCCCAATTGCCTCAGGAAAAAAAAAATAGTGGATCATTAGTAACTTTAGAGAGAATCATTTTAGTTGAATAGTTGAATGAGGAAGTTGGAAGCCAGATTAGGAAGAGTTAAGAAAAGAGTCAGAAGAAAGGAATTTGTGATACCTATTGTAAATGATATTGTCAAGATTAGCTATAAAAGGAAGGAGACACATAGGGCAATAGCTAATGGTGATGGATTAGATGATGTTTAAGGTGAGGGTTATTTGACGATGAGAGAGACATAGGAATGTTTGTAGACCAATGGGAAGAGGTCAGTAGAAAGAGACAAAATGGAGATTAGTGGTAGAATGAGTAATTGTGAAGAATATGGGTAGAGAGAACATTACAGGAGGCTTAAAGAATGAGGAATATGTTTGGAAAATTGTTGTGTTGCAAAGAATAATCAGTCAATTAGGGAAGAGTAAATAAATTGATTATCTTTCCCAGGGCCCAGTTAAGAATACAATAAAATTAAATTATAATGAATAAAATAAGCATGGCTTTCTGACTTTCTCCAACTTTGTTCAGTAAAATACACATAGGAGTAAAGACACCATGTGGTGGTAGTGATGTCAGGCTGCGGTTTGGGAACACAAGATGTTCAATAAAACAAAGGGAAGAAAGACATAAAGGAAATAACATTATATAGCTGACTCATTCCTCCCAGAGTCAAAGATGAAGAAGCAAAGAGATTATAGCTAGTACAGGAGTATTAGCAAGGAAAAGAACTAAGAGGTAAAGGAATGAAAGTCAAATTAAAGATAAAGAATAGTGTCTAGAATTCCAAGAAAGTGGAAGATATGGAATATCACCAGATCTGATAAAGGAATTTCAGAGTACTTTCCATGTTACTTATAAATAATGGCAAGGAATAAGGATAGGATCATTTTGTGATTAATTGTGGTGGGGTGGAAGGGTAGATTTTTAAGAAAATGGTAAGTTTAAGAATTGAGAAGTTAGAATCCTTAAAGCTACTATAATATGCTTGCTGAAGTTCTCTTAAGTTGAGGGCTAAATCTGGGGAAAACAGAAAGACTTTCATTCAAGCTATAAACCTAGAGAAAGGAAGGAGAGTGACCTGGAAGTCTATAAACAACAACTATTTGAAACTTGATGAATGAACTTCAGAGGAGGAGAGCTTACTGTTTGATACAGAGTAGGGAGCCTGAAAATGGCAATGGACTTCAAAAAGAATTCCAATTTCCCACACAATCAGTTGTATGAAGATGTAGGTAGTCTCAGAAAGTGGCTTACTTTGAGTATGATGGAAGAATATGGGAGACAGACATTGTATAATGCCTCATTATATTGTGTACAAAGTAGGTACTTAATGTTTACTTGAATTGATTTGACTCATTTTTCTATATAATATTCTATTCAGAGTAGAATATAAGGCATTTTTATGAATCTAATTTATCCTAATATTTTCAAAATATCCTATCAAAACAAGAAAAAAATCAAAATAAAAACTGACACCTTTACAATCCCATCCTCTTTAACAAATATCTATTAGGTGTTTACAAATATCAAGTGCCATAGCAAGAAGGAGGAATTACAAAGACCAAGAATAGCCACTGTTGTGATACGGGAGCCACTTGCCAGGGGTTGCTGGAGGTCTAACTCAGACCTGTAGAATGGATCTCTTCATGTGAGAGGATGATGATGATGATGGATGATAATGATGGATGATGATGATGATGATGATGATGATGATACAAGGAGATTGAGAGGCAGTTGCTGTTCTCTGACCTCTCCACTGAGAAGCAGTTGTGTTGTCTGACCTCTCTCCTTTTCCCTCTGCCTCCAATTTATTTCATTCCCAGTCCACAAGCAATACCTGTGTCAGTAAAGGCTGCCCTGCAACTCCTTCAGATGTTCTGATTCACAGCTGTAGAGGCTCTCGGAGAATTAACCTGCCCTTTCATTTAGGCATGGTCCTTAACAAACCCCTGCCCTCAAAAATTGAAAAAATCATCACTGATGATTTTAAGATGTACACAGATGTATTTACAAAAATTAATAATAAAAAATATCAAGAATGAGAGAATACTCACAAGGGGAAGGGTCATGGTAAGGAAAGAGGTTCTGTAAAATGTTATAGTTAAATCTGCGCTTTAAAGTAAGCTGGGGACCTTCTGAGGTGAAGGTAAGTATAGGATATCATTGGGTATCTTGTTGGCATCTCCCTATGGACTGTTCCTTTTTCTTGCATTCATTCTATTTTCAAGAAGTTTTATTTCCTTTATAGTAAAAAAAAACCTAAATCAGAATTGTATGCTTTTCTAAAAATTGTAAGGTTAAGAATAGATGAAAATAATCACTCCCCACCAACCTTCTCAAAATTATTTTGTTTTATAATTTCATCTTTCTCTTGTTGAAAATATTCCTTTCAAAATAGAATATAATGGGATTTAAAATTATTTTCAATTAAATTAGAAATACTAGTATCCATGATAATTCTGTAATTATAAATTATAAAGGTCACTTTCCTTCCCTATTCTCCCTAATCCCAATTTGGGATTCTAGAAAAATGTTCCTTTAGGTAATAAGTCAATCACTAATAGCAGAAATTGAAGTTCTTAATTTTTACTTTTTGTCCCTGAAATGGACAAAAGGCAAAAAACCTTAAAAACCTCCTAAAAGATAAATATTAATATCATAGGGAGACATCTAGATGGTGCAGTAGATAGAGTGCTAGGCTTAAGTACAGGAAGATTAACCTTCCTCAGTCTAAATCTGGCCTCAGATACTAGCTGGATAATCCTGGGCAACTCATTTAATCCTGTTTACCTAAATTCTCATCTGTAAAATGAACTGGAGGAGAAAATGTCAAAACACTCTGGAATCTTTGCCAAGAAAAGCCCAAATGGGATCACAAGGAATTGAACACAAATAATGATTGACAAACCACATCCTAACATCTGTGTTTCTTTTACTATAGATCAAAGATATTATTCAAAGCTATTTTTGTTCATGTCCAGAGAAAGTAAGGACAAGTAACATGCAGTCAAAGAGAGGAGTTATAGAGTTCATACAATCTAACAAAAGGAACATGGTTTCACTTAATATTAAGATGACTTAAATATCTATTTAGCATTTACTGATTAAGTTATGAATTAACTAATTAATTTAAAAAATAATAAAATTAATGTGTTTATTTTCTCTTCCTCCCAGTAGGGAAGTAGAGTCAGGTTAGAATGTTTGACAATAAAAGCTTGAAATGCTCTGTCACTGCTTGAGCATACTATAGGAACTATTGTTTATTTAAACATTTGGGAAGGATTCTCTAACTTTCCACAGCCTTTTTTTGAGCTATTTCATTTCTAACTCTCAGTTAATGCAAATGGAGACTGTGGATAAGTTCACTTACTTCAGTTGCATATTTTCCAGGTACCTCAACATTGCTGATGACATTGAGACATCGATTGCTAGGATTAGCTCAGTATTTGGCAACCTCCAAAAGGAGCATGGGAGAGGAGAGATATTAGACTGACTACCAAACTGAAAGTGTACAGAATCATTGTTCTGATCTCATTATTATTTTATGGTATGATTTATATGAGAGGCAAGGGGTGTTTGGGGGGGAAAAGGGGTTCTATGCAAAACTCAAGTGACCTGAAGAAAAAGCTGACAGAGATTGTTTTAGGATTTAGGGTAAATTACCTGAAATTATGCACCCACTTACATTACCTTGAAAAATAGGGTTTACTATACAGCTCCAGTTAAATGAATAGAAGTTACATTAAAAAATGATATTTTTTCTAAATTCAAAAACATCTAATTACTATTAACTAGACAAAGTTGAAAGAAAACATCTTTTGACTTTAGTCCTTACAAAATGAATTTTAGTTTCCAAATGTCCTAATTTTAACTCATTTTTGAATCTCCAGAGGAAACTAATGAATTCCTTTTAATCAGCTAATCAGGAGACAAACAATCTGCTGTCTCTTTCCTTGTTCTCTTAAGCATCATCCAAGAGTAAATATTTGGTATCAAAACTTTTCCCTTTGGTTTTACTATAAATGAACAAGCTACTATTCACAATACCCTCATGGGAAATCCAGTCAATAGCAAGATAATTTCCTTAAGGAAAAGTATCATGCCACTCAACCCAAGACAGAAAAATCCTCTGTAAATTGCATTCATCAAGTAATGGGTAGATCCTGTAGTTCTTATAATGGGAATGACTCTAGCAACAGCAATTGGGATGACCTTCAGCCACATGGTATTTGCCTTTTGTGCCTTCTTTATTTCTTTTTCCTGTAATTTCCTTATTTCCCTCATGTTCAAGAATCTAGTTCCTTGGAATACATCATAATACAGAGAAAAACACCTTGGAATGGTGCTTGGATCTACCATTATGACATCTGGGCAAATTTCTTCCCCAGTAAAATTCCTTAAAGGCAATTAAGTGACAGTAACTAAAATCCTAGATCTAAAATCAAGAAGACCTGAAATCAAATCCCTCATGAGTCACTGGGTGAGTCTTTGTAAATCACTTAATCTCTATCTGCCTCAATCTATCTTTCTTACACTGATCCTGGGAATAATCAGGAAGCCATGGGAGAAAGCAAGTGAGTTAAAAAGTGAAGAGGAGAATGGGAAGAGGTTTAGCATGTTTCAACATTTGCTAAAACTGGCAGAAGCCCAAACTCAAGGGCTCAGTAATTTTTTTTTTATACCTTATTGTTCAAGTTCAGATCAGGATAAGGACTTTGCAGATTCCCCCTGGGATCAAATGGTACAGGAATTGCTTTGCAAAAATATTCTTATACTGTGTCATATTTTTATGATTTTTAAAGATTTTTACATACATTATCTTCTCATGATTCCTCATTTATTCCTCATAATATCTATTTGAGCTATATAAAACAGGGAACATCTTTCTTTTACAAATAGGAAACTGAGAGTCACAAAAATCAAATCTGTTACCCATGGTCAGATAGTAAGTGAATGATAGTAATAATAATTATGAATTAAAAATAATAACTAGGATTTATATAATTTATATAACCAATATTCTACATTATATAAACTTACATAATATATATTATGTGCCTATGCTGATTGTGAATATGGGATATTCATAAATATCACATTTTATCATCACAAAAATCTTGGGAAATAGATTCCATTGCTATGCTGTCAAGAAAACTAAGACAAACTAGTTAAATGATTTGCCCAAGGTCACACCATTAGCTGAGAAGCACCTGAGGCAGGTTTAAAATTCAGATCTTCCTTGATCCCCTTGAAAATTGTTAACCCAAGACAACCTCAGGGCCCACATTTCTTGATTGACAGTCTAAATTTGTCTTCACTATTCCATAGTGATAAATTACCGAGTGATAGATCTTAAAAGGGCTGCTTTGTGGCATGCTGGATAGTGTGTCAAGTCTGAAGGCAGGAAGATTCTTTTTTTTTCAGTCCAAATCTGCCTTCACACATTTATTAGATGGGTTACTCTGAGTAAGTCACCATAAAATGAATTGGAAAAGGAAAATTGCAAAACAATCCAGTAGACACCAGATGAGTTTATGAAGAGTCTGAAATAAAAGAGCAATGATCTTAAAAACCTACCAGTCTTATACAATTCAGGTTTCTGTGCTATTTTCCCACTAATTTCATTTGCTCAATAAGTAAATTAATTGAGCTTAATCAATGCCTATATTTGTTCTCAGACTTCATAGGGTTACTTTACATCTCTGATATAATGGGCAGGTTAGCAAGGGAGGTAGTAGATTTAAAGTTAGAAAGATCTGAGCTCAAATCCTTTCTCAGACACTTCTTCAAGGGCTCTAAGGTAATCACAACTCCTTGTGTGTCCCTTTGGTCATCTATAATAACATGGAGGGCCTGAACACTCTTGTATCTACGATCCCTTCTAGATGTAAATATATGATTCTCTGATCGGTTGGTACACAGCAACCACCCTCATATAAGTCACTTGGAATTATAGCCATTTTATGCTACCTTCAAATAATCAGCAAACTCCCTATAGTTTTAATTAAATGGATGTGGAGTTAGAAAGTTGCAGTTAGCAGAAATCATCTATGAAGTCTTTTTTCAAATAATCTGATTTCAATACTCCTGTGTTTCTTCACACTACAAAGTAATTTTTTTTAAACTTTCCATAGGTAGCAATTTTTCTTCTTCTTTTGTCGTACAATCTGGGGGGATTTATAAAGCTTCTGTTGAAAAGTGAATTCTAGAGAGGCCAAGATGATGAATAATAACACGAACAAGGAACAGAGTTCACTGCTTTTGAAGTTATTCCCAGTTATGGCTAATGCTGAATAAATAAATATTTCTGGGAACAGAAAAGCGTCAGAAGAATAAGGCCCAGTTATAGTGTGTCATGTTATACAAGTCCAGGATTCATCAGTTGATGGGCACCATGCCATGCTGCAGAGGCCCCCCTGAGGCTGGGAAATCATAAATTCATAAAATAGGTCACTCAGAATTCACACTTTTTCATATACACTAGGAATCATGTAGCACTGTAAGAAGCTGACAAGAACAGTGTCAAGCAGTATCACTTATTCCTTCAGTATTTCTCTTCTTGTCATCTGTATATAAGGAATAGGAGATATAGGAGATTGAGCTTAAAGTCCACTAAAATCCCCAGATCTTGTCTTGACAAACTAAACATATTCACTTTGTTTTTTTCCATCTCAAGTTACCACTTTTATATGCTGAAGAAAATATTCTGAAGAAATCACAACCAACAATCCTGACTCTTCTCATTAATGTGTGATTTTAAGCAAGTTGCTTATCCTCTCTGGACCCCCAATTTTCTCATAGTTACAATAGCCATCATGGATTATGATCTCAAATGCCCCTTGCCACTCTAAATCAGTGCCATGTGATTTTAATATTTTAATATGCTTTTCTTCATTCTGGAAGCTTCCTGCATTCACAATTCACTTGTTGGAAATACTTCTGCTCCCCTCCCCTTCTCTCTGTTTCTCTCTTTTTTTCTCTCTCTCTTTCTGAGTCTCTGTATTTATGTCTCTGTGTCTCTTTCTCAGTCTCACTTTCTCTCAATCTCTCTCTTTCTCGGTGTATATCTTTATCTCTCTTTTCTGTGTGTTTCCGTCTGTCTGTCTCACTTGTGTCTCTCAATTTCTCTCTGTCTTTGTCTCTCTGTCTCTGCCTGTCTGTCTCTGTCCCTGTTGCTCTGCTCTTTTCTCCCTCTTCTTTTTCCTCTCCCTTTCCCTCCCCCTCACTCTCTCATTGACTTGTTCCTCTCAGAACCTCTGTTTTATGTAGGAGATCCAGACTAGCTAGCTGCGACCTCTTGGGGAGAATTTTTTCTGACTCTCCAGGACCTATAACTATACTCTCATTCCCCAGGTACCTTTGTTCTTCAACCTACTCCCCTCCCACCTCTAAGCTTTCTTTTATGTTTTGTCTTTCATTACAAGGCAAACTTCTTGAGGGCACAGAGACTCTTTTTGCTTTACTTTTATTCCTACTGTGTTTAGAATGTGTTGTTCTTCAGTTAAGTCTACTCTTTGTGACTGGTTGGGGTTTTCTTGGCAAAGATATTGAAGTGATTTGCCTTTTAAGCTGAAGTGCATCTTAATTTGACTTTTCTTTACTCTTAACTGTGGAGATTCAGCAGTCAATCTGGCCTCCACTTCTGAGATTATGCCCGTTCACTCATTTTTCATTTACCTTGGAACAGAAAGATTTTGACCTTGGGATAGAAAAGGGAAAAGATTTTTGATCAAGAGACAAATCTCAGTTTTAGAATTTTGCATTCATCAGTATGTTAGACATAAAACAAATGGCAAGATGAAGCATTTTGGAAAAAGCAAAGAAGGAATTTGATTTCATATGCTTTCTACTATACTAAATTCAAATCGCCCATGTTCAAAAATAAAGTTATCTTTTCTCCCCCCAAGAGAGCCTTTCTTCCCCAACATCCCTCTTCATTATTGACATCACCACTCTCCCAATCTCCAAAAGCATGAAGCCATGTTCTTTCTTCCCCATATCAAATCAATGGCCACACTTCACTTCCATCACTGAAATGCCTCTGAAATTTCTCCTAAATTTCTATTTCCATGACTGTCACTTTCTGCCTTTATTACCTCAACCTCTATTTTGGAATCTCTTAACTGGCCTCCATCCTAATAGTCTTTTTTTGTTCCTCCAAATTCCAAGACATTACTATGAGAATGATATGTCCTCAAACACACCTCAGATACATTCATTGACCAGTTCCCCAAAACTTATGCACTCCTCATAGCCTAATGAGGTAAATATAAACTCCTAAGTGCAAATGAGCTGAGGGTAGGAGAAGTTAGGATTTTGGTGCTGGTTGTTTTGGTTCTTGAATTCCCCACAATGGCTTGCTTATAGTAGGTTCTTCATAAATACATGTTGCATTGTATTAGCTTGTTTTTCAAAACCTTTTAGAATCTGACCCCAATCTATTAGGCCAGTCTTGTCTGTAAATATTCTTTCCACTTCCTGTTCTTTGGTCAAGTCAAGCCAGACTGTATTGTTTTCTTTGCTGCCATTGATTAATATGCTTGACTCCATTCTCCCCAACCCTCATCTCTGCACATCAAATTTATCAAATCTAAACTGTCCAAAATGGCTTCCTAGTTTCCCATTGTATCCATCCCATGGTGTTATAGCAGTCTCTTATGGCATCTCTCTTCCATGGAAGTTACCTCTCCCTTTCTCAGGAAATACCTCTACCTCTTTTCCAGCTTCACACTGCTCCCTGACATGCCAAGGCATCTTCACTTTCAGGTTTAATCCCTTTACACAATGAAGACTTATGAGATATCAACCCTCAATGATGCAAATATTCCCACCATTTCATTTCTTCCATCACAGAATCACAGTGATTCTGTACCTTTGTTCAAACTCCATTTCTGATCCTCTCATGGACTATTCTATCATCAACCTAACACCACCATTATAAAACTCTAAACCTACCTATGTTGGCCATTGTATTCTCTGGAATGGCTTCTCCATGGATAACAAAATAGTCTTCATCAACCCTTTGACTTTCTTGTTCCCTCCATCCTCTTGTACTCCTTGACACCCTGGCTCCCACAAGATGAGGCAGCATCCCTGGCCTAGTACTGCTTGCACTTTAAATCATTCCTTCCTGATCATCAGTCAAGGTTGGCCAATTGGATTATTCATTGGTTCACCTGCCATTTTAAGGCCGTTGCTCTCTATGACTACCACTTTCTTTGAAGTTTGTTCAATCTATATTTATTACTACTGATATTTGTTGTTGCCGAGTGATCTGTGGAATATTTTCTTCGATGAGGTTGTTGCCTGGCTCGAATATTTTTCTCCTCTCCAACTTCTGTCTTAATACAAGTGGACTTCAATATTGATATTGACATTTCCTCAAATAGTATCATCTCTAAGATCCTTAATTTACTTCTTTGACATGACCTATTCTTCTTATTACAAAGTATTACAAAGAAAATTTCATATCCCTGATGTTGACGTCACCAACAAATTCACTTCCATGAATTCTGAAATCCCTTTTTCTGACCACTGTCTAATCCTATTCCACTATTCCTTCTGCCTTGCCCCACCAAACCCTGTTCTTCATGTTCACCATGCTTTCCAATCCCGCACAATTCAGTTCTTTTTTAATTTACATCACTCCCACACTACCTACACTTTTATCCTCTCTTTCTCTTCATGACAAAGTAAGCCAGATGAAGACTATATTTTCTTTTCTCAAGTTTCTTGTTCTTTTATCCTATCAAAGATCTTTTATTTCAATGCCTCAATCTTGATTTCCTCCCACCAACTACTGTCTTCTTTTCTACTCATGTGCTTCTGAGCAAAGTACAAATTTCTTACTTTAGTGGTACATTTTCATGTTATATGTTTCATGTTCTCAGTGGGTTCTTTATAGAATCCACACAATCATTTTGCCTCTCCCTAAATGACTCATTCTCCCACTTTCACAGTGTTTTTTCCAAACCTGTCTCAAGCTCATACTAACTTTACAAACCTGTGCAAGTGAATCTTTGTCTCAGTTTCCTCATTAATAAAAATGGAGGTAAACCTCAGAGGATTAGCATAAGAATCAAATGAAATATAGAAGTAGTGTTTTTCAAATGTTTAGGTGAGAGAAATGATTATTTCTCTTTTGTATTAATAACTAATTGCCACATCAGAACCAGTATTTGTTTTTTACTCCTTTATCCAAAAATCAACCAATGTGAGAAATCTTTCTTTAAAACTTAACCCAATTAAGATCTAATCAAAGATAGGAAAATAAATTTTATATTTAGGTGAATAAATGAATTAGCGCTCATTATGTTTGCTCAGACAGGTCTGAGGAAATATGTTTTCCCTTTTTTCAGACAAATGACATGGAAATTGATAGGTCTCTTTAACCAAGATTTGGATGCTACTTGTCATGTATCTCAATATTTAGGCTGTCATTAATTATTAACCAATCAGAGCTTTTCCAAGGAAAAGAAGTCTTTGCCAAAAGGAGTCTTTGACATTCAAGAGGGCCACTGACCTCTTTTATTAATATGTTAGTCTTATTAATAAAATTATTAAATTACCCAAAAAAACTATGTCTCTTAAGCTTTTTAAATATCACATAGGCCATGTTGTTATTGACAGCAAGAACAGTGTTCTCTTTCTTCTCTCCATATTCCTTTCTATTATCTTAAAAGTCCCTTCATTTTCCACAAGCAATAATCAAATATGTAAGTTTTCTTGGTTCTCCTTCAATGGAATTTTATGCTCTCTTAGCCTGTGTACCTCAGGAACACTTTGCAGGCTCAGTGTGATATGTATTCGTCTCTAGCACATTCAGCCTGAGGGGGAGCTAACAAGTAAAACTTGCTATTTTTCCGGCTCAGTGAGGTATGGAATCCATGCTAGGATCTTTTCTCCTTCACTGATTTAGGATAATGGTAGCAGCCTAAGGATACACATAATGGAAGAATGGCCAAAGACAACCTGGTGAGGGACTGTTAATTGATGAAGGCCAGAATGAAGGAATGATGAAAAGTAAGAAAGAAGGAGAAGTATCAATTTTCATAATAAGAATGTTTGAGATTTGATTCCCCTCTCACCTGACAGATTTTCCCTCACCTTTTTCAAGAAGTTATGCAAAGAATATATATGGTACAGAGCTTGGAGAAGGATTTTGTATGTAATGTCTGGAAGCAAGACAAAGTCCTATTTCCTCCCCCCAATAAAAGTCTTTGTCCAGCAGAGAACAGGAACAACTACTTATGGATTGAAGCAGCTTGTAAGGGGAACTTAGTAATGAGAATTCTTTATTTGGGGTTTTAAGTAAGTCTAGTAGTATACACAGATCTTTAGGACCTATAGTTATTCAAGCAAGAATTGAAATCTGTCTTCTTCCTGGGAGAAAGGGTGTAATAAAGGGTTTGTTTAATGGATTTTGCATTCTGAAATAATTTGGAGTTTTTAATTAACACTGAAGATGTTCAATTTAATGATAATTGAACCTAATGGATAATTTATTTGAAATTTCAGTACATTTTCGTCTCTCTCTCACATAATTGCAGAATCAAAGATTTAAGCTATAAGATTCCATCAAGTCCAATCTATGTCCTATCCCCATCTTGCAGATGAGTAAAATAAAGACCAGGCTTTAAAAGACATGTACTAGGTCACATAGGGAGTAAGGGATGAAAGAAAGATTTGAAATCATGTCTTGATTCTAGAGTCAAAGTTCTTTCTACTGTTTCAGATTGCCTCTTCTAGTAAAGCTTTCTTCTATAATACTGCAAACCTCATAAGTGTAAGAACATAGCCTCTGCATACTGACTGGGACCCTTTGCCCTGAGAGAGGAAGAAAATAAGTTATACTGATGATACAAATAAGTTGTCCCTGATTGCAGAGGATTTCTAAGAATATTTCTCATTCTCCATGATTGGAGTATTCAGAGGTTCCTGGGACTGACTCACCCTAGATTTGTGCATTTTCCAACCTCAACAGACCCTGCTCGCTCAGGCTAATTGAAATCAGCGGTTTTGTTTGTCAGTGTTTCCGTTTTTATTTTTAACTCCAGTTCAACTTGGTGCCTGGAACATAGTAAGTACTTAACAAATGCTTGTTTACTGACTGAATGAAAAAAGTTAAGAATTCAGTTCTGGAAAACACTACTGTAAAGAAAAATCTCCAATTCCATTTTCCATTTTATAAAGAGGAAGGAAGGAACCTAGCTTCTATTAAGCATCTACTATTGCCATCTATTACATGAAGCATTTTACAAATACTGTCTCATTTGATTTTTACAACCTTGGGTCACTAAAACTATCTACATTTTACACTTGAAGAAATTGAGGCTGAGAAAGATTTAAGTGACTTCCCTAGGAACATACAATTAGTAAGTGTCTAAGACTAGATTTGAACTCAATCTTCATGATTTATGGTTTACTATTCTATCTACTGAGTTATCTTACTACCTGTACAGTGGAGGAAACTAAGGTTTAAAAAAGGGGGAATTTCTTGTCCCGGCTTTACCCAACTTCTGTGTCCTTTTTATTGTCTCATCCTGCAAATCAAGTATTTTCTGATTAAAATTTAGGGTATTCATCTAATCAAACTGGTTAGGGGTACAGTTGAAAAGTCACCCAATTTGAAGTCAGGAGAACAAAAGTTCAAATCTAGTCTCAGACTTTCTTATCTGAGTGACCTTGGGAAGTCACTAAACTCTCTTTGTCTCAGTTTCCTCATCTATAAAATGAGCTAGAGAAGTAAATAGCAAACTACAGTATCACTGCAATGAAAAGGGCAAATTGGATTATATAGTCTGACATGACTGAGCAATAATAACATCCAATTATGTCCATAATATCAACTTTCAGCACCAGCAGTGTTCAAACAGCAGGTTCATGAACTTGCCTCACTCACTCTATTTTTTGACATGTTCTACTTAAATCTCTCTGATCCTCAGGGTGGAAAGGCATCTCAGAGGCTATCTAATTGACCCATTATCTGTACAAGAAATCCCTCTATAACAAAGCTAAGTGGCCTTTTGCTTGGAGACATCCAATGAGGAAGAACTCTCACTTCCAAAGGAAGCTCTTTTGACCTTTGGTTAATCAGTCCTTGTGTTCAGCCTTGCTAAATGGTTAATTAAAGGAAAATACAGTGTACTTATAAATATTTCTACCACTGCTATAATCAATAAGAGTTAAGAAGCCAGGGTAAATAGGCAGAGAAATTTGATTTTGTAGATTTGGGATCACACTCAGTCCCCTGTGTCTTTGAGCCAAGCCACTTTTCTAAGACTTAAGTTTTGAGACTTTTTTTTTATACTGGAAACAAGACGAAGAGCTATGAAGATGGAAAACTTGATGATGTAGGATCTTAAAGGCAGACTCAGAATATCAGAGAGACACTCAGCACTTATGAGATAGGAGGCCAGGGAAACCTCAGTCTGGAATAATAAGCATCATTGGCATTTATATAAAGCATTAATATTTGGAAAGCATTTACATATTTTTCCTCACTTCTATATTTGTCACAACAACTCTGAAGTTGTGTCTTTCAATGTCAGCTTCTCCAGGTCATGAAATAATAGCAGTAATGTGCTTAACACCATATGTCATATATATAGGGTGATTAATAAATATTTGTTGCCTCCCCTTCTCTTTTGCCCTCATGCAGATATGTAATATATGCACAATATTCAATACATAGAAGGTGATTAATAAATGCTTGCTCTCTCTCATCTTTTGCCTTCCTGCAGAAATCTAATATATGCACAATATCTCATATATAGAAGGTGATTAATAAATGCTCACTGTCTCTCAGCTTTTGCTCTCCTGCAGAAATCTAATATATAAACACTATCTAATACATAGAAGGTGTTCTTGTTCTTGTTTCCCATTGTCTTTTGCCCTCATACTGTATCTGGAAAAGCACCAGGCTTTTCCATCAGCACTACAGCCAATTCTTCTATCTGTATTGAATTTTCCAAAAAGAATATGAACTTTTTGGAAGGAGGGACTAGTTTAGTTTTCTATTAATAATACTAATATTTAGCACAAACCAGAATGTGTGGTATCCAGTAAGCACTTAATCACTGTTTTTCTATTCATTTTTACTGATAAGGAATCTGGGGGTCAGTGGAGGTAGATTTCCAATCCAAGCCTTCATAGCTACAAATTTAGCACTCAAACAACTCACTACCAACTTTCTTCATTCTTTATTTTCTAGATTTATCCACCCCCTGCACCCAATCTTCCATTCCTAGAGATGACTTTACCTTGAAGTTCTGTGTACTGACTGAATCCTTAGTCTAGGCATCGTTCCCTGAGACTCAACAGTCATATTGTCTTCATCCGCTGTACTTTTTCACCTCCTTACCCATTCTCCCTTTTTTGTATTGTTCCTCCCTATTTGGATGGAAGGGAAAGCCTGGTAGTAGAGTATATGGAGTGCCAAATCTAGAGTCAGAGAGATCTAAGTTCAAATAAAACGTGATGAGGCTCTCTTGTATGAAATGAAGGAGGACCTTTAAAGAAAGTGGTTGTTGTTGTTGTTGTTGTTGTTGTTGTTGTTGTTGTTGTTGTTGTTGTTGTTGTTGTTGTTGTTGTTGTTGTTGTTGTTGTTGTTGTTGTTGTTGTTGTTGTTTTTAGACAAGCCTATTTTGTTAAGAGTGCCAATGGATGGATTTGGGAGAAAATGTATTCTAGCTACTCTTAGCTTGATATGCCTTATCCTGAGAATATCATTCCCTACTATTTAATATCTCTTGGGAATTCTCTCCAGATGTTTTCAGGAAAATCAATGAAAAGTGATGTAAAATCATTTAGTTCCCAAGGACTGGGACTTCACCTTCAGGTGTCTCAGAGCAGGGCCTCTGATGGGATAGAAGCAGTGTTTATCTATGTTAATGATATACTTGTTACAAAAAGCATTAACCAAAAATGACTGTAATACAATTGCAGCAAGGGAACTGGTGTGGGGGAGAGCAGAAAGGGATGTAGCAAGGGAATAAGAGTGGCCAAACTAAGCATGCTCCTAGTTCATTAGATTCCTGAAAGTTGGAAAGGCTGGTACCCTTCCTAGCAACAAAAATATTTCTTCCCATTATCCCCAGATTCTTTCATTGCTTTCTAATAGGAACCTTGGAAGATTGACATAATCTCCTCATCTAGAACTGTGCTTGCTTTACATGTCTGCAACATATTCCATTATACACGTACATGACAATAACATCACAACATGCTCCTGTTTTGAGCAGCATACTTTCCTGGCCTTCAGAACAAAACCACAACCTAAGCATCATAAGTGTTCTTATCCTAAGCAACTAAACTGAACAGTGGATAGAGGAATGTCTTAACAGTAGGGAAAACTTGAGTTTAAATCCTGCCTCAGATACTAACAGGTTGATCCTGGGCAAGCCACTTAACATCTCTCTGAGTCCTTATTTTCAATAGTAAATGGACAATGATACCTATTTCACAGGATTGTTGCAAAGATCAAAGGAGGTGACATTATGTATAGCAATTTAGAAACCTTAAAGCACTATATAAATGCTAGTTATAATCATTCTCTTTCAGAAATGAGGGAACTGAGGCAAAATGAATTGAAGTATATGTATGACCATGGTTTCGCTTACACACATACAGAGAGAGAGAGAGAGAGAGAGAGAGAGAGAGAGAGAGAAAGAGAGAGAGAGAAAAAGAGAGAGAGAGAGAGAGAGAGAGAGAGAGAAAGAGAGAGAGAAAGAGAGAGAGAGAAAGAAAGAGAGAGAGAGAGAAAAAGAGAGAGAGAGAGAGAGAGAGAGAGAGAGACTGTTAAAAGCAAAATTTAAACCAAAGTGCCTTCTGACTAACTTTAGTGTTCTTTCCACCATATCATATCAGATGTCCAAAGAACCTTGTGAGGGATTTGACCCTGCAAGTATACCCAACAGTAGAGAAGTAGCACATAGTATGTCAACTACAACCTAGTAAATGCAGTTACTGCTGTTCAAGAAGAAACTAAAAAGACATCATAAAGGACAGATATGACAGGAAAAGGTCAGTAATAAGTTGTGAGAGATAATGGGTAGTCCCTATGTTGCAGAATGATCCAAAACATGTTAATAAGGGAAGTACCTTATTAAGTACCTACTCTGTGCCAAGGTTTGTGCTAAGCCATTTACAAAGAGCATCTCATTTAATCCTAATAATAAATTTGGGAGGTAGGTGCTATTATTATCCTCCTTTTATGCATGAGAAAACTGAGACAGACAGAAGTTAATTGACTTGCCCAGGATCACACTGCTACTAAATATCTGAGATCAAATTTGATATGAAAGTTTTCTGACTTCAGGCCTAACTTTTTATCCTCTGCAGCACCTACTTACTTCAGAAAAGAGTTCTTCTGATACATCAGAAAGCCCTTCTGTCAAAAATTTCTGAGGGAACATGGATTGGTACAGCACAGAATTATATGAGAAATTGTGGAAAGAGTAAAAGCTGTTCCACTGGAGAAAGGAGCCATATATGGAAGACTTAACAATTCATTTAGATGGATATAGTGTCTACTGTAGGAATACAAAGAAAAAATATTTATGCTAATTCCAAAGTCTATTCTCCAAGGAGAAGGACATAAAATTGCTAAGGATTCTTAACCTGGAGAAGGTATATTATGGGAATAGGTTTTATAGTATGGGGGATACATGTAAGTGAATGAGAGGTAAGCATCTTTATTTTCAGTTGCTTCTAATTAAAACTTAGCATTTCCTTCAATTATTTAAAACTATTATTTGGAAAAAAATCTTTCATGGGCTTTAAAAGCCTGCATGGTGATCTAAAAAAAACAGGAAAGGATAAAATAAACAAAAAATAAAAACTGACATACACAGAAAAGAAAGTACAAAGTAAATTTTAAAAAGAGAGAATGCTATGAACCAAGCATATCAGGAAAGGATTTTTGGAGAATGTGGCTTATGATCTGTGGTTAGAAGGATGTTTCATCAGAGGGAACAAAGAACTGTAATCCAGATGGGTATACATCTTGTACAGTGGCATAGAGAGAAGCCCATCTTCTGGGAAGCAGTTATCAAATCCTTTTTCTGGGACCAGAGAGCATGAAAATAAAAATTATGTGAAATAAAACTAGAAAGAGTGCCATATTATAGAGGGTTTAAATACGAGAATGAAATTTTCAATTTTTTTCTTTAAAGCATATATTGAAGATTTTATATCTTTTTAACATAGATGATTGACATTCATAAAATATGTATTTATTTGGCAGTTACAAGGAGGACGTACCCATTTAAAGGCTCCTACAGTAATCTAGGTGGGAGATGATGAGGCCCCAAATTAAAGCGTGAAATAGTGAGCATAAAAAAAGGGAATGGATAGAAGAACAGAGATATAGTCAGCACTCCAATTCTGCCTCTGACAATAGAATCAAATGTTATCACATAAAATGAGCGTTTGTCACAATGCAAAATGAAGGTAAAAATGATTTTACCTATTAAATTTACCAAATTTCTATTTACATAATGTATTTACATTTTATTTACATAAATGTATAGTAAATGAAATTTACTAAATTTCAACCAAGCAGACTTTTATGTGGATCACTGAAACCTGCCACAAAACTTCCAAGTTGAAGATGTAAGTTTTGAGGTAGGACTTGGCATCTTCTACTCTCACTCCCATTCTCCACCAGGCTCTCTATCATGGGTATATTTGGCATTGTGTATTAAATTCAGATGTCAACTGTGAGCTCCTCAGTGGGTCATGATTTCCATCATCTCTGCCAGCTAGCAAAACCATCATCAAAGTCACTTTTGTTCATAGAGGACACAGTGGCAAAATCCTACTCACCTCATCCTGGCAGAGGTCCATCAGAAGAAGGAGGATGATCTGATTTTGTGGCACTTTTGATTAACTTTGATGCAATTTCAGCTATACCATTAAGAATCCTTTACCTGAATAAATAGAAAGGAGTCAACAGTGAGGGAGTATGGAGTGGGAAGAAATCTGAATCCATTATGTGGAATGTTTGCAAATTAGGCACTTTGGGAACTTGCATTAACTCTTTAAAGCATCCTGGCAATTGGGAAAGTGGCCTCCTGTCAGAGTTGTAAGCTAAGGAGGATATCTGGGGCTTTTACTCACATCATCAAAATTCGTAGGACATTGACAGGACATAGGCTTCTTGAAATAACCTTAATATCCAGTTAAAAACATATTTTAAAGTAAATCTATAATTCTATTGATGCAGGAACTCTTTCTCAATGCATGTCACAGTGTGTGGGAGAAGACCACTGGCTCAAACAAATCAAATAAATTAAGGAGATTTCTCAAGGCAAAAGCAGAAAGCAATTTTATTATGATCTCACAGGAAAGGGTGTCTCCCTCCCCACAAGCAGTTAGGTATGAAGAGGCAAGGCCCAGTTAACATACAATAATTATATAGGAGCCTGAGCTAACATTCCCTATAAACTTGGTCTTTGCCCTAATAAGCCAGGACAAACGACCTCACATTCTAAATCATAAATGAGGAAAAACTTCTAACCCAACTACATCTTTAGGATTACCAAATTACCTTAAATGGGAGTTTCAGTGCTAAACCCTACTTAGTCTCACTAAGAAAAATGCTACATGGTCCCACTCCTTGGAAACCACTTGATTTCTGGAGAAAGAAACCTGGCCCTTGGGTACAATTGACCTTCAATCAATTTTTAGAATACTGTATCTTTTGAAACAGCTTGCACAGTTCACTTCATTCAACAACTTTTAGTCTTAATGAATTGCCCAGAGTATTGAGAAGTTAAGTCATTCATTTACTATTTTTGCCTTTATGCATTTGATTTTGAGGTTCTTATGCCCTAACATATGGTCAATTATTGTATAATTTCCATGAATAGCTGAGAAAAAAAGTAAATTCCTTTCTGTCTTCATTCAATTTTCTTCAAAGTTCTATTATAGCTAACTTTTCTAATATTTTGTTTACTTCTTAACTTCTTATTTATTTTCTTGTTCAATTTATCTAGTTCTGAGAGAGCAAGGTTGAGATCACCTACTAGTATAGATTTACAGTCTATTTCTTCTGGCATCTCTATTAATTTTTTCCTCTAGGAACTTGAATAATGTATCATTTTGTACATACATGTTTAGTATTGATATTGCTTCATTGTTTATGGTTCCCTTTAGCAAGATACAGTTTTCTTCCTTATCTCTTTCAATTAGTTCTATCTTTGCTTTTATCTGAGATAAGGATTTCAATCCCTGTTTTATAAAATTCATCTGAAGCATAATAGATTCTGATCTAGCCCTTTACCTTCACACTGTAAGTATCACTATGCTTTAAAATGTGTTTCTTGTAAACAACATATTGTAGGATTCTGTTTTTTAATTCAGTCTACTATCCACTTCCATTTCATGGGAGAGTTCATCCCATTTACATTCACAGTTAAAATAACTAATTCTCTATTTCCTGCCATCTTATTTACTTTAAGTTATGCTTTTCTCTTTCCTTTCACCCTACTCTCCTCCCCATTATTTGGCTTTTGATGAACACCTCCCTCAAACAGCCTCTCCCTTTAGAATCCCTGTCCCCTTTTTTATACCTTTCCCCTAGTACTTTTGTTTTCCCTTCTATCAGTCTTTCCTTTTCTTTCACTCCTTTCCCTCCTACTTCCCTATAAATAGAGACAAGTTTCTTTTTTAATTACAGCTTTTTATTTACAAGATATTTGCATGGATATTTTGAGAGACAAGTTTCTCTGTGAAACCAAATATGTCTGATATTCTCTTTTAGCACTAAATTTGATGAGAGTAAGATTTGCACAATGTTCATCCCCCTCCCTTCTTTCCCTCAATTATAATAGGTTTTTTTCACCTCTTCATGAGATGTAATTTCCTTATTTTACTTCTTTTTTCCTCTTTTTCCAGTATAATCCCCTTTCCACCTCTAGTTTCTGTTTGATATTATCACAATAAAATCAAATTATACCCACATTCTCTAAGTATACCCATAACAGAAATGTAGTTCTCAGGAGGTTTTTTTTTTCCTTTTTACTTTTTTATGCTTCTCTTGACTTCTGTGTGGGGAGATTTTTTTTTCAGTTCTGCTCCTTCTAGAAATTAGAAATAGGTGAAATTCACCTATATCATCGTTATGTCCATTTTCTTCCCTGAAAGATAATGCTCATTTTAACTAGATAGCTTGAGCTTATTCTTGGCTGTAATCCAAGTTCCTTTGGCTTTCAGAATATCAGATTTCAGAGCCTTCAATCCTTTTAGGTAGAAAGCTGCTAGGTCCTGGTTAAGGCTAATTGTGGCTCCTCAGTATTTATTTATTTTTTCTCTTTCTGACTCCTTGCAATATTGTTTTCTTTAGTGTGATAGCTCTGAAATTTAGCCACACTATTCCTTGGTTATTTAATTTTGGGGTCTCTTTCAGGATGTGATCAGTGAATTAGTTAGATGGCTATTTTACCTTCTGATTCTAAAATGGGCAATGTCTTTTATGATTTACTGCAAGATAATGTCTAAGTTCTTTTTTTCATCATGGCTTTCAGGAAGTCCAATAATCCTCAGATTATCTCTCCTAGATCTATTTTGCAGATCATTTGTTTTTCCTAGAGCTATTTCATATTTTCTTCTATTTTTTTTCATTTTTTGTTTTTGTTTGACTGATTTTTGAAATCTTATTGAGTCATTCATTTCCATTTGTTCAATTCTAAATTTTATTGTGTTATATATGAGTTTTCTTTTTTAGCTACTTTTGTAATTGGCCAATTGAATTGTATTCTTTTTCCATTTCATAAATTTTGTTTTTGTCATTTCATTTCATCATTTTTTTCTTCTAACTCTCTCTTTAAGATCCTTTATGGTATTTTCCAAGAAAGGCTTGTAAAATGGGGATCATCTCATGTCATCATCTCTTTTTGGTCTTTTATTCCTTTTTTTAAGGCATGAGGTCTGTTTAATTAAAAAAAAAGCTGCTTTAATTTTCCCTAGGGTAGTTCTGCTGATTTATTTCTAATACTGGGTAATGGTGGCTAGGTCTGGTGTTTTTCCAGGGCTTAGTAATTTACAATTTGCTTTTTGTAGCAAATATGCCAAACTACCTCTTTGCAACCAGGACAAAGTAGCCTAAGAGGCTCACAGAAGATTCCTATGTGTGTGGAAGCTGCAACTCTCTGATTTGCCATCTTATTTCGTTGCCCCAGTCTCCCTGTGCTGCAGTCTGGGCTCAGCAGACTATTCCCCTGACCATTTGAAACTAACCTGTTCTCAAGTTTTCCCAAGGCATCTTCTCCTAGGAATGTGTTGTACTCCAAATATTTATGGATTCTTTGACTCCAAAACCAGTGTAGAGGCTTTAACTGCTGTTGGTTTGAAATTCAGAGGAGGTCACAGAAAGTCATGTCTGCTCTCCATCCTCAGCATAAGTACCCCAGGAAAAATTAAAGCAGCTTTATTTTTATTATTATTAAACAGATCTCATGCCTTAAAAAAAAAAGGAATAAAAGACCAAAAAGAATTCCCACAATAGACAGCTTTTATGGAAGGACAGAAGAATAGACCTCAAATCCTGAGGCTCCTAAAGGCAAAGCAACTCCTGTTGAACCCCCAAAGGGTGACATGAGATGATCCCCATTTCACAAGCCTTTCTTGGAAGATACCATGAAGGATCTTAAAAGAGAGTTAGAAGAAAAATGGCAAAATAAAATGAGATCATTGCAAGAAGGAATGGAAAAAGATATAATACTCTACAAAAGAGATATGAAAAAGACACCAATTCACTGAAAAACAAAAGTTCAGTGATTCATGGGTTCATGGAATGGATATGGGATGGGGCATGCTTTGAACATAGCTTCTTTAAATCTCAAACCCAACTTTCTGGTGACAATTAGATGGAAGACCATTAAATATGGAGTTAAAGTTAAAAAAGCTACCAGATTTCCCTAATTCATAAAAAAAATCATGCTCCAGTTGTTTCTCCCTCAAATTAGTCCAACTTTTTACCTGTGCCAAAATACTACTATAGAATCAAAAACTGGGATCAGGAAGTGGCCTTAGAGATTATTTTGATTGCTCTCTATTAGTAATTTTAACTGTGAATGTGAATGGCATCAATTGTCCTATAAAGGAGAGGTGGATAGTAGACTGGATTTAAAGCCAGAATCCTTTAAAATACATTGTTTACAAGAAATACATTTAAATCAGAATGTTACATAACAGAGTAAAGGTAGAAGGCTGGAGCAGAATCTATTATGCTTCAGCTGAAGTTTAAAAAAAAAGCAAAAATCAGTATTCTGTTCTCAGATCAAGCAAAAGCAATATATATATATATATATATATATATATATATATATATATATATATATATATACACACTATTGAGGGATCTCAATCTTGCTCTCTTAGAACTAGATAAATCAAACCACAAAATAAATAAGAAAGAAGGTATGGAGATAAATATAATATTAGAAAAGTTAGGTATGCTAGATCTTGGGAGAAAATTTAATTGAGACAGAAAGGAATATGCTTTTTTTTTTCTTGGCAGTACATGGAATCTACACAAAAAAAGTTATATCCTGTATTGGGACATAAAAAGCTAAAAATCAAATGCAGAAACACAGAAATAGTAATCTCATCTCATGCTGCAATAAAAATTACATGTAATAAAGGGCCAGAAAAACAGACCAAAAGTTAATTGGAAATCAAATAATCTAATCCTAAAGAATGAGTGGGTGAAACAACAAATCAAAGACACAATTGAAAATTTCATCCAAGAGAATGACAATAATGAGACAACATACCAAAATTTATGGGATGTAGCCAAATAAATTTTTAGGGGAAATTTTATATCCCTACATATTTATCTTCATAAAATAGAGAAAACAAATATCAAAAAATTGGGCATGCACCTAAAAAGCTAGAAAAAAGAAAAAAGAAAAGAAAATTAAATTTGAAATTCTGACAATAAAGAGGAAATTAATAAAATTGAAAGTAAGATAAATATTGAACTAATAAACAAAACTAAGAGTTGGTTTTACGAAAAAAATAGATTGCCTTCTAAATGAAAACTGTCAGTAGCTAGGGAAATGTTCTTCCTCTTAGCCAATTTGAAGGATTATATAAGACAAATAATTATAAAATAATGAATGAATGAATGAAAATGTATTTATTTTACATTGACCATGAACAAAGAAATATTTTAATAGAAACAAATACATCAGAATTTCCATTATGATCTGAGCACTTAGAATAGGAAGAGGCTTAACCCAACTTCTATTAATTTTACAAAAGTAGACATGAAGATGCGGAAATTTGAAGTGACTGACCTTGAAAGGAGAAGTCACTTCCTTGAGCACCAATATTCTCATCTTCCAAGTGAACCACATGGTCTCTGTGATGCTCTATAACTCTGAACTTAAAAGGATATAACTGTAACCTTGCACAAGTCACCTAGCTGGTACATAGAAGACAGAAAACTAAAAACCTAAACTTTCTTCCTCCAGCTCTAGTTCTCCATTCTTGGCAATATTAGCCTGATTCTACCCTTTGTCCTGGATATAGGGTACGATATGGTGCAATGTGCAATGCAATATGCCCTAAGCTAAGGGAGAAATATATACTTTTGTACATGTAGGGAGGCAGTGGTTAAACTCTCCCATTGCTTGAGTCAATGTTCTGTTGTGATTTCACTCATCATCAATACACTCTTCTTTCTTTGAACTTTAAGCTTTGATACCTGTTACTGTGTAATGCTACACGCAGTCTATCTCTGTGTGAATGGAATACATGAAAGCAGATTTGGATGATCACAAGTGGTAGAGAATATATCCCACAATGTGGAAAGAGAAGTCTTTCACATAGGAACCAAGGTCATGGAAACAGACAAGAGCAAAGTTAGGAGTATCAAACAGAGAACTTAGTTTAATGAGACAAGCTCTGTACTAGAGTTCAAGGACATCACAATCTCTTATAATTAATCATCTGAGTGACTTGAGGCAAATGAATTTCTTGCTCCACATCTCAGATTTCTTCCCAAAATCACATGGTTGGAGCAGGTAGTATCTGATTGCCTTTCCATCTCTAGATATATGACCCTGTGATATTCATATGAAGACAAAACTTACATTCCTTATAATTTTGCCCTTCTCCAAAGCATGCTGAAACCTATGAGGCTTCTTGGTATATCTTAGTGGATAAAATATCTGGGATAGTCAGGAAATCCTGGGTTTTAATCTTACTTTACACACTATCTGACGGTACAGTTCATTTTATTTCTCTTGGCCTTAGTTTTCCTATCTGTAAAGGAGGAATAATTGGAGTGGAGCCTGGAACACTTTCCTCATAGAGCTGTTGTGAAGGACTTCACAATGATGATAAATAGAAAGCACTCTGTGAGCTCCAAAATCCTATATCAATGTCAGTGAATTTAATTATCACTCCAGCTATGTGTCACAGAAGTTCCAAGCTGTAAGCATTAGAGTATTGGACCTGAACTCAGAGTTAGGACAGGCATGGGTTTGGTACTTCCTTTGAAACTTAACATATCTGTGAAAAGTTGCTACCCTTCGAAGTAAAATGGACATTTTAATACTAGCAATAGATCATCATGTAAAGAATAAATAAAATAAGGAATAGAAAGTATTCTAAAATTACAATAACATCAGTTGTTATCCATAATTCCCAGGACAATAGTGGATTGTAGTTGTTGGGTCTTTTGTTTGTTTATTTGTTTGTTTGTTTGCTTGTTTTAAGGAGCTATGCTAGAGATAAGAGAACTGCTTGGTTGTAGTGTTTGTTACTTAAAGAGGGCCAAAATTATATCATTATGTCAAGATTAATGTACAGTGTGTCTGCTTATGGCTAATCCAACCAATGCAAATTCAGAAGACTCTATCACAAAATGCAAAAAAGAATTCATCTGCGTAATGGATATATTGCTAAAAGAGAGCTAGTAGTGTGGACTAGGTTCAAAGAAGACTAGTTCTGGAGTAAAACGATCTGGGTTCAAATCCCACTGCTGACATTTGCTTACTCTTTGACCTATGACAAGTTATTTATCCTGCCTCTAAATCAATTCCTCATCTATACATTGAGAAGTTTGAACTACAAGTCCTCTAAAGTCCCATCTAGCTGTAGATCTATAGCAATGTGTCCTTAGATAGCAATTACTAAGAAAGGTAATGTATCATCTTGAGCCTCAGTTTCTCCATCTGTAAAATAAAGGGTATTGTCTTCCTGCTCCAGAGGGAAGACCCTATGATTCCCTCAGCATCCCCAGAATTTTAAATATAGCTGGCCTGCACCTGCACATATAGGCAGAATGCAAGTCTTCTCTTTCTCCTTCCTTTCCTTTTGTAAAATATCATGCAGTAATTTATGCTGGTTCACTGATTCTAAAGGGTCAGAGAGAGTGTCTTGGGTTTCCACCATGACCCAGAATAGCTGAATTCAGCAGACTCTTGCAGAAACCCTCCCAGATTTCTTTAGCAGGAACAAACTGTGATGTAGGGTTTCCCTGCACATCTTCCAGCCCATATACGTTTTTGTCATTTCAGAGTCTGTACTCCTGGAATGCTCCCAGAACCAGGAAACTGGCCCACAAGTAATCAAACATAAAACAACTCTAGAAAAGAAAAAAATAAAGGGATTTCTAGTAGGAGACAAAGACTATTTCTTTACTGTTTAACTACTAACATAACATGTGACAGTTTCAAACATGAAAGAAACAATTGGATTTTTATGCCAGATCTAACATGTTTGTTTTATCAATGTTCTCTCTCCCCTGCTCTCTCTTCTCTGTCTCTGTCTCTCTCTTTCCCTTCTCTCTCTTCTCTGTCTTCTATTTCTCTGTCTTTCTTTGTGTCTCTGTGTCTTTCTATTTTCTGACTCTCTCTCTCTCTCATACAAAGACGCAGAATAACATGAAACTAAAGGAACTGTTTAGAGGAAAGAAAACAAAATAATTGCTCTTTTGGACTCATTCATAAAGAAGTCATTCCATGGAACAGTTCATCTTAATGAATCTTGGCTTTATTCTATTCCAACAGGTAACAGCATTCACTTTGTCTCTTCCTTTCTTTGTGCTATGAGCTTTTTCAGTTTCTTCAGGGGTAGAGCATGCTAAGAGGTGCTTCAATTGACATTTTTATTAATGCATTCATCTAAGTTGACTTTCATTTTCTGTGCTGTATTCTCCTACCACCACTGCTTTTCTTGTCTTTGTTCTATTTACCAAGCATGTTTGTTCATTTATAAGCTGGTGCTTTTCTATGGAAGCATTACCCATACCGACAGCAGACAGCTCCATCCTTCAGACTCAAGGAAACATGCTTATTATTCCACTTCCTCCAATGCCTCCCCCAACCCAAAGTCCTTGATCAGAATTTTCTTTGGTTATTTCATGCTCCAACCTCTGAAGATGTAAATGGCAGGAAGTTGCAATTCCGATGGGTGGTTGTTAAAAGAAGGATATTGGAAATGCATCCCAATGAAGATGAAATAACATAGCAAGCTATACCAGCCTTAATGACCTGCAGGGGAAATTCCCTTGCCATCTAAACATATTCTGGTAATGTTTCTAGGACAAACAGAGGAGCAAATGTAAGAAGAAAAAACATAGAGGCAATAACTTTGATAACATCACTCATTCAAAAAGCTTGAATTGAATTTCAAGGGCATCCATTTGTTCTATCAAGTTATGTACAAATGACCTGAATTTGAGACTTTATGCCATGTTTAATTCTTTTCTTTTACTTTTTAAAAAAATCTTACTTAATATTTTATTTTCCTGAGTTACATGTAAAGATAATTTTAACATTTTTTTTTCCACAAATTATGAGCTCCAAATGCTGTCCCTCTCCCTCACTACTTTAAAAAGGCAAGGAATTTGACATGCATTATACATGGCATTCATTCAAAATATATTTCCATATGTCATTCTGTGAAAGAAAAAAAATACCCCCCCCCAAAAAAAAAAAACAATAAAAATAATTTAAAAAGGACCCAAGTTCAGGCTCTATCAGTTCTTTCTTTGGAGAGAGACAGTGCTTTTCCTCATAAATCCTCCAGAATTGTCTTGGATTGTTGTATTTCTGATAGTGGTTAACTTTATCCATAGTAGAACATCGTACAATGTTGCTGTTATGGTGTACAATATTTTCCTGGTTCTGCTCATTTTTCTTTACTTCAGTTCATATGTTTTCTTGAGAGCATTTGCTCATAATTTCTTAAAGCAATCATATACAACAACTTGTTCAGCCAGTCCTCAATTGATGGACATCTTAATTTCCAATTCTTCGCCACTACTAAAAGAGCTGCTATAAATATTTTATACATACATATCCTTTTAAAATAATCTCTTTTGAATGCAGACCTAGTGATCATAATTCCTGGTCAAAGGATATATGTGATTTTATAACTCTTAGACCATAGTTTCAAATTGCTCTTCAGAATGCTTGAACCAGTATACAACTTCACTGATAGTACATTAATGTTTTGATTTGTTTTAATGTTATTTTTTATTCATGTATCACTCAACCTCTATCCTGTAAGCTTTCCCTTGTAACAAAATAAAATTAATAAAGCAAAACAAACCAACCTGGTGATCACATCTTAAAGTATATACAGTTTTACATATCCCTAGCCTTCCACATCTTTCCTAAAAGAGAAAGTATTTTCATCACTTCTTCAGTTAAATCAAAATAGTGTGTTATAATTAAGTACCTGTGATTGCTAAGCTAAGCAGTGGAGATAAAAAGAAAAGGAAATACAGTTTCTACCCTCGAAGAACCAGGACTGGCCATGATAGTTCAATAGAGTGTGACTGTGCTATATTCTTCCTTTCAACTGCAATGCTATAATTATTGTATTTATGTATAAACATAGAATACACAAGAGATACACAAAGAGCGACAGAAACAAAGAGATGGCAACAGATGGATACAGATGAAAACTATAGTTAGATGGATACAGATGAAAACATAGCTATAGCTATGAGTAGAAATAAAGGGATCCTGGTTTTGTTGATTTAATTCTACATTAGTTAATAGAAGTGTTTCAAAATGTTTCTAAATATTTATTCATTATGGTAAAATTATATACCATTACATTTATAATCTATAAATTCTTCTGTAATTTTTCACCCAGTGTCTCTCTTTTCTAAGAGATGCTAGTTAGAGTAATGACTTCTGTACTCTTCCATTCTACCTCTCAAGGTTATAGCTCATCTATCTGATGCACATTTTGTGAGGACTGCTCTTTTTAAAGTCAATTTGGACCAATATGGTACATTACTGTATGCTTTGAAAAAGAAAAAAAAAACAATTAAAATTTAATTGAATTTAGTTGGATTAAAAGATTATTCTACTTTGAATCATGACTATACAAGGAACAATTTAAGTGACAATTGAACAATTTCACAGAGGTTAGTTTTCTAGGTGAAAGGGCAACCTTTTAACACTTTAAGTTATACAAGAATTTCTCACTAAGTCGACATAAAATAGAATTTTACAATTTGCAGAAATTCTTTGAACTAGATTCTTTGCTGAATGCAAAGATTCCTTGCTCTTAAAATCATTTCAGTGCTTTTACACCAAGTATCAAATTAGTTTATGATTAAGTTGACATTGGATGAGATGCATATTAGAAAGTGTATTCATTGTGTTTCTCTTTTTGAAGTTCTTTTTAGGTTAGTGTAATTATCCAAGAATTGACTACAGATGGGCCTTCTTGGCATTGAGTTGAAACAAGAGTTAACAAAGGAGCTTAAAATTCCTCTGTTGTCTCTTCAGGGGTTTAACATTTTATGTTGCTCCTCAGTGGTCTCATGCTTTCTCTTTCTATCCTTCCAGTTTTTTTCCAACAACTTTAAATGCCAAATTTCTAGAGCCTTTCAGATGGTTATTGGCAAGGCTGGATATATTATTTTTGGCCGTTACGTGCAATTTTATTAGGCTAAGATTCAAAGTCTTATAAAAATATATTCTAACCAAGACCTCATTGGAAGGTTGGAAGGAGGCTCAAGAAAATGATTCTTAGACCTCAATCTTGACAGGGGCCATGATGGCATGGCATCAAACAATCAGGCAGTTAGGTGTCACAGTGGGTGGAGAACATGTTCAAATTTGATCTCAGGATCTTATAAAGAATATGACTCTGGAAAAATCACTCAAACTCTATTCATTTCATTTTTCTCACCTGTAAAATGGGACTAATAATAGCATTTGCTTCCCAAAGTTGATCAAATGAGATAATAATTGCAAAATGCTTACCACAGTGCTTGGCTTTTAGTTAGCACTATAACAATGTTAAAAAATAGTATTCAATATGCATTTATTAAATGCCTATTATGTACCAGGAGAGCATCTATAACACTAAATACTTTCAGTTCTTATCTCTCTGATAGTTTTTATTTTCTTTTTAAAAATTCATTAGCACTATTTCTCTTCCTGAAACTTGACTTGGGAAGCCAGGTGGTACCATGGATAGTGTATTGGGCCTAAAGTTAGGAAGACACATTCATCTTCATCAATTCAAATCAGATCTCAGACACTTAATAAGTGTGTGACTCTGGACAAATTCCTTACTGCTGTTTGCCTCAGTTTCCTCATATAAGAAGTGATCTGGAAAGGGAAATGGCAAACCATCATAATATCTTTGCCAAGTGAGTCCCAAATAGAGTCACAAAGCATTGGAAATGACTAAACAATATTATTGTTTTAGCAACTGTACAAGGCAAATATAAAACCAAAAATGAAATTATCCCTACCCTTTATATTCTATTTTATTATACTATCACTGGTCTTGGACTTAGACCTGAATTCATATCCTGAAATAACTGGTAACTCTTTGTGACCCGAGAAAAATGTTTTTACAAGTCTCAATTTCCTTATTTATAAATTGGAGAAGATATAATATTTGTATTATAGTTACCTTCTAGACTTTCTAGGGAAATAAAATTAGCTAACCTACAAGCAACATCTGTGTGGTGAGTATTGCTATGGATCCAAGAGGCTCCCAAAAAAGACAGCACTACTTAAATAGGACAAAGTTCACTTGTTTTAACTTAAATTTCTGGCTTTATGTGTTATGGGCCAGAACTCTGAACTTGAAAGAAAGAATGCTAGTCTGAAAGGCTCTCCAGAAAGCTGCCCAGCCACAGGAAGGAGATAATAAAATATTTGGACTTTAAGAAAACTAACTGGGCCCCAGGAAAGGAGACAAGACTTTGAAAGAGATAATAAAGGATTTGTACTTTAACCCCTAGCTACTCATGTGGTGATTACTCTGACTAAAAAGAAGGCTACTCCCAGAGACCTCAAGGAAACTGAACTGAGAACATTACATTTATGTTTTGGAGAATTATGGAAGATGGAGTATTTCCATGCAATCTATCTCCATTTAAAAAAAAACTAACTAACATTAGCTAACATTCAAATTGTTTTTTAAAGATTTTAAAGCACTTTACATACCTCATTTTATTTGTTCTTTACAGAAACTCTCTCTGGGAGGTGTTTTTAATCACCATTTTACATATTACAAGCCCGGAATTGAGAAATTTAAGTGACTCCCCCAGCATTACAAAAGTAGTTATTTGGAAGAATTTGAACTCAGATCTTCCTAAAGTGTGTCAAAACACACACATCCATACATGCATACATAAGTATATAAGGAATAAAATCTTTGTCAAAATAAAAAAGGTCATAGACTATAGAATTATTTGAAATACAAATAATATGCACTTGAATATGTCATTCCTGTCTAGACTTATTTCATTAGGAAGAATACAGCATGGTTCCTGGTATATAGTAGATTGTGGGCTATGGGATCTGGGGATCTGGGTTCCAATCCTAGTCATGCTACTTATTATTTGTTTTACTTTAGTTGGTCACTTGAGCCTCAGCTTCCTCATCTGTAAAATGTGGGGATCAGATCAGATGGTTTCTAATATCCCTTTCAACTCTTCATCTATGTTACTCCCTATGTGAACATGGAATTGCCTCCATGAAATAGAAAGTCAGGAATTAATATCTAAAGTCTCTCATTAGGAAGAGCTAAGGGGTGAAGTGGTTGGGAAGTAGCGACTTCTTTAAAAATCCTTTGTTTACATCGTGACTTTGGAAATTATTTTTGGACTGATGATCAAAGCCAGATTGCTCACCAGAAAGCAACTCATTACACATCAGAGAAATCTTGAGTAAGAGACCTCTGTAACTGAACTGGAGAAGTCACTTAATGGGAGAGGAGTCTTCAAACACTACATACCACAAATGTTTTCTAATAAAGCTACCAAATGGAATGAAAGAGAATTGAAAATCTCATTTCACTAAGTTTAAAGGACGAGAGAAAAACAAAAACATAAAACAAAGGCAGTCATGCACTCAAGTTCTGAAGAGCTCATCAAATGCTAGTTGAAGTTTATAAGAATTAATTTCTCTATGGTCTTCAATATTTGATCTACTTGGACTATTTGTTCTTCAAAGATACAGAGGAGTTTGTTGCCAATTACATTGGGAACTCTTTTTGAATAGAATGCTTTGACTTTTGTTTTAATTTGAGTTGAGTTATCTAACCTTTCAGTCAACTAGGTGGTATGATAGAGCACTGGGCCTGGAGTGAGGAAGACCCAATCCCAGATACTTAGTAGCTATGAGACTTCTGGTGAGCCATTTAACCTCATTTTGCCTTAACAGACTGGAGAAAAAAATGGCAAAGCAATGCAATATCTTTGCCAAAAAAAACCTCCCATAAAGGCAGGTATGCTATAATACCAGGATCATGAAGAGTGGGTCACAACTAAAAAATTAGTCTTAGGAGTAGCTCTCTGAGACGGGTGCTGTAGACCAGCTGGGTCTAAGAGAAAACATTTCGAGTGTAGGAATCAGGAAAACTGTACCCTAGTCTTGAATCAATCAGTAGCTCTGTGACTTTAGGTAAGCCATTGAGCCTGTCAGTTTTTCCATCTGTAAAATGAAGGGGTTAAAAAAACATGAACTAAGATCCCTTTCAGCTATAATTTCCCCTGATTATAGAGTCAGTGTAATAATAATTATTATTATGATAAGCATAATTATAAGTATTATTTGTACTGTGATTATTCAGTACTTTAAGGTTTTCTAATAGTTTTGTAAATATCTCATTATAATTACCAACTCATTTGTTCATCCAGTAATAAGGTACTAATAATATGCTCATATTTCAGATGAGGAAACTGAGTCAAACAAAGACTAAATGACTTATCCAGAGTCATACCAGGGGCCAGATTTAAATGTGATTCTTCCTGATTTCAGGTCATGACCTCTATCCATTATGCCACCTAGAACTGCCCGTAATTATGTCTTTCTAATTTTCAATAGAATATAGGAAATTTGTAAGGATTTGATAAAGTCATCAAGATCTTACTTAGACTTCATAGCTCATAAAGCTAAAAATGATACTAATAAAAAGAAAAATCAATTTTGATATCTTCCTGTAGATATTCTAATATTTCATGGTTATCAATGATGATAATATTCTGATTTCTTAAGATTCTAGGACAATAGAATTATAGATTTAGAGGTGTCAGGGCCCTTGGGTTTGTCCTTGATGATACTTCTTACATCTCTCCTCATGCTCAAATAAATCATTGGTAATGCGCTTCTTTACTCCCTCTTTTACTTGCTCCTCCTTCAACTTTCCACTGTCCTTTGGGTCACTGGAAATTCAGATATTTTCGGAGATAATGAGCCACATCCATATGGCATCATTATAAGCATATTTGTACGTTAAAAATGATAGTGAGCAGCTTGGGATCATTAAAAACATTGCATAATTGACCACATGTGATCCAACCTGTTTCTCCTCCTAGTCAATTCTAAGGTAATATTATTATCCATCTGTCATGCTTCATAAGAGCTATATGGAGAGACTAATATGACAAGTTGTCCATCTACTCAGCATACCATAGTCTATGTAATGGGAATTAGTCATCCACTTGATCTTTTTGGTTTGAATTGCTAGGACAATGATCGTGGATAACACTAAGGATGCTCTGTAACTACCCAGGGCTCCATACAATTAGCATAATATCATACAAAGATAGGAACACATGAAACACAAATTTGCCAATGAATAATTTTTGTATTTCACATACAATAACCTCTAAGACTTTGTCAAGTACTTAGGAATAGAAAACTGACTTGCCACTTTTTAAAACAGAATTAAAAATAATAATAATTAAGATTTCATTATAGTTTATATCTGAATGTATTATTTCATTTTTGGTCTCAACCAGTAATTTTTATCAGTGGGGACTTCTCTGATAAGAAAATTTCCTGGACTTATATAAACAACTCTTCAGAAATATTCAGATGATTAGCTAAGATACCAAGTGATTAACAAGTAAGCTGAAAGTTTCAGATCCTATATGTGTCAGAGGCAAGACAATATTCAGTCTTCTTGATCTTGAGACCAGTTTTCCATCACATACTAATGCTGACTTGTAGGATTGTAATATACTTTACAAGAGAGAAAATGTCAAGAAGCATTAATTTCTTGTGAATATTCTTTTCAAGAATTATCATTGCCAAAGTCTTGGGATAGGAGCTAAAAATAGTCTAATTGTTTTATGAAATTGAGGATGATTTTCAGTAACAAAGAGTATTCCTGGGAAAACATACTTCTTTACTCTCTACTAGCCAAATCTGCCTGAATCCTAAAATGCAAGAATTTATACTATTTTCTATATTTTATATTATGCTAATTTCTAATTGAATGATTTCAGGGGATGTGGAGGAGGCTTTATTTGGTTGCTGAAAAAAATAAGTCAAATGCAAAAAGGTACTCTATTCTTAAGGACTCTAATAATAAAGAAATAATATGACACAAAGTCATGCCTAGGGAAACGAAGGGAGAAAGGGAACATTCTTAAGGGCTATGCAGATATCTTTTGAGCTTTGTATGTATGTGTATATATGTTATCACTAAGTATATCCTACTCATAGGCCCAAGTTTTTATAGGTGCATAGAATGTAAGAAATAGAAAGAACTTGAGAGATCACTGAATCCTAACTACTAGTTTTACAGATGAAGATACGGGGGTTAGACAGGTGAAGTTGATTATGTAGTATCACATTTCAGACAATCATTAGGAAATGCCAGAACCAGCACACAAAGCCAAATCTCTTCTGAGTCTAAAACTTTTTTATGATCACCAAAGACAATCTTGAAAGAGGAATAAATTTACCAAAGGGGAACTGTCCACAAAAAAACAGTTTGCTGAAGGATAAAATTGGAACTGCCAGCTACATACCTTTGTCTCATAATGTTATAGGCTGAGTTGATAAGGAAATGGTCCCCCAAGTATAAAGTAACTATCTCTTAGAATGCCTTAATAGTAATTCAAGCAGTATATAAATGGCCAATTATGTTACAAATATAATTTTTCCCTGTAACAACAAAATTGCACATGATTGAAACTTTGTTTCTACTGTAATTCTAACCTACACAATAATTTTGGTATTTTCCATAGATATTATGAATCAAACACTTTCCACTTCTAATCACAATGTATTTTTGCAACACTAACCTCAACCTGTTATCAAATTGTTTCCAAACTAATGCAAGTATTTTACACTGCCATGCAAAATGTTTCTTAACCTCTGGTCATTCACATGCACATGTATGTCCTCAGGCATTTTTGATAGAGTGAATGAGAAGTTTCCTCATCCTTTTGACAGAGCTAAAAAGTCAAGATGTTGGAAAATTGTGATCACTGGAAAGATATTTTAATTATGAAACCATCAAAATCCACAATAAATAGTCTTCAGAGATAAGCCTTATCTTTCCTATCACTGAAGTATTAAAGCCATATTTCCATTGAAACATCATCTGCATGTGTTACTATCCTTCTCTTTGAAGGATTTACAAATTAACTAGTATGTAACATGTCTTCAATTATTCAGAAAAATATATAAGTGTAGTCCCAGGTTTCCAATGGTACAAGTAAAATAAAAAAGTTATGTGTATGTGTATCTCTCTCTGTGTGTGTGTCTCTCTTTCTTTGTCTTTGTCTCTCTCTGTTTCTGTGTATTTCTTTCTCTCTTTCTCTCTCTCTCTCTCTCTCTCTCTCTCTCTCTCTCTCTGTGTGTGTGTGTGTGTGTGTGCATGTGGTTTATAGATTACTGTTGTTTGCCATTCATTCAAGAAGATAACCATGAAATCAAAGAGTTGATGCCATAACATGTGAATTGGATTTAAATGAGAGAGAGCTGTGTAAGATCATTTGTCTCACTTTCCACTCCAGAGCCATATGGGTCCAATGGCAAAATATAGATGAAGAAAATTGGAGATGGTGAGAAATGGTATAGATACCTTGGCCTTTTAAAGTTAAGGTCTTCAACAAGCCTAATTTTGACTGAGTTTACATGCAAGTTATATTAGATATTATAAAGGTTAGTTTATATATAAACTTTAAAAAAAAAAAAGAAGCAGTATATAGAATGTAACTCTATTCAGAGTTAAAAATTGTTGGAGTTAGACAAGTTTTACAAATTCTCACTCAAATTAAAGAGTTAACATCAAAATTAAGATCATATATAATTGACATATTACGTTAAATTCTTGTAAATGGTAACATATTTAATCGAACATTTATATTTTAAAAGTGGCAAAATAAATTTAATGTGGATTACTAGATTACTTCTTTTCTTATAGAAAAATATTCATCATTATTTTACAATTAAGATTTTGTATACTTTTATTTATAGTTTGACTAATTATATGCAAATATATTTATAGTTATTTGTAATTATATAATGTAAATTTTAATTTGAAATATTTGGTGCAAATTTATTATAATGAATGTAAACATCTAATGAATAAATCTAAAAGAATGTTATGTATGTGAACATCTGGAGTTTCACAACATATTATTGTTGTGGTGGTTTTGGTTGTGGTGGTAATTTTTGAAAAGATTGTGCTAAGAAAATAATAATGGGAACAATTCATGTGAGGTATATTGAAAATAAGATCTATTTTTAGCAGCAGCTGAAAAAATTCCCTCTCCCTTTCACATCACCATGTTTTCCTATAGAAAACCCAGCAAAGCAATAACTTAGATGAGGTAACTGGAATTTTCCAACACATGGGATACTCACAGTGTTTCTTCAGCAGTGTGGAAATTATTTCACAATTAGCAAGAATAATTAAAGATAGGAAACTACAAAGACCAGAATTAATCCTTCCTAAAATTGTACCCAACATGAACAATTTCAATTACCTGCTTTTGAAGTATTATTCTAGTATTGTTCTAATGAGACAAAATGAGGCTTAGTGTCTTTGGGTATAAGCCCCTTTTCTTGATTTTTAAATTTATTTTTTATTGGTAATATTATTATGAACAGAAAAACATTGTAATAAACAAAAAGAATAAGAAAAAGTCTTTTATCAAAACCTTAAACAACTATGGCTTAAGAAGACTAATGGCATATAATTGCCTGCTCCAAACAGAGATGGAATCTAGAGATTCCATATGAAACATACACTCTCAGATGGCCAAAGTATTGATTTTGTGCACATATATGTTCTTATGTTTGTGTTACTTAATATACATGTATGTATATTCATTTCTGTATAAAACATATCCATGCAATGTACATGTGTATATCTATATATCACTAGATGTATGTTGATACATATATTTATCATAAATATGTATCAATCAGTGTATATGTATGTGTAGGTACATTCTATAAAACCTGAGATTTATAGGCTAGTATTCTAAGGACCATGTTTAAAGTCAAATTATTCTGACTCTTATTAATAGCCAACAATAGCTCCTAAGCCTCACTTAAATATAGTTTGGGCCCTAATGGCTCAAAGGGAATATAAATAGCAATTATTTCCATTTTAGCCAGAAATACTGAGAGTCTTCCCCTCCCACATAGAATTTTTTTTGACTAGATAAAAGAGGTCATTTTTTGTAGCCATTTCTTACCCATCCTCAATCACTGAATAAGTGTATGCTTAGTCAAACTGAGACTTTTAAAGACCTTAACTTAAAAGGCCAAGATGTCCCATTGCATCCTGTGTCTTATCTAATCATGATGATCTATATCTTGCCACTGGACTCAGATGGCTCCATAGGAGAGATTCAGGTTGGTAACTTTGCAAAGGTCTCCCTCACTTAAATCCAATTCACTTGCAAGTCACAGCATCACCTTCCTGAAGTCATGGTCCTCTTTGAGAGCAAAGGACAAACAATATCTCTATAGAAACATTCCTAAATATCTATTCCACCTGGTTTTCCAGTTGCCCCAGTTTTTTCTGGGATCACTGGAAAAAATGGAAGATCCAACAAGCAGATCTTCATGTGCATTTCCATCTCAAAGCCAACAAATCTTGATGCTACCCCCAGATAATTTTAATGAGAATAGAATTCCTATGGCTTACTGCAGTTTGGAAAAGTCTAAGGGCCAGAATAACCTCCCTCTAACATCCTACTGATTGAGTTGATCTCCAGGAGTGGGGGATATTTCACAACATGTGGGGTATTCTCAGAATGTTTGAGAGCAGACTTTAGGCCAAATCTAAATTCCTTGCCATAGTAACTGATATGAGGAAGGCACTAGAACTCACTGACTTGTCAAATAAAGAAGGATTTTCAAAACCCACAGAATTTAGCTAAATGAATAGAAATTGCTTATGAATATTCTATTAAGAAATTATGGTAATAACATTTGCTCAAACAAAAAAAAATCTAAAAAAATTAAAAAGGGATTAATTACTTAAAATGTGTCATGTGCAACATGAGACTAAAATAAATTATTCTTCCCTCTTTAATTGGTCTAATGTCCTATTGAGATATTCATGATGACTTATAGAGAGGATTATAAAAAAAGTTTCTGGAATTCTAGAAAGAACCGATAAGGAGTAAATTATGGTAAAGATAAGTTTTTTGCAATATTTCTAGACATTCTTTAATGGGCTGGGAGACCTGACTTGTAGTTCTTCTTCTGAGCTAAACTGTATAAGTCACTCAATATTACAGTGCCCCAGATATAAAACTGCAGATTACAGAGCAACTGCATATGTATATTGATAGAGAGTCTGTCCTCACCTTTTTGTTTAGTTCCTATACCTATAGTCCTAAAAACAAATTATGGCTCAACACAAACTATAAAAATATACGAAGATTCTTTGGCCAAGAGATACAAGAGATACAAGGCAACTGGCACTGATTAAATGTCTACTACGCGCTGAGTGCTGGAATCTGATGAATTTCTTTTGCATTTACTGTTTTTTTTTTCAACTATGGTATATAGATATGAAAACAATATGGCTGTGAGCAAAATAATGCACACCTATATTGTATAATGGCAAATTATTTCTGTGTATATATTCCATCTATTACCTAGATATCTGCCTGTCCTCCTATTTTTATGTACATGTATTTATTTTGAACAAGATTTGTGCTTTTGTGTGTTTGAGGAATTCCATGTGAGAAAACTCCATCCACAAATTAAAATCACAGTTACTCTGGTCTTTTCGTCACAGAGAACTTTAAATGCTGAAAGTATTAAATTAAATAACATTAAATTAAATTATTAAATATATCAAGAATTAAATTATTTGACCAAAAGAGGTGGTCCTCTTCTGAAACTGTTTATCTCTACAATGCAAGATAACCTCTTATGTTTCTTCAATTCACAAAGCAATACATGTAAGCATGAATACACAAAACAAGTGTGTAAGTATTGTGTATATATACACAGAAGTACATTTAATAAACTATATAGTACTTGTATATACGTGTATGCAAACATGCTTATATATACATATACACACACATGCTCCTACAAAAAATATATTAAGCACCTTCTCTAGGCCAAGTTCTATGCTGTGTTTCTATAGATATAAATTCTGTATGTGTTGTGTTTATGTGTACATTATGAAATCGTTTCTGCAACTATTATTATACCAATTTTGTAGATGAAGTATCAGCTCAGAACTGAGTGTGCTGCCCAGTGTCCCATCATAAATAACTATCAGAGAAGCATTACAATCCAAGTCATTTTTAATGTCAGCCCAGCTGATTTTTCTGCTATATACCGTCGACTCCCAGGTTATTATCTACCCATTATTGTTACTATTTCTCTAAGTAGATGTGCCTATTGTCTGGATTCAGCTGTCTATTTTAACAAAGACCTTCCCCAATAGAAGGGATATTTTCTTTACTTAAGGATAGAAAGGTAGCTGTAGTGAGAGGGATAATGTTATACCAGGTATAACTAATATTGGACTTGAAATCAGAAAGAATTCAGATCACACATCAGATTCATACTGGGTATATGACCCTGAACAAGTCATTTAAGATCCCTCAATCTCATTTTCCTCTTAGGTGCAATGAAAACAAAAACATCTAACTTACAGGATTGTTGTGAGGATCAGATGAGATGATATATGTAAAGAATTTTTCCAACAGGAAGCTCAATTAATTATTAACATCATTGGAATATTCTCCAGAGATAACTGCCACACCAGCTATAAAATATGTTATTCTTATTAATTTCCTTAATTATGTTAATTAATAATTGCACTCTATTAATTTTTAACTTAAAAACTGAGTTCAATTAAAATTCATTCCTCTATAATGAACTTCTCTAGTTTCTTTTATTAATTCTTACTTTAATCTCTATTTTTTCCTATGCCATTCATAGGATTTCAGGACTATAAGGGAACTTCAAGATGATCTGATTTAACCCCATATTTTAGGTGTGAAGACACGAGACCTTAGAATGGGAACTGACTAATTCAAGTTGGAAATATATCAAGAACTAAATCCTGAGGCCCCTGGCCCCCTGTCCACTGCAACACACAGAATTTCCTTTACCCTGTTGGCCCCAAGTCAGGTATGGGGAGATGCACACATAAATTGGTAAAAAGCATTCTGCCTGGACCCCAAGTTCCTAAGTTTCCACTTCTGCCTCTAAGGAAATAGATAGCTCTGCATACTACATTACTTCTGGGGCTTTTGCTATTTGATTGGTAAAATTAGGCTTCTTGTTTGTAATTTCAGTAATCAATTACATAATGTTTTAAAACTTCTTTCCTTTTATCAGGAGTCTCTTTAATCCCCACCACACAAATACCCATATATCTATTGTGGAAATAATCTTCAAAATCCTGACATCATTGACATGGACAATAATACATTTTACCAGATTAAATTGATGTAAAATGCACATGTACAGATTCATATTTTTTATGCATGGGGATATTTATAGAATATATATATTATATATATATATGTATATATGTGTGTATATATATATATATATATATATATATATATATATATATATATATATACACTAGCTAAATTAATGTATTCATTAAATGCTCAAGAGGCAAATTGGTACTATAGGTCAGAAAGACCTGGGTTAAAGAGCTGCCTCTTAACTATATAGTCTAAGTTAACTTTAACTTCTCAGGCAACTCTCTTAGGGTATAATAGATAATATTTATGTAGTATGTTTTTCTTCTGATTCATATAAGAACCTTGGAAGTTACATCTTGTTATTATTTCCATTTTACAGACTAAGAAATTAAGGCTGAGAATGAAATTCAGTGGTTTCTGTAAGACTGCACAATCAAAAAGTGTCAGATATGACCAGTACTTGGACTTTCCTAATTTGGAAATCCAGTACTCTACCCATTGTTGCTTTTAATTGAGAGATAGATACAAAGATACATAGATACATAAGATAGATACAGATTGACTATATTCAATAGTCAACATTATTTTTGTAATCTAATGTTACTTCCCTCCATAGAGTCATTGGCTTCCAACATTAGTAGTTCACAGCTCTCAACCACCCTTTCCTTCTCAATGCTCTCCTATCACTTTCTAGTTTCTATTTAAGGTAGAAAGTAAGACTATACTTCTCTATGTTCCAGACCTATATTAGTGAGGATTCTTTTTTGGAGTGTGTTATAGAAGGCCAGCTGACAATGAAGAAAGCCTGGCCCATGTAAAATTATCTTTTTAATTCTATCACACTGCCAAAAGTCTTCTCTTCTTGAAACATCTACTCTAGCTTAGGCTTCTCCAAAATGGAACTCATGGATTAATTAACTAGGATCCAAAAAGATTTCCTGGTTATGTAATGACTACACTGGATTTCTAGCAGCAACACTAGAAGGGTCCTAATTTGTTATGATTCTGAAGGCAGATGATTAATTCTTATGACATCTGGAGTTCCCATCTACTTTTAAGCTCTACAGTTCCATGTCTTTATCCTAAAGAGATAAAAAACAAAACAAAACAAAAAAAAAAAAAAAGAAAAGAAAAAAGAAAAAGAAGGATCTATGTGTACAAAATATTTATAGCAGGTCCTTCAATGATGGCAAATAATGGTAAATGAAGGGGATGCCCATCAACTTGTTAGTGGCTGACAATTATGGTAGATGATACTGATGGAATACTATTGAGCTATGAGAAACAATAAGCAAAACACTTAGGAAAGTTTTTAGGGAAAAAAAAAACTGGGAATTAAAGATGCTAACTCCCCGGATAAGAACTCACTATTTCACAAAAATTGTTCGGAAAATTTGAAATTAGTATGGAAGAAATTAGGCATTGACCCAGACTTAACACCGTACATCAAGACAAGGTTGAAATTGGGTTCATGATTTAGACATAAAGAGTGATACTATAAGTAATAAGAACAAAGGATAGTCTACCTTTCAGATCTATGGGAAAGGAAGGATTTTGTGGCCAAAGAAGAACTGGAGTATATTATGGAATGCAAAATGAATAATTTTTATAATATTAAGTTAAAAAGATTGTGTACAAACAAAACCAATGCAGAGAAAATTAGAAGTGAAGAAATAAACTGGGGGGGAGGGATTTTTACATTTAAGTTTTCTAATAAAGGCCTCATATCTAAATATATAGAGAATTGACTCAAATTAACAAGAATTCAAGTCATTCCCCAATTGATAAATGGTCAAAGAATATGAATAATCTTCAGATGAATAAATTGAAACCATTTCTAGTCATATAAAAAAGTGCTCTAAATCACTATATCATAGAAATGCAAATTAAGACAACTCTGAGATACAATAATATACCTCTCAGATTGGGTAAGATGACAGGAAAATGTAATGACAAATGTTCAAGGGGATGTAAGAAAACTGGGACACTAATATATTGTTGGTAGGATGGTGAACTGATTCATACTTGGAACTATGCCCATAGGGCTATCAAATTGTATGTACTCTTTGATCCAGCAGTGTTCCTACTGGGCTTATAGCCCAAAGATGTCATAAAAAGAGGAAAAGGATCTGCATGTGCAAAAATGTTTGTGGCAGTTCTTTTTTTTTTTTTTTTTTAGTTTTTTGTAGTTTAGTTTAAACTGGAAACTGACTGGATAGCAATCAGTTGGGGAATGGCTGAATAAGTTATAGTATGTATAGTAGTAAATGTTATGGAATATTATTGTTCTATAAGAAATTATTAGCAGCATTATTTCAGAGATGCCGAAAGAGACTTACATGAACTGATGCTAAGTTTAATGAGCTGAACTAAAAGATCATTATACATGGCAACAGCAAGAATATATGATTATCAATTCTGACAGACATGGCTCTTTTCAACAATGAGATGATTCAGGCCAGTTCCATTGCTTGTGATGAAGAGAGCCATCTATATCCAGATAGAGAACTGTGAGGACTGAGTGTGGATCATGACAAAGTATTTTCTCTTTTTTGTTGTTGTTAGCTTGCATTCTGTTTTCTTTCTCATTTTTTTCCATTTCAATCTGATTTTTCTTGTGAAGCAAGATAATTGTGGAAATATGGATAGAAGAATTGCAAATATTTAACATAGATTACTTGCCATCTGGGGAGGGAGTTCGAGGAAGACAAGGAAAAAATAGGAACATAAAGTTTTCCAAGGGTGGATGTTAAAAATTATCTATATATAAGTTTTGAAAATAAAAAAAAAGTTTTAATAAAAAATAAACAAAAAACCTGGGAATACTTAAATGAACTTATATAAGGTGAAGTAACCAGAACCATTAGAACACTAGGCATAATAACAGAAATACTATATGATGATCAGCTATGGATGACTATATTATTCTCAGTAATATAATGATTCAAGACAATTTCAAAGGACATATGATGAAAAATGCTATTCATTTACAGGGACAGAACTGATGAAGTCTGAATGCAGATCAAAGTATACTTTCCTTTAATTTTATATTTTTGGAAGTCTGTTTTCTTTCATAGCAAGACTAATATGGAAATATGTTTTGTATGATTATTTATATATATATATATATATACCTATAACAAACTGATTGCCTTTTTTAAAAATAACTTTTTATTGACAGGACCCATACCAGGGTAATTTTTTACAACATTATCCCTTGCATTCACTTCTGTTCCAATTTTTCTCCTCCCTCCCTCCACCCCCTCCCCCAGATGGCAAGCAGTCCTATACATGTAAAATATGTCACAGTATAGATACAATATATATGTGCAGAACCTAACAGTTCTCTTGTTGCACAGGGAGAATTGGATTCAGAAGGTAGAAATAACCTGGCAAAAAATACAAAAATGCAAACAATTTACATTCATTTCTCAGTATTCTTTCTTTGAGTGTAGCTGCTTCTGTCCATCATTGATCAATTGAAACGGAGTTAGATCTCTTTGTCGAAGAAATCCACTTCCATCAGAATACATCATCATACAGTATCATTGTTGAGGTACATAATGATCTCCTGGTTCTGCTCATTTCACTTAGCATCAGTTCATGTAAGTCTCGCCAAGCCTCTCTGTATTCATCCTGCTGGTCATTTCTTACAGAACAATAATATTCCATAACATTCATGTACCACAATTTACCCAACATTCTCCAATTGATGGGTATCCATTCATTTTCCAGTTTCTAGCCACAACAAACAGGGCTGCCACAAACATTTTGGCACTTATAGGTCCCTTTCCCTTCTTTAATATCTCTTTGGGTAATGCTTTTTTAATGGAGGAAGAGAAGAGTGAAAAATAAAAAACTCACATTTAAAAAATGAATGTTAACATTTTTTATATATGTAATTGTGAAAAATAAAATATTAAATAAGGAAGGACTGCAGTTTGCTATTTATTACCACATTCTGAAATAGCCTTTTGTTTAAAATAAAACTGAATAGAATCACACATTTTGATCTGCTAGGGACGACTTAAAGGAAGCATGAGAATTATCTTAATGAAATGTTTGGAATCTAGGAACCCTCTGTCTTTGAAGGAGATTAATCACTGAAAATATTTCCTCCATATATCCACTGATTAGTACAGGATTATAAGGGATACACATGTTTTGAAATTCTTTTTTGTCATTCACACAAGTTCATAATCTAATAAATGTTCAGAAGCAAAATTTGAATGCAAGAACTGCTGAATACAACTCAAAGTTTCTTCCACTATACCATGCTTCTACTTGAAGAAAACCCCTTAATGTCAACACTAATATCTATTACAACTTCATTTTTCCCTATGGAAGATCTAAAAAAATTACAATTCCATACCATTGTAAAACATTACTAAGTAAAATACTATGTGTGTGAACATCCATTCAGGCATGAGGACTGACAATCCCTATAGCTATTTCAAGGAGTTACTTATGCTCTTAATCAATGAATTTATTCAAATATCATTTAATGTCTTCCTAGAATAAAGAAAGACTAAATGACTATGGACAGCAATGAATGAACCTCTGTCTTTGATGAAATGGAAAAACTGAACTCCTCAAATGAATGCTTCATGTACCTTTGGTTAAGCCATAAGGATAGAACTTTTTCTGTATATACAATAAGCCTTTAGCTTTTAAAGGATATCAGTCATCTGTAATCCTCAGAAATTGTTTCATCCATCAAATGTTGAGTAAACTCAACAGGCACTAAGTCTTTTTTATGCTCTATGGAAAGTCAAGTGGAAACTGGTGCTAAATATATGTCCCTCCTGACTCCTACGTGAGGAGTCATAGGAACATAGATTTAGAGCTGAAAGAGATCTGAGGCCATCTAGTCCAACCTGTCTCTTCTTAAAGATGAATTAATAGAACTCTATGATATCTAAAGGGATAGCCTGGAGTCACATTGATGGGAAGTGTCAGAAGAAGGATCTGACCCCAGATGTCTGATTGCAGAATCAGTGCTCATATATTATACTACACACACACACACACACACACACATACACACACACACAAACATGCGCGCGTGCACACACACACGCGCGTGCGCACACACACACACCAAATTGCAAAGCTGAACAAAAAAGCGAAATAGTGATTGAGGGGTTGAAAAGATATTCATTGTAGTATGCATTGTCCCAGTCATTCCCAAAATAATTTTGAATGTGAGAAAATTCACTAAGCTTTGTAGCCTTGATCTATGAATATTGAATATCTCCATCACCACAATCATTATCTTCCTCCTCGTCTTCTTCCTATTGCTGCTACTTCTCCCCCTCACCTCACCTCATTGCTTTGGAACAAATTATTCTGGTAGCTCCATTATGAAGGAGTCTGAAAGAGACCCCCAAACTCTCCATGGCCAATGAAAAACCAAAGAAGGAATCTAGACTATAAAGGATGGTTGAAAGATGGCAGGGCAAGATGGTTCACTGGTGCAATTTAAGAGGCATATACCATGTAGTGAACTAATGAAATCCTACTATGAATAACAGGGTTTGTCAATGGGGCAGATGAGATTCTGATTTGATGAATAACCAATCAATGAAAAGAAATACTGCACAGTTGAAAATGGAGGATAAAGGTAAAATTGATATATTTCAGGAACAGACAGGAAACATTTACTAAAAAAAGAACCTGCAACTCTATTCCAGAACTGTGCTCCCAAGGAAAATGGTACATTTACAATTAGATACATGGGTTTGGTTCTTCTACATCCTGATTAGTGCAGTAAAGATTTCTTTCTTCTTTGATTCCATTCCCCTATTTTTTAAATTGTTTATAAAGTAACTAGTATATGTGCATAGGCATGATTCATTATTTTAAACTAAATGGCCAATGGTATGTTTTGATAAACATCAGATGGGGAGTGGAAAAACAAACTGGTTCTGTTAAAATATCTCTTTTCCTCATTAGTGGAATAATCATTCAACTTTTTAATTTTTATGTTTCAGTAAGTTAGATTGCTCTCAACAGTTTAACAACAGCAATAGCACACACATACATATACATCCTTAGATATCTTATTTGATTAGATAATTTCAATGTTTTTCTTTTATAATTGTAAAAACCAATGAAGTGTTCCATGACTTTTTTTTTTTTTGTACATAGCTTTTACAGTAGGGAAATCTCTTTCTTTCAAAAGAGATACATTACCATAAAAAAACTCAATGGTAGTTTTCCCTTCAAGTAAAAACTTTTGCTCTTTAAATAAACTTCTTGTTTAATTTTTTTTTTTTAAAGAATATAAAATGAAGTAATATTGTGCCTTTGGGAACAACAATGAAAAGATGGGAAGATTTGTATGAGATAATGCAGAAGGAAAAAAATAGATAAAGGAAAACCATATTTGCTGTGACTAAACAGGTGCAGAACTTAAATGCATTATTTCTTCTTGATTTCAGAGGCCTAACAACACAATATGCCATTGTGAATTGTGAATGCCAAATGTTGTATGTGCTGTCGAACATGGTATATTTGTATTCATTTGTTTTACAAAAGTATTTGTCTATTATAAAAGTAGCTATGGGAAAATGATAGTGATTATAATTATTGGAAAGATAGTGAGGTGAAAGATGTAAAAAATCATATATGGAATATACAATTCAGCCATCTTTCTCAGTCTTCTCCACATAAAACCACCTGAATTCTGCTCCTCAAGATCTTAGCCTCTTAAGATTCATGAGTCTGCCCATAAGAGTACTCCATGTCATTTCCAGCCCCTTCCAGACTTTTCAAATTCTACTAGAATTGCCCCTTTCAAGTCTCTCTTATTAGAACTGGTGTCCTCAGTTTCTGGAACTGTCTTTTTTTTTTTTTCATTTTGTCTTTGTTCATTAGAATTTAAACTCTGTAAAAGCAGAGATTTTTACTTGAATCTGTAGAGATTAAATCCATACCTAGTGGGATATATGCTTTGCTATTGACTTATAATACAATGTATTCTGCATATAAACTGAATAATTATCATTATCATTTGTGAACAAAATATTGTACATGTAGAGAAATGATCTCTTTTTGAATGATCTTGATGTAAAATCAAGAAACATGAAATAGTATTACTCATGTGTATGTATGCAATTCTTACATGGGTGTATATAATATATACATATATGTAAATATATAACCACATATATAATTATACATGATGTACCTTTAATCATATACATATATACATACACATATAATATATATATGTATATATATATATGCACATTCTTTGCATATATGACAATTAGCCATGAATGAGCAAGTTCTTACAAATAATTTTAATTAGTGCCACATTTACTTGGTCAAACCAGGACATAGGTTTAATCTTCTCAATGAGTAGCTGGCCCCTATAATCAATGCCACTTTTTATTCTTTCTTCCAATGAAGAATAGAGGTTAATCTTCATTACATATACATACATACATACATACACACACACACACACACACACACACACACACACCTACACCCATAAAAATAAAGAGGGCTGTATTAGGTACCATTCTGCAAAAGTTTTCCTTTATTGCTCACTACTCCTCACTCATTCAACATTTATAGAACCCAAAGCTGAAGTCATCTGTGCTTAACCATGTATGCCAGTCTTGCCTTTCCTAAAGAAGAACTAAATGAAGAGATATCTAGTTCATTTCTTCTCCATATCCCACAATACTCATACATAAAAAAAGATGAACCCCGGATATTCCGAGTGCCAAAATATTCTCGGGGCAATAAAAAATCTGAGACTTAGAGTTTCCAGAGGACACAATGAGCACAATCTACTTTTTAGGGATAAGGATAAATAGAGCTAGGATACAGGCTAGAGAAAGCATACAATAAGGAAATAGTCATGAGAATGTGGGAAATAAAAAAGAGAAGAAGGGATGATGATTCAAGAAGGAACTAAAGTTTTGAAGAACTGTATGGAATCCCAGAAGTAATCTAGACGAACCAACCAGAAAAAATTCACTTAAAATTAGCCATTTATTTATTTTTCTAGAGCACCCCAAGGAAAAGGATTTTGCTACTCCCTGGGACCAATGATTTTACTATTAGATAGCTCCAATTTCCTGTATTTGAACTCAAAATTCTGTTTCTTATCAACTGTCCAGCCCCAATCATACTTCCTTTTCTGCTTTCTTGGAACAAAGGAGATTAGCCTTATTGTTCTTTTTATCAAACAGCCCTCTGAGGCAATTAATGAATTTACTAACCACTTTGGTTTGTTTGCTCTCCCTTACTATACAGAGAAAGCTGGACTGACCTGGAAATCATTATTAGACAATACGAAGGCAGACTAAGCATCCCTCAAGATTGACATACCAGAAATCCTTTACAATAACCATCTGATTTACCCAGAACCTCCTCTGCTTTGTCAGGAATTACAGGACTGGATTAAGCTTGCACATATATTCTAAATTAGGGTTATTTCCTTGATTTTGGCTTTATAATCTCTTTCACTTAATGCTTTTTTGAGCTCAATTATGACTGCAGGAAATTGTGTATGCCCCAATTTGAAAGAAATAAAGCATGCATAAAACCTAATTCTGTTTGTCTTTCTTAGACAGAATTCTGAAGTTGACAGACATGTCCTCTTCTGCAGACTCAAAAGCCCATTTCCTGAAATGGATCCATTAGGACATATTTTCTGCTCTCCATTCTGGGTATCCTCTTCTGTATGGGAAGAATTCCCTGATGTTTGGGATCCTGAAATATAGCCTTTAAAAGCTGGTGACAGCCTCCAGAGAGATGTGCTCCAGCTCAGGCTGTATCAAGCATTCATGCATTTCATCTCATCTAAGAGTGGTATTTGAGCTGAGTGGAGAAGAGTTGAAAGCACTAGACTCCTACAGTTGTAGGGGAGGCAGAGCTGAAAACATTTTCACTGTTTGTTTCCTAAACAGAACAATATTGGTGAAACAAATTTCCTCCCCATCTCATTCTCTCCAACCTTTCTTCTGGTCTCTTTCTAATCTATTACCATCTTCTGTATTAACCTTTCCTAACTCTTTTAATTGCTATTTTTTTCTCCAACCCCAAACTGTCTTGTATTTAACTAACATGTAATATAAACTAATATTCAATGTATATATTTCCTTTATATTTAGGTCTCCGTGTATCTTTATATTTGTTCTTTTTGCTTCTTCCTTTGGAATAGAAACTCCCTACAAATAAGAGCAGCTAGGTGATATGCAGTGGATATCATTCCAAGTGAACTTGGAGTCAGGAAGCCCTGAGTTCAAATCTTTCTTCATATACTTACCAGCTGTACAAACCACAGCAAATCACTTAACTTCATTTACTTTAATTTCTTCATCTGTTAAGTGAGATCGAGATGGAAATAGTAAATCACTCTTTACCAAGAAAACCCCAAAAGCCATCATGAAGAGTCAGACACAATTGAAAATTATTAAACTATAACCACAATTCCTGTCAATGAAGGAGGTACTATTGTTTGTAATTGTATCCCCAGTCAATAGCACAATGCCTGGTACAGAGTTGCATTTTTTTTTTGGTTGAAGATTGATCATTCCTTAAGAATCATTGCACTGATGACACCTAGATATAGTTGATGGAGCATGGGCCCTGAAGTCAGAAAGAACTCAATTCAGACACTTATGAATTCTTATCTGTGTGACCCTGGGCTAGTCAGGTAACCTTAATTGCCTCACAAAAAAAAAAAAAAAAAGGAAGTTTAAAAAAAGAAACATTGCATTGTAGATTTATATCTAAAGTGATCTGAAAGACCATTGAGAATAATTAATTAATTTTGTATGTGTGTCATTAACTCTTTGGGGATCTGATGAAAATATGCATTTTGATTCATAAAATAAAAAATAATTATATAGAATTACATGCAGAGCATTAAAATATTGACCAAATATTTTGAAATATAATTATCAAAATGTTGAAACCAAAAGTTCATGGGCTTCAGATTAAGAACCCCTGGATTCCATAAGTACCCACATTTTATAGATGGATAAATTGAGACATTATACCCAAGATCTCAGAGGGAGTAAATATTGAACAATGATCACATGCTTCATTTCAGGCACTGTGTCACATATTGAACAATATAATTATAATGAAGAAATGAAGCTTATATTTAGGAAATGCTTTAAAGTCCTCCTATACTAAATACTTAAACAAGTGTTTAAGGTTTGCCAAGTACTTTACAAAGATCATCTTATTTTTTGTTGTCTAACCTTTCTTCAATCATGTTCAATTCATTGTGACTTTGGGTTTTCTTGGCAAAGATATTTTAGTGATTTACAATTTCCTTCTATTGTTTTACAGGTGAGAAAACTAAAGCAAACAAGATTAAAATAATATTCCCAGAACCGCACAGCTGGCAAGTGACCAAGGCCAGATTTGAACTCAGCAAGATGGATTCTTCCAGATTCTTGGCACTCTGCCTACTGTGCCACCTAAGTGGCCCTATATTATTCTTCAGAATAACATCTAGCCATTATAAGTGATCTGATCTAGCCATTACAAAGTAATAACACTTTGAAGTGATTGTTATTGTTACCCTAATTTAATGGATAACAAAATTGAGGGCGAGTCATTTTCTCAGGAGCAGATGATGATTATGTGTTCAAGAGAAGATTTGAGTTCATGTCTGCCTGGCTCCATATCCAGCATTCCATTCCATAAACTATACTGGTGCTGCCATTCTCTTCCAGGTCTTCTTACCCCAAACCTAATTCTCCTATTATGGGAATTAAATATGGAGGAGAATGAAGAAAGAGAGAAAAAGATGGAGTATCCTGTTCAAAGAATAGCAAGAAGGTGAATGTCACTGGACCGAATATCTAAGATGCAAGGAAATATATTATGAACAAGGTCTTCAGGCTTCCCAAAGCATCATCAAAATAAGACAGACACAGACCAAGAACTTGACTTTTTCTTACCCCACATGGATCATAAATTATTTAAGGGCAGGAATGAGGTGTATCTCTCTCTCTCTCTCTCTCTCTCTGTCTGTCTCTCTCTCTCTCTCTCTCTCTCTCTCTCTCTCTCTCTCTCTGTATGTGTGTGTGTGTGTGTGTGTGTGTGTGTGTGTAGTAATGAATAGATAATCCCCCAGGATCCAAAAGAGTATTGAACCCTTAGAAGACACTCAAAAAATAGTCCTTGAAACTATGATCAAACCTCCAGAAAACTATGTATAACTTTTGACCACTGCCAATCTACAACCTAAAGACATCCAAAATGATTTGTGCAAAAATATTTGTAACGGCTCTTTTGTGGTGGCTAAGAATTGGAAATTGAATAGATGTCCATCAACGAGAATGCCTAAACAAACTGATGTATGATTGTAATGGAATATCATTGTGCTATAAGAAATAAGAAACAGGATGATTTTATAAAAACCTAGAAATACTTACATGAACTTATGCAAAGTAAAGTGAGCCAAACCAGGAGAACATTGTACATAAGAATAGCCATATTGTATGATGAAGAATTGTGAATTGTTTAATTGTTCTCAGCAGCACTATGATCCACAACAATTCCAAAATACTAATAATGAAGCATGCTATCTGCCTTCAGAGAAAGAATTGATATTGTCTGAATACAGACTGAGGCATGGTATATTTTTACTTTCTTTTTTTTTCATTTTTTATTTGAGTCTTTGTGGAAAATGATTAATATGAAAATGTTTTACTTGATTGCACATGAATAACCTTTATCAAATTGTTTACCATCTCTCAGGGAGAGAGATAATGGAGGGGAGGAAAGAATTTGGACCTCAATTTTTTTTCAAAAAGGTTTTAACATGTAATTGAGGAAAATAAAATATTGCATTAATTTTAAATATCATAAAATATTCCTTAAAAGAACAAATTCAAATGCCATTTTCATGTTGAATAAAACAGAAGAAATATACATTGCCAAGCAATTTGCATAAGAGAGAAACTATTAAAATCGAGAAAGAACTATATTTCATTGCTGTCAAATTTTTCAACTAAAGTGTCTTCATTAAGTATGATTAGACAAAAGCTGTATTACCTATTCCAGACTACATTTTCCTTCCTGTTTTCATTTTGCTTTATTAACACTCTATACTATGATTTTGGACCGTTGGATTATTTATAAGGAAGATAGGTTTAATACTTCTCATCATCAAAGAACTGCATTAAAAAACAGATAATTTTACACTTATATACATAAACATACATACAAACACACAAATTTGTGGCATTCATATACTTGGGGCTTTCTTGGAGGCTACTTTCTGATAAATAATAGGTACCTAAAAAGAACAAATCTAGCTTGCTGTTAAAGTGGATATTCAGAGGGTTACATCTGAAAGACTAAGATACAAGGAATGGAATGGAATTCAGAGAGGATTTCTGAACCAGAGTAAGCACATCGGTACAAATTAGCCCCTGTGGCTCAGGTCAACAAAAGATAAACATTATTTTGACACATGTAGAATTCATTGGAGGCTTCTTTGCCCTCCCCTCTGGTCATTCTCTGCCACATCAAGTCATACAGCCCAAACAACATTTCAGGGGTCTGAAAAAAAAAAAAACAGTAGAAGAAAATAGTAGAATCTGCGAACAGTAAGCTTGATTTTGATTCCTGGCAAAATGCTAGAACCTGCTATGAAAAAAATAACTGCTATAAAAAGATGACTATAAAGATGAAATGTGACTTCACCAAGAATAGTCCATGTAGGACTGGTTCTGCTTTGTGCATCCCTCAAGTCTTTTAAAAACATCATCAGTCTTTTTAAATCATAATTGGTCAGTACAATAATCAATAGTTTTTTTTTCAGAGATAATAAAGTCCAGAGAAGCATATAAGAAGATTATATATAGCAGGGGTAAACTAAAATTTTGACAAACAACATGTCATGACAGATGGGATAGTTTTAGAATGAGAAAGACTTGAATTCAGTCTTCTGGGGAAAGTCCCACAAAGTGCCTCCAAGGAATTCTTTAACTTCTTAAGTTGCAAAAGAATTGTGGATTTGTTTTGAGGAGGGAGCTCCCTAGATCAATGGAATCATATGTATGAACAATAAAACCAAAATGAATGCTTGGATTGAAACTATTATCTTCATATGTACAAGATCAGGGAGACATAGTAAAAAGCTTCTAAGACCTACAACATGACATAATGATGTGAGGCAACTAAGAAAACTTAAAAAAAAAATGTTGAACTGAGATTCAGGATTCAAGAACAAATAGCCACACAGGGATTCATTTTGATCAAATCATATTTGGAATATTGTGATTATTTCTACAAACCATATTTTAGAGAAAAGAAAAGAAAGAAATTGACAAACTAGAGAGTATCCAATAGAATAAAACCACAAAGGTTAAGAGCACTTGAGACTATTATTCAAGGATCATGTGAAGGGACTAAGAACGTCAGTTTGTAGATGTTTAGATGTTCTAAAACTGTCTTTAAGCAGTTGAAAATGTGTTGCATAGAAAAGGTATTGAGTTGACCCCAGAGGACAGAAATAGGAGCATTAGTAGAGAGGACCAAGAGACAAATTTAAATTTTATATCAGGAAAAACTTCATAATAATATTAATAGACATCATTTTTATAGTATTAAAACACTCATTTTTAATTTTAACTCATTTTGTTTTCAAAAAAGTCCTGTTAGGTTAGTTGCTATTATTATTGCCATTTTGCAACTAAGGAATTTCAGATAGTGGTTTCCTGTAAAGGCAGAATGACTTTGAGAAGTAAGTTGAAAAAGGGATTTTTGTTCAGGGATGGGTCACATCAGATGACCTTTGAGATTTTTTACAACTCACCAGTTTGTTATTCTCTGAGCTACTGAAGTTTTTGTTTGTTTATTTGTTTGGTTTTGGTTTTGGCTTTTCAGCAAGACACTTACATGACCAAAATATTATTTTTATCAAGACAGTGACATGATCAAAATATTAAAAGATTATGTTGACATTTGGATAAAAATTCAAGTTATATAAATTTAAATTCAGGGACCCCTATTAGGAGACTGTTGAAGTAGTACAGGTATGATAGATTTGAGCCTTAGTGATATGGACTTGAAGGCTAAAATAAAAATAGAAGAGAAGGGATTTATTTGAAATACATCAAAGAAGAAGAATTGACAGGACTTCATAATATTTCTTTTTTTGGTCACATCAAGAAGTAGAAAGAATTCAAAAATGATTCCCAAACTTTGAACCTGGGAACTATAGGAAAAACCGTGTTATTCACAGTTAGTCATACAGTTAATTTAGTAAGAAATGTGGTCAGTTCATTTTTATTAATACTGAGTTGGAGCTAATGGTGGGATAGCTATGTGGTAATATCCAGCAAGTAGCTAGAAATGAAAGTCTGAATTTTAGTAGGATGGTTGGTAGTAAAGGATACATATGTTGAAAGTAACAGGACACAGGGGAGATTTAAAGCTCAGTAAGAAAATATCTTCCAGAAAAAAAGAGTGTAGAAGTTAACAGAATTAACCTTAGCAAATGCTTACATGTGGAAACAATCCAATGAATAGACAGAGAAGGTGCAGGTGAAGAGCTGTGATGAATATGAAACTCATAAAAAGGAGAGCATCACAATGCAGGGAGTATCACCATTGTCAAATGCCATCAAGAATTGTTTTGAGAAAATATTACATTTATATGGGGTCTAGGGATGGTGGAGTAGAGTCAAGATGGGGGAGAGCAGATACAACTTTTTGTGACCTGCTCTTACCTTCTCTCAAACCAATAGCAGATTAAGCCTTTAAACTGGTTTTGGAGTCAAATAACCCACAAATCTTTGGAGTACAATACTTTCCCAGAAGATACCTTGGAAGAACTTCAGAACAGGTCTGTTTCAAACAAATAGCGGGACATTCTGTCAACCATGGCACAGGGAGACCACAGCAAAGAGATGGGGTGGGGAGTCAGAGCATTGCAAATTGCACATACCTGGGAATCTTCTGGGAACCTCTTAGGCTACTCTGACCTGGTTGCAAGCAGATGGTTTGGCAGATTTGTCTTTTGTATAATGCAAATCGTAAACCATTGAGCCCAGGAAAAATGTTGGATTTAGCCGTGATTACCCAGCACCAGAAGTCTATCAGCAGAACTGCCCCAAGGAAAATTAAAGCAACTGTTGCTCCTTTGCATTGAGCAGACCTCAAGCCTAAAAAAAAAAAAAAAAAAAAAAAAAAAAAGAACTCTCACCATAGGCAGCTTTTATGGAGAGAGAGAGAATAGACCTCAAATCCTAAGGTTCTTAAAGGCAAAGCAACTCCAGATAAAGTCTCAAAGGTAGATATGAACTGGTTCATATTTCACAAGGCTTTCTGGAAAGATTGCATAAAAGATCTTAAAGAGAATTAGAAGAAAAATGGGGAAAAGAAATGAGATCATTGCAAGAAGGAATGGAAAAAGCATATAATGCTCTACAAAAAGAGATGTGAAAAAGACACCAATTCATTAAAAACAAAATTTGTGAAATGGAAAAATTTGTGAAATGAACAAAAAATTCAACTGGCCAATTACAAAAGGAGCTAAAAAAGGTAATTGAAGAAAATAATACACTAAAAATTAGAATTGAGCAAATGAAAGTAAATGACTCAATAAGACTTCAACAATCAGTTAAACAAAAACCAGAAAGAAACATCTTAAATACTGAAGAGCCACAATTAGCATTACCCAGGACCTAGAAACTTCTACCTTAAAGGATGAAAGGTCCTGGAATGTAATATCCTGAGAAGCAAAGAAACTTGCATTACAACTAAGAATAAGATATCCAGCTAAAATGAGCATTATCTTTCAGGGAAGAAGATAGACATTCAATGATATAAGTGAATTTCACTTATTTCTAATAAAAAGAATTTGATCTCCAAACACAGAAATTAAGAGAAGCATAAAAAGGTAAAAAGGAAAGAATTCATGAACTATATTTCTGTTATGGATATAATTAGAGAGTGTGGGTGTTATTTGATTTTATTATGATAATATGATAAAGAAACTTGAGTTGGAATGGGGATCATACTAAAAAAAGATGAAAAAGGAGATAAAGTAAGGGAAATTTCATCTCACAAAGAGGCAAAGAATACCTATTATAATTAAGGAAAATAAAGGAGGGGGATGAGCATTGTGTGAATCATACTCTCATTAGATTTGGCCCAAAGAGAGAATATCAGATACAATTGGTTTCACAGGGAAACTTGTCTCATCTTGTAGGGAAATGGGAGGATAAAGGGAAAAAGACATGGAAAGAATGAAAAATAGAAGGGGCAGGTGTAAAAAATGTGGAGAGACTCTAACAGGGAAGAGCTAGTTGAGGGAGATGGTCATTAAAAACAAAATACTGGGGAGGAGGGAAGGGAAAAAGGAAAGAAAAAAAGGAGAACTTAGGGTAAATAAGATGGCAGGAAATATAGAATTAGTTATTTTAATTGTGAATGTAAATGATATGAACTCCCCCACGAAATGCAAGCAGATAGCAGACTGGATTAAAAACCAGAATCCTATAGTATATTGTTTACAAGAAACACATTTAAAGCATAGTGATAAATACAGAGTGAAGGTAAAGGGATAGAGCAGAATCTATTATGCTTTAGGTAAAGTAAAAAAAGAAAAAAAGCAGCAGATAACAATCCTGATCAAATAAAATCAAATAAAAACAAAGATAAATCTAATTAAAAGAGACAAGGAAGGAAACTATATTTTACTAAATGGTAGAGTAGATAATGAGACAATTATCAATGAGATAATTAAAAAATATATGCACCACATGGTATAACATACAAATTCTCTTAAGAGAGATATAAGAAGAAATAGACCACAAAACTATACTAGTGGAGGATCTCAACCTTGCTTTCTCAGAACTAGATAAATCAAACCACAAAATAAATAAAAAAGAAGTTAGGGAGTAAACAAAATGTTAGAAAAGTTAGGTATGATAGATCTTTGGAGAAAACTGAATGGAGAAAGCAAGTTGTTTACTTTTTTCTCAGTGATTCATGGAACCTATACAAAAAATGACCATATATTAGGGCATAAAAACCCCCAAATCAAATGCAGAAAGGAAAAAAAATCATAAATGCATTTTCTTCAGATCATGATGCAATAAAAATGACATGCAATATAAGGCTAGGAGAAAATAGACCAAAAGTTAATTGCAAATTAAATAATCTAATCCTAAATAAAGAATGGGTGAAATAGCAAATCACAGACACAATCGATAATTTCATCCAAAAGAATGACAATAATGAGACAACATACCAAAACTTGTGGAATGCGGCCAAATCGGTTATAAGAGAAAATTTTATATCTCTAGATGTTCACTTGCATAAAATTAAAAAAAGAGATCAATGAATTGGGCTTACAACTAAAAAAGCTAGGAAAAGAACAAATTAAAAACCCTCAATTAAATAAAAAATTTGAAATTCTGAAAATAAAAGGGGAGATTAATAAAATTATAAATCAGAAATGTATTAAATTAATAAATAAAACTAAGAGTTGGTTTTATTAAAAAAAACAACAACAACAAAGTAGATAAACCTTTAGTTAATTTGTTAGAAAAAGGGAAGAAGAAAATAAAATTTTAAGTCTCAAAAATTAAAATGGAGAACTTTCCCCCAATGAACAGGAAATTAGAGCAATAATTAGGACTTATTTTGCCCAACTACATGCCAATAAATTTGATAATTTAAGTGAAACTGAGGAATATTTACAAAAATAGAAATTGCCGAAGTTAACAGAAGAGGAAATAAATTATTTAAATAGGTTCATTTTAGAAAAAAGAAATAGAACAAGCTATTAATCAGTTCCATAAGAAAAAATCTTCAGGGCCAGATGGATTTACATTTGAATTCTACCCAACATTCAAAGAACAATTAACTCTAATATTATATAAACTATTTGAAAAAAATAGCAAAAGCAGGAGTCCTACCAAATTTCTTTTATAACACTGATATGTTACTGATAGCTAAACCAGGTAGGGTGAAAACAGAGAAAGAAGATTATAGACCAATTTCCCTAATGAATATTAATGCAAAAATCTTAAATTAAATATTAGCCATGAGATTACAGAAAGTCATCCCCAGGATAATGCATTATGACCAACTAGAATTTATACCAGGAATGCAGGGCTGCTTCAATATTAGGAAAACTATCCATATAATCAACTCTATAAATAACCAAATTAACAAAAATCACATGATTATCTCAATAGATGCAGAAAAAGCATTTGATAAAATCCAACACCCATTCGTATTAAAAACATTAAAAAGTATAAGAATACCTTAAAATGATCAGTAGCATTTTGACTGAGGATTAAATGACCAGGAAGAGAGATTATATTTTATTCCAGAAATTATAGGTAGCTGGCAGAGTTTCTTCAGCAGAAGAATGATATGATCAGACTTAGGTTTAGTTGTATCAATTTAGTCACTATATGGATGATAGTTTTGGAGAAACTGGGGGAGTTTAGAAAAGGTAGATAGGAGACATTGTAAATAGGGACACCAATTACTAGGTTTTTAGAGAAACACAGATGAAAGGATTTGTATCTAAAACTGGGATTCATATGAAATGAGTGGAAATTAGGGGAAGGATGGCAAAAACAATGCAAAAGTAAAATGAACACATTGTAATTGATTATGATTAATATATCATAACATATCCTATATCCTCATTCTACAATGTGATGAAGATTGAGGAAGAGGAAAGATAGAGTATATGATTCATGATTTTAGACATTAGACAGAAAGGTATAGAAACAGATAAGCTAAGAAGAGAGATGGGTTTCAGAGGAAATATAATTAGTTCTGTTTTTGAAATTTTAAATTTGAGTTGTTAAGGAATATTAAGGTAAATGTCTACTAGACAAATTGTGGTATTCCAGACCTTGCTGACTAGTAGGAAAGTGCTGGTCTCAGCAAATATGGGCTATTTAGGGGAAATGTGAGTTTTAGTGGGGAAATAATTTCTATTTGTAAATGCTAATTTTGAAGTACCTATGGAACATCTAAGCATAACACCCAGCACAAAGTTAGTGATATGAAGATCTGAGGGTAGATAATAATAATCTATCAGTGATACCATCATTGTTCCCCCATCTCAAGCTGAAAACATTTAAGTCACCTTTGACTTGTTCTTCATTCCTATCCTGTTTTTTGTCACTTAATTTTGTTGCTTATTTATTTAAAACAGCTCCCTTCTTTACAGCTTCTTTATACCTTTTATATCCATTTTCATTGAGATTCTCATCAGGCAGCTATCTGATGCATATATCACACGTGAGTGGTATAGAAAAGATGTTGAACATTGAACCAAGACACACCTGGGATCAGGTGTTATTTGTGAAATACATGGGCTCATTATAATCTGCATTCTTCTCCTTGTATTATAATTAAAACCTCTTTGCCTGATCACTATGAACCATGTGAAACTTTTTTTACAAAGCTTTTTATTTTTAAAACATATGCATAGATAATTTGACATTGACCCTTGCATAGCCTTGTATTTCAGATTTTCTCCTCTTTCCCCTAACCCCCTCACCGAGAGGGCAAGCAATCCAGTATATGTTAAACATATTAAAATATATGTTAAATTCAATATGTATAAATATATTTATATAATTCTCTTGCGGCACAAGAAAAATCAGATCAAAAAAGAAAGTAAATGAGTAAGAAAACAAAAATGCAAGCAACAAACAAGACAAAGTGTGAGAATGTCATGTTGTGATCTACATTGTAGATCCCATTTTTAAGTGACAAGATATTTGGCAAATTTTGTTTTTACATTTTCCATAGGACTCAATTTATTTTCATCTTATCCTTTCATAGAAAACAAATAAGTAAATTTGCAATGGAGGTTTACCCATTTTGTATTTCATTTCCTTTGAGGCAAATGTAGCTCTCAATTTGTTCCACTAATAAGGAAACTTGTACAAAACATTCTTCATCATAAACATCAAAAGAGCATAAATGTAAGGAAATTCATACTCATGCTCTTTTGACATCCATAAAAAAGATGGTTTGTATTTGTAATGTCTCAGTGGGATCCAAATGGAAAACATTTCTATAGTATCATATTTGCAATAACTAATCAAGAATTGTCCTCTTTTTTTTCTTTTTCTAAGATGATTTACTTTCCAACTTGGTAATGAATAATAGAATGAAATCCAAGCAGAAAACAATAGAGATTCGGGGAGACAGAAATAAGTGGGCAGAAGGAGCGTCCAAGTATGAGAGACAGTCTGTGCAAGGAAGGCAGAGATGATATGTAGCATATTGATTCTATGGAAAAGCAAGTAAGGTTATGTAGTTATGAAAGAATGTGTATGAGGGATAGAGAGATCAAAGATCATGCAACTTGAAAATGGGACACAGAGTAAATGAAGTGATGAGCTCATGGATAACAAGAAAGTTAGCTTAAAAAGGAAAGGGTACTTTACTTAGACTGGGCATAGATGCCACTCTGATGGATATTGACAAGTATTTGTATCTTTTTGGATGTGATGATGACTCGGATGATGGTATTAACAGATAAAAAATGAAGAAAAATTAAAATACTTAAAAAATAAGCTCAGTCAAAAAAATAGCAATGATAAAACCATCATTAACTAATTTAGAAAATGCCATTGAGAGAATGAAGAATTTTAGGGGTTTGCAAGATAGTAAAACTGGAAAATTAGACAATGTATTAGAAATAAGGAAATTCAGAAGAAGAATGGTTTTCAGAAAGGAGGTAATGTTTTGAACATAATCAAGATTAGATATCAAAGTAATACCAAGTTTGGAATGTCTAAAAGATAGTTCAGGATATAGAACCAGAACTCAATAGGAAGTAGTCCTGATTACCCACGTAGAGACAATTGATATTTGGATCAGATTATTGAATCAAGCAAGATGTATTTAAACAAATGCTTCAGAAGAAACTCTTTCTACACCTAGAAAACATGCATATGTTTATTTTAATGTTCTAAATTTGAAGAACCAGGTGAATTCCTTCTCATCTTTGGTACTCTCAATAAAAGGGGTACTCTCCTAGGAACATATTCCCTCATTTCTATAGATTTAGCATATGAGTGGTTGAATGGAAGGCATTTTTCCAAACAGGGTAAAAACAAAGTGAGAAACTGAAAAGAAACCACAGGATAAGAGAAAAAAAGTATAAAAGGGGTGCTATTCTATGGCTATTAATAAGTTTCCCCACCAACAGAGGGGTCTGCAGAAGGCTGATATGAAACCTGTTGTCCAGGGATCGTATGGCAGATGTTGACTACTTTTGTCTGAGTTAAGGAAAAATTGTAGATCTTTTCTTTTCTGGATGTCAGCATCCTAAGCAAAGCAAAAATCTTAGGAAAAAAGTTTTAATGAAAGGAAGAGAAGGGAAAGCCCAATTAACAAACAAAACAAAACAAAACAAAAATTAGGATATATTCAAGTCAGGTTTTAACCCAAGTAAGAAATTATTCAGGACTCCAAATAATAGTGAATATATATAAACTGTATTAGGATGTTTTATGTGTATGGAAACTGAATGTTAAACAAGTCCCCAAAACCTGTATTGCAATTGTTTCTACATTGATAACTCACTGACTAATACAATCAACATTTTGGAAGACTTTTAAGATAAAAGCAAGCAATATGCTTAACAAAGGGATGTTAAGTTACTGCTCAATAACTTAAAGCATTGTAGAGAAGTCATTTTAAAAAAGATAGATAAGGCCTCTGACATAAGCACAATATATGTAATCTATAATGTAATGAATCTGGGTGGAACACACACAAACCCAGCTAAGAAACCAATTTTTGAAGCTACCTCCATGCCAAATACCACTACTTCCCTGGCAGAAGTAAATCATTTCTTAATTTCTTTGTCATGGATTATGTATTCACAAAATTCATTCCGGCTTCTTCTTATTAATGTGAATTTAATGAGCAATTCCTGAATAATGACTTTTTGGTTAATTACTACATAATCACAGTTTTTTTAAAAATGATACATTCTCCATTTTGGTCCATTCGATGAGGATCAGTAAATACAACTATAAAGCAATTGATTCTGCATGTCGCTTGGAAACCTTGGTGTTGATATGACAACCTTGGTATAATAAACTGGATCACCACCTTCTTTTTACTTACATGAAGAAATCATATATTTTAAGAAGGGTAATCTACTTGGATAGAAAAGTCTTTTCTATCCACTAGTCTATAGTGACATCTACAGAAAAGAATGAAAAAGGGACGAGAGAGAAAGAGATAAAGAGAGAGGGGAAGAATCATAACACAAAATGTATTAATAGTATAGGCTTTTATTTGTGTGTATACATATGTACACATAGATACATATTTTGCAAATGTTAATGTTTCCAATAAGAAAATTTGTCGAATATTCTATGATCTGAAAGAATTTAATTTATAAGAGTTCTCATGTAAGAAGAAAGTAAAAAATCTAGGCAATAGGGAATTCCCCAACAAAGTGAATCATTGTCATTTCTAAAAGAAATAAATATTTCTTTAACAAGAGGCCCTCAGTGTTAAGGGTTTTTAGTATCATGGTTAAATTTCAATGATCTTGGTCATAACTTGCCCCTGTTTTGTTACAGCAATATATCACATTGAAAAGGCAATCCTGCATTATTTTTCTCATCATAGATGGATAATTTGAATAAATAAGCTTCACAGCAGAAAACACTTTGAGTAATAAAGCAAACTCCCTGGTCTTTTCCCTATATCAAATCAATTATAAATTCAGTCTCCCTTTCATTTTTAATTCACCATAAAATCTGTCTTCCTTGTCTACAGAGAGGGATCTAGAATAAATGAGCTTTGTTCCCAAGAACCAACTCCCCAAAGTTTTTTTTTTCCTAATTTAACCTCAAAGTTGAGTTTGGAAATAACTCAGCCATATTTGTAAGAGTCATTTGGAAGACTTTTAAGAAGAAAAAAGTATCACTTACCATAGAACCTTTAAAGTGGTTATTAATTATTGTAATGATAATTTTAGTAATTATTAATCATTCTTCATTGACATAACAATTATATAATCATTAAATTAGATAGTTTAAAATAATTTAGTCTGATCATTATGGTATTAAAATTGATTACTTGAAATTATTTGAAAAGATTGAGTTAATGTTTCATCTGAAATAAGTTCAGATGTGGAAATAAATAGCTGTAGCTAAAACCATAGCTCATCGAGCCCTGTCATTTGGAACCTCTCCAGATCTTGCTGTCAACACTTTCTAGGGATCTTGTCCAATGTGCTAAAGATCTTTCTCTAAATTGGTAGATGTTTCAGGATATCAGTGGGGCACATGGGCTGTTCTGTTATCCCCTGCTCACATCACTATTTAACTGGCCCACACCCTTTAATTTTCAAGCTTTTCTTTGATAATAAAAATTAATTCATAAAGAATTAAGAATTATTCTCTACTTTCACATATAGGAGATTGGTAGCTAGAAAGTTCTCTTCTGGACAAGGAAGTCAAAGGTAACTTTGACTGGGGCCAAAAGGTAGATGTACTTCACAGGAATGGTAGAACTGATATGACTGCTATTCAGAGTGTAGGATCATAGGGAAGGAGTCCAATTTCTGGTCCAAGATTGAGATTATCGATCAGGACACATGAGCAGGACCACATTATCAACCAGGATACATGGTGAGCCTGATACTAGACAAGATGCGATGAGTGATTAGCGATCTGATTCCAGAACTAACTGATGTAGGAGTTCTATTTTCCCCCTATATAAAATCTAGCTAAGATCCCTTGTTGATATTATACTGAAAATATTCATGCCCCACAAGAAGTACTCTACCATTTGTGTGACCTGTATCTATCTTTAGTTTCTCACAGATTGTGGTATCTCATTCTTTGGAACATTGCTGTAAATATATTATTGTAAACAAGAAGGAAAAGCCTGGAGGGTCATTAGCAGTCCCAGATAATTTCCCAAAGGCAATCTAACCCAGAATGAAATAGGAGAAAGTGAGCTAAACTGAGTTGCCTCTGGGAAATTGCATAGTGCTTTTAGTAACCCCAAATTCCTTCTGGAAACAAGAGCACATCTTTTAAACACAAATAGGTATACGATGCAAGGTAGGGTTTTGGCTACACTGCACCTGAGGTGTTTAGTTTTGTAAAACTTGCACACACAAAAACACAGACACATATTGTGGTCTTCCATCACATTTTTCCAACAGACATTTTTCCTCATCTTTTTCAATTGCAACTTAAAGTAAAAGACAAATATTGCTTCTTAAAATATCCCTTGTAATTTTAAGCTCTTCCCCCACAAAAAAAGATGAAAAAGGTACATAACTTGGGTAATGAATGCCCGTGCACAAAATCTATATAGTGAATTACTAAATCATATTCTAAATTATTCCATCAGATAGTAATTTTATCTATTAAATATTACATAGAATTGTATGTTCTATCTAAATTATATAGTCTACCAAACTACAGACTAATAACACTGGCCCCAAAGGGGAAGGTTTTCTACCTTCTTATCAATAGGGTGATGGCAAGATTATCTCTAGATTTCTATTATGATATATGGTTATGGTCTTCTTCCTACTTTAAAATCCAGCTAAAATATTTTCTTCCAATAGTTTTTTCAGTAATGTTTTCCTTACCTTGATAATCAGAAGTCCTATTTGTTACTTTCACAAACATGTCCTAATTTAAATGTCATCTGCCTATTTTCTTCAAAGAGCAATTCTTGGTGCTGGAGACAGAAAGGCTGAACAAAAACAGTCCCTAATTGCAATTTCTCTGAGAAAAGCAATATTTTAGAGTCTTTATTTTATCTGACTTGATGGCCTCCATCATCCCTGAAGACTTAATTTTTTTTCATTAATTAACACTCACTTTTTCTCACTCTCCCATCTGTCCCTTCATGTGAAAATTAAGAGAAATTTTTTAAAATGCCCAAACCCTGGTAACAAATATGAATAGTCAAATAAAATAAAAATGTATTACAGGTATATTTTAAATGTAAGCTCTATGAAGAAAAGAATCATGTTTCTGTACCTTGATATCTAATAGAGTCTAGCATAATTTTTCTTGGAAATATTAAGCATTTTGAAAAGCTGAAATCCCTGCTCTGGAGTTTGCAGGAAATCTGAGTATCAACTGAGTCAGAAGAACATAGCTCTAATTTCTTCTCTTTCACTCTGTCATTTGAAATAGATAAATGATGCTGAGTCAATTCTATGAAATGTAAAAAGGGACCTGAATTCAGGGTGGAGGGTGGATAATAGTATATACTTTCACTTTTTTAATCAGTTGTTAGGAAGGAAAAATAAGATAATGCACATGAGAAAATTCAGTGGGGAAAAAGGCATATGAAAATAATGGTTCATCAACACACTAAAACCAACAGTGAAGACATAATTTGAGGATTCTGAAACAGGCCTATAGAATATCCGATGGCTATGGTCAATTTTGTTCCCATGTCTTCTAGGGTAAAATAACTGTTCCTCCTTTTCCAACATCCTCAACTTCTGTTAGTGTGTTCTTGATCTGATAATGGCTTCCAATGCTCTATGTAATTGAATTCTACAAGTACTGGAATTTCTCTGCTACTCTCACAATCATATAATCATTCAGTGATCACCCATGTATCTTAGCTAAACTAAAATATAACTGGAATGAATCGGACTTACTCTAAGCAGTTTCAGAATAGGAAGGGACAGAGAGGTATGAAGAACAATGGAAGAAAGGTCAATGCTATATGTATGAAATACACAAAAATAATAGATTTTAACAAAGCTTATTTTTCTTTTGTCCAAAACAGTGATTTTGTTACTGGGATGGATTCCTGGTGTGTTATCTCCACCCAGCTTGTATAGACACTTTTTCTTTAATTTGTGGGCTTAAGAAAGGCACTGAGAGATTAGGTGTTTTGCCCAGAATCACAAAACTAGTTAGAAAGTAGAGTGAAAGGACTTGAAAGCAGATCTTCTTGACTTCAAGAATAGATCTCTAACCATCATGTCATATTGTCTCTCTAAAGACTAGAAGGTCTCTGCACTGAGGTCAGCACTGAATATAACGAAGAGGAATCAACACCGAAACAGATCACATGTAAATATTATCAAAATTTAAAAGCTAGTATAGAGTGCTTCAGTGTATAAAGGAAAAGAAGCCTGAGGGAAATCGGTCAGGAGACTTCTAGCTATGAGAAATGATGGTTGAAGTAGATATTGAAGTAGATGGTTGATAAGAGTTGGAAGAGAAAAGGATTCCATCAAACACATCTCTTTGGATTTGGTAATTGGAGGATGATTACTTTTCTTTGATTTTCCTGTTTACTGGGTCAAATCGCTCGTGTCAGTCCAAATCCATTTTTCAAATAAATATTCACCTTGATTACTGCAGATAAGTCAGCCAATGTTTTGCCAATGATCCAGTGCTATAGGCAGCACAACCACCCTCGCTCCACTTGTCCCTGAAAGCAGCCACTCCTTTTAAATAAATGAAAGTTAAATATAGAAGGAAACACATGTTTTCTGGATAACCAAGCTCAATAACCAAAAAGTTAAGGACAAAGAAAAGATTAACCCTGGAAACAGAGCTAATATGAAAATGTCTACTAATAAGTATGGATGCCTGGAACAATGAATCTTCTGTTGGGAATAGAAAGATCTTCCAACCAAGCCTCTCAGAAAGCTTACCAAGCCAGTTGGTAAAGGAAAAAAATAATGTCAAGAAAGGTCTTTTCTTTACTGCCCCACCATCTGATCCTATGACTGAGTCTATGGCCTTTTCTAAAAAGAGCTATTTTTAAAAGTCCCTCAAACTAAAAGCAAATATGGAGCACATTCTTCTGGTGAACAAATCTACAGTGAATAAAGCAACATAAAACTGTAGATAGGACCCTGGACTTGGAGTTTAGAAAACCCAGATAAAATCCTGCCTCAGATACTAGCTCTATGATCCTGCTCAAATCACTTTAACCATCTTGTGTCTCAGTTTCTTTTATTGTAAAAATTAGGAAGTTAGATTTTAGCGATCCTTATGTTATCAACTTTAACTGAATCTAGGAGCTAGAAGGAAAAAGAAAACCTTTAGTATTGAGTGCAGCAAAGCCATGTTTTGCAATATTTAGACAACCAGAAGAATAGCATATGATAAGGATGATATACTCCATGGAGCTCTCAAGAGGAATTACCGTCAACTATCCAGCAGATACTATTAGGCAGATAGAATAGTACATAGTAGAGGGAAAAGTGTCCAGCAGAAACTATGCATGCAGTATCCAGTTGAATACTATCCAGAAAAGTGTCCAAGTGGGAAGCAGACCAGGCAACAGTCCAGCAGCTTTTCATTGGGAGTGAGTATGTGTATTTATTTGTGGGAGACCATGCACCACATTTATGGAGAAAATTTATTGTTTCTTTGCTTTCTATACCATTTAAATTAATGCCTTAATTTAAGTGTGTCATCTGTCTGACCATTGAAGGTAGAAAATCATTATAAGCTATCTTGTTAGTAGGCAGGAATGTACAGAACATTTGAACTTGGGTGAGCCTTTTTTGGGGGGACTCATGCTACAAGTTTTCCTACTCTTTTCAAAAAAGAGAATAAAATATGTCATGTTAGAAACTCCTCAGATGAACTTCCTCAACTTTCCCTTCTATACAACTTTATAAAAATTCCTCAAATAAAATTTTGAAGTGATAATCAACACAAAAACAGAATGAAATATTTTTTTTCTTTTTATTTTCTTTTCCTTTCCATCCTTTCTTTTGTGAGGCAATCAGAGTTAAATGACTTGCCCAGAGTCATAGCATTAATATTAGTCAGTGACTATAAGTTCAAATTCAGGTCCTAGGGTGAGATATTTTTACTAGCCTAAAAATACTCAGGAGATTATCAAGAGTCATTTGTGATACTAGGGGGAAAACTGCCTGGAGTCCACAGCCATAGTGGCAGTGAGAACAGTCACAGCAGCGTCAGGAGTTCTCACAAAAGAGCTAATTCATAAAAGAACTAGATGTCTGCTAAGAAAGAAATTATTTCAGATTAGTTGGCATTTGCAGGATTCTGAGTCTTGTACAATTCCGGGTCAGTTCCAGCATGAAAAGAAGCACTGGGTGATATCCCCAAGGGATGAGGAGTCTGGTTTCAATTTCAAGGCAAAGAAGGTCACCATCACTTGTGAGTACAAGGGATCAGAGCCTTCCTGAGTAAAGACCAGAGCAGCACAGATCAGGAGTGCAGTGACTACAGCTCTCCCAGGATCAAATCACCCTGAAAAAAAATTTATATATATATATATATATATATATATAACATATATATTACACATATATAATTATATTATATATATTAATATATATTAATTATATATATATATATATTAATTTGCAGAACCCCAGAACTAACTCAGAATACTGTAAAACACACACACACACACTGAAGCTTGGAACAGTATCTTCTTCCCACCTCCAGGTAATCAGAGCACAAGTTTAATATAAAGGTCAAAATCAATAAATAGTCTGAAAAATAGCAAACAACACTACTCACCAACAAAAGAAAACAATAACCCTAGCAAAAAAAGGGAAAGAAAAGAAAAACCATCAAAAACTATTCTGGTGACAGAGAAGACAAAAACATAAAAAAGACAACAATCTGAAAATAACTACAAAGAAATCCTGTAAAAATGTTAATTGAACTCAAGACCAAAAAGAACTCCTGGAAGAGTTAAAGAAATGGATAGTAGTTGTAGAGGAAATATTGGATAAGGAAATGAGAGTGGTGCAATAAAATTATTAAAAATAGCTTGGTAAAATAAGCACAAAAATGCTGACGAAAACATCACCTTAAAAAACAGAATTGACCAATAGGAAAGAGAGTTACCAAAACTCACTGAAGAAAATAATTCCTTAAAAATTAAAATTGGGACAGTCAGTAACTCTGTGAGGCATAAAAATAAACAAAACAAAATCAAAAGAATGAAAAATCAAAGAAAATATAAAATAGTTCATACTGACCTAGAAAATAGATCAAGTAGATATAATTTAAGAATTATTAGACAACCTAAAAGATATGGCAAAGAAAGAGGCTAGATATTATATTTCAAGAAATTATCAAGGAAAATTGTGTCAATGTCTTAAATCAGAAAGGTGAAATAGAAATTAAAAGTATCTACCAATCACTTCCTAAATATATATCCACAAATGTAAACTCTCAAGAATATTATGGACAAAGCAGCCAGATAGAATTAAATATTTTTGAGTTATAGTCAGGATCATACAAGATTTAGCAGCTTATGATGGGAGAAAACATGTTATGTTAAGAGAGGGAAGGCTTGGTATATGATATTCTAGAAGGCAAAAGAGATAAGTTTACAAACCAGAATAGATTTACCTAACAAAACTGAGTACAATCTTCATGTGAGGGATGGGGAACCTAAATATTTAATGAAATAGAGCACTTTCAAACATTCATGATGAAAAGACCAGAGGTGAATGGAAAAGTTGACATTTAAATACTAGGCTAAAAGAAAAGCATAAAAGATATAGATGAAAGAATACTCCTAAAGAGCCTCAATAAAGTTAAATTGTTTAAATTCCTATATTGGAAGGTGATAAATGTAACTCCTAAGAACTTTATCATATTACAGATTAAGGGAAACAGTGGTTAGAAGCAAAGTAAACTTTCAAAGAGGAACAAGATAAAATGAAAAAAAGAAACCAAAGTACATGGGGTAAAGGGAAATGCATAGCTAATAATCATAACTGTGAATGGGATTTGCCAATTCATAAAATGAAAGTGGTTAGAAAAATGGATTAGAAACCAGAATCTAATAATATGTTATTTACAGGAGACACACTTGAAATAGAACACAAACTTAAATAAAGGGATGGAGCAGTATCGTACTTCAGTTGATCTATAAAAAAATAAGCATTCATGAACTCATTAAAAGAATAAATAAAAAAATATGCATAACTAAAAGAGATAAACAGGGAAACCACATTACGTTAAACCATCAACAAATAAATAATATCAAAAATATTTCTATTAAGCTTATCTCATAAGGCTTCATTTCTTAAATATACACCAAGAATATATCTGAGTCAAATTTATAATTTAAATGCCATTCTCCAACTGATAAATTATCAATGGATATAACTAGGCATTTTTCAAAAGAAATCAAAATTATCAATAGCTATATGAAAAATGCTCTTAATCACTGTTGTTTGGAAAAATGCAGATTAAAATGATATTGAATTTCTACCTCACACCTATCAGAAATTACAAATGCTGAAGAGGATGAGGGAAAAATAGGTATATTAATGAATTAATCCTTCCATTCTGAAGAAAAACTTAGAACTATCCCCACAGGTCTATAAAGCTACCCATACTTTTTAACTAAGCAACAGCACTAATAGGTCTATGTTTCAAAGATATTCAAGAAAAAGGAAAGGGAAATACATAAACAAAAATATGTATAGTAGTTCTTTTTGTAATGGCAAGGAATTGGACTTCAAGGGGGCATTTATCAATTAGGAAATGACTGGGAATCTTGGCACAATTGGCTACAACTTATTCATTCATTTCTATCCCAGTAACCAGTCTTTTGCAATAAGGGAGAATCAGAATTAGCAATGATTTTTTTATTAGCAATGATTTTTTTTATCTTGGTAGTTTCTATCCCCTCATCAAGGTTATCATTAAGGCAAGTCATAAAATAAATCAGCCTATTTTTCCAATTATGAATTGGAGTAGACCATTATTGAGTTCCCCTCTAAATCAGAAATTCTGATATTTGATGATATTGGATAATACCTTCTTCCTAATGTCTTTATGTCTTCTGCAACACTCCTATTTCTAAATTCTCCTTATATTTTTGTTACCATTCATTATTTTTATTCACTATTTTTTCAGCTCTGAATAAGTTTTGACATATGATTGTGATAGAATACTCTTCTATGAAAAATGACAAGGTTGGGGGTGGTTTCACAAAAAAAAGTGACAAGACCTGTATAAATTGATTCAGAGTGATGAGAGAAGAATAAATAATTTTGTACAGTATGAGAAATGTTGCAATGATGATTAACTATGAAAGATTTGACTACTCTGATCAATACAATGATTCAAGATAATTACAAAGGGCCCATAATAAAAAAAAATCCTATTCATCTCCAGTGAGAGAATTGATCAACTTTTAGCACAATGGAAGTATATTTTTTTCACTTTCATTTTTTCTTGCATTGTATTAAAATACAACTAACATGGAAATATGTTTTGTGTGATTTCATGGGTTTAACTGGTATTATAACACTTGCTTTCTCAGTTATTAAGGTGGAAAGTGTGAGGGAGAGAGAATTTGAAATGAAAAATTTAAAAAGAAAAATTAAAAATAAATTTTAAAAATACAAATACAAATAATTTTAAAAAGCATAAAATTTGTTTGAAATGCTCATTTGCTGATTAAACAACACTAGACAACTAGCTGGCACAGCGTATAGAATGTTGAACAAGGAATTGGGAAAAACTGAGTTCAAAAGCAACTTCAGACAGTAGGTCTGTGACTCTCAACAAGCTACATAACAACTTTCAGTCTCAGTTTTCTTATGCGTAAAAAAGGAACAAAAATAGCATCTACTTCACTGGGATACTGTGGAAATCAAATGCACCAACATATACAAAATGCTTTACAACTCTTAAAGATCCTATAAATATCATTATTAATTTTCATTTGCTCTTCTAAATGGTCACTATTTAGTAATTTTTTTTCATGTATCAAAGTTAAGCTTACTGGACTATAGCTTTGTAGACTCTGTCTCCTGCTTTTTTTTCTTAAACTAAAAACATTTGTTCATTTTTAGTACTGTAGCTCCTTTCCTTTTCCTCACGATTGTTCAAACATTTTTGAAGGTGGCTCAGCAATGACATCTGCTGGTTCCTTAAGTATCTAAAGATGCAGCAAATGTCTTGTCAAGTGACTTGAATTCATTCATAGCAATGAAGTTCTCACTGGCTGTCACCTTTTGTTTTCTTAAGTATCAAGTGCTTACTGGTCATTTGTAATCTGTCATTTTCAAATCAAAGGTCCTTCTCCTAGGGAGAGAATGCAAAGGCAGATGAGATTCTGGCAACTTTATATTCTCTTTCTCTGCTATCAGGTATTATCCTATTTCTATCTAACATCAATTCTATTGCTTGCTTGATCCTCCTCTTTCCTCAATATATAAAACAATACCCTTTTACTGTCTCATCTTTATTTGCCAGCCTCAGATGATTCTAAGATTCAATGCTTCTGATGCTATTTTTACAGGACTTGGTCATGCTCTTTCTATATCCTTTATTTATTTCCCTTTCTTCTATTTTCTGCATGAGTTCCCCAGTGTCCATATTGTTCTCTTAAGACAACTCACTTTTTTTCATCATAATTGTTTCTTTTGTGTCTTAAGAATCTCAATCTTAGAAGTTTTCATTCCTCCTGGACTATCTCCCTCTATAAAAATGTTAATCCTTGGGGTCCTATTTATCATTTGTAGAATCTCTTCTCCTCAGATCTAAAATTTACATCAACTTATTTTCAAATTTATTCTCCTCTATCATGAAGTCTAGGACAGAATTATAACTTCCTGCTAAAGTTCCCATTCATTTCCATCCCAGCAACCAGTCCTTTGCAATTAGGAAGAATCAGAATTAGCAATGATTTTTTTTAAACTTGTTGTTTTCTATTCCCTCCTTAAGGGGATTATTAATCAAGTCATAAAATAAATAAGCCTATTTTTTCAATTATGAATTGGAGTAGATGGCCAAGATTGAGTTCCCTTCTAAGTCAGAAATTTTGACATTTGACAATATTGAATAATATCTTAATGTCTTCTGCAACACTCCTATTCCTTGCTTATCATCATATTTGTCTTACTATTCATTATTTTATTCACTATTTTCTAGCTCTAAATTTTCTCCCTCCTACTTCCCTGTCTCTTCACTGAGAAAATGTAAAAAGCAAAACCTTTTTCAAATAAAGTGAACAAAATTCCTGCATTTCAATCTTGATGTTGTCAAAAATGGCCTAAATTTGAACTTAGGTTCATCACCTCTCTAGTAGTATGTAGCATGTTTCATCATGAGTTCTCTGGAATTGCAATGATTTCATCGGTTATTTGGGTTGATTGAGTTGAGTTCCTAAATTACCCTGTTATTTGTCTTTACAATATCAGTGTTGTTGTTCAATTATTTTTCAGTTGTGTATGACTTTGTGACCCTATTTTGGATTTTATAGGCAGAGATACTGGAGGTTTTTTGCCATTTCCTTCTCCAGCTCATTTTACAGATGAGGAAACTGAGTAAAGCAGGGTCTTACCCAGTGTCACAAAACTAGTTTCTGAGGCTATATTTGAACTCAGGAAAATGATTCTTCCTGCCTCCAGGTCCAGCATTTCAATACCAGTTAGTTGCCCAACAATATCATTTGTTACTGTTATTCTATTTCTCATTTTATAAATTTCCCAAGTTTCTCTAAAACTATCCCCTTCATCATTTATTACAGTAAAATATAATCATATTACATTTATGTACTGCAACTTGTTCAACAATTGCCCTTACTATTCATTTTTATCTCCTTTGTTCGTTCAACTTTCTACTCCTGCCCTGTCACTATGGATGTATCTCTCAAGTCTCTGTCCTCAATCCTCTTCCCTTCTTCCTTTTTTCCATTAAACATTTTCATAGCATCATATACTTAAGTCACATGAAATAGAGAATTATAGGGCTCTGATGCCACTTTTCTTCCTTTTACTAACCTGATATTTCTTGTATTTGTTTATTTTTTCCTCATATGATGCTGGCACCAAAGCTTCTATAGGCTTTCTTCCCCTCAGTCTGAGCTAATACAAGCAGATTGCTAGTTGGTCTTACTGTCTCAAATATATTTTCACTACCATCCCTCCTATATCCAGTTCTCACTGCTATCTTTCTAAATCTCAGGTTTTTTCATAGCATCTATCCATTTCCAGTCAATAAATTGTGGCTCCCTATTGCTTCCAGAATCAAATAAAAAAATCTATTTAACTTGAGCTTAAATACTGAAGTTTAAAATCTTTAGACTCTCATTTTAATTTTCTTATGCCTTTTCCCCATCCACATATTCTAAGATCTAATGATAATGGCACCCTTCTTTTTCTTAGCACAAGACTTTCCATCTCCTGATTCCTGGTATTTTCTGTGGCTGTCACCATGCCTGAAATAGTCACTTTCCTAACAGCTGCCTCTTGGATTCCCTTTCTTCTTTCAAGACTCTACTAGAATCTTGCTTTCTGAAAAAAAGAAAAAAAACCTTCCTGATACCCCTTAAGGCTAGAGTCTTCCTTCTAAAATAATCTCCAATGTTTTTGTACGGATCTTGCTCATACATAATTATTTACATGTTGACTTCCTCAGTAGACTGTGAGTTCCTTGAGGACATACTGTCTTTGCCTTTCTCTGTATTGCCAATGCTTAGAATAGTGCATGACATATATTAAGCTTATCAGTTTAAAGTTTTATTTTAAAATGATTGTGAAAAATTATGTATACATATAATAGGAAAAAATAAAGTGCTCCTTTTAAAAAGGGAAATAGAAAAAAAAAAAGGTGGTGTTACTTACAGCAGTGAATATTAGAGATTATTTAGTCCAAACACTTCACTTTATAGAGAAGAAAACTGGGGCCGAAGGATATTAATTTCTTAAAGTTTATGCAGCCAGAGAATTGGAAGAATCATAATACATATCTAGGTATTCTGATTACATCTTTTCTAATTCACTCATTTTAAAAGGAGAAAAATGAGGCCCAAGGAAGTCAAAAAATTTGCCCAATTTCTCACAGGTAGTAAGTATCAGAAGTAATGTATGAACCAACATAGGTTATTCTCATTAAAGTACATTAAGGATAGCTAAGAAGCCACGCTCCTAACATTTACTTCAAGGAGCATGGAAATGTTACAGGATTTGTTGAATAATATAATAAAAGTTAAGAGGTAAGGATACAATAAATGGCATTTACTTAATATTACAGGATTCATTCTTAGTCATCTTTATCCAATGGACATTGCCTTCTACTTGACCTAGAAAGCAGTGACCTTGTTCAACAAGAGAACACAGCTTGCTTTAAAGAGAAATGCTTTCTGTGATTCAGTGGGGTATCTATGTTGTCATATGTCCTTGAAATGTCATCACAATATAATCCCCCAAAGAACGAATACCATATTATTTGTGTTGTATAACAGATTCTCTAAAGAGGAGGAAAATGGGTTGTAATCTTGTCATTATACCTACATGGAACATTTTAAGGAAGTAAGCAGATTTTTCACATAAGCAATGAGAACCTGCACAGCTTGCAGATAAGAGAGTAAAGAAAACAGTATGGGTTTTCTTCCTAGGAGAGTCCCAAAAGATACTTAGTGAGATAGTAGAGGATGATCACCTGACAGTTCTGTAGTGTCTTTCATTCAAATCAATTCAATTCAGTATTTATGAAGCAACAATTTTGTATGAGCTGAAATAGAGCATAATGGAAATACTTTGGAGCCAAGAATACCTGGGTGCCAGTACCATCTCTCATATATAATGGCTATGCAAGTAACTGAACCTTTCACTGTTCTTGGTATTTTTTAAAAGACTATAAGATTCCAAAAAAAAATATTGATCTGAATTTGGGGACTTTTTTTAATTTAGGAATTTTCTCTAGGAATGGAATTACAAATCCAGGCACTATGGCTATTCTATTATGTGTAATAGAGAAATTTTAAATAGCAAAATGCTTGCTTTCAACCAAACTCCAAGAGATGGCATTAACAGAAATAAGAATGACACAAGTATTCTTTGCATAGGAACTAGTCTGTACAAGTTGGAAGAGAACTGCCATGCCTGAGTGGCTATAGAGCAGTTCTCAAAGTCAGGAAGCTATGGAATCAAGTCCCAGCTCTGATAACTCCTGAACTATGTAACCCTGGACAAGGTGCAAACTTTCAGTACTCTGGTCAGCTCCTTAAAGATGGAAAGCTGCTGAAAAAGGGATCTTCTCCATTAGCAGGATGAATTTCCAGAATAATTATACTACAGATATGGATTTTACTATGGCAGAGAACAAATGGAATTAAAAAAGGACAAAGAGTTAAGTTCACATAATTCAATCCCTGCCACTGATGAAAAATAGGATTATGGGCAAGTTCTTGATCCTGTTTCCTTATCTTTGAAAATGGGGTAATAATATCTATGCTACTCTTGATGCTTTGATTAAAAAAATTGTTTCTTTTGTTTGGTTTCATTTTTATTTATATTTTTTTCAAACCAGAAAGCCTGTTACATGTTAAGTTGACATTTATAGAGCACTTTAAGACTCACAAATGACTTTGTGTATGTTACTTCATTGATCCTCATAACAATCCTATATCCAGTGAATTAGGGAAGTTTATTACCCTAATTTTATAGATGAGGAAGCTGCCATTCAGAGATGTTAAGTACCTGGCAGAGAGACAGAGAGCTAGATAGCAGCAAGTATAGGATTTGAACTCATCACTTGGGATCCAGTGATATTTCTGCTTTTCTGATATTGAAAAACCTGAGTTCATACCTTCCCTCAGATGTTCACGAATTGGATGACCCTGAGTGGGCCTCTTAGTCTCAGTTTCTTTATTTATAAAATGGAGATAATAATAAGTCCTGATTCCCAGGCTTGTTGTGAAGATCCCATGAGAATATATATACATTTATATAAGAAAGTAAAAGAGAGAGAGAGACAGAGACAGAGACAGAGAGAGAGAGAGACAGAGACAGAGAGACAGAGAGAGACAGAGACAGAGACAGAAATAGAGACACACAGAGAGAGAAAAGTGAGGGAGAGAGAGACAGAGATAGGGATAGAGAGACAGAGATACACACAAACAGAAACTGACCGAGAAGGAAGGGAGAGAAATGTTCACACAAATTGAGAAATAATCTCCACTGATGCAGATTTAATTCTCACTTAGTGTGGATCTTGTTCACATGCTTCCAAATGTTTAATGCAATGGAACCATTTAGCACACTCCAGGCTCCTATGAGCATCTAGGTAGAGCCTTTTGTCCATACACCCAACATGGCTGTTCCATATCTCATTAAAAATGCAGCTTCTTTTCCTATTTTATAGTTCCTGGATGATGCCCTTCACTATTCTTCTTCAAAGATTAAATAGCTTTATAGCATAGCTTGCTCACATCAGACACTTCCATCGCTTTCTATATAATTTTCCAGGTAGCACATGTTCACGCTGATCCACTTCTAGCCAATTGTGTATGGACTTTGTTTTGGTCTCTGGCTTTTTCAGGGAGCCCTAGCTTCATCCTGGTAACCTGTTTCCTCAGCCTTTGCTCCTGGGTCAGCACATCTAGTCTGCCCATGTGCCTTCTTTCTTTTGTGCCTTTCCAGGGTATTCTCCAACAGTCCCAGATCCAGGTTTCTGGCTACTGCCATTGAAAAAGGATAATGTCCAGTATTCCAATTCCCAGACAAGCCCATGTGGAATTATAAGCTCTTGCCTCCTATCTGGATCTTCTTCCCCAGGATATAATATTTGCCATTCCTCCCTATTGTGATAGAGAGTCTCTGAGCCTCACAGAACTCAGTAGCACCATCTGCTACAAGTCTGGAAATTGAGGTATTAATATGAACAGTAAAATCATCTTCTTCCCTCAGTGAATATTTTCCCAGGCACTAAACATTTGCTTGAAGTCATTCCTCCATCGTTAGCATATTTCCATTCAATCCTATTCATCCATCTCAGAGATTTCGAGCCTTTAGCTATTACACAAATCTACTTCACAATCCTTCCCTGTTTACTTCTTTATACTTAAACTCCTCGCAATTCAATTCTCTCAACACATATCATTTCATATGTACCCACCTTCTCCACTGTTTTTTTGAAATTCCTAATCCAGTTAAACTTTTTTTAAAAATTTCAAACCTTTTCCTTTTTCACTTATTCCATTTTCTTGCAATCATTGATTGCAATGGATTCCTTCTGATGATACAGTATCTTTGGTAGCACATTTACATATACTTCCCAATAGGTAGTGTTGTGGAAATTGGAATCTCTCTGTGCTACCATCACTCAGTAACTTTGTTTTTGAGCTTCTTTTGACCCATATGTTAACCCATTTCAATCCAAATTCTGGTAGCCGTTATTTACTGAACTCTAGGACACACCCATTCTTTACTCAATGAGTTCAGTACTTTTGTCACAATCTCCATTTCCCCAATTTATGCTCTCATATCAGGAGACTTCAACCTACAGATTGAGTACTCTAATTTCCCATTTCCACAATGTCTTTACCATGACCTAGTGCTCCACCTTATTTCAGCCACACACCTCTTGTAATCTTGTAATCTTGATCTTGTAATCAATCACAAGTGTTTCATATTCATATTCATTAATAATGAAATTCCTTTATATAATCATAAACTTTTATCATTCAATCTATCTCTCTACCTTATAAACACCAACACTATTCTTTGTTCTCACAGTAATTTCCAGTCCTTCTTCCCTTTATCTCATTTCTCAGTCATCACTCCTGTATCAACCATACTCCTCTATTCTGCCCCTTTTGCTCCTGGGTCAGCACACATCTAGTCTGCCCACCCGTGCCTTCTTTCTTTTGTGCCTTTCCAGGGTATTCTCCTGGAATGTATACTATACTTTACTCCAAAGCCTGTTATGTCGCTGTTGATCTTATCCTTCAAAGCCCCAACTTTGGATTATTTTTTGTCATTGACTGTCTTTGCTCCCCTGTCCCATGCTGCTGAATAAAGCAGAGAAAAATCATGAAGTCATGCTGACTTGAATACACTACATATTTATGTTATATAATTTCAACTGGTCCCTCACTGAAGCAAGGGGATCTTTCAACAGCTCCCTAAGAATCTCACTTTCTCAAGACAGAGGCATTTTCACACCTTTTCTTCTCTGTACAAATTTTTCATGACACTAGTACATTTTTTAATATCATTTAAAAGCTGTATCACATATTTCATTGAAAAAGAGGCCATTCACTAAACACTTCCTCTGTCTCTCCTCATCCAATATCACTCAGATGCCTCTCCCAATTATATACTCATTCACCCCTGATTCATATGAAGAAATGGTTCTTCTCCTATCCAAGGTTAAACCTTATACATGTACATGTGATCTTTTTGCATCCTGTCTTCTCCAGAAGATTACCCCTTCTATCATGCCTACTGTCTCATTAATCTTCCACATCTGTCTACTGGCTATCTGCACACTATCTAATCTTTTTAAAAAATACCTTTACTTGATTTATCTATCACCACTAGCCTCCAATTTGTGGCTAAACACTTGGAGAATTCTACCTACAATTAGTGTCTCCATTCCTCCTCCCAACATTCTCCTTTAAAATATATAGAATTTAGCTTCTGATGTTATCATTTAACTGAACCTTCTCCTTCAAAAGTTAGAAATGTCAAATCCAAATGCCAAGTGCCCCATTTTCAGTTTTCCTCCTTACCTTCTCTTCACCCACTGGCAGTGCTGACTATCTTCTTCTCCTTGATTGTCTCTTCTATTGATCATCCTTTTCATTATCTTTGTTATTCTAAAACTTGTCTGACTACTCCTTATCAATCTTTTTTGCTAGATCTTTGTTCCAGTCATGCCCATGTGTCCTGGGTATTCCACTTCAGACCTCTTCTAAAATCCCTCTATTCTATTTAATTCAATAATCTTATCTAATCAACTCCTAAGGATATAGTTATCATCCTTAAACAGATGACAATCAGGTATATTTGTCCAGCATTATTGTTCCCCCTCACCTTTAATATTGGATCTCTAATTGGCTTTTGAATTTCTTAAACTAGATGTCCTTGCAAAGCCTTTGCTCCACTGGATATCTTGTCTAGGTTTTTTTTTTTAATTGTTCATACTCTCCATTGATTCTACATATTATTTGAATCATTGCTACCCTGAATTTTTCATCAGTCTTCATTATAATAGTTTACAGATTTAAATAAGTTTATATTTTAACTCCTCAATACTATTGGCAATTATGTCACTGCATTAGGCCAGTATGGCAGATCTGTACTGATTAAAAGACTTCATTTTCTAGAATCTTTTTTGTTAATTTACTTTGGTATAAATTTCAAATGAAAACATTATAATTGTAGTCAATGTCATTTCTCTTTTCTCATAAATTAACTTCTATTTATTTGTATCTGTTGTGTACACACTATACACTCTGTCTGCTCTGATAGATTGTAAGTTCTTTGAGGGAGATAATTTCTGTTTTTATCTTTTTATCCCCAGTACCTCACACAATGTCTTAAGCAAACGAGTATTGTTAGCTTGATACTATTGTTTTCCATACACAGCTGCCATGAAAACCTCTGAATACCTAGGTAACTGCTGTCTCTAGTTTAGGTAACCCCAACATTATCTCACATATTGATTCTTTTCCAGACATGTAAGCTATGGAGACATGAATATAGTCCCCCATCTGGTAGTATGGAACCATTGGGAGAGGGGAAAAAATCAGTTTTACACCCAATGATATAATATCAAAGAAAACTGAGCTGATTGTACCAACATTATCTAGTCAATATATATTTACTTTATTGTGTTCAATTATCAATAAGCTCCAAAGTTTTTAGACAAAGGTGATATGGTTGAGAAATAACATCAAGCCATATGAATATTGGACTTTGGGGGAATATGGTAGCTCTGATTAAAATCTGAATGCTATCCTGAGGGAAAGGCATTTGGAAGTATTTCATTTTATCTTGGAGGAATGAACTAGATGATGGATTAAAAATTGCAAAGAATGAATATTATCTTAATCTCAGGACAAAGCTTTCTGATAATTTTGAACACCATACTTTTTAAAAGCAGAAGACATTGACTCAAGAGGTAATGGCAGAGGCAGAGAATGGAGAACCATCTGTAGAGTAGAATCTTGAATAGGCACAGGTCTCAACTTCCTTATAGCTCTGATACTTGATTCTGAGTACTTTAACACATTTATGGTGCAACCATGCTATTAGCCCTTAAACTCTTGCTTGAAGATAACCTGCTATTTAAGCTTCCATTGAGACTGCCTTCTGTCTTTATTTCATCCAAATTCACAACTGGCACATATGAAAAAGAAGAGCCTTCTGTCTTTATCACATTGTGTGGTTAATAGATATTCTTCCTTGAACTTCATGCCCATGAGCCATTTGATAGTGAGCTGTATAATTCTCTGCATATTGTTTTAGTCAAAAATAATACTTTTATTTCCTTCGCCACTCTATTTAAGGTCCTTTTCTTTAAGAAGGAGATTTTTAATATTAAAGGCATGACTTTTTTTTTTACATTCCTGCTATTTTTGGATATTCTCCCGCCTTCATTCAATGGCCACCATTTGAACCTTATTTAGTAAAAAAAAAAAAAAAACTATTTTGAAAACACAAAGAGAGCCCATTTGAAAATGAATATGATTCAGCACACACAGTCATAGACAGCTTCAAAGACGAGAAAATTCAATCTTTACTTTCTTTGGTGCCAAAATTGTTCATTATAATTACATAGCAGATCACTTTGTTTTCATGTTCTGTTCATCAACATTAGCATAATCAATGTGTACATTGTTTTCCTGATTTCATTTATCTAACTCAATATTAATTCTCACAAATTACCAATGTTTCTATAGATTTATTATATCCCTCATTTCTTGCAGGATAATATTCCATTACTTTCATATATCGTAATTTGTTCATCCATTGTCCAATCAATGGACACTTATTTTATTTCTTACTCTTTGCCATCACAAAAAAGTTTTGTTATAAATTTTGCTATATATAGGACCTTAAAGCTATAACAACCACAGGTACCAATTGAAACTTAATGCTATGTTAGTATAGGCCAAGCCAGGTACTAAAGAAGAAATAAAATCATCCTTTTTTTTTTCCCTCATAGAGGTGAGATCTGTGTATATATAGAGTGCTTCATATAACATAAGACTTTCAGTATGTTGATTTGCTGAATTTTTTATCCATTTTTTTCTTCTTTATTCTAAGCTTTGGTTCTTAGAGAATAGGTAGAGGAAAAGATTGAGTAGGAAATCTAGATTGTATAAATACAAATTCATAATTTAAAACTTAATTTAAAAAAGGTAATGTCTCCTTAAGACTCTAATGTCTCTGAGAGTAGAGACAGTTTCCCTTTTGTCTGTTTCTCTAGAATTTAGCAAAATGTCTAGTAGACAAACACAGCTTGATAAATGCTTGTCGATTGATTAAGTCCCAATTGTCTCTAAATAGGAATATCTCTATCATCATTATTGAAATTGTTATTATGATTATGATTATTATTAAAATGGGCATAGGCTGAATCACATTAAAAGACGAGTTCTATGACAACTATCAAAAAAACAAATATTTTGTAGCCCATTTACTAGGGAAATCAGAGCTCAGATGCAGCAGCTGGTTTTCAGAGAGTGTTGGCTCATTACTCCTTTTTTCCATCTGGGTTGACTGAGGTACAAGTCAATCAAGTCAAGAGCCAGAGGTCTCAGTTACAGGGAATAGAAGTTCTGGCCAGAAATAAAATCCCAGGGCTCAGCCATTCTGATGTACTGACTTCTTTACACATCAACACAGCTTCATAAAACAAAATTTATTTTTATATTTTAAAATAGTTTACTGTTCTAAAAAAAGTGAAAATTATAATTTTATTATTAGTTTTAATTATGATGATAATAGTTTATATCAATACATGTATATATATATATATATATCTTAAGGCTAGTATATATATTGATACTTAACCCTTCTCAAACTCAGTTTCCTCATTAATAAAATGAGGATAATGGAGATGCTCCATTATCCTCATTTTACTAATGAGGAAACTGAGTTTGAGAAGGGTTAAGTATCAATAGAACCATTGAGATAGCCCTATTATATCTATGGTTAGATGTTGAATTTTGGTTCTAGGGCTTATGCACTCCTGACTAGGAAGTACATGATATGATTCAATATATCTATTCAATGTCAATCATGATTTTTATGCCTCAACCTTTTCAATATTTCTGCCTGCTGTGCATCAGCACTTTCACTACATCTTCTGAACAAGAGGCTATATGTTCTTAGCCCTAAAATTTGTGGAATTAAATTCACTCTGAAATTCCTGTCCTGATGACCATGTTACTTTGATTCAATAACTATATTTATCTGATTGACTTCTTGTTTTGAATTCCATCCACATGTCTTCATCTCATACACCTAGCCATGTTTTCATTACCTCCAAAAATGTACTTTTTCTATTATTCAGTTCTGTGACCATAACTGAATCAATTTTGTAATTGCTAATTAAAACAAATCAACTAACTGTCCTCTAGTGATTCTATTCCCCATCCCTGTGAATCTAAAACTAAAACACACCGTGGCCCCTAATTCTCTATAGGTTTCATTCTCCCTCCTTCTATTTGTGTCCCTGACACTTAAGTATTAGTTTGGCAGATTGTAAGTACTTAGTAAACTTTTTTTCATTTACTCATCTATACACTTGAAGATAAAACCTTAGCAAAATGTTTTCTCCATAAGGTAGAAAAAACTTCAAATTTACTAGAGTCAATATGGTTTGGAAAAATGGAAAAAATAATTAGATTTTGACACAGAAAATTCTTCCTCCATTCTCCTCCCCTCCCCTTTTTCAGAGAGAGAGGGGGAGGGGAAGAGAGAGAGAGAGAGAGAGAGAGAGAGAGAGAGAGAGAGAGAGAGAGAGAGAGAGAGAGAGAGAACTTTAAGATTTCTTGTTCCTATCACCTCATTCTACAGATAAGCAAACTGAGGTTCAGACTTCCACTTTGTAGAATGAGAGGAGGGTCATTTTTCCAAATCAGGAATTCTCTTACTCTTATTCCTGAGTTCTTTTTTTTATTTTCTAAAGAGGGATTTAGGTGTCACAGTCAATAGGAGGCGGGAGATTTGAAATTAAATCTGCCATCAGAGACATACTAGCTGGGTAAGTCACTTAAATTTAACCTGCTTTGATTTCCTCAACTGCAAAATTGTGATAGTAATAGCATTACCTCTCAAGGTGGTTGTAAATATGAAACAAGAGCATATTTGTAAATTGCCTACTGCTTAGTGTATGTGCTTGATAAATATTTGTTTTCTTCTTTTTCTGTAATACTGCAATGCCTTGATCTGATTTTGAAATGAAGGCCCATCATTTCTTGCCCCAGAGAAGTCTCAATCTACTAGACTATAAATTCTATTGGAATACAGAATTTATATTATTTTAACTTTGCAAAAGACCTATGATTTCATTAGTATAGAGGCAAAAGGGATGTCAAATACTCTCTAGTTTTTGAAAGCCATTCCCCTCACATTGAAATGTTTGATAGCTGACTCTCCTGTGTCTAGCCTGTTTTGTTCAACTTTAGTCATCCATAAATTAGAGGCTGGTTCAGTCCAGTTGACAAACTATAGAAAGCACATGACAAAAATCACCTATAAAGGAAAAGATTTGAAGAACTCTAATCACAATATGTCTTCTATCAATGAGATTACTGTTGAAGTAGGAACATTCTTAGGAGAGTTCAGATTGTCAGAAGAAGCTTCATGAAAAAAGCAGCAGCTGAGCTGGACCTTAAAGAAAAAGCTAAAATTTAATAAGCAGAGAAGCATGTATTCCAAAAGTGGGCAGCCATCTGAACAAGAGGACAGAAGCAAGGATGGCTGGTAAAGGATAGTCAGCCAGTCAATTAACATTTACTAAGCTCCTACTTTGACACTATTCTAAGCACTGAGGAACCAAAAATAGGCAACAGTCTCTGCCCTGGAGAAGCTCACAATTTAATGGGAAAAAAATAGTGTTGGAGAGTTCCTAGTTTAATTGGAACAAAGAGGACATAAAGGCAGCTGAACTCATGGTTAGAGCACTGAACTTCCAATCTAGAAGAATTGAGCTCACTAAAATCAGAATCAGGAAGACTTGGAGTTCAAATCCCACTTCATATACTTATGAATTGAGAAACAATGGTCAAGTCACTTAAAATTTTTAAGTGTCAGTTCCTTCACCTGTAAAAAGTGTATAATAAAATACACTTGCTGTGTAATAATAATAACTTGCTGATGAAATGTAGTATGCAAACCATAAAGGCCAAAGATAAATGAGAAGAAAGGAAATATCATTTATTAAGAACTATGCTAAACCACAAAAAATTAAACTATATTGTGGGCATCTGGGTAGTACATGGATAAAGCACCAGATCTAGGCTCAGAAAGATACACACTAGCTGTGTGATCCTGGATAAGACATGTGATGCTATTTGCTTCTATTTTCTCATCCATAAAATGAGCGAGAAAGGGAAATAATAAACTACTCCAATTCCTTTGCCTTTCCCTCCAAAAAATGTGGTCATGAAGAGTCAGAAATGACTTAAAATGGCTAAACAACAAACTATAAGGATATGAACACAAAATCAAAGTCAGTCCTTGACTTCAAGGAAATTACTTTTTAGAGGGGCCAACTATACCTTTGGGGGAGTCTGGAAGCTTAGACAGATCTATCTTGGTTTGGAAAGTTGACACCCTGAGGGGAATGCTAAGGGAATAGAGAGATATACCCTCCTCAAGAGCAACAGCAATAGTGACTGGTTATGGTTACAGAATTAGATGAGGGTTGGGAACCTGACTATTAAGACAGAAGGTGAAAGGATGACCTGGCAAGGAAGTAAAACTTGGATGGAGTTGGACTCTTGCTTTAATGGCCATGGAAAGCAGTGGCCAATCCAAAGGGGCTTTGAGATAGTACTAAGTTTTCCAAGTTAACGAGGTTAAATTGTTCAAGACATGGTGTCTGATCTGGGAAATAAATAGCTGTGAGCTATTGGGGTTGAACTGCTGTTATGAGAGTAAAATGATGTTAAAAATTATACTGGAAACAAACTATGGAAGGCTAAAGAATTTGCATCCTAAAGGGAATAGGGAGCTACTAAAGATACTAAAGGAACGAGACAGTATGTCAATCCTGTACCTTGTGCATTTGGAAGATTACTTGGATACCTGAACATGACAGATTGGGTAGTATTTACAGTCAGGGGGTCTAGTCTGGAACAGTTACAGTTTTTCCACATTAATTGCCACAAATGGAAATAGGAGTCAGGTCCAATGATCTTAGCTCCCCACAAATGCACTGTTTTGAAAAAGAATCTGGAAATAATGTATGGTTGATTCTTGTAATCAAATGCAAAGAGGGAACTGAGCAGAATTGGTTTTGCTTTTATTTTCTTAGTTCATCCACTCCTCTCCAGGCAAATGTACTAAAAGAAACAAAGACTGAAATCGGTCTTCTCTGCCACTTACTTACAGAATGTTATTATACTGAGTGAGCAGCTAAGAAACTTTCCTTTTTTTCTGATTTTAAGCAGAAGTACATCCGTAAAAGCCATGAAGCAGTCACCTGATACATAGGGATTTATCCTAAAAGCCTCCAGACAAGGAGATCTCACATCCTCCTTCAATGACCTACCCAGCTAAAGAAGTTGCATTATGGTTTATAACTGGCTACAATGGCGGCTGGTTTCCTCTCCTTCAGTAATTACTGAGAGTGGAGCACCATCATCCCCTATCTCCCACATAACTTAATTCTTTCTTTGTGAGAGTAGGACATCAGGGAAATGCCCTCTCCAATGTCAATGCACTTTAAAAAGTTGGCTGTAGTTCTAATATAAAAAAGGGCATCAATAACAGTTCTATTTCAGAATTTGGAAGCAGAGATATGACCTGTTAGAGGCAGTGTAGTGCAGTGAAAAGAGCACTGGATCAGCAACCATAGGATCTGGGTTCAAATACTGTTTGTGGCTTATAATTGAGTTGAACTGAAACAACTTACTGTATAATATCTAGCATCTATATGGTACTTAAATCTTGTAAAGCACTTTTTATGTTATCTCATTTGATTCCCCAGTTATTTTACAGAGGAGAAGGGAGAGCCTGAAGCAGGGTAAGTACCTTGACCAAAGTCACACAGATTCCTGAGACAGGATGTGATCTTAGTTCTTTCTGATTCAAGATCAGACTGTCCCAGCTAACTCTTTTCCTCTCTGGTTGTCAGTTTTCTCATCTGAAAAATGAGATGATTTGAACTAAATAGATTAGAGGTACTTTCTAACACTAGATTTGTGAACCTTGATCAATCAATCAGGCATAAATATCAGGAAAGCAATTATAAGCTGTATTGATGATGGGAGAGATGCTATTTGCTAGTTACATGGATATGGACAGAGCACCTCAGCTTCTAAATATCAATGTTTCTAATCTATGGAATAGAGGCAGAATTTGTGATTAATTGTCTCTACAATCCTTCCTGGTTCTCATGTTCATTTAAATTCAACATTTATTATTATTAATATTAATATTATTAATCACTTATTTTGTGCAAGATATCAAAGACAAAATGAAAAGCAATCCCCAAATCTAAATGTTTATATTTTATTGAAGTATAAAATATTAATGTTGATAAGTAATTGTGAGATAATTTAAGTAGGGAAAGAATATTAGAAAATAATCAATATCAAGGAAGACTTCCCATAGAAAGTAGAAAGAGTTTAGCCTTAAAGAAAGCAAGAATACTTACTAAGAGAAGAGGTGAGGAAGAAGTACTTCCCATGCTTGGAGGCTGGAGATAAGATGATATGTTTTGGTAATATCAGGTATTCCAGTTTGAACGGGATCTAGAATATGTGAAGGAAATTGATTTGTCTAAAAAGATAGCTAAGAGCCATATTTGTGAAGGCCTTTAATATTTGATTTGTTTTTCATCCTCAATATATAGGCAATAAGGAGGCCCTAAAGATTCTTGAAGAGGGGAATATCATTTTCAGGTTTGTACTTCAAGATTATTTTGGTAGCTGTTATTTGTCCTTTGTTCTTGAAGAAGATTACAAATTCAGGGAGGTACTACCATGACATGCAAGTAAATTAGATTTAAGTGAGGGAAGGCAGTGCAAGATCATGTAAGGATAATCTAGGTTTGAAACTGGCATTCAACAGGCACAGACTCAAAGAAGATGGATACAAGTTTATTATTGCTCAGAACCTTGATTAAAAGAAGACATAAGGAAACAGGAGAATTATAACATAAAAGAAATATACAATTAACAAACACAGCGATCACCATAACAATAAAGACAATATAAGAAACAAACAAGAAACTAACAGACAGCATACACCATTGCCTCTTTGAATAAGCACCAATATCTAAATTTCTTGGCTTAAAATATCCCTGGTCCCAGCCATTCGGGATTTAGGAGTGAGGAAAAAAAAAAAAACAACAACAAAACAACACTGGCAAAGTATACAAACCTTTCTGAATAACCTTCTCAAAGTCCCTTTTCACTAATGGCCTTTTATAGACTGAGAAATAAGGAGTTATGCTAAGTATTTTCATGTGATATGTGACACTTGATACAAAGGAGCCTTCCAGGTAAAAAATGCTCCATCTCAAGGGACCTACCAAGGAGAACATTTGTTTAATTCGTTAGGATGACTGTGTTTACTCAGGGAACTGGCCAGGTTTCCAAGGCAAACACAGGTCAGCAATAAAGGGAACTTAATCAAAGCACAAGGAAGATGGTCTTTCCTTCTTATGTGTCCTAGCATTCCATCAGGTAATTGAAAGCATGTTCTCATATTCTCTGCAAAAAATTACACAGAAAAGAAATGACCAGAAGAATAAATACAGAGAGGCTTGGAGAGACTTACATGAACTTATGCTAAGTGAAATGAGCAGAACCAGGAGAACATTATACTTCAACAACAATACTGTATGAAGATGTATTCTGATGGAAGTGGATTTCTTCAACAAAGAGAAGATCTAACTCAGTTTTAATTGATCAAGGATGGACAGAAGCAGCTACACTCAGAGAAAAAAAAAACACTGGAAAATGAATGTAAACTGTTTGTATTTTTGTTTTTCTTCCCAAGTTATTTTTACCTTCTGAATCCAATTCTCCCTGTGCAACAAGAGAACTGGTTCTGCACACATATATTGTATCCAGGTACTATATAAGACAGTTTGCCATCTGGGGGACAATGGAGGGAAGGGAAAAGTCAGAACAGAAGTGAGAGTAAGGGATAATGTTGTAAAAATTACCCAGGAATATGTTTTGTCAATAAAAAGTTATAAAAATAAAATTAAGTTACGTAGAAAACATGGCTGAGACTCACTAGGATTCCTTATTCATTAGGATTCCTTAGAGATCAGCTGTCTCATTTTCTCTTCCAGAGCCATCTGGGTCCAGTGACAAGATAGAGATAACAACTGGACATGGCTCTGGATGAGATGGCTTTTTCAGCAAAGGTCTTCAACAGGTCTCAGTTTGACTGAGATTATATCCATTATGGTACAATGGATAGCCTTGGGCTTGCATCTAGAGAAAACCCCAGTTAAAAAAACTGCCTCAGACACTGATTAAATGTATCTAATAATAGTTTGGTAGCTGAGCCTCTACCTAGCTGAAGTGTTTGAAAGTAGAAAGATCAGTTCAAAGACCTGATAAGTGATGTCAATCTGAGGTAGAATATTGGTCCAGCGAGTAGAAAAGACAGATTTAAGAGATACTTAAGAAAGCCTGGTAGTTAGTTGAATATTGGGTGCAAGAAAGAAAAAAAGTAGAGAATAAATTCAAAGATGTAAACCCAGATAAATGGAAAGATGGTATCACCAATACAAATAATTAATGTTGTTTTTGGAGAATGGAAGATGTTAACAACTTCCATTTTGGCTCAATCATTGGGGAACAAAAATAAAAGTTTGTGACTGGAAGACAGGTTTATGAAAGAGGTGTCAGGAGACATCCAGATGTTCTCAATTTGAACAGGACACAGTATCAGATTCAGAAAATCAAGAAAATGATTTCATGCTTTCCCTGGACATGACTTCAGAAAAGGGTAAGAGACTAAACATAATCTGTGACATTTGTGAATGAAATGACAAGAAGAAGACAGGGCAATAATCTGGTTACCAAAATGACTCATGCTCATTTTAATTCCTTCTTGTTCTGTACCAGATCCCATTAAAATATGACAAAAAAAAGCTAAGACCGTGAAATACAGCTAGCTACGCAAGACCTTTATGAGCTTTTAAAGTGATCAGCGGGAGAACAGAAGTCAAAAAGGAAAGGATGCTTTTCCTTAAAATAACTTCTGAGTGCTGCTCATTAATTCCGCTGCCTGCCAGAATGGAGAAGGAGCAAAAGTGATGAGGGACAGAAATCTTTCTGAAAGTTATACAGAGTCCCTAATGCCCGTCAATTTGCTTTTAACTCTGTTTCCTTGGCCCACAGTGCAGCCAAACTTCCCAAACTCAACTTTGTCTCACCAGATGGATTGGTCTTAAGTTCCCCAGAAGCACAACTCAAATTCTACCCCTATTCTCCTCCAAGTGTCGTGAAAAAATTATGACTTCCCCAAGCCAAGTGAAGGGAAATGTTATTTGATCCTGGCAGTGATATCTCTCTCCTTGGCAGGCAACACAATCAGTTAACATTGTTAGCACTTTGGAGCTGTCTCCGACTCTGGTCTTGTTTTGGAGCTGATGAGCCCCCTGGGTGACTTTGGCTTCCAGGACAGTAGTTCTTTTGACAGCCTGCTGTGGGTACAGATGTCTGGACAATAGATAAAGTTCCTAACCCTTGTTTCTCATTTGGTCTCCAGTGGAGCCCCGAGAAAGTTTGGAACAGAAGGCAAGGATGTTCAATGGTTTCTTAGGATGCCATTTGACCTGTTAGCTTCTAATGACTCCACATAGGATCATTGAAATTCCCTCAAAAATGACACCAAATTACCCACGAGTCTCAGATCAAACAATGATACTGTGAGTGTACTGTCACTATATAGGATAGATTGCCAAAATCTAGCAGCACACAAGATGTTTGTGCCTCTTGAGTACTTTTCTTTCATTTAAACAAATTCTGTTTTATTAATTAAATTAGACAATAGCATCTGAACATACAAAGAATTTTTAAAAGTAACTTTATATACAAGTAGGATAATCTATAAAATCCACAGTTCTATTAAAAGTGAAAATCATTTAATGGCAGAGGAGATCAGTTGTAATCCTGACTTTGGGTCATTACTTCTCCATTCTTTGGCAAGGCACTAGATCTTTCTGAGCCTCACTTTCCACTTGTGTAAAATAGGAGAGTTGGATGAAATGGTCCTTTCCAACCCGAATCTATAATGCTATATTAACTTTCTTTGCACTTATCATAGTGCCTGAAGCACTGTGGGTATTTAATAAATACTATTTAACTGACTGACTACTGTCAAATTAATAATAGAACCTTGCTTGTTACTTCATAAGCTATTCTTCTCATAGATAAATTTAGATTTGCACATTTCTCACTATTTTAAGGAAGGAAAATGGGGTGACAAATGTTTGTCAAATTAATAAGTATCTTAAATGACTACTATGTGATATGTATTGTGTTAAATAGTCCCTTCTCTCAAGGAGTTCATGCAAACAACAATGTATAGATAATCAATATATAAGACCAATTAGAAATAGTATCAGAGGTAAGGTACTAGTATTAAAAAGAAAGATTTCTTGTAAAAAGTAGGATTTTGACTGAAACCTGAAGGAACTATAGGAAATCAGGAAGCTGAGAAAAGAAAACAGTGAATTCCAGGAATGGGAGAGAGTTGGTGAGAATGCCCCATCTTGAAAGCTGGAAATTCTCATTGGAAAAAGAGCAAAGAGGGCAGAGTTACTGGATCACAGAATAAGTGGAGGAGAGAAAGGTTGCATACCTTCTACTTACATACTTGTTATATTTTTCACTAATTCTTAAGTCTTACCAATTACAACCTAATCTAATTTTGGTGTGAATGACTTGCCAAAACTTCTATAGGTCACAGAATAGGTCCTGATAGAACAGGTGAATTTAGGTCTGCTGACTTCAGATATGGGACTCTTTCCATTTTATCGTCCTTCCTTTTGACCTAAAATCATTCTAGTTCAAAATCTAGGATTTTATGCCACGTTCAGTGTTATGAATCATGTTCAACCCTCCATGATTCCATTTGAGATTTTCTTGGGAAAAAATACTGAAATGGTTTGCCATTTCATTCTCCAGTTTATTTTAGAGATAAGGAAAGTAAGGCAAACAGGGTTAATTGACTACTCCAAGCTTACACAACTGGTAAGGTCTGAAGCCAGACTTGAATTCAAGAAAAGCAGTCTAGCTAGAAAGCTCCAGGCTCATTGTTCCACTGCCACCTCAATGCCCCCCAAAATAAAGTAATTATTAAATACTTATTATGTGTCAGACTCTATACTAGATACTGAGGATCTAACAATAAATAAACAAGATAGTTCTACACTCAAGGGGTTTACATTGGAATGGGGGACAATATATAAAAGAAACTGGAGGAGGTGGAGTAGAGACAAAGTAGCTATTAAATAGGTGAAAAAGCTAGAGAGAATTGAGACAGGAGTGAAATAAGCATGAAATGATGATCTGGACTAAATTGGTGTCTCATAAATTGGGAGATTGAACTTCAAAGTGCATGTTTTTTCTAGGGTGACAAACATGGTAATCATATCAATACCATTTTGAAATTGATAAAAGTAACAATTAAGCAAAAATATATAATATGGTGACCACATCAGACAATGTACAGAGCTTTTCCTAACAGTTCTCTATCTCTCTTCTCTAAGAAAGGAAAAATGCTTCATTTTCTGTTCATTTTTTCAAGGTAATAAAACATTTCTGTAATGATGAAACTTAGTTTGCTCTGTATTACTTTCTACAGATTTTTTTTTTTACATTGTTCACTCCCTTTTCAATATTTGTAATTTATTTTTTTACAATAATATTTCATTGTTCTATTTGTATGTTTTCAGCCTTTCATCAACAAATGACACCAATTTTGTTACCACAAAGGGTGCTATAATCAATATTTTTGATGTATAGTATTTCCCAAAAGTCTTAAGGATTTAAGTTTTAATAGTTTAAAGTCAGACTAAGACTTTTAGGACACTCTGTATATTGGGACATTGCTTCCATCTTTGACTTCCTTAGACTAAATGCCCAATAGTGGGTCAAAGGGCAGTTTAATAATTTTCTCTTGCATAATTTTGCATTGACTATCCAACATTTAGACTACTTTTCAGTTTCACCAATAATTTTTAGTGTGTCTGTCTTCTGATAGATCTTTTAAACCTGGCTCTTCCCATCTTTTGCATCTTTGTGAGGATATAAAACTTCAAAGTTGTTTGAATTATTTCTCACTTTCTAAACTAATGTGGAAATATGTTTAAAATGATTATAATATATAATCTATATCAGATTGCTTCCTGCCTTTGGGAGAGGGAAAAAAGAGGAACAGAGGGAGAAAATTTGACAATTCAAAATCTTACAAAAATGAATATGGAAAACTAAATATGGAATTGGGAAAAATACTATTAACAAAATAATGTTTCATAATAATCTGCCAAAGTCATTTTTTATTCTGATTCCAACATGTAATTTATTAGCTTGATATCCTACATTTATACTGGCTATAAATTAGGGAATTCTACAGCATTTATGCTTTCATCCAAATTACTGGTATGTTATTCAGAACAGAACAAGTTCAAAGTTGGATCGGTCATATAGAAGCTACTTTCTGGTTTCACATTAATCCTTGTTCTTTGGGTTAGGTCTTCCAATTAGTTGGAAATCAACCTAATTCTTTGTTCATCTCCTGAATTCTTGTATACAAAGGTAACTATGAGACTTTAAATCCAAATACAGTATTATACAGGGTTTACTTGATATATGTCTTGTGAAGCAATGGAAAATAAAAGAAGTTTCTTCAGTATTTTCCCCAAAGGTCAGAACTGAGAGCATTGAATGACAGTTACAAGAATTCAGATTCCAGTTCACTGTGAGGAAGAACTTGATATTTCTACAGATGTTGCAATAATGGAATATACTAATAGTTTCTTGTAGATTTTTCCAAATACAATCTGGTTGGCTACTTATTCAGTAATATCATGGAATAAAGTTCTGTGTTGATTGGGAAGTTAGACGATTACATATAGAATTCACTACAATGCTAAAATTCCCTTGTTCTTAAAAACTCAAATGCCCCTGACTCTGAGCAGAAGTACAAATGTAAAAACAAATCCATGCCACTAAATTTGAAAAGTTTGAAACTTTGCAAGACCTAAAAATTTTGATTAGCCATGATAAACATGATTTCAGAGGACTGGTAATAAAAAATATTATTTGTCTCCTGACAAGGGAGGAGATAGACTCAAGATGCAGAATGAGAAATATGTCTGTGAATAATGTCAGTGTAAGAATTTGTTTCTGCTTGATTGTGCATATTTGTTATAAGATGTGTGTTTTCATTTGTTTTTCCCATTGCAGAAGGGAGAATGACAGAAAATAAATGCTTTTTAATTAAAAATAATTAAAATTTTAAAATGAATTTGTAATGGATGATCCATCAAAGGAAGAAGAAGCAAAGATCATGGTCTAATTCAAAATACAAAGCCAACTTAAAAAAAAAAAACTATTCCAGCTTGAATGAAAGTCAGTATCCAAATATATTACATATCCATATCTATTAATAGGAAAAAATGTTGAGTCCAAATCTGAAGCTTAATATTATTTAAATTTTTGATTCCTGAAAATTTTGTTCAGTATTTACTATGCACAAAGTGCCATATTCTGGGGGCAGAGCAGTAAGATTAAATAAGACATATTCTCTGACATCCAAGAGCATACATTATATTAAGGGGAAAGAAAAATAGCACAAAACAGACTAAATATAATCAATTTAAAGGAGTTGTACAATAAGCTTGCCTCCAGCTGTTGGCTATCAGAACCATGGAAGAGATAGCACCCGAGTGAGGTCTTGAAGGACCTAAAAGCTTTTTAAAGCTAAGGTTTGAATATATTGAAATGGGAATGAAAAGAGAATAAATTCTAGGTGTAGTTGCTAGGATTGTGATAAGAGAGATCAGTCAGCTGGAAATAAATAGTACTTGAATACACTTCCATTTAAGCCCTTCAGATAGACTACAGTGGAGAATGATTTTTACGACTCTACTCTGAGTGCCAAAAATCTCATCTTTGTAGAGAAATATATTTTATGTTACAACCTGTCCATCCTCAAGGCACAGACCTTTACACTGCATTACTTCTGACTTCTAGAATTCATTGCACTATTTGTTCACTCAATTTTAAATTATACCACTGTATAATATTCCTCTATTACATCCACAATATCTCCTTGTTTTCATTGCTTTAATAATATTTAAAGTGATATCTTTTGTTCTGAATACATAATAAATGTTTGTTGAATATACATTCATAACTTTTTATTAAGAGATCCTACTGTTAAGCCTATAGCCCAAGGAGGTCAGAGACCCTTTCTTCTATTTTAAAGGCATCTGGGTTGGATAGGAGTAATGTCCTGGTCTTGGAGTCAGGAAGACCTAGTGCTCAAAGCCTTACTTCCTAGGTAGCCCAGGGGCAAATACTTTTTTTCATTCTCAGGCTCAGTTTTTTTTTTTTAATCTGTAAAATGAGAATAATTGTGGCAACATCATAGAGTTGTAGGGATCAAGTGAAATATCATATGTAAAGTCCTTTGGAAACCTTCAAATTATGTAAGTGCTAGCTATTTTTCTATGAATTTCTCACACTTCATTAATTTTTTTCATCATATTATATTTGTTCAGGCATTTCCTAATTAACATCTATCCCTTTGTTTAAATGTTTTTGCTGCCAAAAAAGTTACTGCTATGAATGTTATGGGTACATTTAACACTTTTCTGTCCTTGATTTCTATGTACCTAGCAGGGAGATTACCAGAAAAAAAAAAAAAAAAAAGAACGCAGATGTTTTAGTTCCCAATCTGAATTCAACTAAGACTTATTAAGTACTTGATATGGTTAGGAAAGAGAATTGCAAAGATAAATAATAAAAAGGTTGGTTTGTTTATTCTCAAAGAACATATATTTAACTACAGGAGTATTAACGGAATAATAATACCCCATGTACCAAAAATCTTAGTTCAGTTTGAAGTCTTAACTGTCCTACAATATGGGAGACATCTCATGCATTAAGATAAAATAAAAATTAAAATATACATTCAAGCAAGTTTGTGTGTGTGCGTGTGCATGTCTGTGTTGGGAGGGAGGAAGGGACAGAGGGAGAGACAGAGACAAAGAGGGACTTGGAAATACTTGTGCATAGACAGATAGAGATAGAGACAGAAAGGCAGAGAAAAGATAAAGATGAAGGATAAAGAGAGAGAGAAGAGAGAGAAGAAAGAGAAGAGAAAGAAGAGAGAAGAAAGAAGAAAGGGAAGAGAGAGAGAGAGAGAGAGAGAGAGAGAGAGAGAGAGAGAGAGAGAGAGAGAGAGAGAGAGAAGCAGTGAGATAGACAGACAGAGAGGGAGGGGGGAAGAGGGAAGAGAGAGAGAGAATGGGATAGTCAGAGACAGGCAAATAGAGATGGAGATATCATTTTAAGAATTTATGACATGGGCAGCATAGTGCTAATGCTAGGAAAGCTTGATTTCTAATGAGAGAAAATCAAAATAAAAGAGAATTGAAAAGTTGTGAGTGTGAAATTATCTAATGGGGACAAGGTAGAAAAGGTCTGGACAGTCAAGAACAGAGGTGGGAGAGAAGTAAGAAGTGGTATCTCCCAGACTGACTTCCCAGGAATCCCTCGAGCCTCAGGGGTGTAAGTATCTCCAAAGGGAGGAGGCAGAAAAGTCTGGGGAGCCAGGAGCAGAGCCAGATACTTGTGAGCTATGGCTGGCCCAAGAAGTCCCTCAGATAGAAGTTCTGGGCAGCATCATTGAGGGAACAGGACTGATGCAGGAGAGTTGATCAAGATCTTTTGTTTTTGTTTTTGTTTTTTTATCCAAATCTGGTTATTGTTGTACTTGTTTTTCCATTATCCAACTCACATTGTTATCTTTTTGTATCATTAACTAGGCTGCCTCTCTAAAAAAATTAAAACAAAACTAAGCTAATACTTTATGCAGTCTTTTATTTGTGAAGCTGAGATCCATTTCAAGCTAGAATATACTAGGCTTTGAAATCTACCATGATTATGCTTACAACTTCTCATCTGCTGCATTAATGTATGCATTATCTATCAGATATCCATAGATCTGACAAGCCTGATATATTCTTTATGAATCTTCGCCAAATCCTTCAAAAATGGACTTTTTTCTCAGTGATTTTTATTGCTAACAGTAATTGAGCAGCTGGCTGCAGACAAGACTTAAGAGATATGCCTGCAGTTCTGTGGCTGGGAAGGGAGGAGAACAGCACCAATGATCAGCCATTACAGGCTTTGACTGTTTACAAAACTAAGTGGGCAAAACCAAAAAAAAATCACATTTATAAGGATTTTAGGGCTGGAGAGCATTTTATATTTATTATCTCATTTGACTTGTACAACAACCCTGAGAAGTAGGTGCTTTTATTTCTCCCATTTTACAAGTAAGGAAACTGAGGTAGAAAGGGACTAAATAATTTGGCTAATGCCTCATAGTGTTTGAGGGAGTTAATTTCAAGGCCAGCTTCTATCTGCCATGATTCTTGATACATAACCTTCACTTCGTGATTTTCTTCATATTTCATTGCCATCACCATGAAAAATATCCCTAACTATAAAAAAAAAACTTAGGAATATGTTATTTAAAATAAGTCCTGATGGATTTATGAGCATTTTCTTTTAAATTCCACCCTATCCCTGAGAGAGAGAATGCTCGGAAGAAGAAAGAGAAAGTGAAAGGGTGGGGGAGGAGAAAGACAAGGAAAAGGGGAGTGAAAGTCAAGAAAGAAATAAAAAGGAAGAGAGAGAGAGAGAGAGAGAGAGAAGAGAGAGAAGAGAGAGAAGAGAGAGAGAAGAGAGAGAGAGAGAGAGAGAGAGAGAGAGAGAGAGAGAGAGAGAAGAATGGGATGAGACAGAGGCCTTACCTGAACAAGCTTTAAGGTCTAAGCAAACCATTTAATACTTCCAGGCCTCAATTTTGGTCATCTATAATATGCCCGTGCACTTTCTGCTTTAAAATTCAGTTATTGTACAATTCTTCTTTCCTCTAATTTCCAAATCTTTCTCTTTGAAGCTGTGTTGTTGTTGTTATTTTGGAAGATTTCCTCATTAGCATATTAGTACGTTGGCTCTTCCTTATTCTTTCTATTCATCAAAAAGAACTTTTCTTTAATTTCTCTCCCCACCCCAAATTTGTCTCTGTGGAAAGCAATACAATGCAGTAATGTTGAAATTAAGTTCACTGAAAATAAATTTGAATCTTGGTTCTTCCACTAAATGTCTGTGTGACCTTAGTTAGCCTGGGCTTCAGTTTCTCCTCTGTAAAATAAAAAAAGTTTTCTCAAAGTATCCCTCAAGTCATTTCCAGCTTTTGACATATACACATATATACATTTATACCTGTATGCATCCACATGTATTAAAATGAACTAGGAAAAAAGTACACTGGTAAGAAATGTATATAATATTATATATTGTGTATGCATGGATATATATCATAATATATTGATTACATTATGTTCTATAATATATCAATATGACTATACTATATTTTATTTGTTATATATTTATACTCTTTGTATTAAAAATATTAGCCTATAATACTTCTATAGACATTCTAACTCATTATTGGAATAAAACTGAATTTTGAGAATTTGATTATAAATCATAATTTTATTATCCAGTCTTATGATTTCTTCCCTGCATGGAATTACCAGTGTGAGATTTTTCTCTATGTAATTCGATAACTCATCTATGATTCTGAGGAACCTGGGGCTCACGGCCACACAACTAATATATGTTAATGTCCTTGAAGTCAGTTCTTCCTGATTCCAGGATTAGGCTTCTGGTCACTACACAACCTTCTTTTCATCTAGTCCCAAGACTTCATTGAACATGAACTGGAAGGGATGGTAGAGTCATCTAGTCCAATATCCCTTATTTTGCTGCTGAAGTGAATGAGAACCTACAGAGTTAAGTGACCCACCTAAGGTCACACAAGTGGATAGCATGAGAGGCAGAATCCAAACTCGGATCCTCTTATTCTAGAGCCAGTGCTTTTTTTTTTTTTTTTTTTTTTAATGTCACCACTCTGATGACTATTATAAGTTATTGCTAATGCAATTAATTGTGTTTGTCCACACACAGGCAGTGGAGACAAATTACACACACACATATATATACACATATGTATATAATGTGAGCTAATGTATATAATATGAGTTAATTATTCAGATATTTGGCTGGCAATAGATAAAAGATACTGCAAGCAAAAGACTGCTGAAAGACACTAAGATGAAAAAGGAAAACATGAAAGAACATAAACTTCTCAAAGACAAGAGTTGTCTGTATTTTTTTTTATTTTATCTTTATATCCATGGTGCCTAGTGCCTAGTAGCATGTCTTGTACTTGTAAAAATATTTTGTTGGATTGAATTGGATTGGACTAGATTCGTAGACTGTTTAGAACACGAGTCTAACCTCCAGTTACTTTATTGGTGTTGCTGTTGTTTTTCTCAAGTTTTATTATGTTTTAAAGTGGGATCTTTTGCAATACGGGAGCCACCTGGCAGCAGCTGCTGGAGGTCTCATACAGGTGTATGAGGTATCATACAGGTATCATACAGTATACATGGATCTCTTCATGTGAGAGAGGATGATGATGATTCAAGGAGACTGAGATGCAGTTGCTGTTCTCCAACCACGCCACTGAGAGGCAGTTGTGTTGTCTGACCTCCCTCCTCTTCCCTCTGCCTCCAATTTATTTCATTCCACAAGCAACACCTGTGTCAGTTAAGGCTGCCCTGCAACTCCCTCAAGTATCACAATCCACAGCTGTGGAAGCTTTCGAAGAATTGACCTATCCCTTCACTTAGGCGTGGTCCTTAACAGGCAACAGGTATTATAGTAGTCATCAGAGTGGTGATGCTTTTTACTTCTATTATCGAGAGTTTTGCTTTATAGATTCTTGTCACATTTGAAGTCTGTTCATAATAACCATGAGATCTGCATTTTCCTAAGAGAATTCATTCCTGAAACATCATAATAAAAAATAACTAGAAAAAAGAACGCTTCTTGGATATAAATGCAGAACTTCATAAAAGTCTTCCTGCTAGTCTGTTTTGTGGACCATCACAAGTTTATCGTTTTGGGTACAGTGTGATGTACAACAAAAACATTTCTTCCATCATGGGTTTGATCTTTCAATAAGGAAGTGACCTCAATTCTGCCAAACCCTAGAGCTTGAGTCATCTATTCAGAAAAGAAGCTCAGTGGAGCCTTTTGTATTGCCAGTGGGTGAAATTGTAATAATATTATTCAACACAGTTCCGGGAAAAAAGTAAACAATAAATACATGTTATTTTTTAAAAATTTATCTCTACTTTGACAAACACTCAAGTCAGTCTTGGGAGAAATCCCAAGTAACTTTAATAATAAGTATTAGTCAGAAAAGTCTGATGGGAAAAATATAGTGTTAATGAAGCCTGGATGAGCCATTAAAATGTCATCATTTTAAGTGAAGTAATCGATGAAGGTGCGTGAAATATCTCAGATACTGGAATTCAATTGCTAAAATAGACAAGGCAAAGGTCAGAACTGAAGAACCATGGGATAAGAAATCAGTCAGTCCAAAAAAGCAATTCATTAAGAAAATTCCAGAAAAGGCAGAATGAACACTTTCTGATCATTCATATAGAGTTGGATCAAGTCCCAAAGGGAGATAACTCTACATGGTATCTTCCCCTTGTCCCATTTGAAACTAATTTTTATCCTTGATATCTCTGGTGAAGGGGCAGAAATGAACTTGGTAGAGCTAACTATTCAATATTCTTTAAGTTATATTATTATGTTATATTTATATTATTATGCATAACATATATTATAAGTTAAGTTATAACTATCAATATTCTACTCAATATATTTTAAAACTTTAAAAATATGTATCTATTTTTGCCTTGTGATTCCTTTTTTTTATAAGACAAATATATAATATATAAGGTTATGTGCCTATAGAGTGACCAGCATACTACAGCTGCTTAATAAATCAGTGGATTTGCCTAGAGAAAATCATTGTGCTACTTGTCAGCTTCATTAAAATTATAATGCTGAACATTTTCCAGGTGGCAAAAACTTAATATTCAAAATGCACACTGGGTAAAGTGATTTTGACTTTCAAAACAGACCCATCTCATACAGCATATGAAATTTAAGTTGGTGATGCTTATCTAAGACAGTTAGAAGAATTTTAATTTGCAATCCATGCCTGAAATGAATACTTTCTACAAGGTTGTCCTTTGAAGTCTTACAACTTTAAACTGTCTGTTAAATTGTCAAAAACTCACTTTGCAAGGATTACAGAAAATAATGTGCGGCTGTGACCTTTCTTGGAGTTTCTGATCAAATGAACAACATGCTTCCCCAAATTATCCATCAAAATGAAAGCCTTCAGCATTGATGCATAGTAAAAATGTTTTGCACAACTTATATTTACTCATGAACTAGGGAAAAAACCCACAAGCTTATTTATGATTTGAAGTCATTCTTGGATATTAACACAGATTCTGTTACTTCATTTTCAGTATTGATTTCACAGAAATATGCAAATTGATAATTTCCTAGTTTTTTTTTTTTGTTTGTGGCTTTTTTTTTTTTTAATCAAAAAAAAAGAGGTTCTAATCATTAGACTCTGGATAATTATTTAAAAGTTCACTTTGTAGTGTTGTTAACATCCTTTTTTTCTAAAATAAAGACATAATGTGATGAATGTTAGAGTCTGTCAAAGTATTGTTATAGCTCTAATTAAAGAAATTCTTAATTTCTATCATGCTTTATAAAAGCATAGATAGATAGATGTAGATAAATGTACAGGTAGAGATATAAATGGCTAGATGATAAACAGAATAGATACATATAGATGTGCAATAAGCTGATTTTATACATATACATATATGTCTATGCATGTGTTTATATAGATACACACACTTGTTATGCAGAATTCAACAGAAGCTGTTGAATAAGAGTATTATCACCAAGCCCATGACATATTTATTGATTGGGAATCTGAAATTTGAAATCCATCATAAATCTCTTAACTCCTTCCTTAAGTGATTTAAAAACCAAGTGATCCAAGTGTAAAACATCTGGCAAATAGGTACAAATTTTATGCTACAAAAGATGACTTACATTCCTCATTTTAAAAAGGATATGAACAGAAAATTTTCAGATGAAGAAATTTAAGCCAATTCTACTTAAATCATTATTGATTAGAAAAATGCAAATTAAAACAACTCTAGGTACTATTTCACACCTCTGATTGGCTAAGATGACAAGAAAAGATAATGATGAATGTTGGTGGAAATGAGGGGAAATTGGGACACTAATACATTGTTGGTGGTGCTATGAAGTGGTCCAACCATTCTGGAGAGCAATTTGGAATTGTACCCAAAATGACTTGTAGCAGACCCTTTGATCCAGTAATATCACTACTAGGTGTGTATGCCAAAAGAGATTATCAAAAAGGGAAAAAGACAGAAATGTGTAAATACATTTGTAGCAACATTTTTTGCAATTACAAGGAATATTCTTATTCTATAAAAAAACATTATGAGCAGACTGATTTCAGAAAAGCCTGGAAAGCCTTATGGGAATTGATGCTAAATGAGGTGAACAGAACCAAGAGAACATTGTACACAGTAACAACATTGTGTGATCATTAAGTGTGATGGACTTGACTCTTCTCAACAATACGGTGATTCCAGACATTTTCAATGGACTCGGGCTAGAAAATGCCATCTGCACTCAGGAAACTGAATGTTTGACTGAAACTTAGTATTTTTACCTATTTGTTTGTTTGCTTTCTTGTGTTTTTTTTTCCTTTTGTTTGATTTTTCTTATACAATATGACAAATATGAAAATATGTTTAAAAGAATTCCACATATTTAAGTTATAGCAGATTACTTCCTGTCTTGGGAAAGGAGAGGTAAAGAAATCAGGAAAAAAATCTGGAACACAATCTTACAAAAATAAATGTTGAAGACTATTTTTAGTTGTATTTGGGAAATAAAATAAAATACTGTTGAAAATAAATAAAAATAGATATGAACTCAGATAAATTGAAATGACTGGAACCAAAAAAAAAAAAAAAAACCTTGTCAAGAGTAATAGCAGTTTAGTCAAGAAAATGATCCAAGTTAATTCCTAAGGACTTGTGTGAAAAAAAATGCTGTTCATTTCCAGAGAAAGAAAGAAAAAACTGATGAATTCAGAGTGCAGATTGAAGCATATTTTTTTAATTTATTTTTCCTGCCTTTTTTTTAACCACACAACTAATAAGAAAAAAAATTAACTTTACATGTATAATAGATTTCTTGCCTTCTCGATAGATGGGAGGAAACTGTAGGAGGGATGTGTCTAGAATAAAAATTAATATTAAAAAACAATTAAAATTTTTAAGCTCAAAAATAAAATAAAAATAAAAAGATGATTTCTGCATGTTACTAGGTAAGTGTTTAGTTTAATTTTTTTCTCTTAGCACATGAATTTAATACTCTTAAACAGCATAATGTAGGTACTGACTTCAGGGGTACCAACTACAAACTACCTATCCTTACTTCTCTGGTAAGACTCTCATCCATGTACTCCCATAAGCTCCTTGGAGGAAATTATTTCTAGTATGCTGCGGAACTTTCCACAGGTTTTTTCCTCTGGAGTACTTTAAAAAATATATGTAGTTAGTAGCCAAGATTTGTGTTTAAATCATCCTTTTGCTCACTGTTTATATGTCTGTACAATTGATTCAACCTTCTGGGCCTCAATTCCTTAATCTATAGAGTGATGAAGATGGACTATGTGGCCTTTAATATTTATTCCAGTTCTAGATCTAGAATCCCATGATCTTGTGACCACATGAATATGAAGGAAACACACACGCTCGATATCAATTTTCTCTCATTCTTTCTCCTACAAAACCTACCTTATCTTTTCTATCACAAATCTCCCTGATAAGATCTCTTATGCAGATAAGGCTTCTGATGATGCTTCTGATGATGATGTGCTTTATCCTGACAATACAATTCTGTGTTTCTAACGTGTTGTGGTTGAATTGTGCCGACAACCATTGTGAGTGTTTGTCTTCCTTGTGTCTATGTCACAACTTAGTATTCTAATACTCAAGAGCTATCTGATTTAGTCAAAGTGGAGGCTCTTTCCAAGCATATTAATTCCAATCTCCCAATCCTTAATGACTGAGACTTGTATCTTTCCATAAGTTTCATAAAGGGAAGAAGGGTGCACTCAATGTGATGGGGACCTTCTTTGCTCTTTGTTGACCTCATGAAGATATTAATGGAGATATATATATATATATATATATATATATATATATATATATGTGCCCACTTTTCTCCTGCCATTGCTATTGATTTTATTAGTATTTCACAGAATCTCTTGCATTAGATATTTTCTTTCCAGTTACATAGTTACTACTTTAATTCAAACTTTCATCACTTTTCACCTAAATCATTGTAATAGCCTTCTAATTGGTCTCTCTGCCTGAAGTCTTTCAACATTAGAGTCCATTTCATGTATTATCAAAGTAATACTCCTTTCAAAGTAATCTCGAACTTATGTGAGCCCTATTCAATCAATGAACTGGCTTCCTATTGCCACTAGACTGAAATTTAAATGTGTGTGCAAATATGAACACACACCACACAATAATCAAGCATTTTTCCTTATTTCTTTCTACACACTGGTGGGGGGAAGAAAGGGAGAGAGGTACAGAGACAGAGAGACAGAGACCAGAGACAGGGAGACAGAGACAGAGACAGACAGATGAGGGGGGACACGGAGGAAGAGGGAGAGGAAGGAAGGAAGGAAGAAAGGCATAAAAACAGACAGGAAGGAAGGTTTTCTGACTTTGACAGAGAAATACCTACAGAGGAAATCATGAAATAATTAAATCCCCCTCCACATGATCTCTTATAGCCTAATGTCAGACTCATTATCTGATTTGTCAAAACTTCTTTCATTGACTCTTTATGTTAAGATGGTCTATAGTACCCTCCAAAAACAATATTTTTCTGTCTCTTTCCTTGTTGATCTTTGACCAAATATTCTCTACCATGTTTCCCCTACTGCTTTCTGAAATTTTCTCATAGGGCTTTGTTCTTAATGTATTATACAATTCTTCTCCCTTGACCTGTCCTGGTTAGTTTAAATTTATATATATATATATATATATATATTTATATTTACTTATTTATTTCCAGTTCATGTGGCTCAGATTCATTCCATCAAGATTCAGAGATACTTTTGTCACATTAAAAGCCATTACTCTAGAATCTTGAATTCTTTTTGTTTCATAAAAATTTAACTTAGTAAAGACACATGAAGCCATGCCTTTTAATGTTGCTGGTTTAATAATATGCTGATTTAATAATAAAAAGTTTTAATAATGCTTTTCTTGGATTGTGTCTTCTGCGGATTACTAGAAATTGTAACAATTTCATCACCTTACATTATGGTTTCTGTCCATGCTTCCTACCTTATAAGGTATATATAAAGAAATTTTGTCTTCTTCCTTTTTTCAGTTCAATATTTCATTGATTAGATCAACAAAACTCCAGAACAGGGATTCATATATGTGTGTATGAATGTATGCATATATATATATAAAATTATGGATTCCTTTTGAAGATGAATGATACCTAGTAACCCCTTCTCATAAACATGAAATCCATAAAAGAAAATACATGGGATTATAAAGGAAATAAATTCTCCTGAAGTAATGTTATAAAAATAGGTTTAAGAAATAAGTTTGCAAACACTATAATTTAAATACCCCTGTTGTAAGTATTTTATACAGTCATTTCCATATTCATACTAACCATGGTCAATAGTCCATTCATTCCTTTATGTTAATCCATGAGTGGAAAAAAAAAACTTTATCTTTTGTAGACACCACTTTTTAAATCAACTTTCATTTTCTCATTCCACCTCTCTTTTCCAAAGTCCTTGCTCTTGATCAGTCAGGGAGATGAAAACACCACCTGTCTCCTAAGGTCTTCAGTTCCTTTCCCAGGATTTCCTAGTCCTTGGCAGTGCTTTCTGTATTCCTTTTGGCAGGATCATTTGTCCCTGTGTGAATCACCAGAGGTGGGTAGTACTCATCAGATTTGACAAGTCTTAGGAGGTTGTCTGTCACATCTTGGATATTTGCCATGAGAAGATAGCAGAAGTGTCTATTGTTAATGTCAATTCAACAAATATCTGTCATCGTGTTCTTCAGCAAGAAGATACCAAACAACAATGTCTCATCTCTTCTTTCCCTGACTGATTAAAAGAGTTCTCTCTTGATATCATCTATGAAGCCAGATGATCATTCTGAGGGGTATGTTTCTTCACCTTCAGAAGGTCCAGCTTTTCCCTCCACAGAATGAGCTTCCCATTTATATAGAGTCTAAGTTTTAAGTGGTTCTTTTTGTTTCTGCCTCTCACGCACCTTCCAAAGACTCCAAAATATAGCTTTTTTTCTTATTTATCACTATTTTTCTTCTTTGTTTTTACTTTGACATTTCCTACTCTTTTTATCATTCTGTATTATAATCTGGATTGTGGATGATCCATTTTTGAACCCCTTTTCCTTTTCTCATAGAAGGATGATCAATCTATAGGATCACAGAATTATAGTTGGGTTTTTTATTTTTGTTTTTGTTTTCTTTCTTCAAAGAGACTTCAAATGATATATCCCATCCTCTTCACTTTAAATATGTAGAAACTGAAACCCACCAGCTCTTGAGTTGCCTTGAGATCTTCTATTTTATTTACAGCAGTGATGGGGAGAATATGGAGCAGTTTGAAGTCTCTAGTTTATACTTTTCTTCCAAAAACTGTGTCATCTGGAATAGACTATAACAATCTAGTTAGATGAAGTCTACCCAGAGAAAAGTGCTTTGACTCCATCACTTCCATATTCCAAGAAACAATGACTCTCATTGATGCACAGAATTAAGTTTTTGTTTTTCCCACTGTCATGTCATCATTGACAGATGTCAAGTTACAGTTCAATGAAACAACTTTGGACAATCTCTTCTCTAACCATGACACCCTCAAATTCTGAAGATGATATTCTGAATACACTATATTCTTGCAGATGGAATTTCATTATAATAGATTCAAACTAGTGCTCCTATCAGGCACATAGATGGCACAGTGATAGAATAGAAATACTCGAATTCAAATCCAGCATTAGTCAAATAAGCTTGGTGATGTTGGAAAAGTCATTTAACCATGGTTGCTTTAGTTTTTTCATGTGTAAAATCAAGTAGAGAGGAAATTGCCCTACCATTCTTATATTGTTGCCTGGAAAACTCCAAAAACAGTCACAGAAAGTAAGACATGACTTTAAAGTTATTAAAATAATAAGTACTCCTATCTGTCAAGATTTTGAGGGATTCTGATTCTGTCCTCCTAACTATTATTTCTAATTTAGTTCATTTATAGATTTCAAAAATATGATACCTTTGCCTTCAGTCAAAACACTGACAAAAATGCTGAACAATACAAAGTCAAACACAGACACTCAAAGCATTACAGTGGAGATTTCCTGCCAAGTTGAACCATTCAATCATTAATAACTACTATTTTTTTTTGCAGTCAGCCATTCAATTAGTTTCAAATATGCCTAATTATGCCATTGTTTAACTATATAATTCCATCTTTTGCACAAGAATAGCCTAATGTACTTTACTAAATGATTCATTAAACTTGGTAAACTTTTTCTCCATCAGTCCTCAAACCTACAAGTTTAGTAATCCTGTCCAAAAACAGTCAATACTCTGGAATAATTTCTTGTTGACGTCAAGCTGGGAGTGAGAGAGAGATAATTTGATTTCTTTGCTGTCTTTAATAATAGGTTCCAGAATTTTCCCAGGACTTGATGTCAACTGAATTGACCTCTATATTTCAGATACTAATTTCTTCATTTCTTGGGAAATAAGAATATTTGCCTTTTTCTCATCTATGGAAATTTACCTTGTTCTCTATTATATTTCAGGTCAGTAGCATACAGTCTTTCTATCTAAATTGGAAATGTCTGTATTTGAATAACTAGTTTGAATTATAAATTATGAAAGTTCACAGTATTCTACAGGGGCTCTTAAATGAGATATTCTCAAGAACAAAAAAAGTAGTTGAAGAATAGATAACTCATAGATTTTGACATGAACTTTGATAACAAATTCATTTGATTCATCAGTAAATATATCTTGGTCAGTACAGCTGATGAGTAATACATTAGACCTAGAAATGAATATGTTGGAGTGAATGGGGTAGGTTGATTAAGGCTCCCACCATCTTCATACCTTGCTCCTTCTTAAAACAACTTCTGACTGGGCATCCCATTGATCTGCTCTGGGTCACTGAGCTTCTGATTCCTGAGCCTTCTTCATTTCCAGTCCATCTCAGATCCTTTTACTACAGACTTCATTTCTAATCTGTCATTGTATTGATCCATTATAGTTGCCTAAGATTTTGATTGTTCATCATTCATCATTTTAATCTTATACATCTTTACACCTTAACAGTCATGATCACTATCACTATAATCACACCTCTCTGTCTCTCTCTCTCGAGTTGTCTCTCACTCTTACTCTCTTCCTCTTTCACTTTTTCTTTTTCATTCTCTCATTCTCTTACTTCTAATTTTAGGAATACTATTCACACCAGCACTATCATTATTCAGAAAAATCATGTTGATACTCTTCCTCTCTGATTCCCTAAACAAAACAGCTCCCAGACCACTATATCTCTATATGTGCTACCTTACCTGTAAAATGTAAATTTCTTTAAAAAATACATTATCTTCCTCATTTATATTTATTTGTTCATTGCTAAGCCCAGTAGCAGAAATATAGTAGATATTTAGTTCTCCATTTATTGAATGAATGAATAACTGCCTTTTGATCCATTTATTCAAACTCAGGGATGATGGGGGTGAGGGCTTTTGACCACCAATATTAACTTGGTAATGAAATATATTTACAAATTAACCTAAACTATACTCTCCAAAGAAATGCAAGTAGATGGCAGTATGGCTAGAGAATAATTGAAACTTAGGAAGAGAAGTTCAAATATTACTTCAAAAACTTATTGGTTATATGAGTCTGGGCAAGTCACTTGATTACTCCAAGTTTCCTCACTTGTAAAGTGGGGGTAATAGCAACCATCTTGGGTTGTGGGTTGATCAAATGAGTTAACATGCCTAAAATGCTTTGCAAGGCTTAAAATGAATATAAAGTATATCTTTAATCTTTTGTAGGGGTTATTTAATGTGACCCCAAGACAATGATGAAATGTGTGATGAATGTATAATAAATGGGATATACTGATCATATATACTATTAATAATAATAATTATAGATAGTATTTACATAGAATTTCAAGAACTGAAAAGCATTTTACAATTCCTATATCATTTGAGAAAATGATGACTTGCATGAAAGAAGTGACATAAAGAGTTACAGAAAAAAATACAAGATTATAAAAAGGCATAGATCACTTCTTTAGGCAGAGGGGAGGATAATAGTTAAAGGGCAGCCCTAACATCCATGAAATGTTAAAATATTTAGAAGTTGGGATACTCAGGATTTGGAATGATTCTTTTGCTGAGGATTTATGAGACAACATAAAAAAGAATCAGATAAGGCAGGATGGTGTGCATTGATTGAGATCTATACCGTAGAAGGGAGTATTCCACAACTCTGAGGCTACAGATCAAAATGTCACTTCTAAAAATGATTTAGAACTTAAGGTTCTCTAATAATGGTAATAATAATAATAATATATGTGTATTTATAATTGAATATGTGTATATATTTAATATTTATGTATGTATATGCATGCATATATATTATATATTATGTATGTGTGTATATGTATACATACACATACACACACACAAACATATACACATACACATATATGCCCATACACATGCACAAGTAAGGAAATTAAAACTTAGGAAAATTGAGGATTTGCCCATGATCCTAGAAATAGAGAGGTGTAGAGCCTAGATTCAAAGCAATTCCTTTTGATTCTGAACTGAATACTCTTTCCACTGTACCGAGATAATTTGTAGAAGTAATAAGAGACTTAATTGCTCTTAGTTATAGAATCTTTACATAATAGAAAAGCAGTCACTCACTCAATTTTAAAGACTTAAAAAAAATTAGAGATTATTTACATTTAAGTTGCTTAACCTGTTTTTGAAAAGTATCTTTGTTAACTCTTTAAATGTAATAGGTTTTCTTTGCAATTTATGTATTTTATTTTATGCATTCCAAATGCTTCCAAAGTATGCATGACAACAACAAAGAATTAAGCAACTCCTGATCTTCTGCTCTCTCATTTTACTAATGTGGAAGTTGAGACCTGAAAGATTGATTGATTTGACAAAGGTTACATAACACAAATGGTAATAATAGGATTAATATTTATATATAGTTTGCCTTGTGCCAAATACTGTGCTAAGTGTTTTATAATTATTATCTCATTTGGTCTTTACAAAAACCCTGGTGTTGTATTATTAGCCCCGTTTTACAGATCAACTAACTGAAGTACATAGACAGAGATTAAGTACCTTGACAACAATCATACAGCTGGATTTGAACTTAAATCTGACTCTAGACCTGGCATTTTATTCACTGTGTCACTTAGTTGCCTAGTGAATGACAGAGGTATGTGACCAGCTAGTAATAGACACATTATGGCACATCCACGGAAAGTTTTCTCTTTTGAAAAAGAACATTAAACATCACTCATCCCTCCCTTTAAACCAGCCCAGTACTTAGAGCTATAAATTTGGAGTTGTCTTAAATACAAAATTGAAATCCCATCAACCTGTTATTATAACTTAATAGGCAATATTGAATAATCTTATATCCATAGATATATGCCCAACCTCACTTTATCAACTCTGCAATTCCAATCTACAATCACTTAAATACATCAGAATATTTCAAATAAATATCTTTTCTTCCCCAAATTGGAAATCATTCCATTATGTGTCTCCCAAAGCCAATGATACAAGCAACAGCTTTCTCCTAAATCATAATATTAACATAAGACTTTAATTTTTGAAATTACTAAGAAAATGCCATTTGGTCCCAGGAAAATGAGAAATGTTTCCTTGCTAGAATATCATCCAAGTTCTAGGACAAGAAGATTAGTTTAATTATGAAATACCTCAAAGTAATGACTTTCAAAATATCTCTTTAATTTCATGTGAATAATGCAAAACTATTTACAAATAAATATATGGCAAGTGCTGATTCTTAGATTAACATTTGAAATAAATTGTGTCTATACAGTCTGCCAAACAGACATAGGGAAAATAATCCAGTTTCTAATGATGTCAGTTTCATACCCATGATAATATTCATCATACACTCTGATTTTTCAGAACTTGATTCTGAATCATACAATTCATACAATCCTGTGCGGCAAGATTAAGACATTTTCCTCTGAGGTATGTTGCTTTTTAAAGTAATGAAACAATAAAAGCAGGACGCATGTTGTTGAAGTTACAAATCATAGTGTCATTGCTCCTGAAAAAAAAATAATTCTTTGAAAACTCTTTGACAATTTCACATTCACGTTAAATGGATAAGCACTTCCTTCAAGTGTAAGGAATTTCTCAAGGCACCTTGATTGGCAGCAAAAATCCTTTCCATTTTTTAAGTTGGGAAATTCCTCATTGTATGTAATTCTACATAAAATATTCTGTATGTGCACATAGCATTATATAGTGAAAAGACATCAGACCTTGAAGCCAGAAGACCTGAGCTCAAAAGCAGTCTCTGACTCATATCGCCTTTGGGAGTCTGAGCAAATCATTTACGCTTTCAGCACCTTAAGCTACTCTCTAAGCCCATGTTTCATAGAAGCCACCAAGTATAGGCAGAGGAGTTTCTTTACAGGAAATAACCCTATACCAAAGAAATCATAGTTCCCTAAACCTCAAATGTTCTGTAACTTATAGATTTCTATAGGTTTCAAAATCTGTAAAAATTAAAAAAATGAATGATAAATATTAATGCATCTCAAATTATCACTAATTTATATTTTTCAAAGTGCTTTCAAGTGTATATCGTCATTAAATCACTCATGTTAGATTCTAATCCCACTTCCTCTTGTTGAGACCAAAGAGATGGAGAAAATCAGGTCATTATTTTTGTCAATTTTTATTTTAAAAGTTTATCATTTACTGGATTGCCTAAAATAATTAACTAAATGAAGTCAGGATTGATTGAGTTTGAAGGCTATGATTAAACTGAACACATTTTAACTCTAGCTGTGTTCCATAAAATCAAAAGGACTCATTACCCAACAAACAGTGATTTTTAAGACGATAACTTAAACTACACTGAATTCTCAGTTTAGAGTTCAAAGTATCTGATTTCAAATCCTCCCTTAGATACTTCCTACTGTGTGACCATGGGCAATTCATTTGCTATTTCTAAGCTTCAATTTCTGTATCTGTAAAAGCAACTTTATAATAATACCTACTTCAAAATGTTATTGGGAAAATAAAATATCATATTTTAAAATGCTTTTCAAACCTTAAGGCTATGTATATGTGTGTTTATATAAACACACACACATATACATACATGGATGCCTTTCAAAAAATAACAAGTGGAAGTGATATAAAAAGAGACATTACTTGTTTTTTTTTTGGTCAATGGCCTTTGGGACTTTTCCATCTGACTTGAAATGGAAACCTTGGTTGTCATCTATATTGGAATGTTAGGTCCCTGAGAACAAGAACTAGTAGTATTACCATTTATTCGCACCATGCTTTGCCTTTAGTGATCACTTAACAAATACTTCATTCATTCAATTATTTATATCCTTCCCAGTCAATAGAATCGAAAACTGGACATCACCTTCCAGATTCTGACCAGGACAGAGAACAGTATTATTGAGGCTGAATAGTTCAAGTTGCACACACCATACAGGTTTCCATATAGTAAAAGAAAGTCTTCTAATTTTTAATATTTTGATGGAAGGAAATATTTATAATCCTCAGAAAACTAGGCTGTCATTGTTCTTCCTTCAGTAAAATTTCACCAATTGTTCATTTTTTTTTGTTAGGGTATTCTCACAAGGGGGAGATGAAAATGTCTATTGGTTTTCAAAACTACTAATTAGAAAATATGGGCGACTCTCGGGATTAACTGTTTTGGAGGCAGGGAAACATGGGGAAAAGTAGCAATAACTAAACAAACTTTTTGGTCTCTTCTATCCTAATTCTATGGTTACATGGCCCCAACCTTCTTGAAAAGAGGCGTTTTTGTTTGTCAAGTGCGATGACAAATATAACAACAAAAACCATTTCTGGCAGGGTGGTGGGAGTTGTGAGAAATCTATCAGCAACGGTGGGTGGTAAAATAGCAAATCGATGGCTTCATGTTAAAATTGTACTATATGCAATCTGTTCCTTTCAATGCTTTGCTATCATTTGGTTCATGGTGACTTAATAAGAATAGCCAGTTTTATTCAAAAAAGGAGAAGGGGATGTGAGCTAAAGAAAAAAAAAATGAAACAATTCTAAAAAAAAAAAAATCAAACCTTGGAAAACAAAGAGCTGGCAATTAGTGGTGGACATTGAAGGTTTTCAGGGAAGCTAGCACCCATAGGGCATGCCTCTTGGGTCTCTGAGTGATGGAGCCAAGTTCTTCCTTCGTCATTGCACAATTACCTTCTACAGCATCTAATTGAAATGGAAGCAAATGATACTTGGGACCATAACATTAAGTCGTGGAAAATTTGGCAGCTCCAATTAACATTTCAAGTATAAATCTAAGTGAATACAATGAAGACCAAGTCTAAAATATACTATTAGTAGTAAACATATACTTAAGTATATTGCCATCCAGGGTGGCAAGCAAGCTGAGAGAATTTTGAAGTCAGTCATAAAAATGTCCTGAATTTAATTTGAGTGCCTACAGTAATACAAACAAAAAAGACATGATATTACACTTCTTGCATTGATTCCCCAATTGAGCACAATGATTTCCAGAAGGACTTCATTAGTAGTGATAAATGAATTGCAACAATAAACTGGAAGATGGGCTGGGCCATGATATCAGTAATATGCATTGGCCCCAGAATTCATTCCAAACCCCCTTGTAAGCTGACACTAATGAACTGTGATTATCTAATATGATTGCTGAAAATTGCTGAAAATGCTGAAAATGAAGCTGAAAAAACTCATACAAGTAAAAGATTTCCTGATATTTTAATTATGCAATCATGTGTCATACACAATAGAGTAGAAACAATATTTGGGAAACAGGAGCCCGAGTTCAAATCTAGCTCTGATATTTAGTACTTGTGTGATACATGACACACAAATCACAACCCCAGTGGACTTCAGTTTTCTCATGTGTAGAATGTGGAAGTTGGACTGGATGACTACTTGGTTTCTAGGTAATATGTTTTGGAAATACCAAGAAGTAGCATGATGGCCTTGTTTTTGGCAAGGTATGGCAAAACGTTAATGATATGCAACAAGGAGCAAAAATTCTACTAGGAAGAAGGAAAAGATTAGAAAAGATATAGAATGGGCTGGGGATTGCCAAGAAATGGCATGGTAGACTGGAAAAATACAGAAATTCTTGTTAAAAATGAATCACCACAACCATCAATATAAGGCAATCTCAGGACAGCTGGGTAGTGCAGTGGATGGAACACCAGCCTTGAAGTCAGGAGGACCCGAGTTCAAATCTGTCCTCAGACACTTAACACTGCCTAGCTGTGTGATCCTGAGCAAGTCAATTAACCGTAATTGCCTCAACCAAAAAACAAAAACAATAACAAAAAAACAACAAAAATAAATATAAGACAATCTCTGCTTCAAACATGTGGTCATTAACCTTCCCAACCACTCTTAATGAATAAATATTCCATTGCTTTGGGAAGTAGAGAGATATGTAAGACAAGGAAATAACAAATTAAGGGGGAAATAACATAATAATTAGAAAGAGAATGGTAGAACACTGTGGTCATATAAAAATCAAAGCCAAGATGGTGAAGTTCCAAGAGGAACTTGCCCAACCTCTCTCCCAAACTGCTCCAAATCCCTTTAAATAAGAACTCTAAATACATTTTACCATCAGGATACCCAAAAAGAGAGTAGGATATTTTCCAGGGGGATGTAACTTAGACACTCAGGGGAAAAGATCTGTAACACCAGAGTAGGAATCCTGCATGAAGTGCAGTGCCGATTGACCCAGCACAGCCTCAGCCTCAGTGCCAGCCCAGCCCAACCATTTCCCAGCTCCATCTATGAATCAAAAGCAATACTGGAGGCTTCCAGACCTCTCAGCCCAGAGTCACCAAAGAAGATCTAGAAAGTCAGTAGAAAAGATCTGTGAAACTAGGGTGGGATTCAGCATGCAATGACAGCACAGGTTGCACCAATTCAGTCCCAGGCCTGATCCAGACCACAGCATCAGCCAAGGTGGAATTTCTGAATCAGCAGCAATGCTGAAAGCTACTGGCCCCCGGGATACCAAGAAGGACTTGTGATCCTATTCCAATGGATCTTTGAAAACAGCTTCACAAAACCCCTGAAGCTTGGGACAGTGTACTCTCTACTGTGAAAAGAGAATCCTACTTCAATTAAGAATTAAAAGTCCAGCAATGGGCTAGGAAAATGAGCAGACAACAAAAAAGTTTTCTGACCATTGAAAGTTATTAAAGTTTCATGGAAGATCAAAACACATATGCTCAGAAGATTATAACAAAGTCAAAGCTCCTACATCCAAACCTCCAAGAAAATTAAGAATTGGGATCAGGCCATGGAAAAGCTCAAAAAGGACTGTGAAAATCAAGTAAGAGAGATAAAAGAGAAAGTAGGGAAAGAATTGACAGTGATGCAAAAGGAAATACAGAGAGGAGAAGAATACCTTAAAAAACAAAATTGGCCAATTGGAAAAGAAGGTGCAAAAGCTCACTAAGGAAAATAATTTCTTAAAATAATAGAACTGAGCAAATGGAAGTTAATGATTATATGAGAAATCGAGACACAATAAAGCAAAAAAAAAAAAAAATGGAGGGAAAATGTGAACTATCTCATTGGAAAAACAACTGACCCCATTTAATTGAACAGCGTTTATTAATCAAGTAACAGGAGCTATAGCCAAAAACAACAGAAAAAAGGAAGGGATTTGCCTAAGCTCTCCTAAATTCCTCCTCCAAACAACTTAAATGTTTCAAAACAAATTCTAAAGAGGCAGAACTAAAAAAAAAATTAAAAAATAAGTAAATAAGTAAAAATAAATAAATAAATAAAAAAGCTAGAGTGGAACAAATTTCCAATCCAAGAAAACTTGAAAAGTTGACAGGAGATTTGTTTCACTGAAGTGAAAGTGGAAAGCTATCCAGGACAGGTGCCTCAGTAAACCAGGAGTAGTCCTTGTGGATGACTGAATTAGCAGCAGCTTTCAGAGATTTCAAACCACAAATGATAGGGGGATATGACATATGGACAGAAGGAGATTACAGTCTTCTTTGCTTACAACAGGGGAAAGAATATTGCATTGCCTATACTTGGTTCCATGCTGCAGTTCCAGGAAAAGTTGGAGTTCTAGAACACTAGAGAATGTGGCCTCAGAAAAGCAGGGATGTTAACCATAGTTCATTGTGGGAAAGACAATTTGTAGTCATTAACAGATGGGAGTACAGGCCTGGAATGCCAGTGAATACACTATTCCCTAGATCATATCAATTTGGAAGAACTAAAATACAACATGATCAGAAAACAGATTCTGAAAACAGTAGCATGAAACCCAAAGTTTGGGGTAGTGCCTCTTCCAATTCAGGAGTAGAGTACAAGTTCAAAATAAAGTTAAAAATCAAGAAATAAACTGAAAAAAATGAATTAAGAACAAAAAAAAAGTATCCAACTACAGAAAGTTACTATGTTGTCATAGAAGATTAAAACATATTCCGAAGACAAGAAAATCAAAAATTATATCCTAAGGCTCAAAGAAAAAATGTGAATTGCTCTTAAGCACAAAAAGAGTCCCTGAAAGAGTTCAAAGAGAATTTTAAAAATCAAATAAGAGAAGTAAAGGAAAAATTGTGAAAAGAAATGAGTGATGTCAGAAATTTATGAAAAAAAGTTAACATTTTAGTAAAGACAAAGAAAAAAGCACAAAAATTTACTTTTTAAAAAATCCTTAAAAAGTATAATTGAGTAAATGGGGGGAAAATGTACAAAAATTCCATTAAGAAAATAATTTCTTAAAAAGTAGAACAGGGTAAGTGGAAACTAATGACCCCATGAGAAAATAAGAAAAAGCAAAGTAAAACATGTGAAAATATAAAAGAAAATGTGAAATATCTAATTGAAAAAACCAACTGACTTGGAAATTAGAAGAGGAAGAAATTTAAAAATTGTTTAACTACCTGAAAGCCCAAATTCAAGAGAAGCATAAAGGGAAATGGGAAAGAGAACCTTTAAGGTATTTCAAAATTAAATATTTTACCTTACCACATGGGAGGATGATATTTATAACTCCTAAAACTTTTCCTGTTTTTAGGATAGTCAAAAGGAGTATACATACACAGAGGGAAATGGTGAGTTGACTTTGATGAAATGATATTTCATAAAATTAAGGGGTAAGGAAAAGGAATGATTGGAAGAAGGAAAGGAAAGGTAGAATGAGGTAAATTATCTCACATAAAAGGATGAACATTAGAGAGGAAAATAGATTGGGTGTGGGCAATGCTTGAACCTTATTCTCATTGGAATTGGCTCAAAGATAGAAAAATATACACACTTAGTTGGATATAGAAATCTGTCTTACCTTGCAGAGAATAAGAAAGAAATGAATTAAAGAATAGGGGAGAAGAAGACAGATTCAAGGAGACAATAGTCAGAAGCAAAATGTTTTTAAGGAGGCACAAAGTGAAAGGGGAGAGAGAGATAAATGGGGAAAATAAGATAGGGGGAAACAAAAATCATAATTATAAAAATGCAGCAAGTATCTCTGAAAAAAGGACTCAATTCTCAAATTTATAAAGAACTGAGTTGAATTTATAAGAATATAACTAATTCTATAATTGATAAATGGTCAAAGAACATGAATAGACAGTTTTCAGATGAGGAAATCAAAGCTATCTAAAGTAATTTGAAAAAGTGCTCTAAATCACTCTTGATTAGAGAAATTTAAATTAAGACAACTCTGAGGTGCAACCTCACACTTGTCAAATTGGCTAATATGAAAGAAAAGGATAGATGTTGAAGAGGATATAGGAAAATTGAGAAACTAAAGAATTGCTGTTGAAGTCGTAAACTCATCCAATCATTTTGGAGAGCAATTTGGAAATATGCTCCAAGGTCTACAAAACCTTACACACACATACCTTTTTACCTAGCAATATCATTACTTGAAGTGTATTTCAAAAAAATTTCAAAAAGTAAAAGGGAAAAGACTTCTATCTATGAAAATATTTTTGCCGGCTCTTTTCATGGCAGCAAAGAATTGAAAATTGAGTGAATGCTCAACTGCTGGGAATAGCTGAAAGAGTTATGGTGTGTGTGTGTGTGTGTCATAGAAACGACTTTGTCATAATAGAATGATGAACAGGATATTTTCAGAAAATCTAGAAACACTTACATGAGCTGATACAAAGTGAGGCAAATAGAAAACAGGAGAGTAGTGTACATTGTAACAGCAGCATTGTATGATGATCAGCTGTGAAAGACTTAGCTATTCTCAGCAATAGTGTTCCAAAACAATTCTGAAGGGCTTATGATGAAAATGCTATCTGATGTATACATATATTGTGTTTAACATATACTTTAACATATTTAACATGTATTGGTCTACCTGCCATCTAGGGAAGGAGATAGGGGGAATGAGGGGAAAAGTGGGAACAGAAAGTTTTGCAAGGGTCAATGCTGAAAAATTACCTATACATATGTCTTGTAAATAAAAAGCTTCAATAAAAAAAAGTTGAAAAAAAGTAAAATGCTATCTGTCTTCAGAAATAGATCTAATGGAATGTAGATGAAAGCATTATTTTAACTTTATTTTCTTGGTTTTTTAACTTTCTTTTCTTTCACAACATGAATAATATGAAAATGTTTTCTATTCCTGGACATGTGTAACATACCAAATAGTTTCTCCTCTCAATGAGAGAAGAGGGAGGGAAGAAAGGAGATAATTTGAGACTCACAAAAATAATGTTAAAATTGTTTTACACCTAATTGGAAAAAATAAAATGTTTTAAAAAAACAATTACCATGTACCAAACACTATGTTTGACTCTGGAGACATGAAGATGAAAATGCAAACATTCCCTGACCTTCTTCAAGAAACTTACATTCTATTGGACCTGGGAGTAAGGTAACAATATTTATGTATATCAGCAAATGCAATTTGTTGTTGTTGTTGTTGTCATCTGTTTTGTTTTGTTTTCTAATTATGGATTCCATATAAGGCCCAGGAAAGATTTCCCAGTAAAAAGCAAAACTTGAGATGAGTCTTGAAGAGAGCTAGGGATTCCAAGAGATAAACATGACAGAGAAAATTCCAGGCATGGAGTATGGCCTTTGCCAAGACACTGAAGCAAGAGAAATTGAATTAGACCATGTACAGAAAGCAACTAGTTGGCCAATTTGATTGGAACACAAAGTATGACTGATCTGAAGTGCATGATTCAGCCTAGGGAGAAAGACCATATGTACCGGAATTGACATTGAATCATTTATGCAATCTGGATAAGGGAAAGGAAAAATATCCAAGTCTCTTGGCATCTTTTTGTAATGGAAAAACAATCATGGATTTAGATTTTCTTAACTGTTGGCTCAGAAAACAGCATGAAGCTTATGAAGATCAATTTCTAATCTAGATTTAAAAGGAAATTTGATGAAAAACTTCAGTATAGAAATGTAAATCTTTATGCTACAGTTTATCAGTTTTCTGGGACATTAAATGGACTAGAAAGAGTTTTGTTTAAATGATCACAGTTGTGATCTTATCAGGTAGCTAGCCAATGGAATACAACTAGAAATACTTATCAAATGAGAACTAAAACACAGGCTGTTAAATAGTGCAGGGAAATATCTTCATTGCATATGTTAGGCTGTATGCTAGGCATTTAAAAAGACATTAAAAAGAAATATTAGTTATGACTTACTAATGAATTTATGTAGTTTTCAAAAGTGTCTAATACTTCCCAAGATAAATCTTCAGAAAGACTTGTTTTGTTCTTATTCAGTTATTTCAGTCATTTCTGACTCTTCCTGATTCCATTTAGGATTTACTTGGCAGAAATGCTAGACTGGTTGGCCATTTCCTTCTCCAACTCATTTCACAGATGAAGAAACTGAGATAAACAGGGTTAAGTGAATTGCCCAGGGTCATACATGTAGTAATTATCTGGGGCTGGACTTGAAGATGAATCTTCTTGACTTCAACTCCAGCATGCTAAACACTGTGGCCCAAATAAACTTATACTCAGATAAAAAGTCATAAAATCCAATGTTCTCTTCTCTAATCAGAATGCATTGCAAATAAAACAAAGTTAGAGTTTGAAGGAACATTAGAAATATAATCTAAGTTACTTATTGTATATACAATGAAAATGACAGAAAAAAATGGACCTGCCCAAGGTACAGGAAAGGACCAGGACACAAACTCGCATCTGACTCCAAATTCAGGAAAAAAAAAATTTCCCCATTGAACCTGCCTCTAGAACATTCTAGGAAGTATAATTTAATAAACTCAATAATATGGAGGTCATGCAGAACAGGGGAGCCAAGAAGGTGAAGGCTCTTGAATTCATGCCAGAGGAAGAACAAGTTGAAGAAAGCTTCATTTAAAGTAAGAAGATATAAGGAACATGATAGTCATCTTGACCAATTCAAAACACTGTCACAGAGAAGAGGGATTAAGTTTTCTCTGCTTGGCCCCAGAGGCAGAGCTGGGAGCCATGAGTCCAAACTGCAGACAGGAAAATCTAAGTTGAATATCCATTAGAACTGTTCTATAGCACAATGGCTGCCTCAGGAGCTGCTGGATTTTCCACTTACTGGAGGTCTTTGAACAGAAGCTAAAGAATGGTTTTCAGTTTTCAGGAAGTCAATGCTAAGAATTAAGGTGTCAAAATTGATTTTTGGATTGTTGATGCTAGTTTCAATTGTATACAATTAGCCATACTCTGAAAAAAAAATTGAATCTATAAGGTAGCCCTGAGTCAAGGCTTGGTCCATTGTCTAACATATAGTAGGCAATTAATAAATGCTTATTGAATATTGAGTCATATATTTGTGCTATTATATGTAAGTGATCCCTTTTCTCCTTACAGTGACATTATAAGATAGCATAGTTGTTTTTTTTTTTTTCCCCTATATGACAGATGGGGAAATTTGTCTAATATTTTATTATGAGTAAGTCAGTGATCAGACAAAGACCCATGCTTCTTGATCCTTGACTCAGTTCTTTCTATAGGACCACACTAATTTCTACAATAGTATAGGAGAATCTCAGTATAGTTTTATGTCATTTTTTTCTAACTACCATTTAAGTGATTTGGATACCTTGCCAGTAATTACAAGCAAACTTTTCTTTTCATCACTGAGTCCTCTAATCTTGACTCCTGTAGGCTACTCATCTCTACATTCTCCACCACAGTAATTCTAATGAGCTTCTGTTTTATTTATTAGTTACCTTGTTCTTGTATGCTATATAATGAAACCCAAGAGCCGAGTACTTTCCAAGAGAACCTTCAATTATGGTAGCTGCCACTGATAGTTATGACTGCCCTAAGGGACAAATTGTGAAAGCCATGTATCTCTGTAGACTTTTACTTCATCACTAGCCCCAAAATGATAAGTTGCAACATGGTCGGAGCTCCCATAGATCTGGAAGAATACTTGGTAAGGAAGGAAAGAAAGTTCCACTGTGGGGTTTCCAGGAAGTTCTAATTATTTTCAATTATATTGCTCCAAGATCTAGAATAAAATGAAATCCTCATCTTAACCCTCATGATTTCCTAGAGTAGCATAGAACATCAGACTCCTAAAATGATCTGCTTTGCCCTAAAATTTAATTGCCTGAAAATTAGGGTCAGTCCAGGAAAGAGTCTCTTGAGATGACCATGAGTTCCTCACATTGAAAATTTGTATATTTATTAATGTGGTTTAAGTTGTTGGGGGCAAGGCTTGTGGATGAATTTAAAAACATACCTTAAATGATTACTTTGTGCAAAACCAATAAATACTGAGAATATAAACCCAAAAGCAAGATAGGCCTCAAGAAACTTGCATTCTAACAGGAGAGACCCACATATGAAGAAATGATAGCCTGAGTATTTATTTGGACAATCACATAAAGATCAGTGAAGCTCTAGAAGAATTGATGGACAAGCTCTTTTCAGTAGTTAATCTCTAATTAATCCAATTATGGTTCAAGGCTAAAAAGTGGCAGTAATGGAATTGAGGAAGAAGAGAAGAATATCAAGATAGCTGAAGTGCAATGAGGAACATGATTGGGACTGGTTCAATATAGCAGATTACCTGATACACTCAACAACCCTAATGATGCAGATTGCAGAATGGGACTTCCCAAGTTAAGGTGGTCTATCCTCCAGGCAGTCTTGTGATATCAGGGCATCAGAAGTACCTTAAGGCTTTGCCTAAGGCTTGAGACTATATGATAAGATAGCTAAGATAAAATTTAGCTCAAGAATAGAGTTGACAGGTCTTTCATTATGTGTTTGGGACTTTAATTATGCTTAAGTGAAAACACACCAAAGGAAACAGCTCATTACACCTTCCCTTTACTTTTATATTAATTCATTCAAATAACATTTCTTAAGTGTCTACTACAATTAATACAAGTGTTATAGTTATACAAATGTTTCAGGAATTGTACTAGGAGCTGAGAAAAAGAAATCAAAACAATTCTTGCCTCCAAAGTTGGCCACCTATTAAGGTACAATTGTACATGCATAAAAATATATGTAAAAATACAAATTAAAGCATAAGGTAAAATATGAATAGATGGACAGATGGTACAATGTCTGGGCACTTGTTACTTCTCTCTGTTGTCTACAAGTGGGGTCCTGAGCTAGCTATCTAAGGGTAGACTAATATGATGATACTGGATGGGGGAAGAGTATAATCAATGCCATTTCACCAGATCACTCTCAGAGAAAGGACAATAATTAGCTTACACTCACCATTATAATTCCCTACCACCAAGCATAATTTAAAGGCCATCACCACAAAAGGAATGTACTGGAAGAAAGGGAAAAGGAGACGTGAAATGGTACAAATTATCTTTCATAAAAAAGAGGCAAGAGAAAGCTTTTGCAGTGGAGGGCAAGAGAAAGGGAGTGAGTGAACCTTAATCTCATCAGAAATAGGAATAACATACATACTCAATAGGGGTAGAGAAATCTATTTTACCCCACAGCAAATAGGAAGGGAAGGGAATATGGGAGGGGGGGAAAGGGGAAGGTGACAAAAGAGAGGGCATTTTGATGGAGGGAGTGGTCAGTAGCAAAACCCTTTTGAGAAGGGACAAGGTGAAAGGACAGAGAAAATAAATGGGGGAATACAATTTGCAATAATAATTATAAAAAAGTAGTGAGGCATGTTTCTCTGATGAAATATTATTGTGTTCTGGGAAATGATGAGCAGGATGTTCTCAGGAAAAAAAAAACAACAACAACAACAACAACAGCTGGAAAATCCTTCATTAACAAAATGAAATATACTGCATACAAAATAATAGCAATGTTCTAGTATGATCAGCTGTAAATGATTTTGTTATTCTCAGTAGTATAATCATCTATAATTACTCTAAAGGACTTATAATAAAACATCCTATCCATATCCAAAGAAGAAACTGATCGAGTCTGAATACATATCAAACATTCTCTATTTCTCTCCCAATTTATTTTTTCTTGAGGGTTTTTATTTTTATTAGCATGGGAAGATCTGTTTTCGTACACAACTTGACTTTTTTGAAATATTTTACATAACTTCACAAGTAGGCTCTTAATTAGGGGTGGGGATAAGGAAGAGAATCTAGAAATCAAAAATCTTAAAAACAAATGTTTCAAAATCACTTTAAATGTAACTGGGAAAATGTTAAATAAATAAAAATTAAATTTTAATAGCCATCACCACAAAAAGCTGTTTGTAACTATCAAAAAGCATGGAAAAGTCATGGTTATACAAATTAGAATAGATCCAACAATAAAAATGACAGTAGTAGTAGTAGTAGTAGTAGTAGTAGCAGCAATATAATTTATATAGCATTTTAAGGTTTTCAAATTACTTTGTAAATATCTATTTTTATCTTCACAACAACCCTACTAGGTAGGTATTATTATTATCCCCACTTTACAGATGAAGAAACTTAGGATGATAACTTGCTCAGGGCTTGCCTATAATCAAATAACTAGTAAGTGCCTGACACTAAATTTGAAATCAGATCTTGCTGACTCTGGGCTCAATGTTATATCCCCTTTGTAGCTAACTGAGTAGAAATTTATACAAGAGTAAATGAATCCTTAGACTGGGAGAAAGATGAGATTTCAGTCTAAAGCAATAGAGAGAATAATCTCACCAAAGGGAATTTCACTTCCCATTACCTCTAGTTTGGTAAGCACTAAAAATCAAAGGATATACAAAGGTGGAGGTTAGAGAGCCGCTCTCTCTCTATGTCTGTGATTATGTCAGTTCCTAGCAGCCATTCAAAAGTTAAAATTTACCTCTCATAATTGTCTAAGTTTTCCACTCATCTCCAAAAGTCTCTTCTTCATTCACCAGGTAGAACCCTTCATAGTCCAGCATTCTCTCAGCCAATCAGGAACAATTACTCCTTCTACTTATGCTGTCTAGAAGCCACAGGTGGAAGATAGGGATGGGGCACTGGTATAGGCTAGTAGATGTTCAGTTGAAAAAAAATTAAAAGACACTAGAATCAGAAGGCGGGTGAAACTTTTCTTTATGGAAGTTTTGATCTTGGTCAAACCACTCTATTCTCCATTTCTCTGAGCTTCAAACTTCTCAACAGTAAAATGGGGAGGAAACATATACCACCTGCTTCACATTGTTATTGTGGATTAAGTCCTCTGTAGTGCTGCAAATTTCTTAATAAATACCAGGTGGACAAGTAACATTTACTTGAAAGGCAAAACTGGTCCCTGACCTAAAGGAGCTCAAGATTTAATCAGGAGCTATTATCAGAGAAAAAGGAGTTATTTTCTTCTCCCTAATCCTTCTTATAAGTCTGTTAATACTTGTTTTCTGTACTTAAAATCTTCCAGGAGCCTATTTCATTAGCATGAAGGTCTTTCTACTTTTCCCATTCAAAAAATAAAGTTGCAACTTAATCCTCATTAAAATTTCCTTTTATTATATTTTTTAATCATCAAAATATTCCTCTGGCCAAAGCAATTTGTAAATATTCTGATGTTGATAAATTGCAATTAATGATATAAAATGGAAAGAGAGACTGAAATAGAGTCACACAGAGAGAGAAAGAAACAGACAGAGATGGACAGAGATAGATACATAAAGAGAAGGACAGATAGAGAAAGAAGGAAAGAGACAGATAGACAGATGGAGAGACAAACAGAAAGAGAGAGACAAACAGAAGTCGGGGGAAGAAACAGACAGAGAAAAACTCAGAGAGAGGAACAAATAAGGAAAGAGAAAGAAAAAGACAGAAGAACAGGGTGTGATAGATAGGGAATGGGAGAGAGATAAACAGACTCAAATAGATGGACAGAGAAACAGGCAGAGACAGAAAGAGAGCAAGAGAGGAATCTAGTTGTATATGCACTCAATTTCAAGGGACAAATAAAACAAAGCTAATTGCTTAGGTACTTTATATTCCTGATGTAACTGACTCAGGTGCACATAAGGTAAATTGCAATGAATAGAAGGAAAATGCTCATTTTTCTGTAAACCACCCAAAAGAGCAAAAAATGTCTAAAAATAGCAGCAACTGAATCAAACTCCTAAAAGTATAAGTCTTTGAAGTTGTGTCCACAAATTAGAAACACAGCTTTGATTAACCTCAAGAAGTGATTGCACACAGTAACATTTATACAAGCAATTAAACAGTGTACCCTAAATAATATATATGTATATGTGTATTGTGTATCTACATATATAATATGGTTATAATACATTGATACATATTTATACATATTTAATATCCATGTAATACATCTTAAGATGGAGTTTAAGATGAATGTGTATAGGCTTGTAAAGATATACCTATGTATATGTATATACACATATACAGGTTGTCCCAAAAGTGTTAGTGTAATTTTTATTAATTTTAAAAATAATATGTAATAATAACAATAAAATTTTAATTCATTAATTTAATTAACTTCATTAATACTTAAATATATGTTAAATGATCGAATCGCTATTAAAATATTAATAGCTTAATAATGCACAAAGACTTCAGGATCATTCTATACATATGTATACATGTATGTATGTGCATGTTAAATCTTATGTCTTAGAATGTTATGCTTTTATGAGAGAGGATATGGTTCACTGGAAAGAATGAAGTATTTAATATCAGAGGACTTGGGTTGATTATTACTTGCTCACTAAATGAAATTAGTAAATTCATTTTACTTCTCTGAACCTTGCTTTGCTCATGCGTAAAATGCAAAGTTTAGACCAGGTGACCTCTAATATACCTCCCAATTTTACATCTATCGTTGTTATTACTGTTGCTTACATTCTCTCTGTTTGTCCGGTTCATGTCTAGGATAGCAGAGAGCTGATAACATGACACCAAATATGGATCTGTAATTGTGCAACAGAGTGAATAAACAACCTGTGCATTTCCTTACATATTGAAAAGAGACCAATTTGCTAAAGTTCCCCTGACAGATGAAATGAGGAAAGTATTATTTTTGGATGCTGAAGGCTATGTTCTAATGAGTTATGTGGCCCTTAGGCACATAATTTTAACTTTCTAGGCTTCAGTTCCTTCCTCTGTAAAATGAGACAGCTAGACCAGAATGACCCTCAATGTCCCTTACACTATGTGACTTAGAATCATTATTCCCATTGCAGGGTCCCTTAAAGGGCCACATGCTAGCAGATTTTTCTTATTCTTCTAGATACTCACATCTCTTAAATTACTTCTTATCTATTTGTATGTTCTTATCTACATAAATGATATTTTTCCCATAAAGTATAAGCTTTCTCTTTATCCTCAGTAACTATTGCACTGTCTGGCATAAAATAATAGTAGCTAATATTTGTATAGCTTTTATTCTGAACTAAATACTTTACAATTGTGATCTCATTTGGTCCTTACAATAATCCTGGAAGGTAAGTACTGTTTTTTCACCATTGTACAGATGAGAAAACTGAGGCAAACAGGAAGTGTCTCAGGTCACATTTGTACTCAGGTCTTCTTGACAACAGGCCTGTTGTTGCCCTCAGCAGGTGATTAATAAGTACAGGGCAGATAGGATTGATGTGCTGCCACGTCAGTTAAAGTTCAGCTTCCATTATTTCATTTTCAAATAACCTAGAGAACTTACTCAATCGTTGTGAACACAACTTTGACATTGCTATGATGTTTGTGATTTAAAACTTGTGATTTAAGTCCTTAGAACTAAGAAGCAACATGGGAACGGGAGCTAAGGCTTCCTCTAACTCTCTTTCTGTCATATTATTGAAATTCAAAATGAGTCACAGAAAATGCTCAAAAAGGAAGACTAAAAAAAAAAAAAAGCTCCAACATGCATTCCGTGCATTCAAAGTTTCAGTTCAAATCAAGTCTTAATAACCATGGAAGCTCATAACTGAGTTTCTGGCAAAACTGTAATTGTCACTAGTATAAAGAGATGGCAGTATAATGAGGCTTCATTGGATGTCCTGAAAGGTTGGGGATCTATTTCAGCACTGCTGATTGAGGTAAATGGCTAGTCATTTTATTCCATTTTATGGACCCCCAAGTAAGGCCAGCTTCGTCTTATCTGGAACATCTTAAAAGATGTCCTAGCTTTAGAGCTATAATTATACCCATTCATGGCTTAGATTAATCCTCAAAGAAAAGATAAATCACCCTGTGAAAAATTGCATTTGTGTCCAGATGCAGTTTCAGTGTTGGCAAGTTTCACTTAAATGTTTTCACTACAATTCAATCTATCAGTTAATCAGCAAAAATCTATTAAGCTCCTACTATGTGTCATACCTATCCTAGACCTTAGGGATACGCAAATATAGATGTAATAGTTCCTACCCTCAAGAAGCTTACATTCCATCTTGGAAACAACAGATACACCCAAGTATACACAAACTTATACAAAACAAATCCAAGATAATTTAGGTTCATGTTTGGGGGGTGGGGGTGGGGAATGGGATCAGGCACTTACTTGCATCTATAATCATGTTATAATCACTAAATAAGAGAGGAGAAAGGTAGGACCAAGGACATTTTTTTTTCTTTAATGGGGGTTGGGAAGAAGGAAGAGGGGATTGGGACAATGGATGAACCAGTCTAGCTGATATGAAAAATCAGGCATGTCACACCAAAAGAAAAACCCAGATAGTTATATGCTCTGACACAAAGAGCTTTGCAGGCAATTATATTTTAAATTCCTGGACACTAGGGATTGTGTTATCTTCCTAGTCATCACAATGCCTAGAATAGGATCTGCATAAAATAGGGAGCTGAGTTATGATTTCATTGGTACAGGGAACACCTAGATGAAAAAAAAAATTCCTCCTACTAATGCAAGTAGTCCTTGGCAAGCTATAAACTTTCAATTAATAATTAATAGAGAACTTCCTGTAACAAAGCCAGGTGTTAATTGCCCAGGATCACTCAGACATTATGTGTCAGCCGGAAGACTTGAAGCTGGGTCTTCCTGGTTTCCTGACCAATTCTTGATCTAGTAGTCCATGCTGCTCTCACCATATGCCAAAAATAAATAAATAAATGAAAGTCAAGTGGCTGATTTAATTTGTTATGTATCTTTCCATCAAAGGATAATTGATATACTTCTTCAATATAATGATACAAAAGGATTCCCCAAAACTTAAAACATTTTACTCACTTATTCTAAAAAGAGATTTTAAAGAGATAGAAAGTCTTGAACTAGATTCAAAAGTTCAACATCACAAATATAAGATAAATAACATGTGGTTAAATTACAAGTTGATGCAAAAAAGATCTGGAGGTCTTAGGGGAAAATAAGCTAAGTATACAAATATTAAAAAAAAAAGTGTAAGCACACAAGTCAAAAGTTTTTGCTTGTTTTAAAAAAAAAAGGGAGAATAAGATCACTTTGAACATTGAATTCTATAAAGTAAATGTTTATTTTTTTATAGGTTATTGTGACATGACCGGAGGAAATAAAAATAATGTTGATTTCAATTATATCAAATGAAGTCTCCTCTCCTGGAATAAGGAAGCTATAAACTTTCTGAACTTTCTCTGGTTAAATCATAACTGCAATACTGCATTTGGTTGTAACACAATATGAATATTACATTAATAAGAAATAAATATCCACTATATTTGTTGAGCACTGGGTGATGGATCATAGACACCCCCCCACTTCCTTGCCATTAGAGCTAGGAGAATTGAGTTTAAAAAAAGAGCCCAGGAAAAACCTCGAAGCTCCAACCACCTTTACATATGATTGTGTCATACACTCCAGGTGCATCATCTTCATCCTTGCTAGGATAATTCCCCCATGTTTGGGGTATTGCCCCTCGCCTAGCTGTCTCCTGCCCTCAACCCCTATCCTGTCAGGATTAAGTTTTGATCTTTTCATGAAATTATCGCTTGTCCATCCTCTTGGTGTCTTTGCCCCACTTATCTGCCTTTGTTTCCCCTATAATTTTATATACTCAGGTTATATATTCTGTTTGCAATCCCTAGTTAGTTAAAATTCTATATAAGTTATCTGCCTTGGTTTATCCATACTGAATGCTTTGGACAAGAATCCCATCCTTTCAACAAGCTTAAACTCTACATTAAAGATTAGAAACCAATCTCTGCTTGCCTCAGTTTCTCCGAGGCCCCAGCAAGATGTGAGAGATTTGGGAGTGAAATTAGAGATTGGAGCCTCAATGAGGAACCTTGAGCCAACTGGTTCTGGATTCTATCAGGGAGGCGGGCCCCTAGTTTGTTTCAGGGCCCAGCTGCAGTAAAAACTCACCACCAATAGACCTCTAGCCTAAGTGGAGAATCTGATTTGAAACCCCTGCAGGTAAGTTTTCTATCTGGTCTGATTGCTAGTAAATCTGGGACCCCAGGAAAGGCTAGCTGAACCAGTAAAAGCTCTGGGATGTAGTGGGGGGATGCCTTGTAATATTTCTGGGTATCTGTGTAAAGCAAAATATATATTTAGGTCCTGTTGGCACAAATTTGGGTGCCTTTGGGCATGAATCTGGGTGCCTTTGGACACAAATTTGGATGCTTCTTAAACACAATTTGATCCTGGGTGCCTCTTTGGGCACAACTTGATCTTGGCTGCCTTTGTGCACAAATATGGTTGCCATTAGGTACAAATTGGTTTGGGGTATTTTTTGATATATAGAATGCAGGAAAATACACCCATGCACTATCTATGAAGGCAAGGAATGCACTTGTTCTGCTCCCTCCAGTTTTACTCTGAAGTCTGGAAGCCTGGTTAATCTTCGAAAAGGCTCAGTTTAGGTATTTCTGTTTCTGGGAAGGACAGAGTATCGAACTGAAAATTCCCCTCACAGCATTCTGGAATATCAGGAGCTTGCCCCTAGTTTGTATTTGTTCATATGTGGTAAGAATTCTGTTACATTTGTGTGGTCTGTGTTTGTGACTTGTTTGTCTTTGTTATGTGTTGATTTAGGAGCTCTATGAAGTTTTAAAAACACTGATTGAGGAATCTGGCAATTGATCATTTCAAGATTGCAAAGGTGCTTAGCATAAAACAAATGTTTTATGAATGTTAAGTTCTTTATTGGACTTAATTGCAGCTTGTTTGCACTAACTTGGGGGAAAAACAGAAAAACCTTGGCTGCTTTTAAAATCTGGCAGAAAAGCAACTTGTTTCAAAAGCCTATTAGAAAAAAAGAAAGGGGCAAAACCTTATCTGAATCAGGTTATATCTCTGAATGGGAGGGTAAGAGAGAGAAAAAAAGGAAATTGATATCAATTGCTTTAAAAAAAAACTGGCAAGAGATATCTAGTCAAGACTTCTGAACTTGCTCATACTTTTGAGGGCTAGTTTTTTATGGATTGAAAAATTGAAAAATGGTAATTTAGTTTATCTGCAACATTTAATTAGAATTTAGAAAAATTTATTTAAGTGGAGAAAGGGTATGGCTTATTGGCTTGTCTATTGAATTTGGGGGCTTAGTATATTTAAATTGGAATTGTAATTCTGAAATTATGGGAGATAATTATTATTGCCTGATACATGTTAAATCTGTTTATTCTGGGTATAAAATCTTAGGGATTTGTTTGAATAATGAAACATTACTAGTGGCGATTTGCAGCAGTATTTGATTTGATTTGGTTTTAAAATAGCTTGTTAAAACAAAGTTCTGGTAATTTACCTGAAGAGATCACATGTTTGTATCCCCTATTAGCTAGGCTTTAAAATTTTGTCAGATCGGCTGAACATGTGTTTAAGCTTTGTGACATTATTTAGCTGTTAACTATATTGTGGATCCTAAAAGTTTTGAAGAAAAAGAAAACAAAAGAAAGGAGAAAAAAAGGTGATTTTACATACATGGGACAAAAAAGATTGATTTACAGAAACAATTGACAGTTTGAATGAAATATCTAGTTAGAATATCATAGGGAAATGTATTGATTTTGTTTAAATAAATTGGTGTGTATGTTAAAACTTTGAAACTATTTTGGATTACATGAGGTTCCTATCCATTTTTGATAGGTTGTGTTATGTTTATGTGTCTGTCATATGTAACAGTAAATGATTCACCCTAGAAAGTTCACAGTTTGAGTAGATGCCCATCAATTGGACAATGACTGAATAAATTGTGGTATATGAATAATATGGAATATTATTGTTCTGTAAGAAATGACCAACAGGATGATTTCAGAAAGGCTTGGAGAGATTTACATGAACTGATGCTGAGTGAAATGAGCAGGACCAGGAGATCATTATATACTTCAACAACAATACTATATGATGATCAATTATGATGGACCTGGCAATCTTCAGCAATAAGATAAACCAAATCAGTTCTAATGAAGCAGTAATGAACTGAACCAGCTACACCCAGAGAAAGAACTCTGGGAGATGACTAAGAACCATTACATCAAATTCCCAATCCCTATATTTTTGCCTGCCTGCATTTTTGATTTCCTTCACAGGCTAACTGTACAATATTTTGGATTCCAATTCTTTTTGTACAGCAAAATAATGGTTTGGACATGTATACTTATTTAGTATTTAATTTATATTATAATATATTTAACATGTATTGATAATCCTGCCATCTAGGGGAGGGGGTGGGGGAAGGAGGGGAAAAATTGGAACAAAAGGTGTGGCAATTGTCAATGCTGTAAAATTACCCATGCATATAACTTGTAAATAAAAAGCTATTAAAATAAGAATAAAAAAAGAAAGTTCACAGTTGATTGAAAAATTCCAAATTGCATATTGTCTATAGCAGAAACATGTTTCATGGGACAAAGGCAAAAACTATTATCCTCAGAGTCCTTTTCAATAAAAGTTACACTTTAAGATGACTGAATACAATCAATTAAAACATACAGATTATAGAGTATCCTAATTTCAGATAAAATAACCTTATCAGAATTAACATCAATAACTTCATTCTAAAAAAAAAACAAAAAAAAACATTCTAAAAATATTAAATCATTTTTCTCCAATTGAGGATCACCTATAAACTTTTGGAAATATAAATAATAGGTACAACAAAGTCTATATAAAACAAAAATATCCCACAAATAATTGTTCATATCATATCAGATCAGGTTAAAATCCTACTCCAGGTACTTCAAGAAAGCTATAAATCACATTTGTTGTATATTCATCAAACAAGAAAACCATTATGCACTTAAATAAACACTAAATAATTTTCTGAAGACAGATGGATACTTTGGTAGAAATAATCACTTTCAGAGAAATTGTGGTTCCAAAAAAACCTTTTAAAAATTTCTTGCATGGCTAAGTAGTGCAATCTATGATACAGCATAAAAAAATGACCTTGCCTTAAAGTGGCCATAGATTGAAAAAACATTCAGTTATTAACACTATGTAAATGTAGGCTGATCCTTTAAACAATAAAAGCAATTAATGCTTCAACATTAATTGGTAGTGAGCTGCAATTTTTCATTCTAAGAAGCAGCAACACCCATGAAGTAGGAGGGTGAGTGAAATTTTCACCTTCCAAGCTGAAAGATCTTTCCTTTTCTTCTTCCCCTCACTCTACTTTTCCTTATAATTAACTCTTGGATGGTGCCAGTATTTCTCAGGATTTAGTCAGCCAGTGTGTTTCCTTTCCCAAGCAAATAGCAAGTCCCTTCTATTAAAGGAGCTGACCTTCCTGTCCAACCTACTTCTCCAGCACATTGTCCTTTTCTCTCCCCATCCTTATTTCCAACATTTTCCTCCTAAAACATATTCCATCTCTCTCTCCTCCCGATTCCCAAAATTCTCTTTCCCTTTCCCTAACATGCTTTCTCCTTCTTTCTTCTTCCAAATAGTTTCAAACCAATAACCCTTAACAATTTCAGGTTTCAATATTTTGACTAACTCCTACACAATTATCAGTTTCACAATTTTCACATATGACAGACACATAAACATAACACAACCTATCAAAAATGGATAGGAACCTCATGTAATCCAAAATAGTTTCAAAGTTTTAACATACACACCAATTTATTTAAACAAAATCAATCCCTATTTAAGATGTATGAGCCTTGATAGCTAATCCCTATTTAAGCTTGATAGCTAAATTCATCTGAAATTTTCATATGAGATTTGCTATTGAATATTAAAATTTCTTGTGACTGTAGCTGATATTATTTAGGAGATTTAAATTCAGGTATGACTGTCTGACAAATGATCAAGCCAGCGATCCAATATCTGAAAAGAATATGTCATAAGTGACAGAGATTCTCTCTCTCGGAACTTCTTGGGGCAGAGCCAAGATGGCAGAGAGGACACATATTTCTTTCTGACCTTTTCCTACAATCCTCAGGCTAATGAGCAAATCCAGCTTCTGAAGCACTTCTGAACTGGCAAAATCCATGAATATTGGAAGTGCAACAAGTTACCAACAGAAAATAATTTCAAAGATCACCAGAAAAGGTCTGTTTCAATCTGAAATGGAGTGGGGCGGCCAAGTGCAAGTAGGCCAGACATAGATGCCAGCGCAGACAGTGCAGAGTCCCAGGGCAGTGTGGACTCCATGGGGTGGTGCAAAATCCACATGGCAGAAAATCTAAAAAGAGGATTCTACAGATGGCAACTCTGCCCTGGTTGCCAGCCAATAGATCCACAGAGAAGTTATAAAACATCCAACACAAACACAGAAGGTAAAAAGTAAACCCTAAAACTCCAGAATCTCATGGGACCTGGCCAAGCCCACCCAACACCAAGAATGAGTCAGCACTGACCCAGTGGAGCCACTGCCACTCATAAAGGAAGATGTTGCTTGTAGAGGAAACTTGTAAAATGCCTCCTGCCCTAAAAGCAGACCTTAACAGTTTTTTGTTTCTTTGTTTGTTTTTTAATGAGTAACAAAAGCAAAAAAAACTCTGATGATAGACAGCTTTTGTGGTGAAAGAGAAGAATAGATTTCAAACCCTGAGGAGACTAAAAGCAGATTGTCTCCAAATGAAGCCCCAAAGGATGATATAAACTGGTCCCCATCACACAAGGCTCTCCTAGAAGAAATTAAAAAGGATCTTGAAAGAGAGCTAAAAGAAAAATGGTAAAAGGAAATGAAAACTTTGCAAGAGAGTTTAGAAAAGGTATGCAACTCATTAAAAGATATATTTGATAAAAATGGAAAAAAGAGAACAATTCCTAGAAAAACAGAATTTGTGAAACAGAAAAAGAAAATAACTCCTTAAAAGTAAAATTCATGAAATGGAAAAAAAAAATCCCATAGAACAAAATAACTCATTTAAAAATTCAATTGGACAAATGCAAAAAGAAGTAAAAAAAATAAATGAAGAAAATAATTCACTAAAATTCATAACAAATGGAAATGAATGACTCAATGAAACAAGAATCAGTCAAGCAAAACCAAAAAAAAAAAAAAAAAAGTACCTAAATACCTAATAGGGAAAACAGCCAACCTGAAAAATAGAACTAGGAGAGACAATCTAAAGATTATTGGGCTCCCTTAAAAACTATGATGAAAAAGAAGAGCCTAGACAATATTTTTTTCAGGAAATCATCAGAGATAACTGCCCAGATATAGAATCAAAAGTTAAAATAACCATTGAAAGAATTCACCAAACACCTCCTGAAAGAGACCCCAAAATCAAAACTCCAAGGAATATCATGGCTACATTTCAGAACTATCGGACCAAGGAAAAAAATATTACAAGCAGCCAGAAAGAAACAATTCAAAAACTAAGGAACCATAATAAGGCTTACTCAGGACTTGGCAGCATCCACTTTAAAGAATCAAAAGGCCTGGAATCTGATATTCCAAAAGGCAAAAGAACTTGGAATGTAGTCAAGAATAAATCACACTGCTAAAATGAGCATTTTCTTTTAGGAAGAAGATGACATTCAATGAAACTGGTGAATTCTCTTTATTTCTGTTGAAAAAAACAGAGCTAAACAAAAAATTTGACCTCCAAATATAGAACTTTAGAGAAGGAAAAAAAAAAGGTAAAAATAAAAGAGCTCTTGAGAACTGTGTTTCTGTTATAAGTATACATAGAGAGTGCATGTATAACCTGATTTTATTGTTATAATATAAAAAGAAACTATATTTGGAAAGGGGATTATAACAGAAAAAAGGGGGGGAAGTGGAGGTAAAATGAGGGAAATTACATCTCAGGAAGAGGCAAAGCAAACCTATTATAATTGGGGTGGAGGAGTGTGGTGAAGATTGTGTGAATCTTTCATCAGATTTGGCTCAAAGAAAGAATATTAGACATATTTGGTTTCATTGAGAAACATCTTTCACATTATAGAAAAGCAGGAGGGAAAAAGGGAAGGGGTAGGCTAAATAGAAAGTAAAACAGAAATAGTAGGGGGAAGAGGGAGGGACTCTAAGTGGGGAGGACTGCTTGAGGCAAGTAGTGCTCATAAGTAAAATACTGAGGAGGAGGGAAAGGGGAAAAGGAAAGAGAAAATATTAGTTGGGGTTAATAAGACGACAGGAAATACAGAATTGGTAGTTTTAACTATAAATGTGAATGGGTTGAACTCTTCTCTAAAGCATAAGCAGGTAGCAGACTGGATTATAAACCAGAATTCTACACTATATTGTTTACAGGAAACACATTTAAAGCAAAACAATACATGCAGAGTAAAAGTAAAAGGCTGGAGCAGAAAGAATCTATTGTGGTTCAGGTGAAGTAAAAAAAGCAGGGGTAACCATCCTGATTTCAGATCAAGCAAAAGCAAAAATTGAACTAATTAAAAGAGATAAGGAAGGAAACTATATCTTGCTAAAAGATACCATAGATAATGAAGCATTATCAAGTGATATTGTATTTAAATTCCTAAAGGAGAAGTTAAGAAAGTCGCAAGAAGATATAGACAGATAAACTATACTAATGGGAGATCTCAACATTGTACTCTCAGAACTAGATAAATCAAACCACAAAATAAATAGAAAGAAGTTAAAGAGGAAAACAGAATGCTAGAAAATTTAGGTATGATAGATCTTTGGAGAAAATTGAATGGAAACAGAAAGGAATACACTTTCTTCTCAGAAGTTCATGGAACCTATACAAAAACTGACCATATATTAGGACATACAGACCTCAAAATCAAATGCAGAAAGGCAGAAACAGTAAATGCATTTTTTTTTCAGATCACAATGCAACAAAAATTATATTCAAAAAAGGCTTGCAATGAAAAAAGCTAGAAAAAGAACAAATTAAAACCCCCAATCAAATAACAAACTTGAAATTCTAAACATAAAAAGAGAGATCAATAAAATTGAAACTAATAAAAGTGTTGAATTAATAAATAAAAGTAAGAGTTGGTTTTATGAAAAAACACCAAGATAGATAAACCTTTAGTTAATTTGATTAGAAAAGGGAAAGAGGAAAATTAAATTGTTAGGCTCAAAAATGAAAAGGGAGAACTTTCTACTAATGAAAAGGAAATTAGGGCAATATTAGGAGTTATTTTGCCCAACTTTATACCAATAAATTTGATAACCTAAGTGAAATGGAGGAATACCTACAAAAATAAAGATTGCCCAGATTAACAGGAAAGGAAATTAATTACCTAAATAGTCTCATTTTCGAAAACAAGAAGTAGAAAAAGCTATTAATCAGCTTCCTAAAAAAAAAAATTCCCAGCATTAGATGGATTTACATGTGAATTCTACCAAACATTAAAAAACAATTAACTCCAATACTATATAAACTATTTGAAAAAATAGGGAATGAAGGACTCCTACCAGATTCCTTTTATGACACAGACATGGTACTGATACCTAAATCAGGTAAGACGAAAACAAAAAGAAAATTATAGATTATTCTCCCTAATGAATATTGATGCAAAAATCTTAAATAAAATATTTGCCAAGAGATTACCAACAAATGATCCCCCAGATAATACACCACGACCAAGTAGGATTTATACCAGGAATGCAGGGCTGGTTCAATATTATGAAAACTATTAGCATAATATTAGCATAAGTTAGTGTCTGGGCAAGAGATACAAGGCTGCTTTTAGACTTTGTCAAGGTGGGATCCTTCTGACTCAGTTTTCCAGTGATGTTCTTTTGAATGAAAACCCACCTAATTATTTCTGAGTCTGCCTTAACATGGAATTGTTACTGGGATAATTCCCTGAAGTAAAATTGAATTAAAGCTCCTTTATCCTGTGTCATGTATGTGCTCTCAGACTGAGGACCTGAAGATTTAATTTTGACTAATTATATTATATTTTACTCATGACTGCCTTTTTCTTCCTATAGCAGATTTATATGATTACAACAAATGTGAGTGCTAACTGCTATTTTGTTTATTGGGACTACAGCTGACATATCTGTCTGCCCTGTGAGACAAACATGATCTCTTGATATCTTGTTGCAGCCCTTGTGGACCAGTCTTTCTATCTCAGACTATTCTAACCTTTATTTATTAGATTTGTTTTTTTATTCTATGCTATTATACTAGTGTGTTGTGTATAGGAACTTTAATTCATTTTCAGGACTTATACATGAAATGGCTACTGGACAATTAAAGCCCTATCTACTGCTCCTTGGATGATTCCTTCAACAAAACAAAAAAAGGGGGAAAAGGAGATAAGGGACTAGGAAAGCTGATGGATTTTCCCAGAAGTACTTGGAAAAATGGGGAAACACCTTCATCAGACAACTCACCTAGGGATTAGATTGAAGGGATAGCAGCTGGGGGAGAGGTGGAAAGTAGACTTGACAAAAGTTAAACTTCAACCAGCAGGTTACAGATATCTCTCTGGCCACCATAGTAATCCTTCCCACAACCTCAGTCCTGCCTGACTCCATTCAGCCAGTACCACTACTAGTGCCACTAATTACCCCAGGCACTACTGTCCCTCCTAGCCCACCAGTTCAAATTGGAAGGTCTCCCCATTGTCCTTTGTGTCCTCACTCCTTGCTTGGTTAATTACCAATTGTATTTTTTTTTATTTTTTCTTCTTTTTTTTTTTTTTCTGAGGCAATTGGGGTTAAGTGACTTGCCCAGGATCACACAGCTAGGAATTGTTAAATGTCTGAGGCCAGATTTGAACTCAGGTCCTCCTTACTTCAAAGCTGGTACTCTATCCACTGCACCAACTAGATGTCCCTGTACATTCATTTTTAAAACCCACAAAAATTCCAGCTGGGCTGTGATTGCTAGCTCTGCTTTAATTCTGACCCTCCTCCCCCTTATTTTAATGTACTTACCTTAACAGGCCCAGTTTCTGGGACCACTTTCCAATCTACCTGTTCTTGGGAACTACCAAAAACATCACTCCTGGAAATCTCCAAGGTACAGGCACCTGTTTTGTGACTATCTCCAAGAATCTTTCTGATCTACTCCTCCAGTTCTATAATCCCAATTTTGAGATTGAAGATTGAAGATTAGATTAGAAAAGATGGAAGGACCTATGGCAAGGGCCAGATTCTTCCTGATAATCTCCTTGCCATCGGTCCTTCCATCTTTTCTAATCTTATTTTAACTTATCCACTCCCAGGTAGGGTTGGTCAAAATCATGGTTCAGAGACCCTCCAAGATGATGCAAGGATTTGAATACTCACTAGAGAAAATGGGGATATGTTAAGTGTTGGATGATGGATCATAGCCCCCTCCCCTTCTTTGCCTTCTTTAAAAAAATTGAGTTTAAACAAAAGCATCCAGGAAAAACCTTGAAGCTCCAACCATCTTTATATATCATTGTGTCATAGACTCCAGATGCTTTATCTCAATCTTCAATCTCAAAACCTCATTCAAGCCCTTACCTAGTTGTAAAGAGGCAAATTAAGATTGTCATAAAGAGAAAAAATGCACCCTAACAATTAAAGTTAGCCTAAAGTAGAATGGTCTGCTTTGCAGATATAAATATTTGTCAACAGAAATTTGGGAAGGAATGGCCATATATAGGGCATGGAATGGCAATAGAGTTTCTGATTTTTGAAGTATCTCAGTAGTCATGAATCAAAACCAAAGCTGATCAATAATTCCCTCTGCATCATCCCCAGTATATAGTCATCAAACCTTTACATCAAGGTAGTAGTAATAAAGCACTTATTAGAAGGGTTTCTTTTGTTTGCTTGTTTTTAACATTAATAATAATCTCACCTTATAACTCACTGGATCAACTTCCTAAGTAATTCCAAACTTTCAAAGTCTTCTTCTCAAGCTGGCAACAAATCCTGAAGATGTGTCTACTACTGCCTTTTAAATTCCCTAAAGTATCTTATAAAAATTCTTACTTTAGAAATGGAAATGAAAGCTAATCTTATAATTTTACAAACTAAAAATCAAATTCTTAGTCCCTTCCTATAAAATTCAAAGAGATTATCAGCTTCCAGGAAAGTGGTTCCAATCATATCTATTCGTCCTAAGTCTCAATATGCACTTGAGAGAAAGTATGGTGCTATATATTGGCACAAAAATTGGAAGTGGAGACCAAGACTTGGCTTCAAATCTTGCTCACTAGCTGTTACCCTAGGTAAGTTTCTTAAAAATCTAAACTTCAGTTTGGCCCTTCCAACATGGCATATCTCAACAACAGTATAAAAGAAAAAAAAATGACTGTGAAGGTAATTAAAATTTATCCTCAATTATCTTTTAGATTAGTTTCCCCTTTGTAAAAATCAGAATCATGTTTGTAGTATTTGCCTAAAAGAATGAGATAATCTAAGGGAAAGTTTAAACCTTAAGGCTTATATAAACAAAAGGTGGGTATTTACTCACCCAATATATTCTAACCCCTACTCTTTAATCATACATATCTCCTATAGCAAAAATGTTGTCCTCTAATTCAGTTGATTAGATTTAGTCAGCAGGCATTGCTTAAGCACCTACTATGTGCTAGACACTGTTGCTTATCATTGTGAATACAAAGATGGTCACTACCCTCCCTGAGAGTCTCATGGGGAAACAACAGACACTTAATAGAATCTAACATGTTTTTCAAGGTCAAGCAAGCATAAATACTCCCTTATCTTTAAAGTCTTCTACTCATCTGTAATGTATTATGCCTAATTATAGTTATAATGATAATAATAACAGTAACATTTCCACAGGACTTTGGGACAGGTAAACATTTTAAGCAGAGAGAACACTGAGTGAGTTAATAATGCTCTCCCTTGAACATATTTCCTCATCACTAAAATTAGGAAATTGGATTAATTGATTTCTATTGTTCCTTCCTGATTTCAGACACTACAGCTCATCAGACCAACCTCCTGTGTAAGAAGGAATAAATGTTTTTTTGACAAAATATATTTAAATGTTCAGCTTATCTCCAAGTTCTTTAAGTCCTTGGGATTCCATGTCTTCCCCTAGATACTATCCAACTCTCTTTTAGAAGACCCAGTTGTACCATCCCAGTCATTAAATGTTTTCCAAACTAGCAATAAAGCTTCAGCTCTCATGTCACTATATTTTCCCTTTTTTATGTCAGTCAGCTCTAAATATAAACTTGTGGGTGACCTGACAACAGAATGATTTCCCCATGATGGCTAATTGTTCCAATTTTTCCTCTTTGAAATGATAAAAATCTTAGCTAGAGATGAAACAGAAATGGTTGGAGATTTGAGTGCCTCAAGCACTTTCACCTTATCAAATGACTCAGGTCGATCTGCTTGGCAGACGTGACAACAGGAGGGAACATTGCGGGTGGGAAACAAGATATTAACAGGCTCAAATGAATGGTAATTAGTAGTACATTATCCCCACATCAGTGCTAGATTGGTTTCCCAATATGCATCCGAATTAACCAGGCATCCTCTTCCAATGCATGCTGATTACAAGCATATTTCTATATTATTTTCAGACTTTCCATAAGTAGTTTCACATCTATTCTCTTAAGTTTATGTAGTCTTGCAGGGGTTATCTAAAGTTGACTGCTTATCCAAATAATATGTCTATTTTATGCATAATTAATATTTATGTTAAGAAAATGCAAATGAAGCAAAATGGAATCAAGTTTATTCAGGGTTCTCTCAGAGCTTGGACATATGGTTTGGTTTCCCCAACTCTTACACTTCCATGTCACTTCTCAAAACAATACAGCTGAGAATCTTAATGTTTTTCATGACCAATAACTTTCTAAACAGCCACAAGAAAGGGAGCAACTATAATCATAATGGGATCATATATTTTGAATGTGAAGAGAATTCAAAGATCATCTAGTCCAACTCCATTTTGCAGAAGAGAAAACTCAAGTCTAAAGAATACAGGACTTCAGAAAATGACTTGGCCAAATAAGGATCAAGTGATGAAATCCAGAAGTGAACCCTGGACCTTTGACTCCCAACCTATAAATAATTCCACCACCAACATGCTTCCTGCAACTCAAAAAAATTTTAAAATCAGTCTTAGTCATATTTACTTTTATGGTTCTCATAAGAACTCTGTGAAGTACAGGCAATTATTAGTCCTACATGAAAGAGAAGATATTATTATTCAAGATCACACCACACATAAATGAGAATCAGCAGGTTTCTTCATCCTAATCCTTGAATCCTCTGTGCTGTGAGTTGTGCAGACACATTCAGTATCTATCCAGATTCTATGCATTTTCTTTATCGGCCTGATTTTTTCAGTGATTAGAGGAGACCCATTGAAGGATAGATCCCAAAGAATAATAAAGCACTGGCCAGTGGGAAATAAGCTGAAATAGAGAACTGAGCCTCCATTGGCAATTGGATTGGGCCCCTCTCTGTTACCTTCTGCCATATTCAGTGGCATTCGAATTCAACCATGGTAGTTTCTCACTGTTAATCAGTCATTGTTAATTGTTTTGAATTATCCATATCCATATGAATCAATTATCCCTGTCATTTCTCCAATCTATTAAGAAGGATAACTAGAATTTTACTGTGGAGATAAATTTTTGTTTTGATTCAAATCATTTTTCATAGTTAGGGAATACACATACCCACATGTCCACATAAATTGACTATCTTTCATGATTTAAAAATATAGACAAACACACACACAAATGGGTGAACCATCTTTCATAGTTAGGATGGAGCGAGATAGGTTAGGGGGTGAGATGGATAAGATCTAGACCTGTAATTTCATTAATAGAATCAAGAAACTCCTACGTGAGGGAATTCCCTCTGTCGACACAGGTCAGCGAATAGTTTTAGAAAGTTTCCTAGAACACAAAGAAACTGAATGATGAGGATCCAAGAAGAACTTATACCCAGGTTTTTGTGGCTTTAAGGCCAGCTTTTAATGTATGATGTCAGGTTTTTGTGGCTCTGAGCGTGGTGCTCTATAGATTACAACATATTGTTTCTCTGTCGTTAGAATAGCAGTAGTATAACAGAAGTCCTATCTCTATAATATATATTTTATATAATAAAGGTACTTTCAGAAGCAACGATAATGGGAAAGTTTTGTCTAATGATGAAGATGATGGTAGTAAGAACTAAGAACATTTTACACGTATTAAACACTTTAAAGCTTGCAAAGTGCATAGATTATTATTGTATTTGAATCTTGCTAAAAAAAAAAAAACACAGATACAATTATCCCCAGTTTGCAGATGATGAAGTTGTGGCTGACTGACACTTAATGCTTGCCCAAATATTAAAAGTTTGAGCTGGGATTCACAACCAGTTGTTCTATCAGCATCCACCTACCCATTATGCGATCTCTCCATGGTTGGTTGTGGAAGTGGAGCTACTGGCTACAGCACTAGCCACATGTTTATTCAGTGTCAAAGGTGTTACATAGAACTGTCCAATCATCCTCATTCACTTGACAAACAAACAAAAACAAGCATGGATTAGACATTCTTACCTACTGGAGATGACAAGAGATAGACAAACTTTCTTTTACATTATACTTGAAGCGGTGCTGAGGCCTTTTTCTTTGCAGAAAACTCCTCACTGGTTTCCACTGCTGCTGAGAATCAAATGGCATCTAAATTGTGTTACATGAAGCCAGCATTCCATTACTCGGTAACTGATTTTCCAGTTTGCAAATTATTCAGGTCATTGGTTTCCCTTTCTTCATCTAGTTCTTGGCATTTTTACCATTTCACTGCTTAGTAGACCTCAACAAAAGGTGTTCAGAGCAAGGAGAGCACCCCAAACCTAAAGCAATTCAGTTTGAACCTATAAAAGAATTGGTAGGGGGTTGAAACATAACTTCCTCTCCACTCCTATGCCTAAACACAGCACTGAAGTAACCTTAATGAAAAAACTCTGGAGTTGAAGGATCTATGTTCAGATCTCATCTCTCTCACTTATTTCCTAAGTGACCTCCAGTAATTCATCTCAACTCATTGGTCCTCAATTTCCTTATTTGTAAAAAAAAAAAAAAAAAAATGGAGTGGCATTGGTCAGACTCAGAAGTTCATTCTTTCTGTAAATCCATAATCTTATAAAATTGTGTGCCACAACTTCTCTCAGTTTACTCATTCATAAAATAGAGGGATTCCCTTATTTGGTTTTGAAGATTCCTTCTAGCTCTAAAATCATGGCATTATATGGATTCTGCAAGGACATTAAAATGGAACACAGTCTTTGGAAGTTTTGACCAATAAATTAAATTAAAGACTCCAGAGAGATAAAAAAAAATATAGGTAGAAAGTACAGAGGTGATAGATTATAGTTAGATGATAAATACATAATATGTAAGCAGATAAGATAGAAAGAAATAGAGAAGCCAGGTAGATAGATTGTAAATAAATGAAGAGATAGATTTAGCATAGATTATAGAAAATGAGTAGATAGATGATAGAAAGAAAGAAGATGGAGATGGAGCAAAAACAGGAAGTCTCTCAATTTCTTCCCAAATGATTCCAAATTCCTTTAAATAATTTTAGAGTATCAGAACACTCAAAAAGATGAAGTAGAACATTTCCAAGCCAAAGACAACTGCAGAATGTCAACAGAAAAGTTGTGTGACAACATGATGGGAATTCAACACATAAAAACAGTGCAAACTCTAGACTAGGCCCAAGTAGCAAACCAAAAACTCTGAATCTGAAGCAACACTGATATTTTCTAAACCAGAGACACCAAAAACAACTTGGAAGGTTGGCCAAAAAAGTTTATCAGTGGGGTGAGAGGGTCTTGGGAAACCAGCAAACCAAGACTGGAAATGAGCAATAGTGGTGATGGTGGTAGCAATTTCCTGAGGCCTTAGCTACTTGGAGGTCTCTTTATTAGTGGTGATAAAGAAATGTGTTCTTTCAATAGACTAGATCTTACAGCTAAAGTAGGGCAGACATATATTTAACAACTCCAGGGCAGAAAAGAGTGCTTGTGGTCAAATTCTGCTATCCAAACCTCTGAAGCTTGTGACAGTGCACTCCACCCTGGAAACAGCCGTAGTTTAACAGTTAAAAGCCAAGTAATGGGGCTGAGAAAATGAGCCGACAACAGAAAAAGTTTCTGATCATACAAAATGATTATGGTGACAAAGATCAAAACATACACTCAGAAGACAATAATAAAGTCAAAGCTTCTACATCCAAAGTCTCCAATTAAAAATAAGAAATGGTCTCAGGCTATGAAAGAACTCAAAACAAATTTAGAAAATTAAGTAAGAGAGAAGAAAAATTAGGAAGAAAATTGAGACAGGTCAAAAGAAAATAGAAAAAGCTGATGAGAAGGCTGTCTTAAAAAACAATTAATCAAATTGGAATGAATCACACACTGAGGAAAGTAATTGCTTAAAAATTAGAATGGAGCAAATGGAATCTAATGACTTTATTAGAAATCAAAATACAACTAAGCAAAACCAAAAAAAAAAGTGAAAAATAGAAAAAATGGTGAAAGATCTCATTGGAAAAACAACTGACTTGGGGAAAAGATTCAGAAGAGATAATTTAAAAATTATTGATGTACCTAAAAGTCATGATTTTAAAAAGAGCCTGGATATCATCTTTCAAGAAATTATCACAGAAAACTTCTGTTATTCTAGAACCAGAGAATAAAATAGAAATTTAAAAAATCCATTAATTACCTCCTGAAGAGATCATAAAATGAAAACTCCCAGGAATATTATAGTGAAATTCCTGAATTATAAGGTAAATGAGAAAATATCAAAAACATCTAGAAAGAAACTATTCAAGAATAGTGAAGTCAAGTCAGGATAACGCAAAATTTAGCAGCTTCTACAATAAAGAGCCAGAGGACTTGAAATATGACATTCTAGAGAGCAATGGAACTAGGATTACAACTAAGACTTATCTATCCGGCAAAGTTGAATATAATCTATCAGGAGAAAAGGTAGAAATTCAATGAAATTGAGGACTTCCAAGTATTCATGATGAAAATACCAGAGCTAAATGGAAATTTTTATTTTCATATATAGGACTCTGGGGAAGCATAAGAAGGTAATCAGGAAAGTGATGTCATAAGGGAATTAATAAGGTTTATCTGTTTATACTCCTACATAGGATGATGATACTTGTAATCCATTAAAAACGTCTCATTATTTAGGCAGTTAGAAGTAGTAGAGGCAGAGGACACATATGTGAATGGAATATGAAGGAATAATGCTTTATAAATGATTAAATTAAGGAGTGAGAGGGGAATATACTGGGAGAAAGGAAAAGGGAGAAGTGGAATGATGTTAATTATCTGCCATAAAAAGAGGTAAGAAAAAATTGTTTATAGTTGAGGGAAATAGGGGAATGAGAGGGTGATAGAGTGAACCTTACTCTCATCAGAATTGACTCAAACAGGAATAACATACACACTCAATATGGTATAGAAATCTATCTGTATAGTAAAAGTAGGAGAGAAATGGGATATGGGAAAGGGGTAGAGTGATAAAAGAAAGGACATTGAGAGAGTAAGTGATCAGGAGCAAAATACTTTTGAGGATGGGCAGGATGAAGAATGAAAATGGAATAAATGAGAAGAAATACAATAACAATAGTAATTGTAAAAATAATTTTGAAGCAAGTTTCTCTGATAAGGCCTAATTTCTCAAACAAAGAGGGAATTGAGTCAAATTTATAACAAAAAATAAATAAGAGCCATGCCCCAATTGAAAAATGATTAAAAATATGAATTTAGCCCAAAGGGCTATAAATTCATGTACATTTTTCATCTAACAATAACATTACTAGATATGAATACCAAAAGAGATTTTTTAAAAGAAAAAGGACATAGATGTACAAAAATATTTCTAACGGCTATCTTCTCAGAGCAAAAAATTGGAAACTGAGTGGATGCCCATCATTGGGGTATAGCTGAATAAATTGTGGTAGGTAATTGTGATGGAATATTATTTTTATATTAGAAATGATGAGCAGGATGATCTCAGAAAAACCTGAAAAGTCCTCCAAGAATGCAAGCAAAGTGAAACATACTATGTAAAAAAAAAATAATAATAACAATGTTATGAGATGATCATCTGTGAATGATTTGCTAATCTCATCAGGATTATCCATGACTACTCTGAAAGACTTATGAAAAATCCTATCCATACCTAGAGAAGAAATTGTGTTTGAATATAGATTGAAGCATTCTCTGTCTCTGTCTCTCTTTCTCTCTCTCTCTCTGTTTCTTTGTCTCTCTGTCTCTCTCTCACACATACACATATACACACATACACACTTTAATTTTCTTGATGGTTCTTTTTATTTTTTTTTCTTTTTCTTTTTCATTAAGATGGGAGATCCATGTTTCCTTTCATAACATGACTTTATGGAAATATTTTGAATAACTTCACATGTGGTTTGTTAAATTGGAGTGGGGATAAGGGAGAGAACCTATAACTCAAAAATTTAAAAAGCAAGTGTAAAAAAATTGTTTAAATGAAACTGGGGAGATTAAATAAATTAAATGTCATGAATTTTAGCTTTGGAAAAAATTTCCAATAAATAAATTTTTTTAAATAGGTCCTAAAGTGCAAAACTAGGAAGAATGAGAGTAAAGAGAAAAATGTAATTTTGTTATCAAGACATGTATGTAAATGTGTATATACATATATGAATTGTGTGTATGTATTGTGTAAATCTTATAAAAGTCTTTTACAAGTCTTAAGCTGTCTTAGAACTGTATTAAGGCTTTTTAGAAAATCCTGTGAACATATTTTAACACATGAAATGCCTTGGAATCATGGCAAAACTGGGTTCAAGATCTGCAACTGCTACATACTACCTGTATAACCATGGACAAGTCACTTAATGACTATGCCTCAGACAGCTCTCCATTACACAGAAGTTGTCACATTGGGAATTCCTTACAGATCTGAAATCAGACACAGACCAGACCAAAAAGTCTCCTAATACTCATAAAGAGCTCATGTTATAGAGCTATATGTCAATAATAATGCATTATTGAAGCCATGTGTGCCTTCTTGGGAAGACAGTAGCCTGGTCATGCAGGAGGAATGAAAGACTTCAGAGAGAGAAACCCATCAGATGACGCAAGATGAATACCTTAGATTTGGATCTCAGATCTCAGAAATCATTGAGGTCAATTCTCTCATTGTACAGATGAGGAAACTAAAGCAAGAGATAAGTGACCTGCTGGGAATCATATCATAGGTCTGAAGTAGGATCTGAATGTTGGTCATGCTGACCTCAAGTCTAATGCCCTATCATAATACAACTCCTGTCTCTTAGAGCCATGACTTGTATCACTAGATTAGGTATGAAAATATACCAGGTCCAATTCTCAATGCTACATTATCAGATACCAGCTTCCACAAATCCATGGAATTTTCATGAATGTGAGAATAATTTAGCTCTTTTCAAGCTTAGTTATCACATATTTATAAAAAGACACTCTGGATAAATACCTAGATCATTTGGAGGGAGCAAGGACAGGGTACCGATGAAGGATAGTTTTTCTTTTCCAAATGTTGCTGCCTCTTCTGATTTTACTTTAAAAGCTGGGAAAGAAAATATTTCCCAAATTATTTTCTCCAAATCCTCTTTTCAATCTAATTCTCAATGCGGGATAGATAGAAAATTAAAGGGGGAGAGGGAGGAGAGCTGCAGGAAGCATTTTCTCACTCTGAGATTGTGTTTTTCTAATGCCAGAGGAGAATCAATCAACATAATTTCTCTTCAACCAATTTGAAAGCAGGGGACGTTTAAGCTTCTACTTCCATAAGCAGATAATATAAAAAGGAGTGGAGATGATGTTGAGAAAAGAAAAAAGAAGATGGAAAACTAACCCTATTTATTTTCAGACCCAGTAAATTCATTTTGGGTTATTAAAGTACGTGTCATACCCCAGTGAATAAGAAATACTCATTTGCAAAATGCATTTTTAAATATGAACATTGAAACAAATATTTCATCTTCTGATTTGCTTTATTTTTAATTCTTCTCTAACAGTGCAATGAAATCTGTTCCATTAATATCTCAATGTTCTTTGAAATGATTTGTTATAATAATCCTAAATCTTTGTGCTGTCACAATATAATTGTTTCACACTTTGACAATAAACTATTCAACCCCAATATAATGTTTATTTGTGGGATAAATGGTTCATTTTCACCTTGGCATTTATCTGGTAGCAGGAGACATATCTTGGTACAAAATTCTATTCTATTATCATTATCTCTTATTTTAATCACAAGCATCTGGTTTTGATTTCGTTTTTCTTCCATAAAAAAGAAAATGGGAACATTCCAAGAATCAATAAAGGGGGGAAATGGGTGATATGGGTTTGAACTGCCATAATAATCATCTGCTACGTGTTTTGCAGGAGTGTTTTAAGTAGGGGCTCGATGCCCTCTTGCACATACAACCCACAACCAAACGGCAACCTAGAAAAGTAGAAAGCACATTCTCGACTGCTAATGTGACTTTTGAAAGGAGCCTAGAATTTCCTCATAGTATTGCTGCAAAGGAATTGACTCAAACAGGATCAGAAATTATACTGAATAACATGTTTAAGACTCCATCGGGGGTGGAGGGAAGGGAAGCTGACTGGCCTTAATGTGGTCTCATACATATTGCACATCTGGAAAAGTTACTCTGAGGATCCCCATATTGCTGAAATGGCTACTCTGAAACTGGTGTAAAATTTGGTAACTATTGTTAAATCTAGAGAGATTGCTGAAACCAACAAAGCCTGGATTCAGTGCCCAGCTGGGGCACACCTTGTATTGTGACCCTAAAATGTTTACATTCTAGACCAGAGGTGTCAAACACCCAAATCACCACCCTCCTCAATGGATCTGAAACAGATTAAAAAAGGAAATGTTAGAAATAAAAATATAATAAAAGATAGGTGTTAATATATAGTTTTCTAAATGAAGTTATACCTCATGGAGATCCTTATGGCTGGTTTTGTGGTCATATTTATGAGTCTAACAACCCTCCTCTCTTAAGACTAAATTTTCTTAAGACTTGATTTAGCCAACAGTTTCCTCACCAGGGTGTTGTTCTCAGTCCTAATAAGCTCACCAATTCAAGTGCTCTTCCTATTGAAAACAATGGAATTTTCCATAGGTCAGAAAGTAGGCCCCCACTAAGCAAGGAAAACATTGAGTGGAAAGGACTTGTCAGAACTCCTGCTTAGCTGGCTTCTACTTCTCACTCCAGTGCTCAACTCCCCCATTCCACTGCAAGCACATATAGAACACTCATTATCTTGTCTTTGGGACTGCCCCAGACCTGAACTCTATAATTTATTTAATTTGCATGCTATACTTCTAAAACAACATTTTTCATTTGCACTATATTAATATATCCATCTTAATGCTTGATGAATTATTCATTTTAAAATATTCTAATAATGTTTATGTGATTCTTTTGAAATATTTTAACTGTAGCTATATCCCATCACTACTATATGTATTACATATATAAGTATACATCACTGTGTATACATATATGTGTAATTATGTACTTTGGGGGAAGGAGAATAAAAAATAAAACACGGCATAGAATGCTGGCCCTCAGCTCCAAAAACTGAAATTTAAGGGCAAAAATTGTATTTCATAATTCATGGAATGCCTTTCAAGGAATCCAATTGCAAAGGGACAGAATCTGAATAATGATTAAGCAGATGTTTATTTAACTAAAGTGAATTCTTTCAGGCTGGAACAAGATTCACGTTTTCCATATGGATTTTAGTCATTTTGACATTAGGACCGCCTCTTTTCTTTGACCTTTTTCAAGCTTAACAGAGGGAGTTGGTATGGCCCTGGGCTCCTGAGCTCTGATCTATAAGCTTTTATTTTAGCATGCCCAGTCCCACATCTATTATACCAACTTGCATCCATTTCCAAGTCATGCCATGTTCTTTCCATTGCCCCCATACTCCCCTTTTTCCAAATTTTGCTCCCCTAGAAATGTCTTCCCCAGTTGAAATAGAAACTCCTTAAGAGTAAAGGTCTTGCTTGCTATTATTTGTAGTCCAAGGACTTAACATATTACCTGGCACATAAGAATTTTCAATAATTTTCCAAGTCAAGCCAGAAAACATTTATTAACCCTCGGTTTGTGCTTCAAACAAGAATTGGAAAATAACAATATTCTCCCCAAAAATGTACCTTAACATATACATGTTGGGAAAAAAATTGTACAAATACAATTTATTTAATAGTAAAAATTAAAGAGGAGGTTATTACTTCTCAAAGAACAATAATTTTAACTGAAGCATTTTAAAGTTAAGTAGTAAACATCTTGAACTTCTGTAAAAGATGTTTTTAAATCTGTCTGTGCTATCCATGCCAATTCTAGTCTGAAATGGCCCTTCTTAGAATAATGCTAATAAATACATAAAAATATGGGATCACAAAGGAAATTAATTATCCAGAAATAGTTATATAAAAAAAGTTATATTTAGGGCAGCTAGGTGATTCAGTGGATTGAGCACCAGTCATGAACTCAGGTGCACCTGAGTTCAAATTTGGTCTCAGACACTTAATACTTCCTGGCTATGTGACTCTGGGCAAGTCACTTACCTCCAATTGCCTCAGGAAAAAATTGGTATAGTCCTCTGCTATAATATCATTACCATCTTAAACATGATGGTTTATTATGGTCAGTTTTAAATAAACACAGATAATGTCACTGCTTGGTGACACGATAGAGCACTGAGTCTGAAGTCAGAAAGACTCATCTTCCTGAGATGAAATCTGTCCTTATTCAAGAGCTGTGGGATCACTGACCCCTATTTGCCTCAGTTTCTCATCTGTAAAATAAGCTAGAGAAGGAAATGCTAGACTGCGTCAGTATCTTTTCTAAGAAAACCCCAAATGGGGTCACTAAGAGTCGAGCGTGACTGACAAACACTGAATATCAGCATTGTCACACAGTTCTTTAGGGCAGAAGGAAATGAGATGGCTGGCCATTGGTTTTCTCAGACCCATGGATGATCGGGTAATTTTTCATAAAAAAGATAAAATGTAAGATCGTTGAGAGCAAAGGGCATGGAGGTATTTGTTTATTTTGCTCCTGGCAGCCGGGGGACTTTATACTTATGAGATGCTTAACAGGATCATTTTATTTGGACTGGAGACACTTCAAGGACAGGCCAGATCCCAGTTGACAAGAGAGGAGAGCGTTCAAGCTTCCAACCTGGCACTTCTTGCCCAACTCTGCCTGCTTTTTCTTCTCCTTAACTAGAAAAGGCATTTGCATGAAAAGAGGAGGATCATTATTTCTTCTGAGTTCATCTGCTCCTGCTGGTTATTCCCCAGCTCCACTCATAATCCTGTTTGCAACATCATAATCATTTACACAGCAAACAATCAGGATGTGTCACAAACAAAGAATTATGACTTGAGGGGGGAGGGGGCCACTGCAGAGGCGGAGGAACTCTATGGAAATCAAGATTGCTTCTGAGTGTGACTAGCAATAAATATGAGAGAGGAGACAGACAGACAGACAGACACAGAGGAGGGATGGAAGGATGAAGGGAGGGAGGGAAAGATGGGGAAGAGAGGGAAGGAGGGAGGAAGAGAGAGGAAAGGAAGGGGGAGGAAGGGAGGAAGAGAGAAAGAGGAGGAAGGGAGAGAAGGGAAAGATGGAAAGGAGAGAGACAGAGACAGGGAGGGAGGGAAGGATGAAGGGAGGGAGGAAAAGATGGGAAAAATAAAAGAAAAAGAGAGAGGAAGATAGGAGGGAGGCAGGGAAAGAGGGAGGGAGGAAGGAAAGAGAGGAAGTGAGGGTGGAAAGAGAAGAAGGGAGAAAGGGAGAGGGAGGGAGATAGGCAGACAGAAAGAGAGACAGAGATGGGAAGAAGAGAGAGGGAAAGAAAGAAGGATGAAGGGAAGAAGAAAAAGAGAGAAAGAGAGAAGGGAGGGAAAGCGGGGACTATGAAAGGAGAAAAGGAGGAAAGAGAGGAAAGGAGAGTTGGAGGGAGGGAGAGAGATAAAGAGATAGGGACAGAGAGACAAAGACAGAAACAGAGACAGAGGCAAAGACAGAGAGGAGGAAGGAAGGAAGGAAGAAAGGAAGAAGGCAGGGGAGGCAGAGAAAGACACAGGCAGGGAGGGAGGGAGAGACAGAAAGACAAAGAGTCAGAGATACAGAGGCAGAGACAGAGGGGGAGACAGAGAAAGAGGGAAGAAAGGATCAAGTCAGGAAGACAGAGACAGCCAGAGAGAGACAGAGACAGAGAGACAGAGAGAGACAGAGAGAGAGAGTTGAAAAGATAACCTAAGATGTTCTATAATTTGTAATCATTCAACAAACATTAAGTGCTATCTATAAGTCTAGGCACTGTACCTGACCTTGGAGATAGGTATTTTAAAATAAAGCAATTCATGTCCTTAAGGATCTCACACTGTCTATGAAAACAACACTTGAGTCCTAGAAAAACAAAATCTGTTCAAAGTCAAAGGAAAGTGATTTGAGCTGGTTGGGCACTAGCAGCTGGAGTGGTTTGGGAGATGTTCCATGTAAGGAGGATGTATTTAAGCTTTGAAGGGAGCTAAACTTCCCAAGAATCAGAAGTGAAATACATTTGATGCAGAGATGGCAGCTTGGGCAAAGGCATGGAGAAAGGAGATCGAACGCCATGTGTGATTAACAGCAAGGAGAGGATGAAGAATGTTTAATAAGCTTGGAATGAAAGGCTTGAAGGGCTGGAAACAGATGGGCTTGTATTTTATCTCAGAGGTAACAAGGAGCTTATGGAGTTTTAATTTAATTTTTTTTAAGTGTGGATCTGATCACCAGATAGATCTGTGCTTTGGGAATACTGTTTTTGGCAGCTGTGTTGAAGCTGAATTGAAGAGAGGGACTTGAGGGAAGTGGGCAAATGAGGAGGCTGTTGCGATGGTCAGGTGAGAGATGAGGGTCCTCGAAGCATACATGAGTCAAGAGAAAGGGATAAATGTGAGAAATTGCATAAAGGCAGAATCTAGAAAACTGGTAAATTCTTAGCTATGAGAGATGAGGAAAATGAAGGGCTGTAGGTAATTCTGATGGGTGATTAGAAGCATGGTGGTAAATGAAGAGAAGGGATAGATGTTGCAGGACAGGTGCATTGGACATTTTAAATTTAAGATGCCTACAGGGTTTCAAATAGGAAACATTGAGTAGATATTTGGTGATATGTGGACAGAATTCCGAATGACAATATAGATCTGGGAGTCATCTACCTGGAAATGATAACGGAATCCAAGGTGTTAATGCCATCATCGAGGGACAGATGTGGTCAAGACAAAGAGAACTCAGGATAGAGGCAAAAAAGATACAACCAAAAAGGCCATTTTCCCAAAAATTTCCAAAAAAAGTTTAATATAGAAAATTCCTTCACATATTGTTTACTGTATACACCCCAGCTCCAAGCAAATATGCAAGCAAAAAAAAAATTAGATGATTATTTACCCAGAAACTGCTTCAGAAGCAAAGGAAGGTTGGTTGCCGGAGCCTGGTGGAACTAGGAGCCCTCTGGAATTTCACATGCTAAGGTTCCTGGATGAGATCCTCATTCTTGATCTTTCTTGAATACTTTCTTCTTCTGGATATTTTCTATTCTCTAGGGATCTATGTCTCTGCCTACCTCTTAGACTTCTTTTCACTCTTTTCTGATACTTCTTCCACTGATCATGTACGGCCCCCAAAGTTTCACCTTCTCTTTTCATTCTATATAATCTAGCTTGGTGAACAAATGGATTCAATTCTCACCTCTTTGCAGATTATTCCCTGTTGGAATCCTAGTGTTAACTCAACTTGAAACAAGGTGATAACTCAAGAGAGATGTTAAAATCCTAGTATTAACTCAGTGTAATTGATACAATGCTTGTGTTTACACCTTTACTCATTGGAATTCACAAGTATGGGAGATTCACAAAGTTAACTGTGTAACTTTGAAACTCTTAGGGCCAGAGAGCACTCTAGGAAGAAACCTATAATCCCTCTCATATCCCACAATTCCTCTCTCTCATATATAAGAAACAGACAGAGGCTCTCGGACAGAATTCAGCTGAATTACTCGGGAGTGGAGCTCTGAATTTAGATTGAGAGGGGAGAGTCAGGTGAGTTCAGCCAGAAGCCCTCTCTGAGTGAGGAGTTTTACTTTGGAACATTGACTGGGGTCGGAGAGGAGCACTCTGGGAGATTGAGAGCCAGAAGCCCTCTCTCCGAGGCAAGACAGATTCACCTTTGTGCTGGCTGGAGGCTGAAGGACAAACCTTTGGATTTGGAGACATTCGGAGGGAGCTCTTGGAACCAAGCAGAGAGATAGGCCTCTAAGCTAACCGGGCTATATTGGAGACAATAACAGATCTGAACTTTTAACACCTGGCTGCATTTGGGGTAATTATTGATCTGAACTGCAGCTAAGGCTGCCTCCAGAAAACCTCCCCAAGAAACCTGCTCGCTCCCAGAGAGAACCATCATATATTATTATATTTTAAAGAAGAAAAACACCCCAATTCCTAGATGTATATTTCCAGCGTTTGTCTCTCTCCTAGGCTAATCATGCATTAATAATTGCCTTTTGGATATCTTGAACTGATTACCCTATAGGTTTCTGAAATTTGTCATGCCCCAAAAGAACTCAATAGCTTTTTGTCCCCATGCCAACTTTTCTTTTTCTAAACTTGTTATTAAGAAGGTGCCAATGATTGTCCAATTACCCAGTCTCAATGACATTGTTACCCATAATTTCCCATTTTCACTTTACCCCATAACCAATCTATTCTCAAATTATTCTAACTTCAGTATCTCTAGTATGTTTTCCCTCCTTTCCACACATAGCCAACAATGTAGTACATATTCTTCAGTACATTTCACCTACTATTATAAATGTTTTCTAATTGGACTCCTTACCTCAATTGTCTCTGTACACCAATCCAATTCTATTTATATGCCCATGTGATTTTTTTGAAAGTATAGAAATATACTACTCAATAAACTCCAATGGCTCCCCATTACCTCTAAGATCAAATATATAATTCCTCTATTTGGAATTTAAAGAATTTAAAGATTCCCATATCTATCCCCTTCCTACAGTTAAAACATTTTTTCATAATTTATTCCCCAATCCCCAAGCTCTCTGTGATACAGACTTACTTTCTATTCCTCACACATAACATTTCATCTCCTGTTTCCAGGTCTTTAGAATAGCTGTTTCCATATCTGGAATGTGCTCCCTCCTCAATTTTGCCTTTTCTTTCCCTGATTTCCTTTAATTTTTTGTTCAAATCATTTTTCTATAGGAGAACCATGACAAGTCCCTTGTGCCTCCCTCTCTGAGACTGGGCACTATATAGATAGATAGATGGATAGATATTTAGCTTATAAGAAATCTAGAAGCACTTATATAATTATTATATAATGATCACTGATTTGGATAAATGTATAGATGATACTTTTATCAAATTTTTAAGTCATTCAATTCATAAACATAAATCATTTATTACTTTTAAAAAGTACTTTGCAAAATATCAATTAAGTTTTAAGTGTCAGGTACTATGCTAGATAGTGGAGATTCAAATACTTAAATTGATAAACATTTTGCTGAGATAATTAAATGGGAAAAATCTGAAAGTTTACATTAATGGTAAGGGCATGTCCATCAAATAAAAGACATGGATCAAACTTTAATGACTACTCTCTGGGTCTGGCCATTCAAAAAGTTCTAAATATACTAAACTGTACTTTTATATACTTCCACAAAAATATAAAAAGAAACTTAAATGATATGCTAACATTTAAGCTAAAATGAATCTTCAGCATCCTCCTAACCTATCAGTTTAGCAACTCTTTTAAAAAGAAAAAAAGGAGGAAAAAAAGGAGGACACAAGTTAGTCTAGCATAATCTGATCTTGATGATACTATACTGGAGTTGTATAATCACTGCTTTTTTTTCTAGTTGTTAATTTAAAATTCTTTTAACAATACATTCAAGTATTTTTCTTAGGAATTGAAAACAACATGTATACTAATATTGTGTGTAATTTATATTTTAACATATTTAACACGTATTGGTCAACCTGTCATCTGGGGTAGGAGGTGGGAGGAAGGAGGGGAAAAATTGAAACAAAAGGTTTGACAATTGTCAATGCTGTAAAATTATCTATGCATATAACTTGTAAATAAAAAGCTATAATAAATTTTAAAAAAATAAATAAACACTGGGAAAAAAAAGGAATTGAAACCAAGCTCATTATCATATATTTTACAGATAGGATTTTCTCCTTTTATAAAAAAAATAGGATAAAACATTTAAAATGCTATGTATTGTTTAACATATATTGGATTATTTGCCATCAAAGGGAGGAGATGGGAGGAAGGAAGGGAGGAAATTTGGACCACAATGTTTTGCAAGGTGAATGTTGAAAATTATTGATGTATATGTTGTTTTGAAAATAAAAAGCTTTAATAAAAATTTTAAAAATGCTATTATGTAGACTTCAAATTAACATCTTAGATCATTTTGTTCTCCCAAAAGTTTGTATAGAATAGACATTAATTTGAAGACAAATAATCTGGTCTTTAATTTCAATTCTGTTACTTACTATTGTAAGATCTGGGAAAAGTCATTTCATATTCTATGACCTTATCTTAATTATATTAGAAGTTGCACTAGAAGTCTTATAGAACCAGAAGATCTCTCTAAAACTATGAGAATTCCTAAAAATAAAAACTATTATTATTTATTTATCTACAGAAATACATAGGTTCGAAGGCTTTTCTATACATTAGCTACTCTTCATTAACAATGTTCAACTGAATTGAAGTTAATAAAATGCTAGGTTTGAGTCTTCTGAAGTGACACTCTTACTACATGATTAAAAATTTCTTTCAACAATAAATTATTTTCGGAAATGCTCTGTTCTCTTTTGATACCCTCTGTTTTTCCTGGACACTCAACTCACAAACATAATTTCTTCCTAACCTAGATCTTATTAATGAGATCTGAAAAACAAAATGCATTTGGACACATTTCTTAGCAATCCTTAAAGTGCTCTATCAATGTGCTATCATTATTGCTATTTCTATTAGACAAAAGAAATATGTCTTAAACGTATAACAATTTCAGCAATGTTTATTAGTATGCAGGCTTTGAAATGAGACATCAATAATCTATTTTTTTTCATTAGCTAAAACCAGTATGTAGGTTCAATTGGTTAAATCTTGTCTCATATTTGCTTTAATCTGTGAACACACAAGTTAAAAATCAAGACGTTCTGATCAATCACCTTCTTGGTCAAGGGAGGGCAAGGACTTGAAGCTTTTCCAGAGAGCTCTCTTCTTCTTCTTCATCTATGCTTCTTTCCGACAATGATAGCAAACTATGAATTTCCGTGTCCAAGCTGAGGAATTCAAAACATAAATAATCAACACACAGAAGAGAAAGTTTAGGAGGAGGGGCCTTTAAGATCAACACAACACCCAAATAATGGAGGGCGTGAAGCTGGTTTTGGATCACCTGGCCTTTCCATCATTAGCTAACCATTACCTAATGGCTCTCAGAAGAATTGCACTTGGCAGCTTCTTGTTTCACAAAGGCAACTGCTTCTATTCATGTAAATCATCAATTTAACTGCAATACACAGATATAAAAGAATTTCCTCGGCAAGGAAACGTTCAGCAGTTTTCCTCTGCTCACTCAGGTAGGATCTCTCAGAGCAGGACTTTACACCAAGTCCCCTTGGCTTCTAAAAACTGTCCTCTAGTCACTATAGTGTTTTTCATAGCTTATATATCATACTGCTGTATAATAAGCTACCTTGGGTGCAAAATTATTGATTATTGTTCTGAAAAATGCAGAATCCCTATCACCTGATGCTTATCCTCAATTGGTATATTCACTTTCCTTGATGAATTGTCATTGCACTTAAAATATGGGCATAATTGTTGGCCCAACATAGATGCTACAGGGAATAAAGTATCAGGCTGAAGTCAAGAAGATTCATCTTCCTGAATTCAAATCTACCCTCAGACACTTACTAATTGTGTGACCTTGGCCAAGTAACTTAACCCAGTTTGTCCCAATTTCCTCAATTGTAAAATGAGCTGGAGAAGGAAATGACCAAGCACTCCACTATCTTTATCAGGAAAACCTCAAATAGGATCACAAAGACTCAGATATAACTGAAATGACTGAACAAGTTACAATAAGAATTTCTGAGCAATCTAGTCTTACTTTTCAAACTAATAAACTCCTTGCAGTTGGGAAATATCACTTAGTTACTAATAATCACTTAGATATAATTCCACATAACATAGAGAAAACAGTGACAAAGTACTTGGGATGTACTGAGATTATTTATTCAAATAGTCAATGATATTTACATGTAAGTTACTTTTAGTCAATGCAGGGAAATTTCTGTGAGGTTCTCCTACCAACACCATCCCCTTCAACCAACATATTAAAGAAGTCACAAAACTATTTACTTCTTCCAAATTGAAAGAGTGTAATATAATTTTACAGACTATGACAAGATACAACTTCAAGAATTATTAGTCTTATTTTCTAAATCTATACTAGTGTATCTAGCCAACTATTTTATAAATAATAGCCACAGGAAGTATATACTTGTGGGCCACATATTTTATTATGTAGCTCAGGAAAGGAATTCGGCATGTCACCAATTTTACCATATACCATTTGTTACTTACCTTGAAATGTCAAGTCTATTGGAGTTCTTTAGTCCTAGTGTCTTTGAGACATCCGTCATAGTCTTACTTATCTTCTTTGAATGTATGTTGATGCCTGATAACTTTTCAGAGTCTAAGCTGTAGTGTCTTTTTGGAGCATCTGAAATATTTTATTTGAGACATTGTCACTGTTCTACCTCATGATAAAAAAAAAGCTCAGCACGTTGTGCTGACAATTTACCTAGAATGGTAAAGAGTGTGTTGTATCAGTTCGTGCATACAACTAACTCTCCATTCCCTGCACAAAAGAGCAAAGGATACAGGTCAATGATGCAGACATCTAAAATGACAAATGATCACAAAAATCAGTGTATTTATAACTTTGTAATTATATATGAGGACTGACAGTCCAAAAATTCACCAAGTTTAATAGAAAATGACAAAGCTTGTCAATGAAAACAAAGGATTCTGTTATGTTCTATACTGACCCCCCGTTCAACTCTTCCTTGCTGTCCACATAATTGGAAATTATAGCAACTGTGCTGAGGTATTCTAATTAATACTACACTAAATGACCTCTGAAGTCCCTTTCAACTCTGATATCAATTATTTTAAAGTAAAGTGCTTCCTCAGAACAGCTGCCCTTTCTAGTGAAGATACCTTGTTCTATAGTTCAGATATTTTCTTTGGGATTAGAGCAATTAAAATTCTGAATTTCAAAGAGTGGAACCTCGAGTCTCCTTTATTTACAGATCCTGTTGAGCTATGGACCAAAATCAATGAAGGAATAAGCATCTATATAGTGATATCAAGATGTTACACAACCCAGAAGAGATGACAGTGAAAAACAAAATCAAAAATACAATTTTTCATTAATAATAATAACAAATGATATTCACATCACATGCCAAAGTTCACAAAACACTTTACATATATGATCTCATTTGATCCTAACAATACCTTTGAAAGGTAGGTGTAATCTCTACTTTGCTGATAAGTTAATGGCAAATTTTCCATATATAGGAAATAATGTCCATTGTACTTCTACATGGAGTTCAAACAAATCTGCTGTCAATGTGGATTTTCCTTCCAACTTTGCAGAAAGCAGCCTGTTGGTATTTCTTATCCAATGGAATTCTCATCTTTATCCTTCCATAAATGGTCTAGGGGAGATCTAACTAACACCTGCCTGCCTTCCTCTAGATATCTTTTAAAATCTTGTAAATGTGATGTACAAATTGTTCATCTGGAATTTCTTCTTGTCATCACTTGGTTGGCTATTGCATTTTCTGTTTATACGTGTCCATAATGGCTGCGGTGGTGTCAAGGAGGCCCTATGTGATCAGTTTATTGTTATAATTGATTCCGTCTTAGAATAAGCTTCCCTTTCAGTGTAAATGAAAAGCCATTTCTATCCATTTTGTTTTGGCTCTTCTCTACCCCAGCCATTATCAACAGCCAAAGGACAGACACACACACCAGGTCAGTCTTGAATCACTAAGGTCAACGACAGATTAATAAACTAGGGAACTCTATCCCCTCCTCTAAAAAATATTACACTGATCCCATGGCAATGGCTGACTGAGTATGAACTCAGTAGCAGGATATGCTATCAATTGCAGTAAATATCCAAGGGAAATAGCTCCTATTCAGAGGTCTGCTTGATCTTAGAAAAGGATTTTTTGTTCTCTCTAGGTTTCTTCACTTGCTAGTTTATAGCCATAAATAACATAAACCCTTCTGCTGACTGAATCCCTAGATTTTAAACAATGTGTATGTTTCGTAGCATTTTTGTTAATGAGTCCTAAGTACTGAGGGGTGAAGAGAAAGTGCTGCTTTCACTCTCCTCTTCACATCTTATTTGGGGGGGAGAGAAAGCTCATCTTTGTTACTTGTCGTTAGTTCTATTACTCAGAAACACTGGTGCCTACGGGCTCCTTATTTCTTTAAAGCTTGGAATTTCCCTTTTTCTCAGGTCAGTAAAAGACTTTATTCTCATTTTTCCATTTCATTCTGGGTCCAGCTGACTCGATTCCTCTTGTTGGTTCTAAGCAAAAGTTTAGAATTCTGTAAGTAAAATCCTGTGTTTATTACCTCCAGAAAGTACTGTGTGAGGCTTGGTCTTTTGAACATGTCTCATATCCACATGAGGCAAAATGAAACTGGAGAAAATAATGAAACCATGCTGACTAGGTCCATAAGAAATTAATGCCATATAATCTCAAAAGTGCCCTCACTGTAGTTGGCAGTTCTTTTATACATATCTGATCAATTCACAAGGCAACTCACCACACTGGCTTTTCTTAACATTTTCATCCCTCTCATCGACCCCTCTCTTACAATTCTGTTACCTGAAGATCTTGTCTCATATTTCACAAAAAAGTGTATGTAATTTATTTGCAAGAGCTCCTTTTCCTTCCACCTCCTCCTCTTGCATCACTCAAAAACCTTCTGCCACTCTCTCTTCCTAAACCCAGCCCATTGGTTGCTTCTCATCCAGTGGAATTCTCATCTTTATCCTTCCATAAATGGTCCAGAGGAGATTTAGCTAACCACTTGCCTGCCTTCCTCTATGTATCTTTTAAAATCTCACATGAAGAGGTAGCCCTTCTTCTGGGCAAGGCAAACCTCTCCAGGAACAATTGATCCCATTCTACAGAGTCTTTTACAGCAAAGTGTCCTCCTCTAACACAATCATTCTCTCACTAGTGATTGATCTCTCCCTGTCACTTCCCTTTTGCCTACAAACAGACACATAGACCTCTCCATCTTTAAAAACATTCACTTGATCCATCCATCCCCACTAATTGTCCTTTCCTCTCAGTGTTTCCTGAACTTTCTACAGTCCGACTTCCAAACTCATTCACTGGAAAATGCTTTCTATAAAATTACCATGATTTCTTAATTGTCAAAACTAATGTTCCCTTCTAAATCTCCATACTCCTTGACCTTTCTCACTCTCTTCTAATTTTTCATTTCATCCCATTTGCCTCTTGGGTTTTATCTTTCTACTCATTTGCCCACTCATTCTCAGTGTGCTTTGCTGTATCTTTATCTGAACCATGCCAACCACCTGGATGTATCCCCCATAGCCCTTTTCTCCCCCTCTTACCTTTCAATTCTACCTTTTAATATTTGGTGGTCTCTTCTATGGATTCAATAATCATTTCCACAGTTGTGAATTTCAGATCCATTTATCCGATTTAATTTCTATTGTGAACTCTAGTTTAGAATCATCAACTGTCCACTGGACACCTCAAACTGGATGACTCACGGACATTTTAAATTCAACATTTCTCAAACAGAATTCATTATTTTTATATAATTTAATATATATTTAAATAATTTATATAAATTCCATATTACTTCTGATGATTTGCTTTCAGTCACTCAGGCTCACTACATTAATATCATTCTTGACCCTTCAGATTCTCTTTCACTCACCATATTCAATCTACCCTCAATCAATCTCCTGAGTATTCTTCTTTTACAGCATCTCTGGTAAGTACCTACTTCTGTCCTCTGACACTATCACCATCCTAGTATAGATCTTTATCACTTCATACTATACTATACTAGGCTACTATAAAAACCTATTTTGGGGTCTGCCTGCCCCAGGTCTCTCCTTATAACAATCCATCCTCCACTCATCTGACAAAGTGATCTTCCTCAATTGCAGATTTGACCATTCTTCTACCACCGATCAAGTTCCATTGGTTTCCCATTAGCTCCAAGATAAAAATATAAAATCTTATGTTTGGCTTTTAAAGCCCATCAACCTGGCTTCCTTTTACCTTTCTAATCTTAAGATTGTTCCCTCTTTCATGACCTGCAGTGCAGAGACACTGGAATCCTTGCTGTTCTTTGCAAAGAAGACTCTTTATAAACTTTCACATGTTTTCCTCCATGTCTCTCTCTCCTTGTTTCCCTTGTTTACATCTCTTGCCTCCCTTGATTTCCTTCAAGTATCAACTGAAATCTCACCTTCTTGAAGAAGTATTTCCTGGTCCATCTTAATACCAGTGCCTTCTCTTTCTACTTACTTCTCACTTACCTTATCTAGATTTTGTTTGCATATAGTAGTTTGGATATTTTCTCCCCAATTATATCATGAATTCCTTGATAAAAGGGATGGTTTTGCCTTTCTTTGTATCTCTGACTCTAAGCTCAATGCTTGGCCCATAGTAGGTGCTCAGGAAATAATTGTTGATGTCTCTAAATGGTGTATGTATGTGTACATTTTTGGTTTAAGGATAGTCGAAGCTTTGTGCTTTTCCCCCCAAGATTATTACTTGTCTCTTCTCAGCCTCCCACCCCCCCCACCTCCACTTGTGTATTCTTGGCTTTCTGTTCTTCAACCAATTTCTTCTCAACTCAGCTGAGCTTTTTTGACTCCATAGCAATTGAACTCCCCTGGAAATGTGGGTGTAAACTAATAGTTTCTCACTGCTTTTCCCATGTGTCTTAATCTATCTGAGAAAATTCTATTAGGAAAAAGATCACCAATATCTCTATGATTTAGTCTCTAGAAATTTAATTATTATAACAATGAGATTAAGAAAAACAATCGGTCTAGATGTGAATCTTTTTCTTTTTCTATGTGAGAACTTGGGAAACATTTTAGTTTGATTTATGTCCATTGGATTATATTAAAACTACCCTGTATTGAACCTAACTGCTGCTCTAGCTCAGTACTGACCTTCCTCCTGTTGGCTTGGTGGAAGTAGGAAGTATGTATTTGTGCCTCTCAGTGTTGGTTATGCTTGTAAATGGCCTTAATTTGGCTGACTTTCTAAAAGTCTCTTTTCTTAGAAAAGTCAAAGATTTTCAGTAAAGATATTCTAAGCTTCCTAAATATCTGTTATTCAGCTTAAGTAATGATGACTGTCATATTTAAAGAGCTTCTCTATGAATCCTCACTCAAAACAGGCTGAGGTGCCTACTTTTGTTGATATTATCAGGACTCTCTGTCAGTTTGGTGCCACAGATTGTCCTACCTGGGGCAATGACAATGCAATTGGAAGTGTTCCGAGTCCATGCCATTCCCAGGTAGGCTTAAATTTGAGGAATTCTTGATCTCTCATTTCTATTCTGAATTTGGTGTGAAAAGAGTGAAAACCAAAAAAAAAATTGTATAGAAGACTTTTCATGCTCCATTCTTCTGAAATACTTTTGCAGTGGAAAAATATACCAGCTGGAATGCCTTTTCTAGAAGAAGAAAATACTCCCTAAGTAAATTAAATATTTTCAGTTAAGTTTAGAAATGTAATCAAACTTTGACTGCTTTCCATAGATTGGATTTCCTGATTATTTTATCATGGAAGATTTAAAACAGATAAGAAAAAAAGGTTGAATATCTGTAATTCATTTCTAGATACTCTCTTCTGTCACTTGACTATCACAGAGGGAAGAATTATAGAACACAGGCATTTCTCTATTTACGCCTCTGTAATAGACCCATATTTATAGTGTTCCTCAGGATTGGCAAAGTATTTTATTTTCAAAGTAGAACTGTGGAGTATTTTTAGTTGTGCTAAAACAATTCCTAAAACAGAAAACAGCAACCTTTGATTATTTTGCTATGATCAAGCTAGTATTAGAAGCAAGTAAACCCAATTTCCAATCTCAATTTGGTAAAGCAAGGAATTGTATATTGGAGCTAACATTTTCCTTTAGTGAAAGAAATATATTTTATTACTAAAGAAGAAACTATATTCTATTCCTAAAAATGAATGTATTTCAAGTAGTCTTGAAAAAAGTTCTATTTGGAAATTTTTGTTTTGTTTCTTTTAAAATAATCTACTAAATGTGCATTAGATTTGGAATGCTATAGAGAGAAACAGTTGTTCAGTCATGTTTGGGGATATTCTTGTTAAAAAAAAAAAAAAACACCATAGTGGTTTTGAATTTCCTTCTCTACTAGATTAGGAAACAGATAAAAGTGATTTCCTAAAAGTCCCACAGACAGTGGATGTCTGAGTCTGAACTCAGGTCTTTCTGACCCTCGCTGCAGGACTCAATTCATTGAGTCACCTAGCTGATTCAAAAAAAAAAATATTCAAGCTAAAACTTCGAAATTTAGAAGTGTATAAGGTTAAATTAATTTGGGCTTTCGATAATATTTTAAAATGTAATTCCTATCAAATAATCGGATAGAAAAATTTGGAATCCTGCCATTAAAAAAAAAAAAAACCTTTTAGATTTAGAATAAAATAACAAGAGAAAAATATACACCTAGTTTTGAAAAGAGAACAGGTTTAAGACTTAAGACTTTAGCCTCATTGAATATATACACCAGATGTCTTCCAACTTTGCAGATACTGTCACAATATGCTAATATTTGGTTCTAAACTGAAAAGTCTTTTTCCTTTAATTAGAAACCATTGTTGTTATTGTTGTTGTTTTTAATGACAATCAAAGGAGACCCCTCCATGCTCTTAAATGCAAAATATAAGCCCTTCCCCTTGTGAATTTTTTTTAATCAAAATAAGTGTCAGACCTACAATTATTAATTATATTAGTAAGAAATAAAAGAGTGAAGGTTTTGGAAAACATCTCCCCACATTGCTAAAAAAGACAATAAATGTAATGTTATAGTCCCTACAAGCTCACAAATATTTAGTTGTTTTGGCCAACATAAATGAGTTCATTGCTAACCTAAAAAAAGTTCCCAATTATGTTTCTTTTTACTCTCATGTATTCACTTCATTTTTGGTAAAATTTTATATCATCATCTCATTTTCATGAATCTTAATTTGTTGTCTTTTATGTTGGCTTTGAACCATATTGTGAATGGAATGTTATATGTAATATGAATACACCTAGTATTAGCCTTGGAGTACAAAAGAAAAAGAAGTTAAAGACCTTATATGAACTCTCTGAGTAGAAAATATGCTTTCAGTGTTATATAACTATGTATTGTGCTACAGCCATAAACAACTCCAACCAACATCTTCTATTATCAGCCTTGACACAGTTAATGACTAAGCCCTGATTTAAATTGTAAGCAGGGAAATTTACAGTGCGAGACAGAATATCTTATTTGCCTTTTGTCTCTGCTTCTTTTTGATTCAACAGTGTTCCCGATGCCACGTCACCCATCCACCATGGAAGGAAAGATGCCTACAATCCCGACAGAGAACAATGGCTGCCAACGTCACCCAAAGGACTAGCTCAGGGTGGATGGAGATTGAAGCCATCCAGACAACAGTGGGGTCATCCCAATTCACCACCTCCCTATTTCCACCATCTGCCCCACTTATTTTCATATCTTTGAAACACAAAAGCCTCCCACATATGAAATCATGGGTCTGGCTCTTACAACCCTGGAGAAATGTGTAGTTAGGAATTATAAACTGGTTCTAAATTATTTTTTGATCTTTATCTAAGATCAAACAGAACTGAGAAAATTTTTGTCAACTTGCTTAGCAAAAGGCAATTTTCAAACCCACACAGCAATGCTGGAAAAATATTGGTATTAAAAGATGGGCTTTTATAGCAAGGCATAGCATAAGCATACTGAAAGTGCTGCACATTTTCCCAAATTTATTGATCTGGTACAAAATCCTCCAATTTAATGAGGAGCAAACAGAACCTTTAAGACTTAAGACTTAAGACAGAGTACCTGTGTGACTCTTGACAAATCCCCTTATTTTCTATGTGCAGCAGTGTTTTGAGATAGATGCACATTACTAACTGAACTGATTCCCCTTTTAGTAGCATGCCATACTTTGGTTGATGCACATTGTTCAGTCACTTGGCTTTGCCTCTGAAAATATTGAAACCTGCCAAAGTGTGGGGCATAAAATAAAAACTTCTGAGAACACCTATTTGTGGTATCCTGAGCAAGATAGCAGATCTCTCTGAAGTTCCTTCATCTGCAGGGTAACAAATCTTAAATTTTCAGAACTGGAAGGGATATGAGATATGACTTAGTCCCACCCTCAACTGTGCCAGAATTCCTTCTATAGGAAAAGTATCCAATGCCTGATCTAAGTGCCACGATCAGATTAAAATGTTATTGAAAAAATATATATTTAATTATATAAAAATAAAACAGAATAGAAAATGTTAGGATGTGGTTTTCTGAGCAATATACAGCCTTTAGTAGCCCCCATTTTTATTTGAGTTTAACACCACTGCTCTGCAACGTATCAAACCTAAAGACCTCTAGTGAGTGGGAAAATACCACTACCCCCCCTTCCATCTTAAAACAACTCTAGTTTTTAGGATTTTTTTTGGGGGGGAGAGGGTTGTGTGGTTGTGGTGGTGGTTGTTTTTTTTATTATCTTGAAGCCTCAATTTGCATCTTTATAGCTTCTACCTATTGTACTAAGTTCTTCCCAATAAAGCCAAGAGGGAAACAGGAGTTATATTCCATCCCTTCCATGTGAAAAGCATTTAAATATATGAAATATATTTGAATATGAAATATTCATATTTGAAAATGTGAATTAAATTTATATAAATATAAGTATAAATAAATAATTATCATATCCCTTAAATCTTTTAAGAACTAAACATTAACAGATCTTTCAACTGATTGAGGTCCTTTATCACTCTATTTGCCCTTTTAGATGCATTCTAGCTCATTAATATTGTCCTTCAGTTTACATGAAGAGGTGAAGACTTTAGGGCAGAAACATGCTCTATGCTCTCTCTGCCACTCTTGGGAAAGATTAGGCAGTAGACTTCAGATTTCCTGGAAAATGGAACCCCCATAAACAAAGATATAAACACAATTGAGAAAGACAGAGACAGAGAGACAGTGACAGCTACAGAGACAGAGAGAGAGATGAAGACAGAGAGACAGAGACAGTGACAGAGACAGAGAAATAGAGATGGATACAGAGACAGAGACAGAGAGAATTATTTTAGGTGGACAAACACACAAGAAATTATTAATGGCTCAATGACAAACACAGATCTAACACATGTTTATATATATATCTTAGACATATGTACCTTCAGGGGAAATTTCTAAATCACGGCAAATGTACCACTATTAAAATTGCTACCAACACAACAAATGTATATATAATCCTTAACAATAATCAGAAAAGTACGAGAAACTCACAAGTTCCTGAAATGTGGACAATGATGAATTAAATATATATACCTGCATGTATACCTCAGTGGAACCTGGGTGGATATACAGTTTTCCCAAATCCTAGAAAGGTGAAAAGGAAAAAAAAAAAAAAAACAGACCACCAGCTATCTCCAGTACAGAATACTCAGCAGAAAAAGCTGAGTAGGTTCTAGAAAACTCTTTATTTCACCATCCAGAAGAGACAGAAGAATCAGCAAGGCCAGAGCAGAGTTAAGAGAGAACCACTCCTCTGCCCACAAGAAGGGACCACAGTAAAGTCCCAAAAGACCTACTTACAATCCCATCTTTAGTTCCAGTCACACTTAGCCAGATTTCATAGTCAAGTTTCTTTTTTAAGCACCCAGTGTCATTACCTATCTCCTGCCCTTCGTACCACTCCCCAAAGTCAGAAGGAAATACCATTTTCTAAAGAAGGCTGTATTCTAAACTTTGACAACAGAAAAGACAATCCAGTTCCAACATTCTTCATAATAGAAAGCCACTTCTTTAGTCTATCTTGAATAATTTAGGAACACATTTGAATAATGGTGACCAACCATATACACAAGACAAGTTACTCCCACTGCCTCATTGCCAAAATACTGGGAGTTGCCCCTGTGCCTTCTACAACCAAACGGAGGAGATATCCCTGACAACAGATAGCTATTATCAATAACCAATTCGATGCTGTCAAAATGACAAGCCAAAGAAGTCCTTGTTACCATTTCCTTTCTAAAATGTGGAATCAAAAACCATTTCCGAGATGGTCTGATCTAGAGGAGAGTACAAGTGAACAGTGCCCTCCCCAATATTAACCACTGTCACCATCAATGTGACTTCAGTCCATGCTCACTCCTAAGAGATCAGAAGACACATGGAAAAGAAGATGCTTTGTTAACTTCTGAAATCCTGGGTCAGTGTCATCTCTCAGCTCTGAATCCAAATTCCCTGCAAATTATGCCTTCCAAGAAGCTCTCCCTTGAGAGGGAGCCTCGTCCATTTCAGGAATACACCACTGGAATCATATTGTTTTCAAGAATTGTAATATGGGTCTCCATCATTTCTACCCACTTGTCTTAGTTCTCTCTCAGCAAGATGGCAAATTTAATTCTTATTGCCTTTAACCACTTTTAGACACTTATCTTGTGTAGGTTCTCTTATTGTCTTTCAAAATAAAAATCCCTAATTTTCTAAATTGAACACACAACATGCCCTCTAGGTCACTGGCCTTGACCATCCAGGTTATTCTACTCTAGATTCCAAAATGTGGTGCCCAATTCCAATAGAAGTGGGATGGAAAATGTCATCTGTGTCAAGAGAGAGAACAACTATGGAGACCGAACATGGAGCAAAGCATAGTATTTTCATTTTTTGTTTGCTTGCTTGCTTTTTGTTTCTTGTGTTTTTTTCTCCTTTTTAGCATGATTTTTATTGCATAACATGACAAATATAGAAATATCATTAAAAGAATTGCATATATTTAACATATATTATACTGTTTGTTATCTTGTGGAGGTAAGAGAAGGAGGAAGAAAAATTTGGATCACAAAGTCTTACAAAAATGAATGTTGAAAATTATTTTTACATATATTTGGGGAAAAAAACAAAATACTATTGAAAATTTTTAAAAATGTGATGCTCAGAAGAAAATCCAATCCTGAAAAATGGCTCTGATTTTTTTTTTCAGGACAGGTATATAGTGTTTTTAGAGTATGGCAATATACAAACAATTAAAATCTAGAGAGTGTTTTAAGGTCTGTAAAATATTCTATAGATCTCATCTCAGTCTAACAAGCACAAAAAAGTAATGTTCTATATATTTTTCAGAAAAAACTGAAGTTGTCAAGAGTCTTAGTGACCTGCCTAGAGTCACACAGCTTGTAAGGCAAGCTGGGATGTGAATCCTAGAACTTACTAACTTCCAGCTAGCCCCCAAGATGCCAGGCTGTCTCCAAATTTTTCTTTTATTCTAAACAGAACTCTGCTGATTTAGCTTGAAAAAGGTAATTAATTCACAGAAACCAACATTTTTATGTCAGCATAATTTTCAAGTTTCCTCCAGTCAATGACAGTTTAGCTTAGACAGAAAATAGAAATAAAGTTTGGGCATAGGTGAAAATCAAATTGTATCACTAAGCAAGCAGTCAAACCTCTGGAGCATATTGGGAGGAACTTTAGATTTCGGGCTAAAAGATCAAAGTATAAATTCCACATCTGATATTTGCTATTTGTATCAGCTTATGATACTATCTTAAACACATCTTTTTTTTTTTTTCCTTAAAAAGATGATGCTTGTAAATCCTGATCTTTCCAAGCTTAGGGTAAGGTAGTTCAAAATACCTTTTGATTACAATAGGCCTAGTAATCCCTATTACATCTAAGATAAACTGGAAAATCCTCTTTTTTAACTTTTAGAGTCCTTTACAACTCCATGGTTAGTCTTTCCAAAATCATCGTCTCTTACTCTCACACTCAGAAAACTTTTCCTATTTACTTTCTGTCTATTATTCACACATGATAAATTTCTGCCCTGTGTCCTTGTGCCAGCTATTTGTCCTTAATGGGTGGAGCCCACTTGCCCCTCACCTCTGTCTCACAAGATTCCCTCTCTTCTTTCACCTTTCCATGGGAAGCCTCTTTTGATCTTTCCACATACATATATTTCTACTTTTCCTCCCTAACTAGTTTGTGTTTTTCTTGCTGCTAATGATTATGTACTGACATATGTGTTTATTTTCTTTACTAATGGGTTGGAAGCTCTCTTAAAAATAGGAGTCACTTCCTTTTCTGCATATTCTCTGCAAAGCCTACTACAGTGTTTGAGGATTGACTGTAAAAATTGATCTTTTTATATTACACAACTTCTTCCTTAGATGTCTGCTATATATCATGAATTAGGTCCACTTGTTCTGCCTAATCCATCTTATGCAGTATTTTCACATCTTGTATAGCACAATATGTACTGAAGTACTGAGTTCAAATAGACTTGGGACAGGATGTGAAGAAGATAGGCTCCATTTCCTACCCATTTACAATTTCTTCCCTGAGAACCATTGAAAACTGTTCAATCTGTTTCCCTGTTTCTTTTCCCCTCTCTCTGCTTTTTCTGTGCTTTCCTTTTTTTTTATTCTTTTTTCCATTTTCTCCCTCTTTAAAAAAAAAATTACACCTTATTTCCTTCCCTTCACTGGCTGTGGTAGGGAATTGTATGGATTATTTGGGCCTAACCTGTGACGGAGCATTCTAAGTTTACGTTGATCTGATCAGTAATTTTGATCATCTTCCTGAACAAAGGACAGCAACCCATCAATCGACTGATAATATGGAATTATTATGGTGCAGAGAACAAATGGATTAAAGTCAAAAGATGTGGGCTCAAGTCTTGTGCCATTTATTATATACATACATAGATAAATACATACACATAACTGAATAAGTTTCTTGGCCTTTTTCATTATTCTGAAATTGAGTATAATATTACCCTCTACTGCAGGACTGCTTTAAAGATCAAATTAGTTGTTTGTAAAGTTAAAAATTCTATATCATTAATATTAGCTGTTGTAGTTTCATGTTTCCTGTTTTTAATTTCTAAAAGAATTAAGAATAGTTAGACTCTGGTCATTGCATCATCATGAGAACCTTATTAGGGTGGCCATTTAAATTTTTATCCACTTCTTTATGATTAATATTAATCTATAAAATGGGATTTAATCCCTGATGAAGACATGGCTCGAGTAGTTTATTTCTTAAGCAGAACTGCTAAATTTGTCAGTATTCAAGAATTTTCTATTCAATTTTATTATAGAAAAATATTTTCCTCCATTTATTTAGCTCATTTAACTATATGGAAACCTTTTAAAGGCTTTCATACTCAATAGGGGTTTGCAAATTCTATCAATATCTCCTTGGCTTCAAACAGAGTCTCTTAAATTGAAAAACACAACAGTTTCAGGGGAAAAATATTTTTCCATATAATTAATTTCCATATAATTCCATATAATCCCCCAAAAGGGGAATCCTTTAAAGTAAAGTGTTTGTTATGTTCAGTGAAATATGTTTTCCTTCAATGATATGAATCTCTTCAGCCCATGATAACAGAAGAGAACTGGTAAGATGACTTTCATTGCCTTTCAGTATACTAAGAAATCATTTTTCTTGTATTGTCCTTCTTACCCAATATCTTATGTGGAAAAAAATGCTAATGTGGCTCAACTCAAAATGTCACAGCTTGGAGGTGGGAGTAGTGAAGAAATGGAGAAGTTAAAAGAGACAACAGTCCAGTGTGTTTACAAAGCAGTCTTCTGGACAGCTCCTGGTCTTTTGTAGAAAGTCCATGATGGTGTGTGTGTGTGTGTGTGCATGCAGGTGAGCACTTTTAGGTGGAGAGGCACAAATGAAGAATCTTCCATTTTCTTTTCCTCAGTTTTTAACTTTTATCCAGCAGTCATTATTTTGAAATGACACTATTAAAAGAGTCTTATTCATGCTACAGCGTTTCTTTTCTGACCCCTCTGGCTGATGCATAAGACATATACATGGGGAGGAAGAAGATTTGGCCTAGAGCTAACAGAAAATAAGATGAGAAAACTGCTGACAGAAATGTTTTCCATGAAAGAGAAATGGGTTTATGTTGGTACATAAAAAGCACATATTTAGTGTGTTTTGTTTTGTTTTAATGAAGGAGGAATTATGATGGGTAAAAAATGTGTCTGGTCCAATTTGCTATAGATGGAAAACTGGGACTTTGAAAATTGCTATCATAGAAAAAGAAGATGGTAGGAAGTAACTAAATCATTCAAAGTATCATTAAATTGGAAGCACTTTTTAGAGTCCAACTCTTTCATTTAAAGATAAGAAAACTGAGATTCAGAAAGATTAAAAATAAATACACACATGTAATATGCACACATGTATATATCTATCTATATACATATATGTATCTCTCTCTCTCTCTATATATATATATATACAATCACACCTACCTACACCTATATATATTTAAAGTTCTTTATGTGTGTGAATATTACTTTGCTGTAATCTGAATAAAGTCTTAGCTTTTAGACCAAGATCAATGAATATGTTTTTTGGTTGGTTTGTTTGTTTTAGGTTGACCTAGCACAGTTTCAAACTGAGCAGGGCTACCAGAAAGGGATATCAACCCGAGTGAACTTTTCTGCATGCTGCCATATATGTATATAAACACTGCATAGGAGCAGAGCAGTGAACTCGTTTTTGTTTGTTTGTTTGTTTGTTTGTTTTGTTTTGTTTTCATGAGCTTGGGTAATAGATTATTGGGACATCTCTGAGTGTTATCTGTCACTCTATGTGTATGCATGATGCTGTGACCATATAACTGAATGCATTGTGAATTGCAAGTGCAATTAACAAATGGAATTGAGATCCTAGAAAAATAACCATCAAATATAAGTCATTTGCAAATTCATGAATTTCATGAATCAAGGCAATAAATGAACTTATTCAATATTAAGTTCCCTGGGACCAAATATTATGTGTATCCTCAGGGCTATACAGTGATCTGGATATGCTAAGTGAGTAATGAGTGTTTATTAAATTGAATTGAATTCACAATACCTATATTTCACAAGGTTGCTCTCAGAAAAGAACTAGGTAAACCTTAAGAGAAACAGATAAATGGAGCCTATTAATGAGCTAATGGGAAACATACCAATTTCCCAAGCAGAAAACTGATAGTTCTATATTACCATAAAGAATGCTGTTAAAGGAGAACTTAAAACAGATAGCAGAGATATTGAGGACTATATGGACATGGTTAAAGAACGTTTTGATAATTTCCTAATTAATGGATTACAAGTAGAGAATGTTATCTAGCTTGCCATGTGTTATTTTCCCATACATAAATACATACATATTTCCTGTGTATATCACATTTGTATAAATTTTATCACCCGACCTCTGAGATGCTGATTACTAGAAAACTTGCAGTTAGAATATTTTAATATAAGAACATATTTAACATTAAGGAACTGTGAACTTGAACCAGCAGGTAGTAGGAAAGGCACAATCAAAAAAGGCAAGGAATTCTGGAGACGTCTTATGTATATGCAAGTTGTTTCTAAGTTCTATAGAGTATCATAAAGATATGTTAACTTCAAAGGAAAAGTTCTTTCCCCTGAACTCTCATTTAATTGTTTCATTACATAACAAAAAGTTTATGTATTCTAGGATAGGATTATGTTTTATTAGACTGTATTCATGGACTTTAGGAAAGCAGAATGCCCTAAATTTAAATACTCAAAAGAAATAGTGCAATATTCCAGCAAATGCATGCTGGAGAAAGCTTCATAAAGAATAAAGAAGCTACTCACATGATCATCACTGTCTTAAAGTTTGAAGAAACCTCAGAGATCCTCTAGGCCAGTCTATCCTTATTCCAAATGCTGACCACAGTATGACCAACAAGTTAGCATTCCTCAATAGCTTAAGGGCTTCTCAGTTTAGTGGAACCCATTACTTCCAATACTCTCTGGGATAATTTTAATTGTTCAGAATGCTCTGATTGCATGGAAACTACATATGCCTTTCTGAAATGATGGCTTTTGCTTCTAATTCTGCTCTCTGGGGGCAAAAGAAAAAAGTATGACTCACTTTCTATGAGAAATGGAAGAAAATTTGATTTAGTCCCTACTTTGAAGTTTACAATCTAGTCAGGAGAGAGAACACATGCAAATATAAGGATACAGATAGAAGATAATTTAAAGGAGGAGGTATTAGAAGTTGAAAAGATAGGGAAGGCTTCATTTAGAAAAAGCTGCCATTTCTGGTCATATGAAAAAATTCTCTAAATCATTATTGATCAGAAAAATGCAAATTAAGACAACTCTGAGGTGCTACTAGAAACCTCTTGAGATTGGCTAAAATGACAGAAAAAGTTAATGATAAACAGAAGGGATGTAGGGAAAGTAGGATACTAATATATTATTAGTGGAGTTGTGAACTGATCCAACTATTCTGGAAAGCAATTTGGAACTATACCCGAAGAGCTATCAAACTCTGCAAACCCTTTTGGTCCAGCAGTGTCTCTATTGGGCCTATATTCAACAGATCATTAAAGATCATTAAAAAGGGAAAAGGTCCCACATGTGCAAAAATGTTTATAACAGCCTTTTTGTAGTATCAAGGAACTGAGAAATGAGTGGATACCTCTCAGATGGGGAATGGCTGAATAAGTTATGCTATATTAACGTAATATAATATTATTATTCCATAAGAAATGATAAGCAGGATGATTTCAGAAAGTCCTCGAGAGACTTATATGAACTGATATAAGGGAACTCATATGAACTAAATGAAGTGAACAGAACTAAGAGCAACAACAAGATTATGTGACAGACATGGCTCTTTTCAACAGCAAGGTGATTCAAGCCAATTCCAACAGACTTGTGATGAAGAGAGCCATGCATATCCAGAGCACATCCATGCATATGGAGACTGAATGTGGATCACAACATAGGATTTTCATCATTTTTGTTGTTCTTTGCTTGCTTTTTTTCTTGTTTTTTTTTTCCTTTTTGATCTGATATTTTTTGCACTATGTGATAAATACAGAAGTATGTTCAAAAGAATTGCACATGTTTTACCTATATTGGATTACTTGCCATCTAGGAAAGGGGGAAGGTTGAGAGGAAAAGAGAAAAATCTGGAACACAAGGTTTTACGAGGGTGAATATTAAAAACTAATTTTGCATGCATTTTTGCAAATAAAAAGTTATTAAAAATTTAAAGAAAAATGGTGTTTGAGCTAAGTTTTTATAGAAAATGAGGATTCTAAGAGGTAAAGATATAAATGGAATGAATTTCAAGCAAGAAGAATGGCAATATGAAGATACTGCCGATAGAAGATGATGGACCACATTTCAGAAATAGGAAAGGGTCTAGTTTGGATGGACAGGACCTACAGGACCCGTAGGAGAATGAATGATGAGGCTGAAAAAGCAGTTTTGATCTAGTGGTGAAAGATTTAAATGTCAAACAGAAAAAGTTACTGTTGCACAAATAAGGAAGAAGTAACCAAGGGAGTTCACTGAAAAAGAGCAATTTGGATGCACTTGCATTTTTAGGAAGATTATTTTGTCAGTCTAGTGGCAGAAAGATTAGAATAGAGGACAGACCGGAAGCTATCAAATACAATAAGAAATTACTGTAGTACTTCAATCAAGTGTCAGAACCTGAATTTGTATGGTTGGTTCTGTCAATACAAGGAGAAGGACTTGGGCTGTTTTGGCACTGAAATAATAAGATGTGGTGATTGATTTGGATATGTCTTGAGAAGAAGAGGAGGAGAAAGATACACTGAGGTTGAGAATCTGGGAGTCTGAAAGGTATGACAGTCTCAATAGTCAAGAAGTTTTAAGAAAAGAGGTGGACCTGGTATAAAAAAAAAAAAAAACCTCAAACAAATCAACCAATTCTTTCTAGACATACCAAGTTTGAAATGCCTTTTGGACATTGAGTTCAAAATAAACAATAGAGGAAGTATACAATGCATAACTAGAATTCAGGAGACAGTCTAGGGGTGAATATGTAAATCTGGGAATCATTACTATAGATGAGGTCCCCTAGGGTGTAGAATTAGATGAGAGAGAAAGGTCACAGTTCATATGGCATAGTCTTCATAGCCTTTAGTAAACTTCTTCTGAATGTTGGATCTTGAAATTGGGAACTTCCCAATGTAACTAATAAAATGAGGAAACTAACTGAACACAATGTTACCTACCTCTGCTCAGCGAAGAGCCTAGAACACACTTTAAATGATCAATTCCCTTGTTTTTTGCACTATGTCTCTCTTAATCTATCTTACTATTTCTCCAGGTTCTTATCACTATTAACTCATATTGATCTTTCCAATTAAAATTAAAAATTAAAAAAATCATTTTTGCAGATCAACTGAGATCTAGCTATTTCTCTTCCCCATTTTACTAGTGAAATTAATTTCTTGAGCCCAAGAATAGTATGCCATATTTATATTTATTAAATTTTATCTCATTAGAAATTTCTTATTCTGATCTGTTGGGTCCTTTTTGGATATTATTATTTAGGATGTTAGTTATCCCTCCTAACTTTGTCATCTAAGACTCTGATAAAGATGTGATTTATTTTTTCAAATAATTCATAAAAATGTTGAATAAACCAGGAAGAGATCCTTGGTGTCCTTTATTAGACACTTAATTCTAAGTTAACATCAGTCCATTAATAATTGGACTTTCAGTCCTAATATTTAAGCAGATGAAAATCCAACTAAGTATCCTAAAGTCCCCATTTCTCCATCCTTGTCATAAAAATAGCTTGAGACTTTGTTCAATGCTCTCCTAAAGGTTAGACAAACTAGACAATAAATATCCTCTGTCAAAGAAAAAAAAAACAATCTGTGTGTGAGGAATCAAGCAAATCATTTCTGGCTGGCTTGGTAGAGTCACACAGCTCTTGCTAATGTTTATTTTCCTTTTTAAATGTTGACAGATCATTCCTTTATTAAGTCCTATAATTCTGTTAAGTCAAAATTACTGATCTATATATCCAAACAACTCTCTTTCCTTCCCCCCTTTTGAGGCCCATTAACTTTAAGGTTTATGAAAAAAAATCTTCTATATCAGTCAGAAGATAGTAGTATTATGCAATACTTTCACTTTATACTACATTCTGACTATATCCATGAGGGTATCCTCCTTATGACAGCTCTATAGCTTCCCAAATCTACCTCTCTAGTCATATAGGAAAGTAATCAAGAAAATAGCCACCTGGGCAGGTGATTTAAACATTTTAGGAATTAATGGAATGATTCCCTATCTTGCTTAGTGTCAGAAGGGTATATAATCAGAAAGAATGGATATAATCTTGGTTAAAAATAATAGTAATAATAAAAATTATCTTCAATATTTTTTGCAAATTAAATCTTTTCTTCTTTTTTTTTTCTCTTTTTGGCTTTATGGGAAGGGAAAGAATATTTTCTCCTAGGCCCATCAAAATAGTGATTTCAATGCAATTATTTCACTATATACCACATAGAATATGCAGATTTAGGGAAATGAAGCTCAATTATTGGGTGATGTGCCAAGAATACATTAAGGAAAATTTTATTACTTCATTTTATCTCATACTACATCCAAGGGCTTGGGAAAAACATGTCAGAGAAAAAAACAATATAGGCTGGTAACTCAAAATGGATAAAGGACAAAAAGAAAAATCTCTCCCCATCTTGGAGCAAAGAAGGTTAAAATCAGAATGAATGCAATATAAACTTAAAAATACTTCAGCTAAATGGTACAACTGGCTCTGAAGTCAGGAGGATCAGAGTTCAAACCTGACCTTAGACACTTAACAATTACCAGCTGAATAATCTTAGGAAAGTCACAAAAACTCAATTACATACATGAATAAATAAATGAATGAATAAATAAAGTAATTCAAATTACCTGAAATATTCTTCAGTGTATTTAATTCTTTTTCCAAACTGTCTAAGGTTTGATGATCAGCAACATCTTCAAGGAATGGTTCATCTCGCTCAGTTACATCAAGGTATTCAATTTCTGAAATTTCTGAAGTAGCTCTGGATTTTGGCCGAAAAACTGCACTTCTTGGTCTTGGGTGCAAAGACATGCAGCTCCAGGAGCTATTATGAATCATTTTACAAATTGGTATATTTGCTGATGATGGCCTCTTGGAAATATGCCCTAAAACACAATGCAAAGAATTTGAATATAATTATTACTATTATCACTATCAATAAATAAGAGGGTGCATATAAATAAACCCACTAAATGTAGAGGCAATCAACAATAATTCAAGTTGAACAAAGGAGTTCATTAGACAATCACCTCTTAATTACCAATTTCACGATTTACTATAGCACATATTTCATGTGGATACTTCCTACCATGAAGTAGATCACTAGCCTCTATTTTTTTCTGTTAGTTGGTATGGGTTCACAGAAATCAAATTTATTTTAACATAATAAATTTTTTTAAAATTCTCAGGATTTTCCTACAGTGTCACATACTGGCTTAGACAATTGCTTAATTTCTTAAAAGCTTAAGCAATGGAACAAATACTGTGGCAGCTATGGCAAACTAGAATTGTCCCCTCATATTTCTCATGCAACAATTATGTAAGTTTAGTAAGACCCATCATTGTTGCCCTCAGAAAAATTAATTTTCAGACCAGCATTTATCAGTGATAGTCAGGAAATGGGGAACCCTACCAGCACTGTTGTCAGTTACCCCCATTCATCTCATCTGGCTGCCAGTTCATGACTCTGCTCCTTCTGACAAAGAGAAACCATCACCAACTCTTGCTATCTATCTTCTCTCTCTGCCCATGATCCTTCATCATTGTCCACTGATTCACTGAGGCTACATGAAGCTCTCTGGACTTAATCATCTACTCCACTGCTGACTTCTTACAACTTCTGGGGTTTTTCATGGGCCCTCCTCCTGAACTTCCCCTTCCTGTGCTTTTTCTCCCAATTAGAGAATGAGTTCCTTTGAGAGCAGGGACTATCTCACTTCTCCTGTTTGTGTACCTGATGTTTAGCACAGTAACTAATATATGTTGTTGCTTTCAGTAATTTTCAGTCATGTCCTAATTCAGGGTTTTTTTGGAAAAGGTATGGCAGGAGTTTGCCATTTCCTTCTCTAGCTCAATTTACATATGAAGAAAGTGAGGCAAACAGGGATGAGTGATTTGCCCAGAGTCATGTAGCTAGTTAGTGTCTGAAGCTAGATTTGGAAGGTTCTCTTGATTTCAGGATCAGTGCTCTATCTCTGAGATTCCTAGTTGCTCCATATATGTGGTACCCAAAGAATTGGGTACAAGAAATATATAAAAAATTAATGACTTGGATGCCTTCTAAGGGGCACCAATCTTGATGAGTGTTTCAGAACTTTATTTTTAAAATAATCTTGATGAAAATGTAGTTTATACTTATATATAGTTTATGAATATATATATATATTACATATATATGATACACATACACACATATATGTAAAGTATTTTGCAAAACTTTTATAAGTGCCATGAAAATGTCAACTATTATTTTCCTATAATAGTAAAAATTAGATTTTTTTTTTGAGAAAAAAAAGGAGTGGGGAGGAAGGACCTATATATACAAAAATATTTAGAGCAACTCTGTTTACTGCTTAATTTGCTCATTTTGGGGGGAAAAAGGAAAACGAAGGGAAGTCCACCAATTAGGAAGTGGCTAAACAATATATGGTATATGATTATAATGGAATATCAATGTGCTCTAAGAAATGATGATTTCATAAAAATCTGAAAATACTTATATGAACTGACACAGAGTGAAGTGAATAGCTCCAGGAGAATGTTGTACACAATAAATGCAATATTCTTTGATGAAGAAATATGGATGACTTAGTTATTCTAAGCAATAGAATTATCCAAGAAAATACCAAAGAACTAATGATGAAGCCTACTATCTGCCTCCAGAAAAAGAACTGATATGGTTTGAATACATACTTGAAGGATGCTAGTTTTCACGTTCTTTCATTCTTTTATCTTTTATTCATCTTTTTTGTACAAAATGACTAATATGGAAATATTCTACAGGATTGCACATGTATAACCTGCATTTTATTGTTTACTATCTCAGGGAAAGGGGAGGGAAGGGAGAAAGGGAAGGAGGGATAAAATTTAGAACTCAGAACTTTTAAAAATATTTTAAAATCCTTTTAACATATTATCAGGGGAATATGAAATTAATTTTTAAAATTATGACATTGTCTTTTTATTGAGGTGGAAATTATATATAATTAAAAGAAAACATTATAGAACCCAAATGAAAAGCTAATCCTTGCAATATTACTTAAAATATTACTTTGAGTCTCAGAATTTGGTAAAGGTTAGGACTTCTTTGGTAATTTGTAAAGAACTCAGGATGTTCTTAAATATGTCCAAATTCTAGTCAATAAGCAATTAAAAGGAAAGAAATAGCTAAAAGAAATTCTCAATTGAGCATAAGTTATAGATCTGCCTTCCTTCTATGAACTCAGAATTATATTTATTTCCAGATAAAATTTCCTTAAAATTGTTACTTATGTTTTGATTAAAGAGTTAATTTGTGGATATAAAAAAGGGAAAAAAAGGAAAATCAGGCATTGGCATTATCTTGACATATTTGGAGTCATTAATTGTTGGATATAAAGGGAAAAAAAAAAAAATCAGTGTGAATGCTTCCTACTTTCAAAAAAGAAATACTACCATCTAGTGGCGATGATTTGAAAAGCAGACAATCAACCAGAAGTGAACAAATGTTCCCGAAAAGATGGGAAGCTAGCTCAGTGTAAGCTTTAACATAGTTGGCTGCTCATGTCAAAAAATCAAGGTTACAAGTCAAATGGTGACTCCTCTGTGCCTTAGTATGAATCACCGTGTCTGAAATAAGTACTAAAGGTAATACACCCAAGTCAAGCTCTGCTGGCAAAGCATTTCAGAAACCAGGGTCATCTCCACACAGAACAAAATCTTCAGTGAAGGCTAATAGTCAGGGTAATAAAGTACAAATAATAATAGGAAATCAGACATAAGATTGGTATATATATATTTAGCATGTAGTGGTCATTTAGGGGAGGAGGTGGGGGAAAGGAGGGGAAAAAGGAACAAAAGGTTTGGCAATTGTCAATGCTGTAAAATTACCCATGCATATAATTCGTAAATAAAAAGCTATTTTAAAAAGATTAATATAAAAAGTAGATGCATCACTTAAGAAACACTGAAATTGAGAGACTTTTTCAACATATCAAAATGGCAGGAGATGAACATATTAATACCAAAAACCTTTTTGACTAGGTTATAAAAATGGGTGACTATCTTTATAGCAAGTTAGACTACATTTCCCAGTGTCCATAATAGCTTAGAAAGAGTAAAAATTAACAATAAGCACAGACCTAAAAAAGGAACTGAAGAGAACTGTAGGACACCAGTCAATACTAAGAGCTAAAACTGTAAACTGAGGTTAAGTATGTCAGTCAATTGGAAAGGTTTCCTATAAGGATTAAGAAAAAGTATTCCTTCACATTAGTGGAAAACACAATGAAGGAAAGCTCAGATCTTCATACTAACCAGATGTTATATGTCAACTAACAAAGATGGGAAATAAAACTCCAGAATATACCACACTCTTGTTCTTGTAGTTTCTACCATTAAGCTCTACAATTTTGCTAAATAATAGGAAAATCTCAGTCTCAAACATGAGTCCATTAAATGTACAGTACTTTCTATGTGAAAAGTCATCACAATGATAAAAATACATTAATATTATTAATATGAATGTTAACTATACTAATTTAGAGGGAAACAATCTATTTGGTAAGTTTCATGGTCTCATAAGTGTCAGTTAAAGAGCATGAGGTGGTACAAAGTGAATGGGCTTGGATTATAGAGGTCTAGGTTTAAGCAGGATAAAGTGTGGTGTAGGAGATAAAGTGCTAGACTTGGAGGCAGGAAGACAAATTCAAATCCTGTCTCAGAAAATAAAGATGAGTACTGATAGCAGGATACAATTCACATTTTTAGTACCATGTGACACAGTATCACAGCTGTGTGACTTGGGGCATGTCACAGACATTCAAGACTTCTGCTCCTTCTCTTTAAAATGAGAATGTTTTGGAGCAGAAGTCTTCCAGGAAGCAAATGTGATGATATTTGTAAAATGCTTCATGTACCTTGGCATAAGGAATTAAGTTTTTCATAAATGTCTAAGTCCTTCCCAACTATAAATCTCAAAAGAACCAAGCATCCCAGAAGAAAACTAAAAGAAAGCAGTCAGGGAAGAAGGCAAAAGGTCCCGGTGGATCTGCTATACAATTATCACTGAGAGATGGCAAATTCTGGCATGGAATTGTATATTTGTCTATATTTAGTTTATATTAAATTATGTTTATATTTGACAAATACTCCATCTTATCAAGTTATCATTTTGATTCAGTTTATTAGAAAGTGAATGTATTCTGGAGTCTCATAACACAAAATGTAATATATGGGAGATTGAGGTGGATTTATTACTAGATATACAAAATGTTGTTTCATAAAGAATAATTACGCAATACAGTTTTATTTATAACACAGTTATGAGTATGGATAGGTTCCAGTATATTAATGCCTGAGAAGTATGATTTTGTAGATTTATGGAACAGTAATTTGGTTTGAACATGAACTTGATCAGTCTAAGGTCATCACTGGAAAAATACAGAGCAGGGAGTTTTGTATAGTAACAAACTTTGTTGATGGGCAGAGGCTTCTGAGTTGATCATTTCCTACCAAAGTGTGTGTAATGATTCACAAGAGGTGAGGAGGGAGAAGGATTCAGCATGAGTCCAGCCACATACTGAGAGACAGAATTCAAAACTGCCAAGAGTGAGTCAGTAACATTATTTTCAGAGAATAAAGAGAGCCCAATGGTGGACCAACACTGTGGCTACTGAAGTATGAAGGGTTCTAGGTTGTTGTCAGACAACTGTACTTTTGAAGTTCTTTTTTTTTATTTCTTCTTCCTTATCATCAGGGTGCCAGTTACTCTTTATAACCACAACCAGTGGTTATACATCTATAGCAGAATTTATTTCCCTTCTCATATGCTTCAAGCTCAGACACACAACAAAATAGAACAGGAGCTTACGGTCTTATGGCCAGACAACATGCAAACAACTATGTACAAGCAAATAGTGAAACTGAGGTAAGTCTCAGAGGGAAGACACTAAGAGGAGGACTAATAAAGATGTGCTATAGATAATAAGGAGGTGCTTGAGAATTAAAAAGAAGCCAGGGGAGAGGATGGAAGAGTGTTCCAGTCACTACGAATATTTAGTTGGGAGATGGAGATGGAGTGACTAGTGAGAGCAACAGAAAGGAGGGTAGTGTTCCTGGATCAACAAGTAGATGGGATAGTAAAGTATACATAAGAACTGTTGCTCATCCTTCAGGCTATTGTTTTGCTCTGTGAGTGAATTGGATTTAAGTGAGCCAGGACTCTGCAAAGTCATCAGTCTCACCGTCTTCTTCAGAGACATTAAAGTCTAGTGCAAGACATAGGTCAGGACCACTGGTCATGGTCCAGGATTCAGGGGGAGACTCTTTTTAAGGTAAGGTCTTTCCCAAATTTCAGTTTGTCTGAAGCAACACTCATTCAGTGAGTAAAGGAAAGGTAAGAAGAGACAAAAAATGGCCGTGTTTGCCACCTCAAAAGAATTAATCTGGGAGGAAAAGACCTTCAATGTTTCTGGTTAGAGCAGAAGCAATTGCTATTTACACTCACTCTGAGCCATCAAAACCAAAACCATAAGCAAGTTAGGCTTGGACTGGAACCTATTTTTGGACAATTAGTGAGTCAGAATAATTTGGATTTAAAGGCACAAACATGACTTTGAAAGCTAGAGAATATTAGATTTCATCCTGGAGGTAACAAGGAGACATTAGAATTTCATTAAAGGGGCTATGAGATAGTCAGACCGGTCAGTTGTAAGAAGTTCAATTTCATCACTGAATGCTAGAAGGGCTTCAGAAAGGAGATCTACTAATAGCTTTTGCGGTGGTCTAGGATGATGGGAAATTGTCTGGAATAGAGATTAAGAGAGAGGGAAGCGTCAAGGATGACCATTAGCTGGAAATCCATGTGCCTTCAGTGCTTGGACATTCTGGAACCTCTTTTGCTTTATCTGAAAGTGTAGAAGTTTTTAGGGAGTTGAATTCTAAGGTGTTACTATAGTATTCTCTGTGACAATCATTTGTAAACATGTCTTATTGCTTTTACTACATTACAAGCAACATAAGGGCAGAAACCATGATTCTTCTGTATCCCTAGATCTTCTAAAATAACACTTTGAATGCCATAAATAGTATTTACACTTCAGACTGGGCTCAACATTTGAACTCACTTGAAGCAACTTTAAATTTAAGATTTATGACAATTATAAAATATATAGAACCAGTTAGCTATGGGTTCATATGCCTTATGCAAACTTTGAACTGCAATGTAAGTCTCTTGAGAATAGAAATGACTTCCTTTTTCTTTGTTTTCCAAGTGTATGACATTTGGCATATGCTTAGTAAATTTTGGATAATTGGAATTAAAGGATAATCTAATGTTCTCATCAAGGAAGCTAAGTCATTTTACAAGGAAGTTTGTAGCAAAACTGGAACTAAAATTCAGTTTCCTGTGTCCTATCAAATAAGTGTTCAAACTAATCCAAAAATATAATTCAGTTCAACAGACCTGTATTAATTACATGGTATATGCAAGGCATTGTGGCAAATGAAATGGAAAAAAAAATCTCTTCCAGGAGCTTACCATCTAATCCCAGAGAAATATAGTTATGCAAATAAATGCATTTAACACAAAAGAAAAATAAGGAAGATCTCTGGAAGAAGACATTCATGTTCAACTATAGTTTTAAAGAAATGTTCCATGAAGGAAATTAATGAACTAGAAAGCCAGTGTGTTATTAAAGTCATCAGTGTGAATATAATGAAATCACAAAGCATAATGTTAAGGTCTATGATAAAAAAGAAGACTAAGAATCCAATACTGAACTCATTGAGGAAGGGAAAAAATGACCTAAAGGACAATAAGAAGAAAATGGAAAAAAAATATGAGATGGTACAAACTTCAAAAAGAAAGGGTGCTTAATTCTGCTCATACTGTGGAAATTCAGAAATACACTTGGGTTTTCTGTTCATATTGAAGAAGCAGCTAAGATTGAAGAAGTACCCTAGAAAATAGTGTATCATAATATGGAATATATCTTCAGTTTGAGGATAATTTTCTGAGTATTTTCATGAAATGAACATTAAAGTTTTGAATGGAAATTATATTTTACCTTAAAAGGACTACTCATAAATAAAATTAGAATTAAAACAAAATTAAAGTATGTAAAGGCATTATTCTAAATTGATCAAATAACTGACCAAATCAAAATAACAATTTTCAATTAAGTTGACTCTATAAAGTTGGACAATGTGTGCCATAAATTTTATTAAATATTAAAATATTTAAAATAATTTTAAAATGTGGTTTAACTGAGAACCAATCAGTAGGATACATATAATCAGCATTTGGGCCTCAAGAAATATTATTGGAAGAGAGAGAGTATAAAGAGCAAAGCCAAGTATGTTGTTAAAAAAATGTTAAGATAAAAACAAAGTTACAATCAAACTATTTAATTGTAAAAATAAATAATATAAAATCATAAAGCAAATCATGTTTCAGTTACAATATCAAAAAATAATCTAAATTTAATTTAAGTAATCATTACAACCAGCAGATATTTACTAAAAATGTCCATCCACTGAACTGTAATAATCACATACAAAATTTAAGAAACAGTTAACATTCATAAGGAGTGAAGATTCACAACTATTCCCTCACTTTATTTTGTTTCTTAGGGGGTTTTGGATTTATTTATTTGCTTTGGTTTGATTTTCAATATTGCAAATATAAGAATTTCCAATTATAAGGAGTTTGTACTGTTTGGAAACAGAAAAGATTAGTGGTATTGGATGTTTATGTCATTAACAAGACACATAGCAATATTTTCACATTTTTCAGAGATAGATAATTCTTGTTTTATATTTTTAAAACAAAAATAAAGCAATTTAACACAAAGCAATGAACAATACGAACAAAATTCTCAGTTGATCCATCTGTCCCTCTTATTTAGCATCCTATACCTCTCTTCCTTTTCATGGTTAAATTTCTTGAGAAAGCTATCTGTAATCTGTGCCTCTACTTTCTTTCTTTTCATTCTCTTTTTACCTTTGTAGTCTAGCTTCCAACCTCTTAACTTCCAACTTCCAACCACTGAAATGACTCAATGACCATTGATCTGTTACTAGCTCAAGCAAATGGCTTTTTTTCAATCCTTATTCCTCTGAATCATTCTATAGACAGTACATTATTGATGACTATTACCCTTGATACTCTATTTCCTCTTGTAATGTTTTTGCTTTGCTTTGTTTTGTTGTGTTCTTGTATGTCTGTATGTCTGTGTTTGTCTTTGTGTGTGGACATGCACATAGGTGTGTACAATGTTCCTTCCTGCTTTTTCTCCTACCTATCTAATCATTTCTTCGGTCTACTTTGCTATATCTTCCTTCACCCAGGTTTGTGGGTGTCCTGAGAGAGTCCTACAATTTTGTTTATCTTCCTCCCTGTTTTCTATCCCTCTAACCTATTCTGTTTAATGATATCATAAGCGCCCTTATAGTCACTTATCATCTCTCTTCAGATAATCTGAGATTTAACCCATCTTTCTAAGCCTTCAATAAATCTCCATTGGCCAAGTGGACAAAACCAATTAGATGGAATAATTAGATAAAAGAAATCTTAAATTCAACATGATTTAAAACTGAAGTCATTATCTTTCAAGCATGCTTTTATTCCTCATTTCCCTATTACTATGAAGGGCACAACCACCCTTTCACTTACCTGGGCTTATAATATGGGTACCATTTTGACTTCTTTATTAAATCCCACAATCCAATCTGATGCCAAGTCCTATCAATGATAGGTTTGAAGTATCTTTCTAATGAAGCTCTATTCTACACATACATAGCAATATCACTCTGATAGAGCCTTCATCACCTCATACCTAGTTTATTGTAATAATAGCCTTTAACTGATTTCCCTCCAGGTTTTTCTTACTCCAGTCCATTCTCCATTCAGCTGTCAAAGTAATCTTTTTAAACCACAGATTTAACTATATCTCTTCTCTGCTCAATAAACTACCTTATCATGCTCAGAATAAAATGTAAAGTCCTCTTTTTGATTTTTAAAATTCTTTGTTATCTGGCCCTTCTTATCTCTCTGATCTTCTTATACATAATTTACTTTCTCATTTTGTAAATTCCAGTGACACTGACCTCACACATGGCACTCCATTCTCCTTACTGTACATTTTCATTCATCCCTGGAATTCTCTTCATACATCTGGCTTCCCTAAATTACCACAAGTCTCAGCTAAAATCTCACCTTCTACAAGAAGCCTTTCTCTTATCCTCCTTAATATTAGGGCCTCCCTTTTGAGAATTTAATCTGTGTGCATATTGTCTTCATTATTGGATTCAAAGTTATTTGAAGAAAGAAATTGTTTTGACCTTTGTTTCTTTGTAGAACTTAACACAGTGCCTGACACTGTATAGTGTGTATATCATAAATGTTTTTTACTTGACTTGAATAATTTCAAAATACTCAGAAGAAAAAAACTTCATTATGCAAATCAGTCAACCCTATTTCAAGACCAACAGATTCCATTTATGTCTTAGAAATATCCTTACCTCTTTGAGAATATAGCACACCTGACATTTTTTTCTGGTTATTCCAAACAATATCCTGAACTATTGAATCATCAGCATATTCACTTAAACTACTCTCAGATATCCACTGTCGGTTTTCTGAAATCAAAAATGGAAAATTAGAAATCTAACATTAAACACACAAAAAAAATAGCTCATTCTCTTGATGTTTGCCTAGAAAAGCTGTACTTTAAATGAAACATGCACAATTGTGGCATAATTGAATTAGCAGTAAAAAAGAAGAGTATTCTAATAGCTGAATCTATTTATTTATATCATTAAATATAAAATGACATAAGTGTACATACATAAGAAAAATGAGAAGAATTTTTCACACAATAGGTGTTCCCTAAATACTTACTGAATTGAAATGGTAAAAAAAAAAATAATAATTGTTGAGAAGTTATTTAATATTTTAAAAATAATTGGTGATAAGCATTTCAAAGATAGGCATTTGTATGTCTAGATAGTTGTTTATTATATATATATACATACATATATATCCAAATTCCTCGTACATGGGAAATTAAACACACAAATTACATGAGTATGCATACAGACCGATCAGAATATTCTATGTATTGTTATATCATGTCAGAGTGTTTTGTCTAAATTGTTTTTCCTTGAAATATGAAAGGTGTCAGACTGCAGGACAGGAGGAAAATGCACATCATATATAAGACAAAAACCAAGAGCAACAGAGTTTAGTTTGTTCAGTTTTGTTTTTAAAGAGAATCTGTAAAAGTTTCTCTGGTTTTAGAGATTCTCAAATTTGTCTTTTAAAGTAAACTGAGGAAAAAGAATATTAGATCAAATACTGCAATAATGAAATTAATACTTTTCTCTTTTTAAGAAATGTGAAATAATACTACATGCAAGTACTCTGATTCCAATGTTTCCTATTAGCTTACAAATAAAATAGACCCTGAGTTAAAATGTTCTTTTTATTTTCTCACAGAAAAAAAAAAAATCTCACATTCAGATAACAGCATTAATAGCATTCCACTTCACTTTGCATTAAATTACTAACAATTTTGATAAGCAAATTGAAAAAAATGATTTTATTCATTACCCAAAGCTGCCATAGAATCTTTAATTGGAAGATTAGGAGCAAGTGGAGGAGGAATAGGTAACAAGTAATTTATAACACTCAAATGCAAACTGATTTGATGTAATTGAGCTTTACCTGTGAGTATAGTCTTGCTGTTGGAAGGGCTGATCTCAGATTTCATTGCCAGGTTTAATTTGATTTTTTCTTTAGAATGATTTTTACCAAAGACAAAGAATTTCTCAAGTCCTTGATATTCTTCAGTTATGGGCTTACTTCTGAGGGCTATTTTTTGTAACTAGGAAACAAAACATTTAAATAAATGAAATTGATTATTTATCAATATAAAATAGATTTGAATTATCAACACTAAAAAGATATGATTCAAAATAACAATCATCAACAATAATAATGAAATAAATGCAATCTTATCTATATGAAGAGTTGAGACGAGAACATCCATTTCTCTTCTAATTATTTTTTCTTTTTTTTTCCCCTTTCATGTCTTTTTTCCTAAACAATTACCTAAAGAATGATGGGATTTATCTTCTAGAGAGTTATATATGTAGTTGTTGTAGGCCTGCCTATATAGAAATAAAAATAGTAAATTTTCTAAGATTATTAATGGGGTCAGAACTGTTTCAACTCCTTGGAAAAGATGTCCTTTCCAAGTTATGCTCATGACTTTTAACTTCATGACTATGATGCTAACTCAAGATTCTGACTAGACAGCTGTAGGTTAGAATACCAAACTCCTCCCAATATCTGTCTTTATACAGGGCAAAAGCTGGATTCAGCTCTCTCCACTCTGTATCTGAGCTGCCTTATTTTAACTCTATTAAATAAGATGGCCTACCCATCCACATGTCCAGGAACCTCCATCTCTATCCCTTTCCTGCCCTTCTCCCCTTTATATTTGTATTATATTTTAAGTTCCTTGAAACTAAAAACTTATTTTTAGTAATTGTATCCCCAGTGCTTAACGTAGTAATGGCACATAGTCAGCACTTAACATGTTTATTGGATTAAACTGGATTTGATTATTACCACATATTCAAGTGATATAAATAAAAATAACTTGACATTGGAAGAAATATTCTTAAATAGTAGCATTTATTCCTTTATGTTATGATTGAGGACTTAGAGTGTATAAGGCATTGTAAGGCAATATAGTGATAGTTAACCAACTTCCAAGAAGTTTTTAAGAGAAATAACAGGCAGGACTGATGGAAAATTAACTATGCTGGAATCACACAGGTTTTGTCCTTTGAGAAATTTGAGGGAGATGAGTGAGGAGGATCTTCCAAGAAGGCTTCCTGGAGAAGATAGTACCTAAGGTAGGTCTTGAGAACAAGAAGGGACATCAATGAGCCATTCTAAGCATGGAGCTAAGCTTCACCAAAGGCACAGACAGAAGAGAGAATAAAATAGAAGACAAAAAAATGAGAGTTTTGGTCTTAACCAATGTTTTAAAAATAATCTTTAGAGAAAAAATGGACAAAAAGTTATCTCCAGTTTTTAAATTCTCTGATCAAATTTTTAAAAAGAATACTTTTTCCATGACGTTAATAGTTCAACTGTGGTTTTGTAGAACTTTTCTCAAACAAGTCCATCACTCATAATTTGTATCTTTAAGGGAGCCAAAAACTACCTTCAAATGGATGATCATTCAGAGACTCAAAAAATTGAGTTTTTAGCTACATTTACCACCACATTCTATATATACTCTTAGACGAACACTTATCATTACATATTTCTCCTCTTTGGCCCTAGACTTATTTACTTATTGATTGGTGACTGAATTCCATGGGCAGATGGTAATGCAAAAAGCTAAACAAAATCCACAATGAGAGAGAGACTGTAATTTACATTTAATGCTTGTGCCAACTACTGAAGGTTTCCATTTTAGAATGCCCAATATCCATAGCTTACTGAGTTTCCAAATGGGAAAAATCAGTGAATTATTGTATACAGGTTCATTTTCAGAAATGCTAGCCTCTTAAAATGACATTCTTGGTTCTAGAAAAATGGAGGCCAAAGACAACACATTAGAAATCAGATGTTTGAAGCTTTTAGTAGATGCAGCCTTGCTGTTACTTAAAAATAATTTATTTCAAACAAGTTGAGAACTTCAGAATTTTAAGCTTCAAATAACTTTAAAAGTCCATAAAATCATTCCAAGATTAATGAATTTAATTAGTCATTAATTAATAATTATAGCTTCAATAGTCTATTTTCTATGAAATGTAGAATCAGAATTCCACAAGGACTTTAGAGATCATTAACTACTACACTAATAATTCTTTTCCTCCTCCTTCTAATTTTTCTTTTTAAAGGGATCTTAGAGGTCACTAACCACCACAAAATGACCCTTCTCCTACTGAACTAACCCTTTCCCTTTTATCTTTTTCTTCCCTTTAAAATCTTATCCATTATTGTTGCATTGAGCACAAAGGTGATACAAAAGAAAAAGTAGCACAATACCAGTCAAAATGAATCTCAGTAGGGCCTTTGTCCATCCTAGATTTTTACAGTATATGGAGATCATGAGAACTAGAAATAGCTTAGCCTCCATCAAATATAAATCCATAAAGAAAGTTGTGGTTAAGGGACTTATTAATTAACATCTACAGCAGAGCTCATGTGAGGCATAACAAAATTCTACTCTAGCCCTTTATGTTAGCTTTTTAAAAATCCTTATGTGTCAAGTGTATTTCTTAAAAATAATATGTTCTTGGATTTCATAGTGAATATAAACATTTATCTTTATTATTTTCTAATGCTATATTCCTATATTACTTTTCCTTTAAAGCAGTAGCTTCCAAGTTTTCTGTAATACTTATAATATCTTTGTACTTGAACTTTTTTAAGCTGCCTACAGTATCTCTATTTGACTTTGACGTTCTGGATTCTGGTCTGTGGCATATATACAAGACCTTTTACTTTGGTGTTTCTTTTAGCAGATTGCTGGTAACTTTTTTTTTTTTTCATTTTCATTTTGGTCTCTAATTTTAAAAAATACTAAGAAATTTTAATTAAAAATTGTTTGATCTTTTCAAGTAGGATGATACTCCAATGATCATTCCATATTTAAGGACATTTCTTTGTTTTATTTTCTTATAATTTTAATATTTTATTTTTAAAATTTTTAATTTTAATTAATTAAAATTTTAATATTTCATTTTTGCCTACTATCCCTTCATATATCATACATTCATTTATTTCTGTTTCATACTTTCTAATTTTTAGGAAATCCATTTCTCAGGAAAAAACTGCTGAAAAGATTCTGAGTAACGGAGTCAGAAAATTTCTGACTTTCCAATCTCTTCAATTAAAACAAAGACAGAACATCACCTCAGAGCAGTAGTAAGTAAAATAAGGTAAATCAGTTGTACAATTTGGAAAGACCCAACCTCCAAGGGTGGGCCAATGAATAAAATGCAAACACCTCCAAACCAACTCTGCAGAATCAACTAACAAGCCCTAGAGGCAAATGAGTTGAGAGAAAGCCTCAGCATTGGTGGTTTGATGGCTGAATAGGAGAAAACTGAAAGACCTTCTACTGGTGAGAGATGCCAAACCCAACGGTACTGAAGAGACATGTCCCAGACTGTGGCTGCAGTGAGAAAATGCTAAGATACACTTTGTGAGTGCAGTATGGAGGGTCAGGGACCCTGTTCACTGTGGGGCACTTACAGGACAGCAAAGTCCCTGATTTCAGTTTCATGGCAGAAAGAACAGCTAATTTTTACAGTCCAGAGCGACTGCAAGGAGCAAGATCATTTGCAGGACAGAATGGCTGGGGGTCCTAGCTGTGGCTTGGGAATGGAGAGGAGAGTCCAAGATTGGGCCCTGAAATGGATTTCAGGAAATAATGAGGCTTGGAACATTAGTCCCCATTGACTAAAATTCGATTGCACCAATAGCTGCTAAAACGAAAATAAAGCAATAAATAAGTAAATAAAGATAAGCACACAACTGAGAAAGAACCCAACCATAGATAGTTACTATGGGGATAGAAAATATCTGGTTTCATATTCAGAGGAAGATAGCAGAGCTTTTAAATAAAGCCACTCCTTTTTAAATGAGAAACGTCAAATGATCTCAAGCAGAAAAATAAGTTGTTGAAAGAACTTAAAAATTATTTTAAAAATCAAATACATGAGATTGAAGAATAGAAAAAAAAGAGCTAGAAAAGAAAATCAAGAAAATTATGAAAAGAAAGCCAACCAATTTGAAATGAAGAAGCAAGGACTTAAGGAAAAAAATAATTCCTACAAACTAGAATTTGGCAAGGGCACATTTGTAATATCCTAGGACAGTAAGAAATCATAAAATAAAATCAAAAGAATGAAAAAATGGAAGAGAACATAAAATATTCTATATAATAGATGAAAAAGAAATAAAAAAGAATAGTTGGACTTCCAGAAAATTACAATTAAAAAAAAAAGAATGTTGATATAATAATACAAGAAATTGTCAAGGAAATTTGTCCTGAGATTCTAGAATGTGAAGGCAAAGGAGAAATAGAAAAAAATCCACCAGTCACTACCTGAAAGAGCTCCCTGGAGGAAAACTTACAAGAATATCATAACCAAGTTTCAAAACTCCAGGTTAAGAAGAAAATATTGAAAGCAACAAGGAAAGAGAATTAAATGTCATGGAGCTACAAAAAAGGATCATACTAGACCTAGCAACTACATTGAAGAACCGCATGTTTTGGAATATTGTATTTCACAGAGTGAAAATCTGTGAGATCTACAGAGACATAAAATAAATATCAGGATTAGAATTCTCTATATAAAAAAGAGGTAGTAACCATGATCTCAGACAAACTTCAAATGATTTAATGAAAAGAGAAAAATAGGGTAAGTATGCTATATGTCAGATATATTAATCAATATTGTTTTAGATAAGATAGCATCAGTTTAGAATATTTCTATGATATAGAAAAGGATGAACTGTAGATTTTAAAAATAAATATAGAAAGACTTGGATTTAGGAAGTAAGTTGCTGTCCACTTTCAGAGAAACAGATGAAGAATGGAAATAAGCATAGTATGGTCTTACATAAATGTGTATCAACATACATGTGTATCTATGTGTGTATGCTTTGGTATGTGTATATGTATGTATATATGTGGATAGATCAATGTAGATATAGATAGATATAGATGCTTGATTGTAGCCCTTTTAAGGGAAGGAATGAGGGGAGAAAATAAACAAAACACAGCACAGAACAAAATAAAACCTACCATGAAACAAAGAAAAGATGGAGCTTTCAACACAATGTGTAGTGTTTACTAAAAAGGTTTTCTTCAAATTTAATAAATTGTAAACTTATTGTTTTATATTGAATCCACTCTTGTGGTTTGCTGTGTATTCAGCATTTTTTTCCTTTTCTCATTTTGTATTTAATATAAAAAATTTACAAAAATAAAAAAAATTGCCATCTTCAAAAAATAGCTGTTAGTTCTACTTTTATTTCAGTTTGCCACCACTTTCTTTTTGTATGTACTATTTGGCTTAATTTTTCTAGATATCTTTATAGTTCAAGATATTTTCTTCTTTAAGACTGCATGTAGCTGTGGACAAATTTTCTTTTGTGTTTTCCATTTAGATAATTTTAATTGACTCATAATATTTCTTCATAGTATTTAGTTTCATCCTCTGTTTATTAACATTAATATAACAGAAAATAGAGAAATATTCATCAATGTTTTTCACCATCATTATAATAGAGAATATCCTATCTAAAGTCTAATTGTAAGAATAATCTCTTATAATGTGTTCATCCAGATTTCCCTATCTAGGAATGACACTCTAATGTCTGTATCAAGATATGAAAGAACTTCCTCAATCAATTTCAACCATTAATCAGACTAACAATCCACAAACACAAATTAAATGAATGGAAAAAAAATGCTCTGACATTTAGGTACATGGCCAACACATTAATTCACCTATCTATCTATAGATGACAGATATTAAAAGATGGTCATAATATGTCCATCTAGACAGTGAGAAGTGAGAAGAAGGAAGAAAACAGGCTGGATTTCATTTGGGAAATCATGCACGACTTTTAATTATTCCAAGTTACAAATCATCTTTAGAAGAACATAGTTAGAAGACATAATAATATCACCAAGATGGAAGAAGAGGAGAAAGATGAAGAGGTGTGAATGGTTTGTAATCTGCACTGTGGAAGGGGGTATTTATATCAATGCAAACAACAGCTTTAGTCACTAGAACAACTCTTGGCTGCAGAACAAAGAGTGCTTGATATGGAGCCAGAAAACATGAATTCAAATCCTTCCTCTGTGACTCTTTTCTCTACCACTTCCCCAAGCTCAGTCTCCCAATCTTTAAAATGAGAGGGTTGACCTGGTTCCCTTAAGGTCCCCTTCTTGCTCAGAATCTGTGATCCTAATTCAGTTCTAAGACAATAAAGTCCTGTTATGGAGTCTCCCTGGTTTAAGGATACTATAAGATGTGGATGTCCAAAGCTAAAAGCAGTGGGAGATGTAAGCTATAAGTCCTTCACACTCTGAATTCAGCCTTTCTATACACAATAGTCCATCTCATACATTAAAGATTCCTTCTCACCACCCCTTGTACAGGCTTTCCCCTCTGATTAACTGCTCTTCCTCCTCATGTTGACCTCTTGGATTCCTTAATTACCTTTGAGGTTCAGATAAACAGCCACATCCTTCCAGAAGCATTTCCTGATTGCCCCCAATTGGTAGTACTGTACACATTACTTTCAATTACTTTTATACAGATACTGCCCTCACTTATTGATGTATGGTAAATCCTCACACTACAGTGCAAGCTATCTGAGAGAAGTAATTGGGATGTTCTTGTTTTTGTATTCCTAATACCTAGCACAGCACCTAGCACATGACAAGTTCTCATTGACTGATTTTTTTAAAAAAGAAAAATAAATAGAGACAAATAATAGAAAGAAATGTAGATAGATATGGCAGAATCAAATGATTAGAGTGAGCAAATTAAAAATGGTGAAAATATTAAATATTATATTAGTAATATATTATTTACTGATACTTCACCTATCTTGCCTCCTCAGCTACATTGACAGTTTATTAAATGAAGAAAATATTGCTTTTGCTTCTATCTCTTTCAAAGTATTTGGTAATGATAAAATCTAGAACTAAAAAGGATTCTATAAAGCATTGCTATAGTTCCCTGATTTTACAGATGTGAAAAAGGACACTAGTGAATAAGTAACAGAGCAGGATTTTGACCTTAGATCTTATGATACTAACTTCAACATTCTTTCTACTCAATATATTTCCATAAATTAATTTATTCAGCAAGTATCTGAGATTATGCTATTTAGATCATCTATGTTCTTAGGATGAATCATTTAAAATATGCTTCTTTTTTTCCTGAAGCAATATCGTAGAAGTTTAAGATATTACTGGGCAAACTAGATTAAGCACCCCAGCTATAAGAAATGATATGAAGTATATAGAGAAGCATGGGAAGATTTATATGAATTGATACAAAACAAAGTAAGTAGAACCAAGACAATAATATACACGATGATTAGGAAATATAAATAAAAGAACAACAACTACAAGGAAACTGAACACTGAATAATTATAATGCTATACCTTTGTCCCAAAGAAAATATATGAAGAAATGAACTTCCTATCTTCTTTATACTGGTGGGAAAAGATGGGCAAGTGAAGGCAATAACCATTTATATAGGACCTTCTATGTCCTATACACTGTGCTAAACATTTTCCAAATATTTGTTTTGATTTCATTTGAATCTCAAAACAAATCTGTGACTTAAGTGTTGATATTATCTGCATTTTATATTTCAGAAAGTTGAGGTAGATAGAAGCTAGGCCCAAACTTGCCAAGATCACAGAGTAAAATATCTGAGGCCACATTTGAATTGAGGTCCTCATAACTCCAAGCCCATGCTCTATCTACTCCATCACCTAATTGTCTCATGGGTACTGGACCCCATATGATGTTGGATATCCAATATAATAAATGTGATCGAAGTGGTTAGTTTTCCTCACCTTCATTTATTTATATATGTTGGCATACTTCTGTAATTGGAAAAGCAGGAAAGGATATATTGATAAAATACACTAATGTAAAAATTAAAGATAATTTAAATGAATTGATGTTAGTCTTAAAATCAAATAGAACCATAATACTTTTTAAATGTCTTACTTTTTGATATTACTTAATTCACTATGCAAATCTGTAGGCCAGATGTAGCAGTTTTTAAGCATCTATATTATAATGGATTATTCTAGCTTGTTTTTTTTTTTTCCTGCTAGAATGACTTATTCACTTAAGTCTCCCCACCCCCTCAAAAAATCTGTATTTTTTTTCATCTATTTCCTTGGTCCAATGATTTTTTGCCATAATTGGACAACAAATTTGTGTTCCTATTTAAACCTGCATATACCATAAATTTAGATACATACATATAGATTTATATATGTGTGTCTATATTATGAAAATTCATGTATACAAAGTACATACTTGTGTGTGTGTGTGTGTGTGTGTATGTATCCTTAAACAAGTAACATTCAGTAACAGCTAAAGGGCTTCTGAATTATTCACAGTAATAAATTTTATCATTTAGAAAGTATAATAAAGTATTACATTAGTTATCATTTACCAATAGAGATCTTTTTGTCTCGATGTTCACTGTAACAGAATCTGACTTTTAACTCTTTACCATTTACTCCCAGATGAATTAGTTACCAAGTTGCTATTAGATTAAAATGCTATCTCTCTATAATAAATATTAATCCTATCTCTAGCAATGTGAAATTCACTGGTCAAATTACAGAGTATAACTAGGTTGAGGGAATAGTTCAAATCATGAAACAACCTATTGCTTTACCTTTGAAGACTTCATTGATTTGGGACATTGTGAGTTCTTGTTTTCATGAAAACTGCTCCCTTCCAAGGTATCTTTGCAATTGGATGTCGATCTTTCACCATGGGAATCTCCTAAATCCACATTATTACAGTGAGGGGCACTTTGATGTGAAGCACAGGTTTTTTCATCAGGTTTTTTATTTTCATATAAAAAGCTTTTCTTTTTTGCTGCATTATTTTCACTGGAAACAGGCTGCACTCCTTCTATTAAATGAGGAGAATCTGAAGGGGAACTTCTTGATGATGAAACTACAATAAAAAGAAACAATATCATCCAGATCCTTTGAAAGTTAAATAGGGCAGAGATCTATAAATAAACATTTTATAATGGACTTTTTATCAAACCATTTAAAAGTGGTTTGCTGTGAAAGTACTGTGTATAGTTTGTAGATATGTATTCCAAATGTAAGATGTATGTATAGACACATATCTATTTATAGATCCTGTTATTATAATAGATAAGATGTGCCAAGAGGGAAATTGGGAAATCAGGAGACTTGGCCTCTAGCCCAAGTTCTGACATTAACTACTTGAAAAGCATTAGGGAGACCATTCTTCTCTGTAGGCATTTTCTTATCAACTACAGAATGAAGGGTATGGCCTAGATCATTTCTAATGATCCATTAGATCATTTTAATATCTTAGATAGGGAAAAGTCAATCTGAATTTTGCTTCTAGCTGATTCAGCTGGTGAATCTTTCCTCCACTACATCTTTATAAGGGCACTATTAATGAGCAACAAAATTGAAGCAATTTAAATTTCACTCTTCTCTAACTGCCCACCGATGAAGAGTGGTCAACAAGCACACAACAAAAAAGGAAATCCTGGGGCAAGGACACAAGGTTCAACTGGCAAACCTACCTCCAGGCAACCTAAATTAAATATATGAATATAAAGTGGACAGCCCAAAGAATGATTACTGCATTTGATTTCTTCTGACTCTTAATTTTTGGGGAGAAGAAAATTCTTTCAGATGGTCTTTTATTTTTGGCAATGCAATTATACAATTTCTCTGCTCTGAATGGAGCAGCCAGCTTACTGCCCATTACACCAAGAGATCTGTAAACAGTGGAAGCCATATAGCTTCACAACCCAAATTTGAGTATGTAACCCAAAGGACTATTTAATGTGCTAACAGGTTCCACAGAGCATGGCAAAGATGCAAAGCAATTAGACCTGCACATTAAAGAACTGCTCAGTCCTTTAAAATTTAGCTGCAATTTAAATTTCAAAGAAGTAAAAGGATGCCCAAGTGTCTATGTTATCAATAATAGAAAGACATTGCTCCAAGAGAGATACTTTACTGAAGATAATCAGATTTATAAAGCTCTTGGAGGTTATATTGATTTCAAAGCAACATCAAAACTCAGAGTTAAATAGCCCTCAAATCATGAAAAAGCAGATCTTTGTTCCTAAAGAAAGTCCCTTGACTACACACTCAAGTATTCACTACCACCAGAAGCAACTTTGGACAGCTTCTTTGGACAGGCAATTTTTCCTAATCTGAAGCTTCCACATCCCTCTTTATATCTTCTGCTTACTACATTTAGTTTTATCCTCTGGGGACAAGTAGAACAAACTGAATTTCTCATCCTCATGATGGACCTAACTCAACCTTATCTTTATTCATTATCTTAATGCAAAGGTTGCTATGGACAATGAACTTAACTAAAAGTCGTTTTACAGGACATGTATGCTATGAATATATACACAAACATAAATGAAATACAAAAATTCTTTGATTTCCTCTTGTGCATGGGCTGTTTGCTTAAGAGAATTATTAGGTCATGGAAATTAAGTATCTAACAAGTCCACATGGTCACATTTAAAATGAGAGTGACAAATCAATTCTTTGACCCACCAAGAAGAAGACACATTTTCTTTGCCAGATACTCAACCTGGCAGAGCACAAGAAACCAAAATCCTCATGCGGTCAATGGAAGGCTTTGATGATGTGACAGATGATAATGATAAGGCTCAGAAAGTTTCTAAAATCACTGATCATTTTGCTCTACTTTCTACCTACTGAAGGGATGCTATTCATTCCCACTAATGATTTTAAGTAACATACTAACAAAGCCCTTCCTTTCTATGTTCAAAAGGAAAAGTCAGCTTTAAAACATTTTCTTTAAAATCACATTCTAGGACTTAAGACCTTAAAGAGACCGCAGGATTTTTTCCAGCTGAATTTCTTGCTTTATAATTGAAGAAACTAACTCCCAAAGAGGTTAAGGAATATTGAAACTCATAGGATTTGTTAGTGACTAAGAGCAATGGACTCAGAGGTGGGCAGTGTCAATTAAAAAGATAGGAGTGATAGAGGTTGATGTTCTAGGACCATTTCCATGATGAAGAATGAAACTTGTACCAGAGCAAAGTCATCTCATGAGAGGAGAGAATAATGGCAATAATAATTCAAGTCACAGAGACAGAACTTTTTCTCTGATGATAGTACTTTGCATCTTACCTGGTTATAGTTGGGAGTAGAATTGGGGAGAGGGAGAGAAAAAGTAGGTATTATGTCTGAATACAGCTGAGAGTAGGATAGGGGGAGAGAGAGAAAGAGAAATCCAGTATGGGCCATAGTATTATGATAATGATTAAATTTCAGTGGCATAGAAGTGCTCTCATTTGGCTTCACATCAGGCTCTGTTGTTCTGTCCAAAAGCTCCACTAATGAATGGCACATATTAAAATGTGGGAAGAGAAATAATAGCTTTTAGAGAAGCTCTTTTTTGTGGCTTTGTCTTATAGAGGTCGATATTGTTGAAATTGATGGAAATTCATTAAAATAATTATTTGCTTGAAAATTTCATGATTTATCATTATACTTTTTATTTCATTTTATACAAATATAGATATAGATAAGACCTCAGAGGCAATCTAGTCCAACCTTCTTATTTTATAAATAAGGAAACTGAGGTTTAGAGAAGCCAAGCTACTTTTCCTCTTAGTGGAAGATTTAAACCCAAGTTCTCTGACTCAACAGGCAAGGTTCTTTCCACTGCCTTATTTTTCATCTTTCTTTTTCTTGAGATTTTATTTTAACAAATACAGAGCTAGGAATTGTATTTCTTTAGTTTACCATTTATTAATTAGAATTATAATAGAACCATAATTATGCTTTTAAAATAAATTACATAATATTAAATTTTTACAGATAAAAATTCATAATTAATTATATCATATTTATACTGAAGTTGTTGTTTTTTTCTGTTTGTTTTTAAGTTGCACCTTTAAAAGTCTTGTCACAAGCTGATGAGGTTGTTCTGCTGCATTGAGAATACGAGTCTTTATCCTTATTCAAATATCCATGCTGTTGCACAGCATCAGTGGCCTTCCTTGGTGAAAAAGGTAAGTCTTTTCCAAAGTGAAAATCCTTCTCATATTGATGAACTGCCCAACTTCAATTTGAAAACAAGTAAAAAATTGTGAAAAAATATGAATCATCAAAGAATTTTTTTAATTCAGTCTATCAAACCAAACACAGAAGAACCTCAACTTGTTCTAATACTTAAAAACAAAGCATTCTAGTTAAGTTCAGTTTTTTTCACTCTTGCATTCAAATAAATATTTAATTTTAAAGAGTTTTCTCCTTCCTATTCTAATTCTCCCAAGGAATAAAAACAAAAAGAAAAATAAACTATAAAAATAATTGAAAGATCAATCATCTATAAATTAGACTGTACCAGCAAAATATATACAATGTACATCCTTAGTACACCTTAGTGGGTACATCGTTACCAATAAATACAGGTAGATTTTTCATTTTAAGATCTTAAGTGTACCAGGTAACTTCCATAAGTTGAAATATTTGTGTCAATTAATATGTCAATTATAAATGAAATTAATATAAAAACTCTCTTGAAATTTTTTCACAAGTTTTCTTCACAAGTAGACTCTTAATGTCTAATACTATCTAATTATTAGGAAACTCTGATGTTTGTGTTACCACTTAATTCCCTATTCATCCACTCATCCAACTAAGATGCAGTAAGCATCAGCTGAGTGTCAAACATGCTATAAGAGAAAGGCATCAAAAGACACAACCCACAGGCTATTGTTGAGGCATATTAACATGCCTGACTTTATCTTGACACAGATCAAAATATAATTGGGAAATATTTTTAAAATAAGTAAAAATATACCAGAACTTAGAGAATGCTAATATATAATTTTCTAAGTTAATATATAGGCCACAGAGATTCTTATGTATGATTTGGTGGCCCCATTTCTATTCTAGTTTGATACTCCTTATTATAATATACTACAGATACAGAGACAAAAATGAAACAAATTTACTCTCAGCACAACATTAAGGGAAAAAGTTAACTCCACTGACATCATCACTTTGTCAAGCCAAACAAAAATATAATAATGTGCCAAGTTTTAGCCATGTTGAGGGTGTCAACTTCTTGTTGATGGGACACTCAGATAGCTGGAGGATATCACTGATCAAGGGTCAGGAAAAGAGGAGTGAAAAATCTAACCTTCAATGGCATGATAATATGCCACTGGAACCTCGAAATTCTGAAACCATGACTTCAATATGTTTAAAAAGCATTAAGAGGATAAAGGTCCAGAAAAACTTACGAATTCATAATAACCAGACTACACCTTGAGAGCACACAATGTCCAGGAGGTAACCATAGGTGCTCTCTCTTTTTTTTCTACAGAAAATCAATCTTATTAATGCTCTGTAGGTTGCATAGGATGATGGAATTGGATATACCTTGGGGAACACCCGAGTTTGAATTCTACTTCACACACTATCTATGTAATTCTATGGAGGTGAACCTCCCATATGCCCACAATGGCATAATAATACTATCTCACAGGGTTTTGTGAGGGTTAAGTGAAATAATAGCAGTAAATCACTTTGCAGGGCTTAAATCACTATATAAATGCCAGATGATTATGATGATGATGATGATAATGAGATAATGATAAATCAACTATAAATCACATGCAAATTTAAAAATGTCTTCAAAATTAAATTAAACTATTTAGCCAGCATTCATTTGCCAAAGTGCTTCCTTTTATAAGTAACTAAATTATACCTGGAAACAAAGTATATCCCCATTGATTGAAAAATGGATGAACAAATTATAGTATGTAAAAGCAATGGAGTATTAACATACCAAAGCAACAGCAAATCTGAGGAATTCTAAGAAACCCTGGAAGAAACTTGGGAAATGACAATGACACTAAGAGACACCAATTAGAAGCCAGATCTGATTTTGGTTGCAGAGAATAACATGATAATGATAATGACAACACACATTTATCTCCCTTCTCCATTGAGAGGCGTATATCTCTGTGTATGAGACACATAGAGGATGCTACATGATAGGCTGGCAGACAATTACCAAGGCAGCTTTTCTATGGAGTGAGTGGCATATCTGGGCAATGCATTGATATAAAAACAAATAGAATATAAAACAATGTCAAAATCAGTTCTGTTAATAGCCTCTTACCTTTGTTGACTATCAGTGTCAGCTAATTCTACTTTGTAAGGCACAAAATTCTTTGAGTCCCCAGGTTCCTCTTCATAATTCTTATTAAAAAAGATTATGAAATATTAATATAATTCCATACAATTATCACAAACAAAGAGATTAATTTGAGGGATATGCAGGTTTTATTTTTATCCCAATACTGACTCCAGGAATTCTGAATCTTGGGAGTTGTAAAATGCAGCATGAATTCTGCATGTGCCAAACATGAATTTAAGTTCCTTACTAACTGAACACTGTAGCTTCCTTCCCATAATAAAATATCAATAAAGCTATTCTATTCATTATGACAAAATGAGACAAATAAAACAACAAGAAAATCTATATAGATCACATGTCATGAAGTGGCTTTCAAAATTGAATACATATATACTATGGGAGAATAGGGAGACATCCACAGAAGGAGGTGGATAAAATCATTAAATACATAAAGTAGCTTTAAATGTACTTTCTTTACTGTAATGAAAGCTTTCCATCACATACTGTTAATAGAAATATTCAAGGTAGAAAGAATACCCTTTAATTCACACAGCCAACTAACCAAATTTTTTAAATTTCAAAAAACCAATTTATATATGTTTTCAAGAGCATATCCTTTGTGTAATATTGGTGGAAGCACTGTAAAGGGGAGGTCCTTATTACACTCTCATCATTAACTACAAATTATATTTATAATTAGAATTTGCTTTTCTACACATATGTTATAAAAACTAAAGTCAATTATTATCTGCAAATAAGCTTTCAAATTCCTGAAAAGTTGAGCCTCAACCCAGTCAACTAATTTGTCTTTCTACTCTTTGTAAATATATCAACTGGATTTTTGTTTTACAAGTGTATTAAATCCTATCAGTTGTACCTTTCCTCCTGAATAATGTCTAATTTTAATGCTATAAAATGAGTTTTGTATATTATTTTTATTATTATGAAAGGATAAGTAATATCATTCTTCTGAGATACTCACATCATCGAGTTCCACTATCTTCAAAGATGACTCAAGGTGCTCTAATTCAGGTTCTTCTGATAGGAAAGGGTCTGAATAACTTTCTTTCAGCTCTTCAACTAGAAAGTAAAACATGAAGAAATTATTCATTTCTCATCAAAGAACATTTCTTACTTGTTGATTTATTTTTTTCAAAACAGCATAGCCATTGATATACAGATATTCTCCTTTACATTCATGTGAACGTTTCAGAAATGTCAGTTTCCACAAGTGAAATATAAACTTTAATTATCCAATTAAAACTATTTTGTGACTATACAAGGGTTTAATCCTCACAAAAACTCACAAGTAAAATAGAGTTTTTATGTATATAATGAAAATATTGAATTAATGTGAAATTCTTTTTTTCTTCTCGTAAAAACCCATAATAGAAAAGAAATAAGTTTGAGTTTATAATTTTAAATTAAAAAAGAATGGGAGTGTACCTTGAAATCAGTAAATCACAGCTAAAGGTTCAGCTGCTTCCACAGACTGGTTATATTACCTTGTACAAGTCATTTAACCTCCTAGAGCATTAAATCAGAGGGGTCAAACATGCTGTCATGAGCTAAATGTAGTCCAAATCAAATTCTTATATAATTGAAATGTTTTTAACAAAATAAATTCAATAAAACATAAATTTACACGAAAAAAAGTCAATATGTTGCCTTCATGGATTTTTTTGTATGGGTTAATGATCTCTATTTCTCTTTGAGTTTGACATCAGTGTTCTGAAAATGATAACGACTTGTAATAAAATTGCCAACCTATATTGGTGGGAGTTTTTTTTTTTTTTTTTGAGATCCATAGAAGCAGTAAAATCACAGGTGCAGTCTCTATGTCTTATGCTTATTTTTAAAACATTCATTTTAATTAACACGAGATTTTTTTTTTTTATCCACAGAAAACAAAGGACAATTTTTTAAAGAAAGAATGTTTGAGAGATCTAGAAATCTCTTACTGGCCATTCTAATTGAGGATAATGCATATCAAAAAAAAAAAAAAAACTCTCTGAAGGAAGTTTAATGCATTGATGGAAGCTTAATGCCTTAAAATCAAAATCATAATTTATCAATGTTATCAAATTCAATATACCTTCAATATTATCATCTTTTTCACTTAATTCCTGGTCTTCAGTAGAAGCTGGTAAAGGTGTGGATGATTCACTAGTGGCTATAGTTGGACTTTGTTCTTTCTCCATTGACATGTTCCTTGCACTATGAAACAAAAGAGCAATGAAAATATTAAAAAGTGATTTAAAACAATTCTATAAGCAGTCTTGACTTATTTCAAAATGTATCATGAAGAAGAAGAATTATTCCTAAATAGATAGAAGAGCCTAATTCGTTCAGACAACAGGCTAAAATGTTAATTTTACAAGCTGCCTCTGCAGAGAATAACAATCATAATATAAAAAAGTCTTATAATTTATTTATAAATATGTACTCTAAGAAACTGGCTGGATTTCTATGTAAGTAGTACAGCCAATGGGCCACTTCTCTTACAAAGAACTCTGTGCCATACCACTAAGTTTTCATCTTGGTAAAATTATACCAATGAAAATTTCTTAGGTAGCACTTTACTGAAAAATTAGCAACATCTGCATCTGGTTTAGAATTGCCATTAAAAGAACACAACAACTTTACTCAAATTTGTGTAATTTTTGGTCAGAAGGAACCTTACAGATCATGCAGTCCAAATCCTTTGTTTTAACAAATCTATAAACTGAGGCATACAAATGCTAAATAGCTTGACCTAAATCAAGTTGATAATTAGGAGATGAGGCCAGACAATATACTGTGATCTATATCTGATAATTAATCTACTTTAGTCACTCCTCTATTCCTTCCTGTAAGTCTGCAGCAAAGAGTGACTACAAAATAGAGCTGCTTTTAAAGTCATTGTAACAGAATCCATGATGCAATCTTCAATAGCTTTAAGCACCCCTTGTGTACTCCATGAGGAGGGTCACAAATTCATTGTGCCCTACCCTGAGCACAACATTTCCAGATCTTGATTACTGCCTTCAGATCTGATTTGTATTTTAAGGAGCATATTAATAATATGTTATTCATGTCAGAGGAGGGAAAACAAGATGAGAAAGAAAACCCTGAATAAGCATGGGCTATTTAGCGTGAAAAAAAAAATTTTAAAGGCCATGCATAATAGTTATATTTAAGAATATGAAAGATCTTTGAAGAAACAGTGACTAAACTTGTTGTACTCTCCTTCCTGCCCCAAATCCCACCAAGTCTGAAGTCAGGATGACTTTTAGTCAAATCCAGCCTCAGACATTTACTAGCTGTGTGACCCTGAGCAAGTCACCTGTCTCTGTTTATCTTAAACTACTGGAGAAGGAAATGTCAAACCATTTCATTATCACTTATTTGCTTCCATATTGTCTCCCTTCAGAGGTACCAAGAAACTCTCCATAAAGTGATTGTCTCAGTTCTGTCTTTGATCTAAAAGGCCAAGTGACCATCCTTTTAAATTTAATAACCTGTTGGCCTTGTTAATAAAATGATTAAGTAGATCCCCTCAAAAAAATAAAGAAAATTCCCCAAAGAGTTGGACAGGAATAAACAACTGAACAATAACAAGAAAAAATGAAAGTTTCAATATAGAGTGAATTCCCTTTCATCAATGGACTTTAAGCCTAAAACAAAAACATCTGCATGACCACTTTTCTATAGCAGATTTATAAAGGGGGTTCCTGGAGAGATCCAGGTTAGAGGAGATGGCTGCTGAGGTTCTTTCTAATTCTGAGGTTCTGATTTGTAGCATGACTGAAACCCACTCAGCACTAATATATAGTACTGGAAGTCTTTGTCTCTGAGAGTGATTTATGCTTATCTGTTAGAAAAGAGAAAGACTGGAACCTCTACTTAAGTCAATGGTATACATTATGCAAATGTAACTATAGAGTGAAATGAATATGAATATAAAAGCATACATATGCAATATATATTATGTATATGATAAATATATTATACAGAGAGAGATTTGTCAGTAGATTCTGAGCTTACTTTGGACTATTTCTCTAAAGGTAATAACAAGGTCTATTGAGCTCTTATCTTACCAGTTCATTCCTGTGATCAATAGAATACATTTCTGAGGCAGTTCACCAGAGCATGGGTAGAGTCTATGACCATAAGAGCTTTTTCTCTATTAAAAAAATCTAACAACCATTATATATTATTGGAACATTGGCCTTTACCTAGGAATTATTAGATTTGTTCTAATTGAGTGAAGTGAACCTTAATAGGGAAATTCTATTTAAACGTTAGTATTTGGAAACAAGGGAGAAAAAAAGATGCCAGATCACAGGATGTTCAGACTAAAAGTCTGAAATGACTTAGGGTGACTCTTCATTTGACAAAATCTTGAGACTGCAATTCTTTCAATAAATATAAACAAAATGAAGATCTAGTTATTTACATTCTTATCCTCATGCTTTGTTTTGCTTTGTTTTTTTTTCCATTATGAATGATAATTCCCAACACAAATCACCTTGTGTACTTTTACGATGTATTTGAGAGAAATCATATACCAATAATATAACATATGGAACTGTAGCTTTTAAAATTATTAATTATTCTATACAGTACCAGAAGATGCCATAGTAGCCAATGAATGTGAATTTCAGAGATTCAGAAAGCAGAAGGAAAATCTTTGAAATTTATGAAGAAATCACAAGTACAATGAAATGCTTTGTAAAGCTGTAAATTTTCATTGCCTGGAAGTTTTGAAACACAAGCTGATTGACAATCTTGAGTAGACAGAGGGTTCACCTAATCTCAAAGATCTCATAACTGGCATAAAAGGTCAGAAAATCATTAAGTTAAAAATAATAATAATAAGTTAATATCAATCAATAAGTTATCAATACTTATCAAATAAATATCAAATTTGAAGTATCAAATAATAATATCAAATAAGTTAATCAATAAGTTAAAAATATAACTTTGTGATTAAAGTCTCCAAAGGCATTGCCCTTTACATGTTGGGAAAAGATGAGTTTTTGTTAAGGCTAGATCTAAGAAGTTTGTCTAGTTCTATCTATATACTCAAAAGCAGAAACATTTCAAGCATGATTTTAGCTCTAGCTTTCGGTCAAATTGACAGCCTGGCTGACCTACCAAGGGTTACATCTGCAGAGACCTTAACAATACACAAAGGAAAGTGAACCAATATGGCCAAAGTTATAGTTAACATTATTCTCAAAAATGTTTTGTTGTTGAATGCAGTTATCTCAGCACAACATATCAATGAAAAATAAAAAAATGCAAAAAAGTGTAATATATGATTTGATTAATTCAAACATTACTTGGGTTTAAATCAAATAGAGGTTAAAAAAAGTCTTGGTTGAAATCACAAAGTTTCATTCAAAGTTTCAATAACAATGATTTTCTGACTTTTTATGCCAGATTTCTCTTTTTTCTATATGAAAATTGTATTTTTGAACATTAGGTTAACTAATAAATACCTGTCATATTAACAAATGGAATTAGAATTCTTAGCAGAAAAATGGGAATTTCATAGTGACTTAATCTTGCCTTAATATTATTATTTATTCAATTATGAAAACAACAGATAAATTATCTCTAGAGAGATACTTTTGTACAATTAGAGAATATTTAAAAATGTTGTGTTGCTTATTAATATTGTATACATTTGGTAAATACCTTCTTTGTTTCTTAAGCCATAATCTTTCCATGTAAGTCAGGCTGTCTTCTTTAAATTCAATATGAAGGGGCTCTCTCCAAATTTTCAGATTTGTCTGTACTGCAGATGCTTCCATTTGCTCTAAAAAAAAAAAATTGTTCATCTATCATTCAAAACTAACTGATTACTACATCTCATCAAATGCTGCTCAATGCAAAGGGCATATATTTACTTTGTCTTAATCAATAGGCTTAGACTGTAAAAAAATTATAATGAATACATAAAATTAATAGAATCCAAATATTCATTTGATTTGCAAAGTAATATAAACAAAATCAACAAGTTTAAAATGCATGCATTATTTTCTTGACCTGCAACTATATAATATTGCCTTTTCAAGCAAACTGATTACTGTGAAAAAAAGATAAATTAAATAGATGTATTGCCTTTCCATCAGCCATAAAACATTAACATTACAGGGCATGGAAAGAAGAAATATTCAACCATGACACTTGCAGGAGACAACTGCCTGCCTAAATTTATTTCTTTATGATATTATATATGCCAATTCTTAGATATTATTAAAAGAAAAACTTTCATTTATTCTGATGCACTGATGATTTCACAAATACATGCACTTTTTCACTATAACTTTTGCTGTTAAAATTAAGAGTTAATAATAGTAACAGTAATAGCTAATGTTTATATAGTACCTATTATGTGACAGACTCTTTTCTAAGTGCTTTATGTATCTGTGAAAAAATAAGATTTGACCATCAAAACTCATAAAGGATACAATCAAAAGTAGCATGGACAGTAAGAAGCATGTAGAAATCCCTTCACTAACAAGCTTCTAGTATAATTGTAATATCAATGTCCACAGAAGTATTCTTCAATTATTTATTTAATGCCCATTATGTATAAGGAATTTGTGAGGAATAAAAGGATGATCAAAATACAATCCCTCAGTTGACAGACATTCAACTGATATCTTGGGTGTCATAAAATGGCTATATCTTTAAAATATCTGGTGTAGAGAAAAAGATTTGGTGGCAGGGACAACAACCTTGAGAGGTAGGTTCTATTATTATTTCCATTTTACAGGAAATGACAACAGGAAGAGGTTAAATGTCTCACTCAAAATGACATAATCAATAAGTGTCTGAAAAATGAATTTGAATTCAGATTTCCTGACTCTAGATCTAGCACTCTACTAACTATATAATCTAGATACTTCAGGTTTATATATCTCTCCAATATAGTCATGATTGAGTAAGATTAGTGAGAATAAATAGTGATCCATAAGACATAATTTCAAATAGAAATGAAAATAAGCACACTTTATTAAACACACATATATAATCATATTTTTTAAAAGGACACCTATGAATAGTGATCCACAAAATATTATTCTCAATAGAAATTAATACAACCACACACACTTTCTTACACACATATAAGTAATTATTATTTTTTTAAATGACACATATTTTATGAAAATGAATCTGTACCTGGGGAAGTTTCAGCATTCTTTTGAATATGTTTCTCTTTGTTTTCACGGTTGCTATTTCTCCACTGAATTAAAATTTCTTGAAATGATCTAGCAGACTCCTCCTCATCAAATGATCCTTGAAGCAGGAGCCCACCCATCTGATTTGTTGATTCATCCTTTTTTAATGATTTAGAATCTACCTAATTCAATTTAAAGTATTAATCAAAGATGTTATGCAATTGTTTCATTATTTTAAAATCTTAGGTATTGCAACATGACCTCTTAAAAATAAATTCCACATTTATTAACTTCCAACTATAAACATGATATTGAAATTTTCATTAAATGCATGCCTATTTCTCTAGTTTCCAATATTTTCTATAGTCTTTCAGTATTGTGAACTTTCAAATAAGAGTTTATAAACATATAAAAAATTCAACTAGATAAAATGAAGCAAAGTAGTCTGCTGTACTATACTCAAAGTTTAGTGACAAAAGTCTAAATAGAGTCACTAAGTATATAAAGATACTTTGCCTCTGCCTACAATGAGAGCAAAACAAAGGACATCAATTGGTCAAAGGAAGAAATAATTTTGACCAATCAAATTGGATAATTCAAATAATAATAATAGTTATTATTGTTATTATAAATTTCTTAATAGAACCTGAATTTTTCAACATGGCTGTCTACAGCAATCAAATACATTAAGTAGCTGTCAAATCTCAACATTGTATAGTTTTTTATCTCTATAATTATAAGATTAATACTTTTCTCATTGTTTTTCATTATTTCAATAAATTGGGTGAGCCTATTTTTTTTGATCTAGCCAAATTGAGAGATAGATATCAAAATGTCATCCAATGCTATGTTGGTGTATGGAAAGAATACAAGTAGAAGTAATACAATTAAAACTGTTATGTGTTTATTACAGGTCTTTGAACCTGCTATATCAAAATTCAGTAGCATAAAGAGCCATTCAATTGATTCATCAATGCAAACACCTTGAATCAAAACTTTGAATATATAATGAGAATTGGAGCCAAAAATAAATAGTAGGAAGAGAATGGGCCATTTTGCATTTGATAAACTGTATTATACTTTCGAAAATCCTAAATTGTCATACTGAAAGAGAAGAATGACATTTTCATTGCAATTTTTTCCAAGTATTATATGTGCCTGTGACTAACTCATTCAATCACTAAGCATGGACTTAGTAAGCACTTACTACCTTCTAGGCACTCTGCTAAGCAATAAGGAGAAAAAAATTAAAAGGATCAAGCATTTGGTAAAACAATATATATGTGTGTGCATATGTGCATCTACATCTAGACAGAGATAAACAAACACACAAAGAGGCAATGGCAACAAAAGAGATGAGATCCAAATCCTATTTCTTCTTATTCTTCCAAACCAACATTGAATATGGAAACTCTTCCACAAAAAGTCTAATTTTCAGTGGAACTTATTGGGAGAGGAGAGGGATTGATTAATAATCATTTACTAAGTGTTTACTATATTCTGGGTTATGTGCTAAATGCTGGAGATACAAATATGAGCAAAATGAAAGGCATTTCTTGCCTTCAGGGAGCTTACATTCTTCTGGAGAAAAACTACACATAAAAGGGGGCTGAAAAATATCTGGGAGGAGTTATCATTTCAGGGCCATTGTGACGAAGTCTAGAAAATAAAATTTTGTTAGTCTGGATCTTTTATAAAAATAGAAGTTCTGGGAGGAACTTACCAAAGAGAGAAGGGGACTATAGAAGAAGGAGAAGATAAATGGAGCATGGGGTCAAAGTTTAGGGGGTGACCCTCTCTTTTTATTGAATTTAAATATGTTTGTTTCACAAATAAGGGTAAATATGCTTTTTAATAAAGAAATACTAAACTTTAATACAACAAAATAGTTCCAAAATAATCATAGAGATTTAGATGAATATGAATTATAGTTCATATAATGCAAGATTTGGGCTTGTTTTCCTTCTCCTTACCTCAGAGTCAGTGGTCTGTGGAGTCGGAGTTATTGAGGCATTTACATTTTTATTACTCTCTTTTTTTAAATTCTTTTCCTCTTGAGATTCATCAGGATAAACTTCCTTTAAAAATCGTTGGGCACTATCCAATTTGGTCAAAACTTGAGTTCTCGTCTATAAGAGCAACGTGATTAAAAATCAAAAATATGTTATGAATATATTACATTGTGACTTACTTTGTTTACAACTTGATTATGAACTTTGTTTAATATGTATTAATATGTAATAGCAGCATGAATTTCTACATACCCTTATCATGATAGTTCTCTATTCTGAGACCTACTCTTAATATTGAGATAAAACAGGTTTTCCAAAGGCTTAAAACCAGCGGTTCACAATATTTGACAAGAGTTTGCACATTGGAAGGATTTTGAGTGCAAAGCAAAAAATGAAGAATATATCTATCACCCAATCAACAGCTTCATCCCAGTTAGTTATACCTGTTCACTAGCAAATAACCAATAGGCCAGATATAGATAATGATTTAATTTAGAGGTCACAACAATTCATTACAACGTTTTGTGTATCTACTCTGAAGTCTGTATGATAACAGTGGTAGGGGAGAAAATTGAATCTGAATCAAGAAAAGGAGCACATATATAAATCCTTTTATTACATTAAGATATTACTTTGTACTAATACATTTAAGGAAAAAACCCTGATATGTGTATAATCTGTGCATCTCATTAAACCCAATTAGTAGCTAATACTTATCTGCATCAGAGGAAAAAGTTCGCAAATTTATTCAACTCAAGAATTCAATTTAACAAGACTCTGTGGAAAATACATCAATGCTAATTCTTTCTTCAATTAAAAGTTTATGGCTGATTATAGGGCTCTAGCAACCAGTAAAATTAAATACTGTTTAAAATTCTTGCTACATATTGACAAATATATGTAAATGTTACAAATATTGCATGTATTTCACACAATAAAAACAAATTTAACCAATATTTTCAGATAGCATTATTATTATTCAAAGTATAGATAATGACTTAAATTAAACTTTTCAAAAAGTTGTACTTCCAATTAATACGTGAAAAAAGAATAATTGATGAATTGCTGATTGTTCTTTGGTGATGACAGTAGTCAATTTGTAGCCACAATGTATATGAGAGGTAAAAGCTCATTTATTCACTCATTCAATCAATCAACACTTATTTATTAAGCACATATTAAGCCCAAAGCAATTAGTACAACTCAAAGGAAGCCAATATAGGACAGGAAAAATCCTCTGGCTTCTACTACCTCTTTACAAGCTTTCAGAAAAATTCAGTTTTAGTGGAAAGTTTTAAAGTGCAAAGAAATCTTAACCTTGGAGTTACTGGAAGCTTTCTTGATAGGGTGCATATGAATGACATACTGAATCCTTGGTAATGCTGTAAGATTTTACCTGACCACAGACTGGACTTTATAATTATAGATACATCGCATGTTTTATAAGCCTCAATTGGTCATTTTCAGATGATGAAATTAAAGCCATCTATAGTTATATGAAAAAAGCTAGAGAAATGCAAATTAAAACAACTCTGAGGTACCACCTCACAACTCTCAGATTGGTTACAATGACAGGAAAAGATAATGATAAATGTTGAAAGGGATGTGGGAAAACTGGAACATCAATGCATTGTTGGTGGAGTTGTGATATGATTCAACCATTTTGGAAAACAATTTAGAACTATACCCAAAGGACAATCAAAAATATGTATACCCTTTGACCCAACAGTGCAATTACTGCATCTGCAACCCAAGGAACTCATAAAGGGAAAATATCCACGTGTGCAAAAAATATTTATAGCATCTCTTTTTGTGCTAACAAAGAATTGGAAAAGGAGTAGATACCCATCATGTGGGGAATGGCTGAACAAGTTGTGGTATATGAAGAAAATGGAATATTATTGTTCTATAAAAATAATGAACAAGCTGCTTATAGAAAGACCTGGAAAGATTTACACAAACTGATGCTGAATGAAACAAGCAGAACCAGGAATACATTGTACATAATAACAGGAAGAATGTGTGATGATCAACTATGAAACACTTGGTTCTTTTTAGTGGATCAGCGATACAAAGCAATCCCAATAGACTTTGGACAGAAAATGCCATCTGCATCCATTAAAAGAACTATGCAGACTGAATGTAAATCAACACATGCTATGCTCACTCCCCTTTTTTTTTCTATTTTTGTATCTCTCCCTTGGTTTTCCCCTTTTTCTCTAATTTTTCTCTCCCAACATGATTTATAAAGCAATATGTTTTAAAAATAAATAAATTTATTAGAAAAATAATAAATAAATGCAACTGGGGGAAAATAGTATAAGAAAAATAAGAGTTCAGAAAATAGCTCTACAGAGGCAATACTGACCAGAACACAAGCAAACGGGGCTGGTCTTTTAAAAAGATAAGTGCCCTCAAAGGTGTCATAGGGTGAAGTCATTACTTTTGGTTTCAGAAAGATCACATTTTAAATCCTACCTCAGACATTTAGCTGTTGGGTGACTCTGTGCAAGGCACTGGATCCCTCAATCACAGTTTCCTCATCAGTAAAATAAGAATAATAAGGATTATCCATTTCATAGGGTGGTTGTTAACATCAAATATAAAACACTTGGCAAATCTTAACCTAATACATAAATGCTGACTTGTAGTAGCAGTAACATTTGGGAAAGAAAGAAATTACTTATAAAGTATAAAGAGAGAGGCTAGAACACAGAACATTTATGTTATATTTATATATTTGTATGACAAATTAATATTTAGTGGGAAAGTGTCTAAATTTTATGTCTCTCTAGTATGGAGAGAAGGAAGTACCATAGATTACTTGACATTTGAAATTAACAAACAATACATGCACACTCAAACACATAGACACACAAAAAACATGTAGAAGTAGACTTTTTTTGGAGTAGGTAGATTTTTCTCTCTCATACTCTCTCTTTTGCTCATTATTTGTGCTGTAAAAAAGCAGTTTTGATTTATGCTTTTTTATTTCTTTTTTTCTGACTCTCTGGTTTGGAAGAGAAATAGAGAAATCCCAAGGTATTCTTCTCCAAACCATCCTCTTCCCTTAAACTTCACCTACTTTCCCCCTTGCCTCCACCATGCTCTCTCTCTTTTTAAAAGCTTAGTGGCTCCACAATACACTGTCTTTTTTCTAGAAGTATAATTAGCTGTATAAAAGTAGGCCAATAAGAGCCAGCAAATGTGTTTTCGTTGGTCTTCTTTCCTTCCCAAAGGTAATTTGGCTATTGGCTGCAAACTTCATTTCTGCTCCCAATATTCTCTCTCTCTCTCTCTCTCTCTCTCTCTCTCTCTCTCTCTCTCTCTCTCTCTCTCTCTCTCTGTGTGTGTGTGTGTGTGTGTGTGTGTGTGTGTAAATGTGTGTTCTCCCTCTCATGAACTTCATACCAGATCATTTCCTTTCTGTATGTGTCTTTTCTGGCTTGACTGTAGGATGTACAATTTACTGGGGAAAGTTGCTATAGCTAAGTTCCACTTGCAAAATAATTTGGCAAAGTTTATTCTTCTATGAATGCGCAATGATCATTTATTTTACTATAGGCTAAAATTTCCCCAGTCATGATCAATGAGTATTTTAATCCTGAATACTTAATAAATTATACTTCTAAGACAGATAATGAAGCATACCTCTTTTCTCCCAGCAGAGTGAAAGGAACATGAGAGAACAGCACATACAATGTCATATGCAATTTCATTATTGAATACTTTTGCTTAACTGCTTTGTTTTTCACAAAAGAGGGTTGAATTCAGAGGAAAGCATGGCAAGGGCTCTGATATAAAAATAAAATATATTACTATAATATATTCAACATAAATTTACACTTATTTTTAATGAAAGATGAAAGAAATTATAACTTTCAATACACAAGCTGTAAAGTGCCATTATTGCTGAAGCTCAAATATCCCAAATTTGTATAAGTCATGTGACATGTCAAAGACATATCTATTTTACTTTTCAAATGGCAGGACATCATACTACAGGAAGAAGCATAGCCCCTGGAGGTAACTGGCCTAACAATACCACACAGATTCAGTGCCAGATCAAGCACTAACTTGGGACACAAAAACCATTGCTGTAACTAAGAAGAATGTGATAGAAGTCCATCTGCCTAAAATAAGGCCCTTAGAACTGCGTGAATAAAACTACCTCTGAAACCAGGTTGATAAGTGTATTTTTAGGAGCTCTTCATGAGCATCCTACAAAACATATAATTTATAAACTAAATTTCAAAATAATTAAGAGAATTCTATATAAAATATCAGGATTTTTGAGTAAATCCAGATATCCAACATTCAGTGGCAGAAAATTCCCATATTTCTTCAGGAATCTCTCAAAAAAACTGGAACTAATGTGCTCTGTGATGCCTCCAATAGCTGTTAAGATCTGGCAGAAAGCCGAAAATGGAAGCCAACTGGGTGTTAGTGATCCTACAAATCAAATTAGCACCCCAGCCAATATGATGTAACTGCTCTTAAAAATCTAAGAGATGGATGGGATGGCAAAGAGTTGCTTGATGGTCCCACCCAGAATGGTCATAATACTAACATTGTCACAGAGAATAGAGTATCAAGTAGAATTCCATCATACCATGGTACAGATGAACAAATAAAAAATACTAATACCCCAAGAGAGCAATAATCCTTCAATAAATACATAGGGAACTGACTACGCAAGCAGGCTAACCCTGGGTATATATGAATAGATTATCTGAAAATGCATATGCTTTTATTATGCACAAGGGCTATATCATAACAAATTTGGGATGGGTTTGTGCCACTTTTAGGTTAAGGATGACACCTTGCTTTTTATCAATTATATATTTAATTTTAAATTATACAACAATGTATTGTCAGTTACTTGTATTGTAAATCAATGTTATGCAGGAGAATCATATGAATAATTTCTTTCCTTGGCCCAAATTAGAACAAATAAAAGCAGAAATCAAAGATATTTATATCTCAAAGAAGGTACTGAAATAATACTTGTAAAACAAACTCAACAAGGAGTACTGAATAATGACAACATTATTCAGATAGCAACAATAGAGATACCTTAAATGATTTTGAAAAGGATAAGCCCCTACTTAGAAGAGAATCTTTGCACTTCTTTTTGAGTGTCATAACATGAATCCATAGACTACTTATACCAAATAAAGACATTTTTAAAAGGCTAGAATTTGCTATAAACATTATAAATAAATGCAGTCTCCCAACTGTACTTCAGAAAAAATATGAAATCATTGCAGAAACTGCATTCAACAGTATATGACGCAGCTGTTGCCACAATTAAAAGGAAACTTGATGTCATGTGGGAATATTCCAAAGGAAAGGTACCAAATATCCCTATGACAAAAGCAACTTGTCACAATTATTGAAGATCTATAAAAAACAATAGATTACGTCATCATCTAACAGATACGCCCAGTAACACCTTGAACACCATATGTCACTTATTTAAGACCTCAAAAAAGAGATATACAGAATAATCTTCAAAACATAGAATACTATCAGAAGTGCCTGAAACCTTTAATCAAAAATTGAGAGTTTAAGACATCATAAAGAATCAAGGCAGCAGAAAGAACAAAATAAACATTTCAACATCACCCAAAGTCTCCGTGAAAAAGCTTGTAAAATACAAGGAAATTAGAAGGTTTACCCAGAAAATGAGAATTGTAAAATACTTGATCAACTATTTGATAATAAAACATCTTACTAAAGTGTACAATGAATCAAATGTTACAGAAAGCTTACACAGCTTTAACATAAATAATGAGCAGTTATGTTAAAAGAGGCAATTGACCTTGTTCTTTTCTTCAAAACTGGAAAGTGACAAGTCAAAATAATAATAAAAATACCCAGCATTCATATGGTACTAACTATGTGTCAGGAAGTGTGCTGAGAAATTTACAATTATTATCTCATTTTGGTCTTCACAATGCTAGGAACTAAGTGCTATTATTAAGTCCATTTTACAAATAAGGAAATTGAAACAGGCCAAGGGAAAATGACTTGCTCTGAATCAAACAAATTAGATCTTCTTGACTCTACTCCCTAGTGATGTATAATGTAACAGCAGAGCATTTTGCTAACTTTCTTTACAAAGCTAAATGACCCCCTTTTCTATGAAGACCGAGTTAGCACCCTGGATACCTTAGAATCAGCCAGAGTCAGGATAAACAAAAGTCCTTGGGGTAGAAGTAATTTGGATGGATGCAGAATCTCCATGACCTTTCCTCTTCATCTCCCGACCAAAAAGTGACTCTGTCTAGTCTTATTCCACCCTTCAGTTCCTCTTACAGTTCTCTTGATACACCAATTATCGAGCCAGCACAGAATAGTGGGAAAGATCATTTTCCAAGCATATGCTAATAGAGTATTGTCCAATTGGTAGTTAGCCTTAAGTGCTCAGTTGTCCATCCTCAGTGCATCAACTCAAGAGTTTCAGCCCTTTACACTTTTCTACACATGATAATCCATGAATTGCCACAGGATGAGAACATCAGTAACCTTTTCAAATAACATTTATTAGTTTATGTGTTTTATACAAATGATTCCTAGCTTGTATAATTTTTTTTTAAATCCATAAACACTTAGAAACCAATATGTTGCCTGAGGAACAAAAGCTTACATGAAAAAGACCCAAGTACATAAAAGAGTGACTCATAATTGATTTAATGATTAGTATACAAGAAATCTGGAAATTTCCATAACATCTAAATTGTCTATTATCACAGTATTTGGCTTATATACTCATCACTAAGTCACGCTCAGAAAATATTTATGCTGAATACAAACATTGTGAGATCACTAAAATACCTGATGGCCACATGTTAATTGATCTCTATTTAATACTTGCCAATCTTAGATCATTTGTTAAGTGTTTACTCTGTTTCAGGCATTGTACTGAGCACTGTAGGCATAAAGAAAATGATAAACATGGTTCCAGCCTGAGCAGGAGAGACAATTTGCAGGTCAACTATGCATAAATATATACATATATACATACATAAATATATATTTGAGAAAGAGAGGAAGGAAAGAGGGAGCAAAGAAGGGAGAGAAGGAGACAGAGACAAAGAGAAAGAGGACAGAGAGAGAGGGAGAAAGGAAGGAAAAAAAGAAGGAAGGAAGGAAGGAGGGAGGGAGGGAGGGAGGGAGAGAGGAGGGAAGAGAAGGGAAGGGAAAGGAGGGAGGGGAGAAGAGAGAGAAGGAGGGAGGGAGGAAGACCAGAAGAGAGGTGTAAACATAGGGAAGGGTAAAGAAAAAATTCCTTCAGAAGGTAGAATTCGAGCTGAGTTCTGAAGGAAGTTAGGAAGTGGAGATAAAGAAGAAGAATGTTCCAGGTAAGGGAGTGAGTCAGTAAAAAGATTTAGAGGCAAGAGATCAGAGATACAGTGTGAAAAACAATAAACAAGCCATTATCAATGGATCTTAAAGTTCAGATAATGAAATAATATTTAAGAAAATGGGAGAGCTAGAAAAGAACTGGGTTGCAAAGGACTTTAAAAGCAAAGAGGATTTTGTAATATGAAATAAGGAGCAAGCTAATTCAGTTTCAATTGATCAAAGATGGACAGAAGCAGCTACACCCAAAGAAAGAACACTGGGAAATGAATATAAACTGCTTGCATTTTTGTTTTTCTTCCCGGGTTATTTCTACCTTCTGAATCCAATTCTCCCTGTGCAACAAAAAAACTGTTCGGTTCTGCACACATATATTGTATCTAGGATATACTGTAAAGGACTGCTTGCCATCTGGGGGAGGGGGTGGAGGGAAGGAGGGGAAAAATCGGAACAGAAGTGAGTGCAAGGGATAATGCTATAAAAAATTACCCTGGCATGGATTTTATCAATAAAAAGTTATTTAAAAAAAAGAAATAAAGAGCAAGCAAAGTTTACTGAGTTAGGGATGAGGAGGTAACAGCTTGACAACTATCTCACTTTGGTACCTAAATGGAGAATCATCAGAGCAAGGAAAGATTCATAGTAGGGATTCCAACCAGAAGACTTTTGTCATAGTCAAGGCATTGAGTAATAAGTGTGCACAGGTTGGTGAATGGAGGAATGAAGACAAAGGGAAATATATATGAGATATATTGTGAAGTTGAAATTACAAAACCTGGCTAGAATAAAAACGTGGAGAATTGAGTCAAGAATGACATCATGATTGTTAGGTTGGATGACTTAAATGTTGGTGCCCTGAACAGTAACAGAGAATTCTTGAAAACGGGAAGTTTGGGATGGAAAGATAATGAGTTCTGTTTTGAATGTGCTGAGTGTAATATGTCTATAAGACATCCAGTGCAAGTGCCTAAAACATAGTTGGTATTGCTAGAATGGAGCTGAGGAAAGAGGTGAGGCTTTAGGTTAGATAGAGATCTAGGAATCATCTACATAGAGATGATAATTTGACCTATAGTAGCTGATGAGATAACCAACTGAGACTTCATATTGGGAGAAAAGGATCAAGAAATTAATAAGATGAATAGTAACATATAAAAAAGTATCATCGAGGGACAGCTAGTTGATTCAATGGATAAAGTACTAGCCCTGAAGTCAGGAGGACCTGAGTTCAAATCTGATCTCAGACATTTAATACTTCTTAGCTGTGTGACCCTGGGCAAGTCATTTAACCCCAATTGACTAGGGAAAAAAAGTATCATCTTCCACAGGGATAACTTGAGCGCTTTAAGATTCTACCTAATTTTAAATTTCCTGAACAGACCCTCATTTGGCTTTCAAGTTTCAGAACTTGGTCATACCAAAGCAAAATATTAAGTACTTGACGTATTTGAATGACAATGTCAACTACTGAGAATACTATGTACCTTCACCTAATAGAAACTTTCTTCAATAATATCAAAATATTTTTTGCACTCAGGAATTTTTAAAGTATCCTAAGAATAGAGGCTAAAACCTTTGATCCTGAATTTTAACCAATGGATGAAAATAATACTCACAAATACCTTGGTCTTCTCCAGCAAAAATACATCAAGCATAAATCTATCAAGGACTGCCTAGCATCCTGAAGTCAAAGTTTAATGGGAAGAACACATTTAAAGCATTTAATAATTATGCAATACTAGTCTTAACTCAAACTGATGGCATAGAAAATAGATGTTGACAGAGCTAAGAGATGATAAAACAAGAGTCTAGAATGATACATTAGAGGCTAGCTATGTTTTTTGGACTGACAGACAACAAAGGCTCACACTGGAAGTAACAACTTACAAATTTAAAACTCAAATTATAAACTGCTCTGGTGTTAAAATGTTATCTATCACCTATCAAGCCATCATCTAAAACATTCACCCATAAAAACTTAAAAACAATATTTTAATAGATGAAAGCATACCAAATATTCATAATCATTAAGATACCCAATCCAAAAGTTTCTGGAGAACCAAAAGCTAGTATCAACAAATAAAAATATATGGAAATAGGATAAAGTACTTTGTCAAGAAGATTAGCCTTTGTGTAGGAGAGATCCATCATTCTTTCCCTCAGCAATATCAACTGCCACTGACAGGACAAGCAAGTTAGTCCAACTAATGCTAGAAGAAATCTCAATGGAGAAACAGGCGGTAGCATATTCCTAGGAAAATAAAACTGCTGACATCATCAGCTCCCTTCAGTTCTAGGTAAAGACAGTCCAAGATCCTGTGTCCAAAAGCCCCAGGAATAGTATTTTCCTCCAGACTACTGACCCTACTTCCAGCCCAGTCTCAGCAACCAACATTCAGAAAAAAATCACTCATGATGAAGATGCTACCTTTCAACTGCTATCAGGTACTGAACTTTCCACCTGTTGTGTAAGCAGCCATTGCTGCTGAAAACCTAGAAATGAAAGTTCTCTCCCTTGAACTCTTCTATACTATACTATATACTATATACTATACAAACTGATGTTGAACATAGAAATTAATATGGCGTCCATCAATGGAAGTGACATAAATGAATGTACCCTGTCATCTACTCTCTAGAAATATTCTGAGGACCCACATAGCCTTTCCATCTGTCTCCTCCTAGCAAAATTTGAGCTCCTAAAGAGCCAGAACTAGTTTGTTGTTTTTTTTTTCTAGTGAGATGCCCATGATTTGTCATAATACTTTGCAAACATTAAGTACTTAAATGTTTTTGTTATCATTAAAAGCCACTTAGAGTGAAATAAAAAAGTGAACTATAAATGATGCTCACATTAATTCTACCAATAAAGAATTAAATAAAAAGTTGAAATGTGGAGTTTGGTTTATAAAAAAGGAAGATATTATTCATTAGTATCAACTCATTATCAATATTACTTATAGAAAAGTTAAACTTAAGGAAACCACACTTATGGATCAAAGAAGTTTTGTGGTGAATCAATGGAAACTGTGCAACATTAACACCAAAGATTGCAAAAATTTGGCATCTACAAGATATCTAAAAAGGGAAGAAAATGTGGTTAGAATTTTGCATCCTAAACTCACTGTCATAACTAATAGATAACTAATCCCCATGTTACAAATGCAAATCCCAACTAACTCCAAAAATGAAAACTAAGTTGCATTGGAATCAGAGCAGAAGGGGACCATTCTCCATGGACACCACCCCTCAGGTCAGAGATTGATACATAAAAAATTTTTTAATATTTTATATCTACTACTCAGGGCAGCTAGGTGGTATAGCAGCTAGAAGGATGAGCCTGAAGTCAGGGAAAAAAAAGAAATTAATTAAATAAGATACTTTGCATTGTTTGCCTACGTTTTATCATTTTTAAAATAAGCTAAAGGAGGAAATGACAAGTCACTCCAATATCTTTGCTAAGAAAACCCCATATGGGATCTTGAAGAGTCTAACACACCTAAACAACAAAAACATTAACTACTCAATCTCCAAACTACATAAAAGGAAAAGCTTTTAAAAGATAGAGATCAAGTGGACAAAAAGTAAAAACTATATGGAAATAACAGAAGAGAGAAAGGAACTTTGTCACTTACCAGTGGACTAGTCATAATGATTGCAGAGAGTCCACAGAAAATGAACTTAAATAACAATGCTCTGATTCAGCTCTAAAAGATAGTCCTTTTAGCCACTTCCATAATAGTCTCCAGAACATAAAACATACAGATTAAGAGCAGGATAGTGACTTGTCCTTGTACCTTTTCTATCTGATTTCCAAAAGATGAGAACAAGATAAAAGTAATGGTGGCAGTAGAATGGTGGTAGTGGTAAGCATAGTGGTGGTAGTAGAAGTAGTAGTAGTAGTAGTAGTAGTAGTAGTAGTAGTAGTAGTAGTAGTAGTAGTAATAGTGGTAATAGTAAAAGTTGTAGTAGGAATAGTGATAATACAAGTTTCATGACCTCTTAATAATCTATCTTTCCTGTCCCAGTCTCTCTAATGACCTCCAATCTCACATCTCCAAGTGCTTTTCAAACATCCTGAATTGGATGTCCACTAGACAACATAGCCAAAACAGAATTCCCTCTAAACTCTTCCCTCTCGTTCAACTCCTACTTTTCTTATCCTGTAGAGAATATTATTATCCCAGTCCCTCAAACTCGCAGCTCCTAGGGGTTATCCTGGGCTCCTCACTCTCTCTTACCCATTTCCAAACTATTGTAAATGTCTGCCAAATTCATCTTTACAACTTTCCCCATTATGTTCCTCTCTTTCTTCTGACCCTGCTCTGATTCTAATGCAGACTTCATTACTTCATGTCTGAATTTTTGCAGTAGCTGCTGGTGAGTCTACCTGCCTCGAGTCTCTTCCCACCCCAAATCTTCTTCCATTCAGTGACTGAGGTGATTTTCCCAAAATGCAAGTCTGATCACGTCACTACCACCACTACCCATTCAATAAACTCCAGTGGCTCTCTATTACCTCCAGAAACAAACACAAAATGATATTTGGCATTTAAAAGCTGTAATACTCTCCCTCTCTCCCAGTCCAATTTTCTTATACCTTACTCCCTGATCCAAGGACCCTGGCATCCTGACTGTTCTATGAACAAACTTTCTATTATGCAGCTGTGGCCATTCTCTCTAGCAGTCCAGCATTTTCACTTTATCCAGATCAATTATATATATTTACAGTGCATGACAAAATCATTAGCTAAGAATTGAGTCAAAAGTTGTTTTTTTAAAGAATCAAAGAAGGCATTACAAGTTTTATAAGCTTTCAGACAACTGAGTCACTAGAAAGAACACCTTAACTGAAGTCAGAAAGAACTGAATTCAAATCCAGACTTAGATATTTGTGAACTAGAAAAAAATCATATAATCTCTGTGATTCCATTTTTCTGATTTGTGAGGGTGACTAATAAAGAGTACTCATTTCATAATGTTGTGGGATCAGATGAAATATATTCATAAACCTTTAATAGTGTCTGCATACTGTCACATAACCTCTATCTACTCCACTTTTCTCATTTGTAAGGGGGTGCACCTACTTCACAGTATTGTGGGATCAAATAAAATATATTTGTAAAGTTTTAATAGTATCTGGCATAGTAGTTAATACTTAGTAATATATAATAAGTGCTTATCTCCTTCCTTCTTATTGAATCAATAGCCTTTGTACATTTTGAATCTAGCCTTTTGTTTTTCAAGCAATATATTTTTTCTTATAATTGTTTATAGATTTTTAAATTGATATGTAAATTCTTCATCTAAATTGGTATACATTTGGAAAGATAACTGGTTTTCTCATCTGGTAGTAATCAAAAAATTAGAGAAAATGATTCAGGCTCATTTCTGCACAGAAGCTGGAAGTGCCTTGTTAGAAATTCAGGTCTAACTGTGAATGCTTTGAGTCAATAATGATAGATCTTATCTTGTTCTGTTTCTTTATAGAGATCCTAGAATTTTAGTTGCTCTCTTCCTTGGTACTACTCTGTCTTTTATTATATCAATGTTGTGCAAACTTTCTGCTTTTCTTTTGATACAACTTGAATCTTCACCATGTTGGATTTATTACATAAGAGAAAATACAATGGTCTCCCAAGTGAGAACAGAGGTATGGTAAGAAAAAGCAAGACCTGACCTCTCCTAGGTATGTGCGATCAACAAAACAGAGGATGGCAAAATAATATCCCAATGCCATTTCAAGAGCCAATCATAGAGCCTTTTTTTACCCAAGAAAAACACACCTACCATTATTCCCAGCATCACTCCACTCAACTCCCTCTTTTTTCTTTGAAAAATAATTCCTTCCCTCTTTCTAAGACGTGTCATTTCATCAGCAGAATTTTCAGCTAACTCATGACTCATGTGATTTTATCATGTGATTTATTTTCATTTACATATTGGCAATCATGCACATTCATGGCAATGTGGTAAAAAAAAAAAAAAAGGGTGATGAACGTATTTTTATCTGCAAAAAGGAGAAATGGATTTGCAAAAAGTGTTCATGATTTTCCTCCAGAAACTTCTCAAGTAAAAAATAGAGGAATTTTTAAAAAGCAGAAAAGTGGCCAAGTTTGTGGGTAGATGAGATAATAATTGCCTCTGTCCTCTGATGCTGGTGCTGAATGGAGGAGCAGCTTCACAGGCTGGGGACAGCAGAACTGTACACAGGACTGGCCGTGCCAAGCCAGACAGCTCAGGAGTTCTGAGCTTGAATTGCCTGGGACTCATTCTGGAACATGTGCTTTTCATAAGGCAACAGTGCCTGCACCAAGTGGCAGGAAGATTAGAGATCACAGGTGTGTGACTTCTAGCATCATTTCCCCTGCGCCTTCCCATCTCCCTCTCATTTTTTTGGCCATTTCATAGTGATTGTGTTACAAAAAGCTAATATAATTAGGATGAATGTTTTGTTATAAAGAATTGCATGCAGAAAAGGGAAGTATCAACAATCTCTAGTGAAAGATAACAGTTTTTGGTGGTCACAGGAATCTAATCCCCTGTTCCTCACATGTTTAATGAATCAAGATTCATATTTTTGACTTACAGTTTTCTAGAAATATTAATCCCATGAAAGTTGAGGATTGACTGTAATTGCTACCCACCAGAATTATTCTTGTACCATAAGTACTATTCTATTTTCCTTCCCTGTTCCCTAGATCACTTTGTAATTACAGTATATATCCCTTGAACCATGGGTTTTGTGGTACGGGAAGGGAGCAAGCACCCTCCTTTCTAAACTCTTTTTTTTATTTTATGGGTATCATCTACATAAATTCTGGCAATAACATGAATATGACGAAAGGTAAAACAAATGTCTGACATATAGCTTTGTAGTGGAAAACGGAGGTGTTTATGATCAGAATTTAAGACCACTTCATTGCCAACATAAATTACAGAAGGGTTATCCTTAAAAACCCAGGCTTATTTTTTTTGGTGGAAAAAAGTCAAAGAAAAGAATATAACTGCAGGCAAAAATTTAGCACCTACCTAATATCTAGCAAGATATAGCTTGGTGTTCAGAACTTAATTCAGAACCACACCATGGACTGACAGATAACAAATTCCCATATTACAAATAGGAACCTACAACTATCACAAAGATCCCAACCAATAAGGTCAACCAGATTATTTATCCCAGATCAAAATGTATCTAAGACAATGTGAAATACTTATACTTCTCAAACTGCATAGAACAAAATGTTTCCAAAATACAGGTGTCTAACAGAGGATTTTATAATGGAAGCTAGTTGGATATAGTATCTGACCAGGATAGCTCATCTTCCTGAGTTCAAATCTAGCCTCAGACACTTACTAGTGGTGTGACTCTAAGGAAGTCATATAACCCTGTTTGACTCAATTTCCTCATATATAAAATGAGCTGGAGAAGGAAATGGCAAACCACTACAGTGTATTTTCCAAGAAAACTCCAAACAGGGTCCAAAAGAGTTCAAGCATCAGTATCACCAACAACAAAGACTATATATAATGGTAACAGAATGAGGTATATATCTTGTTCATTCTGCTGCTGCTGGAATTGTACTGAGGATGATCTCAGCAAGTGAATAAATGAATACAATGAACTTACATGGTAATATTTTTTCAACTCCAAAAAGCAGTTATTTTATCCACTTGTTCAAGTCCATAGAACAGTATAACAAAGAATAGTATTATTTTCTCAGGATCATTTTTATGTGAACCAGTGAAAAAATTGTTATGAGTGAGATAGTAGTAATAACAGAAAGGTTATCCTTAAGGAGGCCAGATATATTGATCGAGGTATACTATTCAATGAAGTCTCATAATCTTTGCAACACAGCCAACACATACATGCAATGTATATATTCACATAAATTGTAAAAATGTATCATTTCTTGGATTTCCAGAAAGGTACAGGTAGAGAAAATAATAAATACTCTTTATAAACTCCCAAACAACCAACTTCCATGCTACAAATATATATCCTAAAATATCTTTGCAAATTAACAAAATAAGCTGTACTAGTTCCAGAGCATCATTACTGATAGGACTGCTACCCACAACTGCCCAGACATAAAGCTAAAGATCTATTTTAGTAGATGAAACCAAACCAAATTCCCATGACCTCTAATTTATATAAAGGGAAAAGTCTTCACAAGAAAGAAACTTAGATGAAAAACAAATGATATGAGAAGATGAATTAAGTCTTTTTTTCTTTTTTTTAACTGGCACTGTAACAAGTGCAGCTTTTTGCTAAGTCTACAAAAATAACTTTGTCTTAATAAATGTTAATTCCAGTTTTATATTCCAATATAAAATCCAATACATTTTAATTTAATATGAATTTCAGTCACCTACAAAAAGCAATTATTTTTATCTACCTGCATAATATACTATACTAAACACATGTATTTATATCTATCGGTAATAATTTAAATATATATATATGTATATATATATATATATATAATATATCTACATATATATAGTTAGATTGATTTAATTTTATCTATCTATAGCTATATCATTAAGCTGCCTGAAACAAAAATTATACCAATCCTACCATCAAATAGACTTTTTAAAAGTGCAAGAATTAACTAAAACACATATTTGAGTGCATATTAATACATGGGTTCATTAAGGCATTAATTGACAGATTCATTAGTTGGTTCTAAAAAATCTGGAAAGTAATTGGGAATCATATTGGTAAAGTAACAGAAAATTTTATTCTCTTTGCCCCAGAGATCCCTGTAGTAACAAATATGATCCTTTAAAAGATTAAAAACAAGAAAAAAGTTTCCTTAAATGAATTCTAATATTCATAGCAGCATTTTTATGATAACAAAGAAAATTGAACAATGTAAATGTCTCACTGTAAGTGGGGTACTCTGTTCAGAAAGAACTGATGAACATGGAAAATTCAGAGAAATAGTATAAAATTCATAAAAATATATGCAAAATGAAGTAAGCAAAACCAAAGGAGAGGGCATATACACAATGACAACAAGGAAAATGAAAAGAACAAAGAAGCCAAAAAAAAAACCCTTCATTTTTTGGAAATATAATGATTAGGCTTGTCTCAGAATAAGAAATGGAAAGACAACAGAACGTCTTGTACTTCCCCTTCGTTGGAGAGGTGAGAACCAATAGATGAGGAATATATTTCATAAACTGTCAGACTCAAATGATGAGTTGGTAAGTTTGGCTGAAATGTTTTCTTTTTAATATTTTACTCCCTTTCTTTATAATTCTTCTATTATGAGGGATGGCTCATTAGGCAGAGGAAGGAGAGGAAGATATTTGGAATTGAAGATGATGTAAAAGGAAAAGCTATTAATATTATGAAAACATTCTCAGAAATAGCAAGATATGCAAATAGTGAATCATTATCAAAATTAAACATGTAACCAAAGTAAGATAAGTTATCACTAAGAGTTGCAAGAATATAAAGGTTTCTATAAATCATTCACATCTAGATTTTCCTTTCAAAGGAAAGCTTTCTTATATTTACTTTTTGCTAAAACACAATATATGTTCCTACATTTAAAATCCTATTCTAATATCTCATTATGACATTAATATAGCTTTATTGCTTGAAGGCTCAGGAAGATCCTATTAATATACAAAAGCTTTGAATATGGACCCAGTAACAAAAAATTCTTTTGCCCCATCTGAATTATTAAATAGGAGCAACACAACGTGAAATAAATTAGAAATCCTAATGCAAGAAGGTAAACTTAACTTCCTAGACATGTTTTTGAAATGGCATGATGCCTAAGTCAATATTCCTGGAAATGTCTGCCATATTAAAATAAAAAATAAAATGGAAATTGGGTGAGAGAGGGTAAAATTGTATATTCAGAAAAGGTATTCATATGTGAAAGTTCAGAAATCATTTGGAAGAAATGTGATGGAAAGCATTAAGAATTAGATCAAGATTAACAAGAGGCAAAATCAGAAGGAATTGTACTATTACCACGGAACAATTAGATGATAAGGGAAAATGGATGAGTTGGTGAAACAGAGCACAAGGCTGGTATAGAAGCAGGGGGGATTTCAATTTTCTAGATATCTGCTAGACCTTGCTCTTCTGCCAAAGCCTACAAGAGAATAATTTCTTGACTTCTCTTAATGATATTTTATCCTTTCAAAAAAAAGGAAACAATGAGAGGAAATTGTATTCTTGGAACAAAAAAAATCCAATATATTACAGAATAATGGTCCCCATTAAAGATGAATAAAATTGATTTCAATACTGAAAATGATGAGAGCTTAGGGGAGGGAGAATAGAGAATGAGAAAAATTCATTGTAAATCTGTAAGAGAAAAAGGAAGAAAAATAAGTCCCAAACTGATAGTTATTTTAGATTTTAGCAGAGAATGCAAAGGGTTCAGAGAAAGAATAAGGAACAAGTAGGTACCATGGACTAAAGTTCTATCTTTGTTATTTTAACTTTATTATTCATTTTAGCCTGATCACATTATCCATTTTTTATAATATTTAGACTTCTAAAAAAGTTTTAAATGGGGAAGTAAATAGTAGGGTCAGGCAACAAGAAATCTTCTTTGGTAGTCTGGAATTGTTTCTTTCGTCTCTTCCCCATGCTTATGTATTTTGGTGGTCTGGAATTGTTTCTTTCATCTCTTCCCCATGCTTATGTATGGTGCTGAAAGTTATATTTCCAGGGGAACATAATGAGGAACTCAAATGCCCATTCCAGAGCATTAGAGTAGATTTACTGAGGGACAGAAATCTTTTCCATAATTTTGCAGATAAAAGAGTAATCCAGGAAGGGACCCTCAATTTTATTTAGCCTGAACATCGACTGATTTCAAGCATTAGTCATTTGGTTAGACTACCTAATGATGTAATGGGTAGCATCTAAATTTAATGTTGTTCCTTTGCAATTTGAAAATTCTATGCTGAGATTCTACATTGGTCCTTATTTATCTTTTCTCATATGAAATGAACAATCTGTTGGGTTCTTCCTTATCAGGTTCCTTGTCACTAACGCTATATTGCCCCCTTGGCAACAAAAGGGAATATCCAATTTAGATATATGAGGTAAGTTTGAGAGAGGAATCATAAATGACACCTGTCAGCAGAGTCCTTCTTACTGCATTGCCTGCTTATGATCGATGCTTAATAATTCGTATTGACTTAACACCAACGTTGGGAAGACAGTTGACTAGAAGATGTAGTGGTTAAAAGCAATGAGGGAATTTAGCAGGATGTTTTGGGGGAAAAGATAATGAGATCCCCTTTAAAATCCTGAGTTTGATTCAACAACTCTGGAGAGCAATTTAGAACTATGCCCAAAGGGCTATGAAACTGTTCATACCTCTTGATCCAGCAGTCTCTATTGGGCTTGTATCCCAAAGAGATCTTAAAGGGGCAGAAATGTTTATGGCAGCCCTTTTTGTAGAAGAAAGAAACTGGAAACCAAGTGGATATCCATCAGGTGGAGAATGGCTGAATACATTATGGTATATGAATGTTATGGAATATTATTATTCTATAAGAAATTATCAGCAGTATGATTTCAGAGAGGCCTAGAGAGACTTACATGGACTGATGCTAAGTGAAATGAGCAGAACCTAGAGATCATTATACATGGCAATAGCAAGATTATATGATGATCAATTCTGATGGACATGGCTCTCTTCAACAATAAGATGATTCAGACCAGTTACATAATCTTTTGATGAAGAGAGCCTTCTGCACCCAGAGATGACTGTGAGAACTGAGTGTGGATCAGAACATAGTATTTTTAATCTTTTTGTTGGTTGCTTGCATTTTGTTTCCTTTCTCATTTTTTCCCTTTTTGATCTGATTTTTCTTGTGCAGCATGATATTTGTGGAAATATATGTAAAATAATTGCACAAATTTACATATTACTTGATATCCAGGGGAGAAGGTTGGGGAAAAGAAGGGGAAATTTTTGGAAAACAAGGTTTTGCAAGGATGAATGTTGAAAATTATCTATGCATATATTTTAAAAATAAAAAGCTTTAAAATAAATTTTTAAATTTTTAAAAAATAAAAAATAAATTCTGAGTTTGAGATGTCTAAGGAAAATCCAATCCAAGATAATCCAAATAGTACTTGGTGATGTGAAAGTGGAACTCAGAAAAAGGCTGAAGGTTGAATATATAGATCTATGAATCATCACAATATGGATTAAAATTTAATATGCAGGAGCTGATGAAATAAACAAAGGACCATAACTTTGGGGTAGAAAAAAATGAAGATCCAAGACAAATCCATAAGAAATACCTATATAAAAAGGCATTACTTGGACGAGGAGTCAGTAAGGGGGACTAAAGAGTAGTAAGACATTTTTATGCAATAACTGGTAAAGCAACAACCAACCAATAATAAAAATGTCATTTTTATTAATATTCATTATATGAATCAGGTCTAGATTAAGGTGAGTTGTCCAAAATCACAGAGATAGTGTAAAAATCATAGACATGGTGTCAAAGATTGTCTATAATTTCAGGAAAACATTATTACTTTAAATTTCCTGGTTTTTGAATCCATATTTGTATATTATCAAGACAAATGATATAATAGTAACAAGTGAAATAAATGATTAAACATTTTCTCCATTTTATTCTTTCTTTTAAAAAAATCAAATTGTCTAATGTTTTTATCTGCTTTATTTTTAACAGTTACTATTTCTTTTTAGCAATAAAATCATTCATGCAATCTGGGGAAATAGGTACTATTATGATTCCCATTTACAAATGAAGAACCTAAAAGAGGCAGAGGTTAAGTGACTCACCCAGCCAGGGTCATGGGATTAGTTAAGTGTTCCTGATGTCATGTCCAGTGATCTATCTACTATACTACTATTCATTTTTACAACTGCAAAACACTTGAAAAAGATTCATATCACTTATATGACTGCTCACTAGAGTCTGAAAAAGCTTTAAAATCCAGCCACCTTCAAGACACACTGTATATCATATACTTCATTGTAGGACACTAGCTAGAACTAGGAAGGAGCAAACACAGTGATTTATTGCTGATGTTCCTGAATTCCCTAACATTCTTCACTATACTGTGAGATGGCAGGTTTTCATCCAGGAAGAGTTTTAAATTCTCACCTGATTTTTTTTCCCCTAGAATGATATTATCTTTCAAATTACCCACCAGAAGAATTCTTCACTCTGACAATATACCATTAATCAAGACAAACAGGTTTGATATTTTATAGCATTTCAAGACAGATGACACTTTTCAGAAAATGAGGTCCTGGAACATAAGTTTCAGGTTAGTTAGAAAAACATTATCTTTTGTGGTTATGTCAATAGTATATAAAATGAAAACTTCTACTATTATCTCAAATACAAACTTACTCATTGAAAATATATTAATGATCATCAATAAGGGACAAGCCTTTTTTTGGAAATCTTGATCTCCCTACACCTCACAGAATTTCAACAAATAAAATATCAGGTCCACTCAAAATTCACAAGCTTTAGAAATCAAGCTGGCCAAGTCTACAAACCCTCCCATTTTCCAAACAAACAAATAAACAAACAAAAACAAAACAAAAACAAAGCAAAACAAACAACAAAAAAAAAGAAACAAATCTTAATTCATCCTTCTCATCTCTGCTCCCAAAATTCTCCAAGAAACATAGATAGCATTTTAAATCACAAATCTCCTAAATAAAATGCAACATACCTTCTTTTAAAAAATGTATACAAGTCAAACCTCATTATAACTATATGTATATATATATATATATTTTTGTATGCATGTATATGTATTTGTGTGTGTATAGATAGATAGATAGATAGATAGATAGATAGATAGATAGATAGATATAGATAGGGTTGTTCTATGATTTTAATAAACAGGGCAGCTAGGGGGCAAAGTAGATAGAGTGGTAGGCCTACAGTCAAGAAGACACAAGTTCAAATCCAGCCTCAGAAACTTTACAGCTGTGTGACCTTGGGCAAATCACTCATTTTCCTCATCTTTGGCAAACTGTTGAAGCATCTTTACCAAGAAAAATCCCAAATGTGATACAGAAGAGCTGAGCATACAACAAATTTTATTAAATTTTATTAAATTGAATACTCATGAGCTAACGTAATAACTAGGTGAGAAACCAAAAATCTTAATGTTTTGTTATCATTAGATTCTTATTAGAATTTGAACTATATTCCAAATGTAGTTTTTTTTTCTTTTCTAATTGTTGCCAATTAAGGTTTTTCCCCTCCTGTATCCGGTATACTTTTATAAATGTTCTAAGAACAGTTATATATGTTATGAATGTACATAAATTTTAATACACACTTCTTTATAAATAATGTTGAGAAAGAAACATCAGAACAAAAGGGGGAAACCATCAGAGAGAAAAAAAAAAAACAAGAAAAAAAAATAAACATAGCATGTGTTGATTTATATTCGTTCTCCATAGAGAGAGTCATCCATCTCCCTGGATGCAAATAGCTTTTTCTATCCAAAGTTTATTGAGTTTGCCCCGGATCACTGAGTCACTGAGAAGTCTCTCATAATTGTTCATTGCACAATTTTGCTACGACTATATATACTGTATTCCTAGTTCTGCTGGTTTCATTCAGCATCAGTTCATGTAAATCTTTCCAACCAACAACCAATGAAAATCAATGAGAAATATTTCCAGAAAACTCAGTAGAACTTCTGGTCCATTCCCTAGATAGAACAAAAATCATTTAGTAGGATGGGCAAGAATGGAAAAAGGTAAAGGTGGGAGATGGTCCTGTCTGTGTGATCAATATCATTGGAACGAATACACAAACCAATAAGATCATGGAGTTATTGGAGTTTTTTAATCAAAATGATATTTTAAAATAACAATAATTATATTGTCAGAAATTGATTATTTGCTGTTGAAGAGGAAATATAAATTAAATTTGGTTCTGAAAAATGAAAATTCATTTTAATTATATTTCAAATTGTCATTATTATGCTAAAAATGATGCTACATATAACATTGTAACTGTGAATCCCCAGAAAAAGAAAATTTGGGAAATGTATACCTGTCTCCATTTCCATTTGAAGATTTAATGACACATAATCATATACTGTGTTAATATCCTTAAAAGTTTTTACTATTGTTTCAAGTAACAGTTTATAATGCAGCCAGGTGCATCTAGATTAGCTGCTTTTGGTTTTTATTCACTTTTCATTTATGGGAAGAAAAATGATTTGTTACCATTTGAATGAAAGGCTTTTAGGCAGAATAGAAGAAAACATAATGGCATAGACCTTTCAACAATTTCATTTTTTTCTTTATAAAGTAATGGATTATTACTTTTATTTCAAATTAGGATAATATTTTCCCACAAAGAGAAAAGAAAAAGACTATAAAGTTCATTTGATTAAAATATCATAAAATATCAAATAAAGTGATAGAATCAGGGGATTAATCTGCCAAATATAAATTATAGGGGTACCTAAGTGATCCAGAATGGTTGGAGGAAGAGATGATCTGAACAACAGAATTTCCTATTTCACCAAAAGTATCAATTCATTTGTTTTTTTTTTTTGTGCTTCTATCTTTTTATGAACCTCTTTTAAGGGTATTATATGTTACTGTCTTAATTACATTAGTGATTTATGATTTTCCAAATTTATGATTTTTCCAAAATTATCAGCCTGAAAATAGGAAAAGCTAAATAGTTGGAAAATACCCACTATCTGGCTAGGACATGCAGCTGGAGGCCCAGTCCATTGAGTCAGTACATCAGTACATGTATTTAGGAAAGCACTGCAGATGGGCTATAGTTGGAGCCAAAATGGAATAGGAGAAAGATAGCAAATTGGATAGGATTTAATAATTTGGGTAGTGCTCTCTAACTCTCCCAAGCTGTTTTATGTGCAAAGACCCATCTTTTCAATGGAACTGTTTCTGCAGTGATACTCTATGATTATGGATACTGAAACATCCCATTTCTGAGAAATCCAAGTTGGAGGTTACCCAGAGGGCAATGTGTGACAGATAGAAACCGCTTAAAGCTTATATGCAATAATGATTTAACTTCAAGAAGTAACATAAGAGGTATTAAGAAGAAAGCCTATGACAAAAAAAGGCTGATGATACTGCAAGAATCAAAGTTAACAGGGATCCCCCACTGATACCCCAAAAATGTCAAGGCCTCCAACATAAACAGATGCTCAATAGAGGTCTGTGAAAGAATGAGAAATGGATGAAAATGGCCTAGGGAAAAAGGCAGGGCTGGGGTGTGACCTCACCTATGAAGGGAATACTCATATCAAGAAGTTTGAGATCTACTGGAGTACAAAATTGATACACTCCTTTATATTTACATAATATTTTAGTGCTCACAAAATGCTTTTCCCACAGGAACCCTAGTGGTGCAAGTATCAGTATACCCTTTTTTTATAGATAAGGAAACTAAATTCAAGATGAGTTGCTACCTGCCTAAGGACATATTTTAGGAAACATGAAAGCTATGATACAAAGCCATTTCCTGAAATAAGATTATGCATTTCTTCCCCTACACCACCCTAAAGCTTAAAAAGTTAACTCTTTTTGAATCGAACATTTTTTTTTCTAAAATTAACAGACTCTACTGTTTTTTACCCCAGCATAGTAGGCATAATTTGGCATTTCTTGGACTTTTAATCTAAAAATGTCTTAGACTCAACTGAATATCAACTATCACTTTGTGGTACAACAAACTTATCAGAACTAGACTAAGTATCCATGGACCATTGGACATAGCCTAGAATTGTTATTTTGATAAAATCCTGTTTTGATGTTGTTTTTGTTTCCTTTTCTTCAAGACAGTGGAAAATAAAAGTTTGGTTCATTGAGTGTTCTGTTCTTGAGAATCTCCTTCATAAACACTTTAATAAAGGTTGTCCATCTGTTTATACTTACATATACAAGTGCATATTTTTCACATGTGTATACCATATGTTTCATTTATGTAATGTACATAATGTTCATAAGGACAGAATATTTTTTCTTTACCTATTTATCTTCTCTTACTTGTTTGCAGAAGCAATGATAATTCTTAGTATTAAAAGATCACCTACTAAAAACTGTTGACTGATAGTTGGTATTTTCATCACAATAAGAATCATAAGGACTCATAGAGGATTAAGCATGGCTGATCATTACAGTTATTATTAGGGTCATAGATCCTTTCTTATAACTACCAAGGATTAAGTATATATATATATATATATATGTAAATTTAAAACCATTAATCATATGATAAAACATTTAAGAGAATAAAGAGAATATTTTACATCATTTTGTGAAAAACTGATATCTAAAGTATATAGGAAACTGACAAAAATCATTTCCAAATAAATAAGTGGTCAAATGGTAGAACAGAAAGATCCCAGAACAAATACAAATATAGCAGAAGGAGAAAAGTCCCAAAATGACCAATATTAATAAAATGTATATAAAAATGCTATGAGATTGTATATTATGCCTATCAAATAGTGATGAAAAAAATAGAAATCATCATTGTTGAAGGGGCTATGGGAAGACAGAAGAGTAAAATTATAATGATTCTCAAAAATATCATAGAATTATTCAAGAAAAGTGATTAAGTATTTCATATCCTTTAGCTCAGTGAATCTACTTGTGGACACATGCCCCCCCCCAAGGAAATAAAGTACAACATCTTCTGTAGTAGTGAAGAACCAGAAACCAAATGGATGTCTATACTGTGTAACAGTTGAATAATTATACTACAAGAGCATAATAGAATGGTTGAAAGAAATAACAGGTAAGAGTAAACAAAAACATGAAGGAATGTGTATGATCGAACACAGAAAAAATAAATCAAAATAAAGAGTAAATTACACAAGGAGTACAGTAAAGTAACATGAATAAAAGCACTGGAAATCTAATTAACAATAATTAACGATCTTAGTCCTAGAAAATAGAGGATCAAGGGTCCATCTTCCTTCAGTAAATATTATACTATCAGATACAGCTGTCTTTCTGGTTTATTTTGCCTCTTTTCTTTTTTTGGTTTGAGTTGCTTTTTGTCCCAAGGGAGGATTAGGGATTAGGGAACATATTGGTAAATAACTGTGATGTTTGGAGAATCTACTTTTAAAAGAATGAAATGAGAAAAAAAGAAAGCTAAATGGTAGGTTGATTTATGAAGAAAATATCTGTATGATGATTTTCAACAAATATAAAAATTAAAAATCAAAAATTAAATTAAAAAACATGGATATTAAAACTATCTATATTCATTTGTATCCTCTAAGAGTGCTCACTGCTCTGAATATCAACTATCACTCTGTGATACATAAGAACTAGGTTAAGTATCCAACCATTGGACAAAGCCTAGAATTATTATTTTGATGAAGTCCTTTTTTGATTTTGTTTTTGTTCTCTTTTCTTCAAGACAGAGAGATGGAAAAATAAAAGTTTTTGCCCATTTTTACCTAAAATTTCCAATCACTCCATCAAAATACAAAACCTTTCTTCAAATAAAAAATTAAGTGATAAGTAGTATTCAATGTTAAAAGAGACAAGAAGATACACACAGGTTATCTATGAGAGTTTTAGGAATTAATGAAAATAATCCTGTCTTTTAAATAATCAGAAACATGCTTTCAAATTTTTCACAAAACACATAAAAAGCATTTCAGAAATTCCAACCTGTAAAAGAGTAGTTCTATGGCGCTTTAATGCCCCCTTCTGATGGATTCTAGCAAAGCAGGCTGAACAATAATCTTCTCCACATTCAAGACAAACCTCAGGGGAAAAAACAAGAAAAGTTATTTTTAATGACATGATCCCTAGTGAAATTTCACATCAGCATTTCATTTTCTTATTATTATTTCCCCAGCTTAGCAAGGTGGGATTCATGATAGAATGCCTAATAGGAAGTATGAAAACAATCCATTTAAGGTTTTTCTTTCTTTATTGAAAACCTGCCTCAAGCTCTAGCTGCCAATATGGCACAAATAATGTCAAGGCTGCAACGCAGAAGGGTTACTTACACTTATGAAGTCACTGTGAAACTCCCTGAGCAACGTGTGGTCTTTGCTCAGGAGCAGGATAAGATACACTGCACATGGAGTCCATGAAAATGCAGTGTTTGGACAAAAGGGTCTCAAGGAAATTTAATGGGATCTCTCTGAGCTTGAGCTGCTATTTTCTGCAATGTTTTTACTCTGTCTGGGTTTCCATACCACGGCTTTTTCCTAATTTTATTTTGTTATTTGGTCATTTATTAAATACCTAACACGTAAAACCGTTGTATCTAACTTTTTACACTTACCAGTTGATGCTCAAAGTAACACTAAACGATCTTCTATATGATTCAAAAAATACAAGATGAAATTCATCTTAGTTAAAGAGATTCCCAAGTCACAAGAGAACAAAGTAAACATGGATAAACAGTTTTATTCTAAATATGTTCAATGCTTAAAATCCATCTGGGCAAAGAGTGTGTATGATATTTTGTGCTGCTGCCACCACCAGAACCAAAAACATGATGTGGACTCACTGTGACCCACATCTGATCTGCAGGTGAAGTGCCAATAAGGACAAGGCTGGGAGGACTTAGACAGGAAACCTAATTGTGATATCCTATTTAGTAACCTAACCCTAACCTGACTCCAATGTGAGGCTTCTTCTATTACCCTTCTTCCCTACCAAAAAAGAGTAGTACCCTAAACAAGAGTTAGATGACTGAGAACTGAGTACATCAAAAAGTACCTGTTCACGTTAGTAATTTTTTTTGGCAGTATCTGAGACATTTTGCTCTGGGAAAAAAAAGTGGTTCACACGCTAAACTGTCTGCGAACAGTCCATAAGATTACAGATTTAGAGCTAAAAGGAAGCTTCTAAAGGCCATCTGATCCAACCCCCTCATTTTCTTGCTGAGGAAGCTGTGCCCCAGATAGAAAGGTGTATGAGTATCAAAGAGCAGAGCTCAGATTTGATCCAAAGTTCTCCAAATCAAACAAAATGAACTTCCCAATGGTATCCACACAATGCCAAGAGAACCAGAGGAGGGAGGCCTAACATGTTGTGTAGACATCTGTGGAAGATTTACAGAATGGCATAGAAGAGTGTGTGTGTGTGTGTGTGTGTGTGTGTGTGTGTGTGTGATATTTGAGAAAAAGGAGAGATTAGCATTGGATGAGAAGGTATTAATGCAACTGATCTACATCATCAAAACAAATAAACAAATCCATCCAGTATGTAAAAACATGAATAAGAAAACACAGAAAAAGAGTATGGGTCCTTCAATCTTCCCAGCATCTAGACTACTTATATATATTGTCTCACCCTATTAGAAGATGAGCTTCTTGAAAGTAAGTAAGGCCTGTCCAGCTTTTCTATTTGCAAACTCAGTGCTTAACACAGGACTTTGTATGTTAGATACTTCCTTGATAAAATATTTTTAATTGATTCATTAAAAGAAGAATTAAGTTGAACAAGTGGAGGAAGTACTCATACCAAGAAAGAGATCACAAATTTATCAAAAAAGGCTTTGATGTTTTTAATTCTATTTTTCTCCTTGAAAAGAAGCTACGAGTGTCCTTTCCCCCTAGTTCTTGACAAATCTCCATATAGTTGTCAGGTATTTTACTTGAAGTTGTTCCTACTTTGTACCAGTTGCCTCGGTTTTCACTTCCTTATCCACACTTCATTATTTCAAGCCTTCATTTTTTGCATCTGGGTTACTGCAAGAACCTCCTAACGACTCCTTGGTGCAAGTCTCTCCCCATTCCAATCAATTCTCCATATCTGCTAAGTCCAGCTCATTCTTCTATAACCTGACTTCTAACCTCAGTATCTGATTACAACGCCTCTCTCCAAAATAGCAATGATCTCTTACCTACTAAATCAAATGGTCTTTTTTCAAGCCTTATTGATTCCCTCATTTTCATTCTCTTCTCTAGTTTTACTTTTGCCCCTACATTTCTCTCTCTTGCTTCTACTCCTACATACCCAATTACTTCTCAATATCCTTTGCTATTTCACTTCTTCCAGATCATACACAGAAAACATGAGTGACCCCCAATCTCTTCCCTGGGTCCTCTTCGTTTTTGACTCTATAGTAGTTTATTTGGTAAATTCATTGACTTCCATGGGTTCAATCACCATCTGTATATAAATCAGAGATGAGGAACTTTTCCTGCCAAGGGTCATTTGGATATTTATATCATCATCCACAGCCATGCAAAATATCAGTTTATAGAACTGAAGCAATGGGAGGCTGTCGTATCTAGCTTTCAGCTCATCACCTGTGGTTGAGAAATCAGTAAATGATTTCTCAGCAGAATAATGTCTGTGGGCTACATGTTCTTCACCCTTATATAGATGAATCCCAGAGCTATTATCCATCTTAATCTCTCTCTAAAGCTACAGTAGTAAATCACCAACTGTCTTTTGCACATCTTAATTGGATGTAGGAATCTCAAATTCATCATGTCCAAAAAGAATTATTTTCCCAAAAAATTCCAGTCCTCTTCCTATCTTCCCTTTATCTGTTACAGACAGCACTATTCTTCCAATTTCCTCACTTCATATCTCCCTTGTGATTCCTTACTCTTACTCATTCTACATGTCTAGATCGTTGGTAAATCTTATCATTCCTAACTTCACAACACCTCTCAATTCTACTTCTCACTACTAACATCACCACCACACAAATCGAGGCACTCACCACCTCTCTTCTGGACTCCAATAGCTTTCTAATTGGTCTTTGCCCCTCAAATCTCTTGCCACTCCAATTCACATGGCATTTCCACTAAAACCAAAGTGATTTTCCTAAAATATTAATCTGATCATGTCAATCTCTTATTCTGTGCATTCCAGTGGCTATTACTTCTAGCATCAAACATAAATTGTCCATTTCTGGCATTTAAAAACATTTTACTAACCTGACCCTTTCCCATATTTTCATACTTCTCACACTTTATTTCCTTCCACATACTCTGAGATTAAGCAACACAAGACTACTTTCTCTTCCCCACTCATAGCACTCCATCTTCTGTCAGGTTGCCTTTGATTTCTCTGTCTTCCATACCTAGAATGCTCCTGCTTTTCCCCCTCCTGACTCCCTTCATGATTCAGCTCACATCCCATCTTCTCCAGAAAATGGTTCTCCTCACTGATAACCCTCTGCATTTCACTCTTATATTATTCTCTTTCCATTTTTCTTGTCTATGTCTGATCATTTATGTGTTCTCTCCCTCATTAGAAAATGAACTCCTTGAAGACAGAGAATGTTATGATTTCTCTTTCTATCCTGTTTTAGTGCAGCATCTAACACAATTAAATGTTTTGTTGACTGACTCCTAACCAATATATAGATCAGACTCTCATTGTTTCTTACTTATATTAATGATACAGCATCAAAATCTCTCACTCTTTAGTCCACACTGCTGCCAAAGTGAGCTTTCCTTAAGCAAAAAATTAAACATGTGATTCCTTTACTCAATCATCTCCAGGATCAAATATCAGCACTCTGTCATTAGCTTTTAAAGCTATTCACAACCTGGCCCCAACCTATCTTTCCCGTTTTTCTCCCCCACTTCCTTATTTGTGATCCATCCAAGCTGGTTTTCTCTCTATTCCTCCCATACCACACTCCTATCTCCCCAACTTTACAATGGCTGTCTCCTAGATAACTGAAATGCATATTCCTACTCACTTTATTCTCTTTAAATAACTCTCTTCCTTCAAAATAGAGCCCAAGGACCACTTTCTACAAAAGGCCTTTCCTTATCTTCCCAACTGTTTAAAGTTGACCCTCATCTTGTACCTAATTTATTTGCATGTGTTTGTAGTCATTTTTGTTATTTTATATATTTTATATTTATTCTATAAATACTTATGTATATCTTTCTTACCTCCCTATTAGAAATAAATAGAGATGTTTTCCTTACTTATATTTTATGTTTTAAGGATAAATCCCAGACCATTCAGGTTAATATTCTATTCCACAATGTCCTATAGAATCTAAAATTTGTCTAGCTTGCTCCAAAGATCCTCCTTCTCAACTTCCTTTCTCTCCCTTCCTTTTATTCCCTCATTCCCCACTTACTTGAAGGCAAGGACTTTTATTCCTTCAGATAGTATCCTCAAAAACTTAGTATGATATGGTAAGCACACAGAAAGCACATATTAAATACTTATTATTGGCTTGACATTTTTATTTTAATAACAAATAAGCTTATTTTTGTCAATGAACGTAATAGAACTTAATGCAAAAGGAATTTCTTAAAAACAAGAGCTTTATCACAAAACTATTATTATTATGAAAGTCTTCTAATTATCCATTCACCAGAACTCAAAGAACATTCATACATACTTCACAAATGATTCATTTACCTACTTCATCAAGACTTTCTGTCTCATTTTGATTTGATAATGATTTAGTATTTTTTTTTTTGCTGAGAAGATTTTTGATCTTTTGACCTATACTTTGTGTAGTTGCACAAATCACCCTTCTCAGGCACCAATTATCAAAGAACTTGTTTAAAAAAATCAACCATTGCACAAAAGTAAACCTGATAGGTGATTAAGGTTCCCATCAATCACTTTAAAAAGCCTTAAAAAGATCTTCAACAGCTCCCTTTCAGATCTTATCTTCCACCTTGCCCTCTTTTTAGCCAGCTATACCAACCAGTGGTTGCCTGAACATATCTCATGAAACATATTCATATCTGGAAAAAAGGAAAACTCACTTCTTCTAAGGAGAATGTCCTTGCACAATTCAATTCTCTCTGGAAAAATATGCCCTCCCAACGCTGGCCAAGTGTTATGGAATATCTCATAAATATATTGAGGAACTGACTTTTTCCATAATAATAATAAATAACAAATATCAATTCAATGCTCTAAGACTTGCAAAGTATTTCGCATACAATTCTTTTCATTATCATTTTACACATAAGGGATAAGAAGCTGAGAGAGGATAAGCAGCTTTCCAGAGAAGCTAAGTTTTTCATGGGATTTTTTTCCTTAATGATTTTAATGTATCATTATGTCATTGTTGGGTTGCCAAGACAAAATAATTCTTGACCTGATGGCCAGATTGCTGCTGGAGAGCTCCTTTGTTGATTAAAAAAAATTGATGTTGATGATTATTAAAGTTTTAATGAGCATTTTTCAAATCATCTTTGAATTTTCTCTCTGTCTTTAAACCCAATGAGTCAAGGATTGTTATCAGTTCTTCTCTCATTATGTCTTTCATAGATAGTATCTCCTGCCTATTTGCACCATCGCTACTTAACCTTAGGACATAAGTACTTCATTTTCTAAATGCAACAGCCTCTAAAATGGTCTCCATGTTTTCATCTCTTCTGACTCTAATGTCTAAATGACCAAGACAAAGTGGAAATCATTTTAACATCATATTTCCATCTTAGTATACCTCCTCACACAATTAAGTTCCAACTCACGCTGAGTCTGCATTTCAAGCCCTTCGTGATCTGGGCTTACTATATTTTTCTAGTCATATGACCTACTATCTCTAAAAATAGATTCAATGAAACTACATGTTCTATTCACTGACTACCAAATGTGTATTTTTCTTTAATATATGTGCTGTTTTTCTTTCCCTTATTAAATAATGACCAAGTATTTATCATTCCCTAGGGGCTAGCCACTGTTATTCCCTCCATTCTCTCTGCCTATCCAAATTCAACTAATCCTTCTAATATTAATTAATTTATGGCTCCTTCTGCTTCAGTTTCCCTTAATCAATGCAAGTCACAATACCCTCTTCCTAAATTTAAATTACTACAGCACTTTGTATCATTCATCTGTCATTGAATTATAGTTTTGTATCATTCCTTTTCAGATGTAGTTATCTTTTTCCAAATAGACTACAAGCTCCTTATGGGCAGGGACCATTTCTTACTATTATTTTTACCCAATCCCACATAAAAGTAGGAAAACACTTCTGTGAACATAGTAGGCAATCAATAAATATTATATTTGAAGAGAACTATATAATTTACTGTAACCAGATCCATAAAGCACTATTTCTATTAACTGTCTACAGGCATAAGGAAATAAAATATCTGTATGAGTCGAAGAACTGGTTCCCACACAACCTGCTTGACAACAACAGTAATATTTTAAGGTTTTTTAATAAGTTAATAAAATGTTAAATTTTTTAATAAGTTAAAATCAAGTACCACAATATTTCTGCCCTCTTTATTAATGCTTTATGGGGCATAAAAGAGTTGCCTACCATAGAATTAAGAGAGCAGCTGGGTACTGGATGGCCAAAAATTGGTCTCACTGCCAGAGACTCCTAAAAATAAGCCAGTCACCCCTGAAAGCAACTGAAGTAAGAATCATCTTTGAGGAATATGACTTGACAGTAGAGAAGTCTGGGAATTCAAGAAAAGTGGAGGGTTGTGTTGTGGTGAGGAACAAAGCCATGGAGTCCAGTTTGATGAACTGCTTAGCAAAGACCCTGCTCCCAAAGGGGAATGTGAGTATGAGAAGAAAACAGCCACCGGAGCCCTGTACAACTGGAGGGACCTTTGGCCAGAAGTTGTCTCCAAATGTGTGCCTCTGTACTCTGTTCTCTACTTTCTCCCCATTCTGCCCACTGCCTCTACATTTTCTGGGTTTTACCTCCATGCTTCAGTTGCCTTCTCCCTCCAGCACTATAGTCCCCTTTTCTCACTGATTCCTTTCTCTTAATTTTGAGAAACTATAAATTTGAGGAACTATCCTTCATTTTCTGTTCTTCATCATCATGGCTCCATTTATAGCTTCCCTTGCCCCCTTTCCTTCCATCTTGGTCCCTACAAGTTTTTTAGTCTCCTTTTATTTTGGATCTTTCTTCATTAAAATATAAGCTCTTCGAAGGTTCTTCTTCCAGACTGATTTTTCCCTAAGTAAAAAAGGCCATCCTTTGTCTTATTTTTATATAGTCTTAATTACTGAATGGGTATTGCCTAAAACAAACTGAGAATGGGCTTAGCTTAAAAAGCTCAAGGTCTCCCACTCCATCTAGGGTCATCTGCACTTGTCTTGATCTCCATCTTGCCACTAGTTCCAGAGAGGGATCTGAAGGAGAAAGTAAGGCTGATAACTTTGCATAGCCCTCCCTCACTTAAATTCCATTCATTTGCATATCATGCCATCATCTTATTGGCATCATGATCCTTCCTATTCAAGAACAAAGGACAAACAACAAGTTTTTCTCAAGACAGGGAATGTCTTTCTTTTTGCTTCTCCATTTGAAATCTTATTGCTTAGCACAGTGTCTGACCCATAAAAAGCACTTAATGTTTGTTGACATGACATGATTTGATTTTTGCCATGGGCATTTTATGCAGTAGGAAGAAAATGCACCCCAGGTTTATAGGAGGGAAACATTTTTTATTCTCTGTTCCTACTTTAATATAATAAATGCCTTTTATTTGATCTAATCCTATTTCCTCACTGACTATTAGGACATTAAGTGCTCCAGTGGATAGAGCCCCAGGTCTGGAGTCAAGAAGATTTGAATTCAAATATGGCCTCAGACACTTAATTAGCTATGTAACCATGAACAAGTCACTTAACCCTATTTGCCTTAGTTTCCTCATCTGTAAAATAAGCTCAAGAAGAAAATCGCATACTGGTAAAATATCTTTACCGAGAAAATCACAAATGGGGTCATGAAGAGTCAGATCTAAGTGAAACAACTAAAATGCAATGGGCTGACCATTAAAATAAACATCGCACGTGAGTACTTTTGAATATGAGTTGTAGAAATACAGGACCACAGAAGATCCTTTGAACCTATGGGAGTACTTGCCCACACAGATCCACTCTACAAACCCATCAATGCAACCAAGTTTGAGAGATTAATATAGAAAGGAGCCTACATAATTGTAATAACACATATCCAGCAGCATATTTAGCTGTAAGGCAGGGAAATCAATAATGGTTATGGGGTCAAAGAACCTGGGTTCCAATTTCAACTTTGCCATTTGCTACTTGTGTATCTCCAGGAACATCATTGAATCTCTCAGAAGTTTCTCATGTGAAAAACTGGAAGAAAAAGGTTCACTAAATGACCATTCACTTCCAAATCTTAAACGCCATATATTGAATGGAAATAGAAATATTTTGAACTTCAGCAACAAAACTTGAGATCTATTCATTAAGAGTAATGTGTGTTTCTTAAAGAACATATATCACATTATTTGAACAAGAAATGTTTTGACTAATTTTAAGCATTTATCACTTTTAAAATGAACACTTCTACAGCATGTGCCTTACCATCCTAAATTCAAAGAGAGAATCCTGATGAAAGGTACTTACTAGTAATGCGAATTTGTTCTCACACTGTCCACAAACCTTCCCCTTTCCTTTTATTTTCTCCTGGGTATAAGCATTTGTTGCTTTATAGTTAATTGATTGTTTTACTGTTTCTAAAAGAAAGAAAATTTTAGTTAGTTAAATAATTGTAAATGAGATTTTTTTTCACTTTGTGATGAAGTAAATTAGTTGGTGTTTTCCTAATTCTGTAACAGTTATTTTTTTTAACTACAATTCACACAGTATTATGGTTAATCTCGTCTCCACCTACCAACCACAAGTATCTTTATATATTTATGTACCCAAACTAGATATTCTCTCAACAGATTCAAAGGACCAAATGAGTCTATAATGAGAACAAAAATGTACTGAATCAGTTTCTTTTTCATTTTGGACATTTCATCAAAATCCTCTCTATGCTAAACTATCCTGTAATTTTACAGGTTTAGTTTCTAAAATATCTCAACAATTCTAAATCAAAATAAAATGTTCAACTGTAGATAGATAATATGTGCATGTGCATAAATATACATGTATATAATAAAATAACTGATAGAAATAAGAAATATCTTTTAGGGGCAAACTATAGCTTTGCCTCAACTGTCTTCAAAGAATGATTGTTAACACATATATACACACACATGCAGAATTTAGAAAAAAATGAAATCAAAACTGACTAGATTTTCCAAGGAGTTTCCATAAACTCATAAATATCTTTTTGGTTTTCAATATTATAAAAAGTGGTTTATTCATCTCCCTTAAGTTTCCATAATTAAAGAAAATACTACATGTTTATGTTTATTAAACTAGCTTTCAATTGTCAAAGATTTTAAAATCAATCTCAAAAATTTTGATATGAAAAAAATTTTACTTTTATAAAGAGAGAAAGCCACAATATCATTAATACATTCACCATAAAAGCAGATTCTAATCTTATTTTTATAAAATACTCAAAAGTAAACTTAATGAAATCCAATTTCAAATGTGGTATTTTTTTAAGTTAAATGTTTTTAGTTTGAAGCAGCAATATAGAACAATTCTGGCCATTTTAAGATTGATTTTGGAATTATAAGTCTCATTAAAAGCCAGTTGCAGCAACATGTAAGAGAATGCCAGGTTGTGACCTTGTCAATGCAAGTTCTGTTAATGTTTAGGCATGTGATTTTTTGCCTACCAGTTTACTAATGTGATCCTTTTTTATCTGTAAAATGGAACAATAATATATGTTCTCTTCCACTGAATCCTAACTATAATCCTGCACTGTGATCATCGATTTGAAATCTCTGGATGGTTCCTCCAATAACAGAAAAGACTTTTCATGAACATGGAATGGATGTCCAAGATCTAAAGGCCAATTTAGATGAGTTTCAACAGCCTCGTCAAAACCCTTAGCAACAAAGAAAACCATTCCTTAATTCAAGGATAGGAGGATTGTGAAAGGACATCTACGTGCACTACCTATTTTATTGGATTAAAGGATTACAAAATAGTGACAACAATGAACATTTTTTATCATACAGGAATGTTTACAACATATTTTATTCACAGCAAACCTGTGGAAGGAGTTGGAAAAGACTGAGGTAATGATTACATCCACATATACTTATTGTGGTAATTCTCTTCATGATGAAAATCATCAACTAGTTTAGGATTTCTAATCTCAGAATGATCCCTTGAATTGCTGAGAAGTTCCCAAAGTGACTTGACTTTGATCTCCCTGTCAAAAGGTGGCCAGAAAAATCACTAGAATCCAGGCCTTCAAGGTCAACACTTGTGATTAGCCACTATAACACATTTCTTCTATAAATATAAATATTTTAAGATATTATCATTGTTCCTAATTAAGGACAGTATTAAGGAGCATTAGGAAATCATATATAGAAATTAAAAAGGAAATATTTTGTACTTTCTTTTTAGTGCAAAGTGAAATTAATATTTACCTGGAACCTGATCCTTCAGGATCTTTAATTTCACTTTTCCTGGAGATAGCTGTATGAATGAAACATGTGCTCTTAGCATATTATCGAAGAAACATAGGACTTATTTAAAGAAACTTAACAAGTATTAAAGATATTTGACATTTTGGAATTTTTTGAATAGAAAATTTTTCCTGTTGAAACAATAATATAAAAATAAATGTCATACAATTAAACAATTTTCATTAAAAGGAAAAGATACATTAAAAATAAATTTTGAAAAAATGTTAAGAATCATTGTTAAGAATTCTAAACATAAAAAAGAAACTCTCCTCTATTAAAATTTTCTTTTAGTAAATATTCAAATGTTATGTAATAACTTCCATGTACACTATTTTCTAATCTAATGCTAGCTGATTTTCATGCTTCCATAACTCAGGACTCAAGATCACTAAACCTGGATTCGGGTCCCATTTGTACCATTAATTGTGTTATATTGAGCAAATCATGTTTCCTTGGGTTTCTCATCTGTAAAATATTTTATTAGATGATCTCAAAGATCTGTTCCAGTTCTAGAAGTCCATAATTCTGATCTTGCTTTTTCTGAAATAAGTTATTCTAAATTTCTCTGGGTGTCTGTTTCCATCTCTCTGTCTCTGTCTGTCTCTGTCTCTTGTCTCTCTTTGTCTCTCTGTTTCGAGAGAGACATATATACATACATTTATATATAACGTATATATGTATATGTTTGTATATATAGACTCCTAACTCTATTATTCCAATGACACGTATCCAGTTAGACCATGATTTATGTTCCACCTCTAACTGAGAAAGATGTATGTGTGAGTATATATATACATGTATAAATGTGTGTACATAAATGCATATATATGTAAAATTATAAAAATCAGTCTTTATCAGTCTGATGTCTATCACATCTAAATACAATAAGCTTTTACATTGCCTAACACGCTTTTTGGGGATCTCAAAAGTCTTTCCCAAGGTTTAGCTATTGCAACTTTCCAAATTCTTCATTTTGCTTGACAAAAAGATTAAGGCTAAGCAATATTTAAAAAAAAAAAAAAGGAATATCAAAATGAGCTTAAAGAGCATGTTAGATGAAAAGAGCCCAAGACATTAATGAACAAGAGAATGGCATAATCTCGCTGAACTGTCTGCACAAGGAGTCATCTTATTTAAATTCATTTCTGAAGAATACACAAAAGAACACTAGATAATCTGCCAACAAACTTATTTCTTGTCTAATGATCAATTTGCAGTTTGCATACTAAGTTGCTTAATTTGTACTTGTAAATATAAAAATAACAAATGCCTGTGGTTCTACATATTTATCAACTTTGGTCTCCTCTGCTGCAAACATATCCCTAATTTTTCTCAATGATGTCAGCAATTTTGCTTTAGAAATGAAATTTAGTGTTCATCCTTCCCAAAGTTATGGCTTCTGAGATTCTATGAAGTCATGTCAAGACCCCAGGAGAAGCCTCCCCATTTAGTTAACAAAAAAGCCCAAGAGACACTGAAAAACTCCTGAGTCAGCCTGTCAGAGAAAGACTAGCAGTAATGGCCCCAAACACCTTTGCTGTTGGCAGAGAGTATGAATATAAACTAACTGCCAATTTCCCAATAGGCTTTTCTTTCCCCACTAGCATCACTCAGAGCCAGCCCCTAGGTCCAGGCTCCTAAATCCCTTCCCCCAATGCCTAGTGTCCTGCTGGACCCAGGTAATAACCCTATAAAAACCCACCAGATTGGTTAAGAGGTGGAAGTGGAGAGAGGTGGAAGTGGAAAGGTGGAAGTTCCATTCCCTCTGAGATACTAGCAGAATTATAATCAGGATCAATTCCATGGGATCCCAGAGGACCTGACTTGTTTCACCATCACCTCTGTCTGCCTTTCTTATTGTAAGTATGGCCCCTCCATAACACTGGCAGCTTTCCTATCTCAATATGGCTTCAATGTCTCCTGCTATTCTAAACTTTACTAAGCATGCATTAAAATAACCCATCACATAAAAGCAAAAAGGGGATAAAAATACCAGTCCTGCAAGTCACATTTTGATTTAAATATTATTGGTGATATAAATTCTTAATTATTTCATCTCACAATAGATAGATTGAATTAACACATCTAAATGGGGTGAAGTTGAATTGTTTGCTTTGGACATCTTACTGCTGGGTCAGAACATTTGAATAAACTGAGTAAAGATATAAATTATTATTTTTACAATTGCACAGTTCACTATTTGCCTCATATAGCAATAATCAAGAGTTTCTTCAAACTATACAAAAGAAGCAGAGAAAACAACTTAAAATGAAGATTTTGACTGCTTTTCTTCAAGAAATCCACAGGAACATCACTTTGATCTTCAGCCTAATCTCTATTTCTACATCAGTGTTTTCTTTGAATATATATAGTCAGCAAGTACCAAGAGGTGTATTCACCTGCCTGACCATAATTCTTGCCAGAACACACTCCCACTAGAAATGCTGACCCAGCCCCATCACAGCACAGCCAGAGGCACAATTGCAAGGGCCTCTCACAGGCACACTGCAACAAGAATTTATTGTGGCTCGTCATGTCTGACTCTCCATGACCCCATTTGGGGTTTTCTTGGCAAAGACTCTGGAGTGGTTTTCCTTTTCCTTCTCCAGTTCACTTTATAAATGAGCAAACTTAGGCAAACAAGATTAAATGACTTGCCCAAAGTCACACAGAGACTAAGTGTCTGAGAGCACATTTGAAATCAGCTCCTCCTGACTCCACTACCCAACAGCCCTCCAACAAGGCTCCTGGGTTTAATTAACCTTCAAACTGGTCTTAATCAAACTATTGTCTATCTCTCATTCTCCCTCCCACTGCCACTTTCTGAAAACCTATTTATTTATTTATTACGCACCTACTACTGGTAGGCAAAGTGCTAAGTGCTAGGAATATAAATCTCTTTGATAAAGAGGCAAAGGTAGCCCCCCCGCTCTCAAGGAGTTCACAATCTAATGGCATCTATAACTCATCTCCCAACCTCCTTCTTTCTGTAGTGAATGACAACTTGTGACACAAGCACTTTTACTAATAAGTGAAAATCTCTTTCACTCTCATGCTTCCCATCTCCTCCCTGCTTTTCCCAGGGCTCACTTATTCACTTCAGTCTTTTATATCCCAGATCTTCCAGATTTACAAGTTCCTTCTACTATATGAATGAATGAAACTTTGTCCTAATATGAGTAAAGTTCCCAAAAATGAGAGTTATCCAAAAGCTAGAAGAGGCTGCGTCCTGGTAGAATAGTAAGCTGCTAAGAGATAGAGAGAGAGGAGAGAAATCTTGAATTTGCTTAAACTTATCTGTGACAAGATCAATAAATTAAAAAACCATTAATAGTGAGAAAAAGACACAAATACTTCTTTTATTTTTTCATATACAAAAGCAACATACTGTTCCAACAGAATGTATACTCATGTAGAAAATTAAACCTGAAGAGAAGGTTAAAAATGTTTAACATTTGTCATACTAACGGCAAAAGCATTGCCCTTTATATATAACATCTAATAAAGCATGATTTCACTTGCTTTACTCCAATGCTGAACCTTTCCCAGACTAAATGAAATGAAAAATCATCAACTCTTAGCTGACAGATTTAAATCCTATTTAAAGAAAGAAAGGTGTTTGTTGAGATAAAAGGAGGGGCAATTGAAATCTAACAATGTACAACACTATACTCTTATTTGAAAAACATTCATTTCTCAACTCTGTGAATGAATACAAGCTGCCAGAACAAGTCGCAAATCGTATTGCTTAGCAAATTGCCTGAAAATCAAATGAAATATTCTTACCTTAACAACATTTTCTTTATTTTGTGACATCATTTGTGATTGATTACCCAATTTGCCCACCTGTCCAGATTTCCAGTGATAGCCACTTGACCTTCTGTATACACAAAGAACAACAATGTAATTACTAGATATGTATACATTTCTCTTGCTAATGAAAACAAATATATTTTCTCATTTCCAGGAAATGGAAATCTAGTTTGGTGCATGGAATTGAATCATAAAATTAAAATGACTAATGATATATCTCTAAAGTAATTATACCCTCCATAACTCTGAAAACATAACCCCTTCAATAATGGTCGTCTTAAAGTATAAACAGCAAGCAAAATAAAGATAAGGATTTCAATTGTGGAATATTTTACCACTCCAAGCACACTGTGTCTTAGAGAAAACCCTGAGGATCATCATTCAGTTTCCCAAACTTACTGATCAGGATCCAACATTATAAATATTCTGGGACGCAAATACATACACACATACATACACATATATATGCAACATTTCAGCACTAAAAGGCAACATAAGTTTTCAGGAAGGCATAACAGTGTCATTTGAAAAATTTTCCAAGCAGAGAATGTATCAATCTATTCTCCTGAGGATGAACTGTAAGATCCTTTGATCCAAACCAATGAAGAGCAAAAGCTTTCAACTGAATATTCAGAGGTGCCTAAAGTAACTGTGAATACTACAGAAGAAGGCTTCTCATTCAATTAAATAAATCTTTATTAAATAGCTCTTTTGTGAAGAGTACTTCCCTAGGAGATGGGGAATCAATCAAGTTTGGATACGCTATGGTCTTAACCCATATGGGTTGCTCTGATAATTATATTGCAAAATAATACATAATGATACCATTAAATAGATTATAGAAAGTTCCTTGGGGGAGGTAGCATTTGAATTGGATTTCGAAGGTCAAAAAGATATTTAACAAGCAGAGAAGGGACAGATCTTTTACAGTCTGGGGATCAGGAATTTTTTTAAATTAATATTTTCATAATTGTATTTGAAGATGATTTGAAGACAAAATACTATGTACTTTAGGTTCATGCATTTAAAAACATTATTCTGAATGGCACTCTGATGAAGCCAACTGCCACAGGGGGTCTATGATACAAAATAAATAAAAACAAGGATACCTCTTCTAGAGAGATAAAATGAGGAGAACGAAGCCATAGACAAGATTTTGGCAAACAGAGAGTGGTCCAAGTGGCTGAATTATAGATAAAAAGGAAATAAATTGACTACATAAAAATAGGGGTGGTCATCCAAGAACATGGATGTCAAACAAGGAGGTTTGAAGTTAGCTCTTCAAATCAAAACCACTGAAGTTTTGGAAGCAGAGACATGATATGAACAGATCTAAGTAAGGTAAGTTAGGATCCTTTTGGTATGAAGGACAGATTGAAGGGGAAGGAGAATGGAGCTAAAAAGACTTGTTAGGAAGCCATTGCCAATAATCTAGAAAGAGTTATTTCTAAATCCGATTTTTCTTGTGCAGCAAGATAACTGTATAAATATGTATACATATATTGCATCTAACATATACTTAAACATATTTAACATGTATTGGTTTACCTGCCATCTAGGAAAGGATATGGGAGGAAGGAGGGGAAAAGTTGGAACAGAAGGTTTTGGAAGGGTCAGTGCTGAAAAATTACCCATGCGTATGTCTTATAAATAAAAAGCTATAATAAAAAAATAAAAATAAAGTGGGACTATTTAAATTTAAAAAATAATAATAATCTAGAAAGAGTAATGAAGTCCTCTACTAAAGAAGTGCCAACAAGAACAGAGACAGAATGGACAGAATTTTGAGATGGATAAACTATAAGATGTAGGAAGATGGAAGAATTGTTAAAGATAATTAACTTGCCACTTAGAGAAGGACTAAATCCTAGGGAGGAGTTGTTTTAGAAATAAAAGAAAACACATTTATGAAGTAACTACTATGTACCAAAAACTATGCTGTCTCATTTGATCCTCACAACAATCCTGCCCATTTCACAGATGAGAAACTTAAATCAGCAGCAATCAAATGACTTGTCCAACGTCACAGAATTAGTAAGTGTCTAAAGAAGGATTTGAATTCAGGTCCCCTTGAGAGTCTGGCAGCAGAAAAGGGTGAATCAAGGACATCCAAAATTGATCCAGAAAAACCAGCAGCCCAGGAGCAACCAGTGACCGTAAAATGAGAAGGTAGGACTAAACTATGGTAGAAAAGGAAGCGTTTGGAGCCTTTTGGAGCAGTTAAGTGGACTGTTGGGTAGTCAAACTTGACCTCAGACACTTACTAACTATATGACCTGGATAAGTACATTAATTCTATCTGCCTCAAGTTTTCTTGTCTGCAACATGACCTGGAGAAGGAAATGGTAAACCACTGCATTATCTCTGCCAAGAAAACCCCAAACAGAGCGATGAAGATTTGAACAGAATTGAAACAACTAAACAACATCATCTTAACTTTAGACCTAAGGCATTATTCATTGTACTACTTAACAACCCACATGACGAATTTGGTTTAGTCATCATGAAATTAAGAGTCAGTGCAACATTCAGCTGTCCCATAGGCATTTGGTGACAACAGTTCAAAGCTCAAAAGACAGCTGGTGAGAGTTATCTGTGTTGAGGTGATAACATGAGATAATTAACAGAATGAGAACAAAGAGAAAAGAACCAAGAGCAGGACCCTCTTGGATTAAAGGTTTATCCTGGAATGATAAAACTATAAATAGAAAAAGCCAATGGAAAGGTACAAAGAGAACGTAGAGTATGGAGTCCGTGAAATCAAGGGAGAAGGGAGGATACAAAGGAGGAAGATGTATCTAAGAGATAATTATGCCTTTTCGTAATAAACAACTGATTCTGTCCATGAAGGATGCCACTGGTGACCTCATGAGAATATTTTCAATAAAAGAGTAAGGAAAAAAGACAGTTGCACTCGTTGCAGACAAAGTAGGAGATGATATTAGCTCATTACTTGGAGGGATTATTTAATCTTGTGTTTTACATCCCCAGGGCGTTGGACATAAAAGGCACCTCATAAATATCTGTTGTTTACTTAATAGAGTTATTAAGTCTCTCGATAAATTTTTGCAGAGGTTCTGTAGAAGAAGTAATGGTAGAGATAGGCTGACGGCTGAACTATGTAGAAGGATGAAGATGAAGTCCTTCGAAGATGAACAGACTTCTAGTCATATTAAAAGTTGAATCTGAGTGAGAGGTAGAATGATTGCTTGAGCAAGGCCATGACCCAGGCAGATGGAGACTTCCTCTGGGAATGGAAGGAGGGCTGAACCATCTATTCAATTATTCTAAGTTTAAGTGAACAGGTATGGTCAGAAACTTGCCCCTCTCCAATCCAAGTGTTAGACTCAAGTACATACTGACCTCATCTCCCACTTCATCCTGACCTCCGCTGGAGGTAACCCAGGGTTCTTACTCTTCCCTTACCCTTTATCCCACTACACTCCGCTCTATCAGTGGAGGTGGATTACAGCTGTACTGCTGGTTACAGAGGAAAGCCTTGACATCTGATCTGTGAACTTTGCCCCCAAGCCCTAATTTTCAGAAGGCCATAAAACTAAATACTCTTTCTGTTCTATGGCCTCCATTAGAATGTTAAACTTCTTGAAAACAAAGGCTGTCTTACTTTTCTGTGTTGATCCCCAAGGATTAGCACAGTGGCTAGTACCTAGAAAGGATTTTCTATTTAGTTCTATTGAAAAAAGAGTTGTCAAAGCCACTGTGGAAAAATAGGATGTAGAATTGATATAATACAAAGAAATAAAATCAAATCTTTATTCTTCCGCATGTTCGGGGAACAGAGTTCACCAGAGAAATCAAAATTACTCATTTTCTTAAGGAAAACATGGTTAGAGTCACATTAGCATATAAATACTTATTGAGAGAATTCTAGAAATTCCACCTACTCTCTTTCTTCTTTTTCTCGGCTCATGCTTGATTGTAATTGTTGAAGTTTCTTCTCCATTTCTTGGGTTTCCAGCTCTAACTGTACTTTCTCTACCTGTAGTTCCCGGACATTCCTGAAGAAAAAAGGATTGAAATGAATGGTAATTACTCCTCTTGTAAAAAAAAAAAAAAAGTGCTATGTATGTTACTAATAGAGGAAAGATAGTGAAGTAGAACATTATTAGTTTGCATTTTAATTTTTTTTCCCTTTTAACTAATTTTGCAAGGAAATTTCAAAATAGAGTGGCCCTATTTTCACTTTCCCCACCAAAAAAAAAAAAAAAAAAAAAGCTCCCAAAGGTACCCCTCAGTCTTCAGGATACTGCCTTTATTAAGATTTCCTTTACATGCTGGGCTTATTTAAATCTTAAATATTCACTATTGTTACTGCTCAGCTAAAAGCAGAAATTATAAATCATTTTCTTTCCTACATGAATTATATCCAGAAAACTCAAATAAACTACCAAAATAATGTGAGATAATTAAATTTAAAGCTATTTAACAGATTTAAATATTGCTTATCCCCCAAGTTTTTATACTTGTAATGAGATTAATCACAATTTTTGTCATTATTTCAAAAAATTCTTCAATGTAGACAATATTCACAATATGGGTAATATTTGAATTATGTTAGTAGCTAAAACCTTAATTTAACAGTTGTTGAAAATGTTAGTAATTTCTACCTATGTGTATGTATGTATATACATATGTGTGTGCTTTCATGTATGTGTGTGTGCATAAATCAACACAAATACCTATATCTAGAAAAATAACAAAATATGTCACAGTATAAACAAAAACCGACTTACTTATTTCATTACCAAAACTCATAATGACTAAAAATACAAGAGCAAAAATTCTCATATTCTACTTTGTTATTCCTCTATATTTTTAAATACATGTCTTAGTTTAATTTCAACATTATGCTTAATCAAGATGTCAATACTGAATAGGGTAGAAGAAGTAAGGGAAATATCGTTCAGGACTTCAGAGAAATGTGACTTAAAACTTGGATCTAATGTTGCAACCTGAATGATATCTCATACTAAGACGTACTTAGTCAAGAAAACAAAAATATAAATAAAAACAGAAATTAATAAATCGAAGTCCCTTTTTCCCCTTGATACTATATAATTCATCATTTGATCTCCAGACATAATTTAGAACTGTTCATATATTCAAACAAAACATTATATACTTAAAACAGATCTTAGATCTTATTGATGAGAAAACCCATCAAATTTATTTCATAAGATACAAATAAAAAAAAAGCCCATAAGCCTTCCCACAATCTATACTTTTTAATCTCTCTTCTCTACAAATCGATTCCTTTGTTCTATGTTTATCTATTATTACTCATCTTCAAAATGGAAGGTGAATAATTCAGCACTGTGATGTACTTGAAGTGAGATCAGCTTAAATTGCGAAGATCGTAGGTTAAAATTTGGCTTCTATGATTGATAATATAACTGGAATGATGATTTGTAAAACACTAGCTCCAACTGTCAGATGCACAGTCTGATGCACATACACATGGGTCTCATGGGGTCAGTGACCACAAATGGAGCTGAGAGGTAGGATGATACACAGCCTGTGGAGAGGAGTCCCAAGTCAACAAACTAGAGAGAGGGCCACAATTTTCTCCAAGTGCCACAAATTTTCCAAAAGCCTCCAAGGAAGGAGCTTGGCATCAGAGACAGAGACATTACAGTCAACACAGGGCAGGCAAGAAGCCCAACAAGTAACAGCCTTGAGAAAGTAGAGCAAAGAACGCTAATCCCCAGAGCTCACTCCCCAGCCCTTCTCCATGGCCGTCCATTCTCCAGCAGGACCCACAGTCACACAGACACACAGACTTGTATTCTGACTGAAGAAATGCCCATCTTTCTGTTGGGTACAACCTCCCCTGGGATTCTGTTGGAACAATAGCCAATCACAACTGTGCCCAACCATGGGCAGAGGAGAGGGTGATATATAAGGGAGGTTATATTCTGCCTGTACAGCCCCTAGGCTTCTGGGGAGGTGTGAGTGAGGTGGAGAGCTATATGTAGGAGTGGGGGATATGGGTGAGTGTGGCTGTGGGTGTGATGGTAGTGTTGCTGGTGCTGCTGATGGTACCACTAATACAAAGAACATACAGAGCTAAGGAACATTTTTTTAGTACAATTACTATTTTTCTCTAAAATGGCTTTTTAATTTATAACTCCACCAACAACACATTCCTCTGAATGGTTTTTTTTTTCCTTTTCCCACAGCCCTTCCTATTCCAATAACAAATTGCAAAGATATAAGCCATCTAATTATCAGTCTACAGAGACCACTACCTGCCTCGATGTCTCACCAGGGCTATAGATCTAGGATGGTCTACTCCTAATCCTTCTGATCTCATTCATTCACTAAGTATGTGATTTTGGGCAAGTCACTTGACTTCTACTTGCTTTAATCCATGGGACATGGAAATGGCAAACCACTCCAATGGCCTCCATACAGGATTACAGAGAGTCAGACACAAGAATGACTGAACAACAATACTACTCTTCCTAATTCAGGCTCTATAATAATATAAGGAAATCTTAAAGAGATGGGATATTTTGGGAGACGACCTTTGGTGGTTTAAAATTATTTTAGGAAGTCTCCAAGGGTAGCAGTATATAGTCTGGATCACCAGATTTAAATGGAACTTTCTATCCCCAGAAAGCTTTGGAAGTGTCAAACCTCAGCACAGTTTACTTCCAGCTAACTTATTCCTGATGGCTTCCCTACAGTATAGACTCATTCAGAAGACAGTGTCCTGTATGGATGAGGTGAATTTTGAGATGGATGAGAATCTGAGGTACCTTCAACTATTTCTTAGAAATTCATTAGATACAATAATCAAGTCCACATCTATATTTTATATTAATAGTTCCCTTAGAGGCATAGACACTAGAATTATCCCCTTTTCACAGATGAGGAAATCAAATCTTGGAGAAGTAAAATAATTTGCCCACTATCAAACCAGTATTCAATTTCAGGACTGCAACTTGAACTTGTTTCTACTAACTATAGGCTCAAGGGTCTTTTCATTGTAGCACACATTTTAGAGATCTCCCTAATTCTCTATTTCTCCCTAAAGTAATTTATACAGTCTGAATGAGAAAGCATTACCGTGAGTCATAAAAACCATCATGGTAGCTTTGGTTCATCTGTAGCTGAGATTATTGGCTAAGCATTCTTGTCTAAATCCAACTTTCTCCTTCAATTATTTTAGTGCCCAAATACTATTCATTTTCCTTGCTAGTTTTCTCAAATATAGATGAATTAGGTATGAAACATTTATATTTATATCTTGAAATCCTTGGATAGAAAGTGAAGGATGAGAAAAATGGAATTAGGGATGCATAACATTTGAGCTGCATTATACATTTAAATTTGAAAGCTATATTTAAACACTTTTAAAATTCTGACATCTCCAAACTTTCACAATCATTTCAATTACAGTTAATGGAACACATGAACTTACTTGGCTTTGAGTTTTACAGAGTTTCCAGTTTTTCCCCATGGAAGAACTATAAAATCATTGGTGTTCATGATTTATGATGTAATAATATCTTCTTAAAAGTATTTTGAATCGTGAAATCTTTTATGCCATATAACCTGATCATCAAATGGAACAAATAAGTTTTAGCCAAAAAAAAAAATAAAATGCAAGCCAAAATGACACATACAATGAGAAATTTAAAAAGGAAACAAAAAATTCATGATAACATGATCCAACTCAAATTCTTCTATGTAACATCTGAGATTCTATATTAGTCTATATAAACTCATCATCATATAGAGGACATACCTTTAATATCAGATCACTTTAAAAGAAAAATGCCATTAGGTACACATAGAAAAAAGTAATCATAGCATCTTTTTCCCCCCTGAGGCAATTGGTATTAAGTGACTTGCCCAGGGTCACACAGCTAGGAAATGTTCAATGAGGCCACATTTGAACTCAGATACTGGAGACTTCTGAGCTGGTGCTCTATCCACTGCGCCACCCAGCTGCTCCCATAGCATCCCATTTTAATACAAAACATGTAGTCAGGGAAGGGAGCAGAGAAAAGTTTGGTCAATATATTTACATGAAAGTAGTATATAATCCATGACACTGCTGATGGAACTGGACTAAAATTATAATTTAACATTTTCAAAGCAGTCTCCTTTAGAACAATACTAAATGAAAGTTATTCAAGTATGATTTACTATCGATATTTGAACCCATTTTGCAGATAAGGAAACTGGAGAAGAAAGGCAGTGACTTACCTAAATGCCTAAAAATATTGACGATAAGATTAGTAGTCTGAATCCCCTGACCCAAATATCAGTATTCTTTTAGAATCTATAACCTTTCAAACATAAAATTTCAAAGTTCCTTTATTGGATCAGTTTAGAGTTTCCTCCCATTGAGAGAGATTTCATCCCCTCTTAATTTTGTTTGATCCTCTAGGGATTCATCATCTCATCCCTAAATCTGTAAACAAATATTTATTAAACTTCTACTATGTGCCAGGCATGATACTAAGTGAAATATGGGGAAAAAAAATCACTGCTCCAAAGGCCCTTATGTTCTATCAAGGAAGAAAATTTAAATATTAATATATATGGGAAAAATCATGGGGAAATATTAAAATGTGAAGGCAAAGGGCCCAGTAGGTACAAACAGTTGGTGGGAACAGGAAGAGTTCTGGGTAGAAAGCTATACAGAAAGCTATACTTGAATATTTTCCTATTATTATTTTTATTGTTTTATTTGTCTGATTACACATGTACATTATTTTTTTTAAAAAAACACATTTCTTTATAAATCATGTTGGAAGATAAAAATCAGAACAAAAGGGAAAAACCACAAGAGAAAAGAAGAAGAAAAAAGAACATAGCATGTGTTGATTTATATTCATTCTCCATGGTTCTCTCTCTAGAGGCAGATGACATTTTTTTGTCCAAAATTTATTGGGATTGCCTTGGATCACTGAACTACTGAGAAAAAAATAAGTCTTTTAGAGTCAATCATTGCACAATCTTGCCATTACTGTGTACACTAAATTCCTAGTTGTACTTGTTTCATTCAGCATCTATTTGTATAAATCTTTCCAGATCTTTCTAAAATCAGCTTGTCCATTGTTTATGGAACAATAATAATATTCCATTTCTTTCATATACTACAATTTGTTTAACCATTCCCCAATTGATGGACATCTACTCACTTTCTAATTCTTTGTCACCACAAAAAAGAGTCATTACAAACATTTTTGTACATTTGGGTCCTTTTCCCTCTTTTTATGATTTCCTTGGAATACAGACCCAGTAGTAGTACAGTTGATAAAAGGGAACAGTTTTATAGCCTTTGGGGCATACTTTGAAATTGCTCTCCAGAATGGCTGGATCATTTCACAACTGTACCAACAATGCATTAGTGTCCCAGTTTTACCACATCCCTTCCAACATTTATCATTACCTTTTGAATAGTATCCTGAAGAGAGAAAACCAATGAGGTAAAGGTAATGAGGGAGCCCCCTCTAGGCATGGGGCTCAGAGTTCCCAAGCAATGAAATGACATCAGTCATTTCTCAGGTTGTTGTTAAGCTCTTAACATGTCTTACCTGTAAAATGGGTTGCAGAAAGACATGGCAAACCACAGCAGTCTTTGATAGGAAAACCCCAAAGCGGTTCACAAAGAGTCAGATCTGACCAATGTCGATTAATATTCTATCATATAACAGCACAAAGCTTTTTTTTTTTTTTTTTGGGAGGGGAGAGGGAGGTAATTAAGACTAGAAGACTGCATATAGTAGTCTTGCTCTCCTGAGTGATTTTCTTAAAGCCAAAAGACATCTTTGTTGAGATACCAAGACTACAGCAACTCATGTCAGACACTGTGGTAAATATCGGGGAATAAGAGGAAAGGCAAAGATTTTCTACCTTCAGTGCATTCTCTTCTAGTGGGATAGAGAGTATATAAGTAATGAGAAAAATACAAGAAATGCAAAGAGTAAATGGAAAGTAAACATGTAGAATAGAGAGATCACATTCTACCTTTTTACTATCTTACTCTCTCTCCATATACACATACATACATATACATATAGATAGATTTACACATATACATATTTATATATCTATATACACTGACACTCATATATAGATATGAATGTGTTTGTTTTATATAGAGAAATATATACATATGTGAATATATGTATGTGTATAGATAGATTTCTTTCCTCTGACGGCAATTTCCCCAGCATAGGCCTTCAGCACTTCACAGCTGAACTGCTGTCTTAACTTGCTGATTGGTCTCCCTCTCTCAAATCTCTTCCCTCCTTTAATCTATCGTCTACGAAGACATCAAATCTAGCTTTCTAAAACATAGATCTGAACCATATGGCCTCCTCTTCAATAAATTTGAATGGCTCTCTCTATTCTAAGATCAAATATAAAATTCACTATTTGGCTTTTAACCTGATTGGTTCCTAAAGCCCTACTAAGATGATGATACAGTGACACCTCTTACAGGTTACTCTTGACAACCATTTTTACTCCATACTTAGAAAACCTCCTTTCCTCATATCCACCTCAATATCCCTGGTTTCCTTCAAGTTTCAGCTAAGACCTTTCCCAGACCTCCTTAATCTTTGTTTCCCCATTTTATCCCATGTTTAGATATTGTTTTCCTGTGTCCTTTTCCAGCTGCCTGACTTCCTTGAGAAGAGAGACTGGTTTTGTTGCTGGTGGTGGTGATTGTTGGGTGGTTGGTCAGTTCTCTCTTTGTATTATGAATGTTTAGCACAGTGCCTAGTACATAGTAAATACTTAATAAATGTTAGCTTTTTGTCTGATGGACTAGGGAAGCCAGGAAGTAGAGTTAAGAAAGGGCAGCTGCCAGTGAAATGAGTAGTCAGAAAATTTGTTTTTCTAAAGATCTGCAGGGAAAGCTGAGCAATCTTTCTCTTTTCTGAGAGAATTCAAGCCCAACTTGGTTCCCTTGAGAAAATAAACTTCAATGATCTGGGGGTAAGGAAGATAACCCTAGAAGAAGACATTCACTCGATTCAACTTGGGTCAATTCAGTGCAGTAAATATTTATAAAGTACCTACTGTGTATATGAATTGATTATGTTTGACAAACCCTAGTTTTCACATTGACTGAATGATTTGGAAAATGTGACAGTTCTTTGAGATTAATAAGGCCATATTTAGAAAATTACTTTTTTTTCCCCAAGGTATTAAATGAAAAACCCAAAATAGTCTATCTAACACACACTGATGGCAATTCAGTGTGGCTCCAAGACCTGTTATTTTAATAGGTTCTTTGGTTATGATCATAATAATGTTATCATTGCATTAGCAAAAATGGAATGAAAAGGTCCTTGATGGGCAGAAAGACTGTCCAGTCTTAATGACCACTGCTCTTCACATAGATACATATGCAAATAATATGGATAACATATTTTGCAAATAGCTGGTTGAATTTGCTTTCTTTGGGGAAAAAAAAAGGAAAACACATAAATTCCTAAATACTGATCTCCTCCACATTTATAATTATTGTTTTATATACAAATTAACCAAATTATTTTATGCATTTTATTTTACACATGTAGTAACTGAAGGTTCCCTTCAATTAAGATTCCATCATATAACAGAACAAAGCTTTTTTTTTTTTTTTCCCATGGGGGAAAAAGAGAGAGATAATTAAGACTAGAAGATTGCATATAGATAGGAGTCCAGCTCTCCTGAGTGTTTTTCTTAAAGCCACAAGACATCTTTGTTGAGATACCATGACTACAGCAATGTGAATATGGTAAAAAAAAAAAAAAAATTACCAATCCCTAGGCAAAATATTTAATTAATAGAATAAGACTAAACCACAAATTTTTAGTTCAAGTCAAAAAAAAAAAATCAGGAATGCATACATGCTAAGATGTATGATGACAGTGGATGGAAAATGAAGTCTTTTGAGCATGTTATAACTTTTCCAGGCACAGTATTTATTAAATTATAAGATGCTGAAATATGACCTATTGTAGACTGGCTTGATTCCACAATATATATTCCTAGTTTGAGGAAATAGACTAGAAGCATTCAATGGAATAAGGCCAGAAAAATAAGGAAGCGTGAGGAGTTAGACATCAGGACAGATCAGAATACATATTGTCACAAGTCGTCACTCTGCCTTTGTCCCTAATATCTATAATCTTTTTGGAATACCTCAGGAGAAAAGGAGGATAATAAAAGTATTTTATTCAAATACATTAAAGTTTAGAAATGGAAAGTTGGGGAGGATTCATTTTAAAGGCTGAGTATTTTTTAAAATGTAGACCATTTTAGAATCCATTAAAAATAAGAATTTTTCCGCCATATATTTAAGTCAAGTAACCACTGCCCAGCTATTTGGTTCTCTCAATAATTTCTAATACAAGTCATCACAATAAAATGAAGGTGTTCTGAGTTTGTTGTTTTGTTGTTGCTATTGTTGTTTGGGGGGGTGGGTGCTAAACTAAATTCAGTTTAAAATTTTAATCTTATGAAATTTCACCTTAATAGTTCTTCAAAATTGGCTTTATATTGTATTTCTATATAATATATTTATTACTATATTATATATTTATATAATTTTACAGCTGGGAGGACCTCAGAGGCCATGTTGAGCTAGTGTATGAAACTCAGAAATGGGAACCACACAAAAAAAATTAATTTTAAAAAAAGATAGGGAATCACTCATCTGTAAGAATCCCTGAGAAGCTTCAGGTTGACCTTATTTGAAAATATCATATCATCTATGTTTGATATTTTTATTTATTTTGTTAAATGATTTCCAATTAGATCTTAATCTAGTTTGGATTACCCTCAACAACTGCTCCATGCAGCCTGTGTGTCTAACATCTCTTTCTCTTACAAATGAGAAAAGAGAAGCCTACAAAGGTTAAGTGACTGGACCCACTTCATCCAAATGGTACCAGAAGTAAGCTTTGAACTCAGGTGCTGTGGACCTCTGCATAGGCTTCATCTTTGCATTCCGTTCCCCAGCCATCTTCTGAAGCCTTCTCATCCTGGACCATTATTCTGTGTTGGCCCCTTCTACTGCAGCTCACTTCCTTCTGGGTCCTCCATTTTGGGGAGGGGTATAGACTGGCCATCCTTCATCTTCATTCCTGGTTATACTTCTGATCCAGCCCTCCATCCACCATAAATTCAAACTACATTTTTCATTGCCTCCCCCCAGTGTAATATAAGCATAGAAGGCTGATTTGGGAGCCTGAAATATCTGGCTTCAAGTACTTCCTCTGAATCATACTGGATGTGAGAATCAGGGCAAAGCCACTAGGACTAGAGAAGGTATTGAGACATTTTACATCCAAGAATTCCTTCTACCTCTGAAATCACTGATCTAGTTATTATCCTATCTTGTGTTAATTGCACAAAGCCATAGATTATTATGGTATTATTATATCCAGGTATTATTATTATATATATATTACATATAATATGGTATATTATATACAATTTGCATATGAAGCTACTTTAGCAATAATGATAATTTCCCCAATACAAAAATTGGTCTCTAAATATAAATATCGATCCTTTTATTAAAAAATTTATATATATATATATACATATATATATTTCTTTACCTGTGGAGAAAATGGCAAATTTTCAAAAAGTCCTTTCCATCTCCAAATTCTATGCTCATATAATCCAATAAATTGTATCCTCTGTCTTTACAAAGATTACCCATATCCTTTAAACAAGCTATTGAGGAAGTATTCATTCCTCTATCCCACTTCTTTTTAATTTATAACAAATAAGAAAATCTGGAGGAGAATATATTCTATTTTTGAAAGTCCTATTTGCTAAGGTTTACAGCAATGTTTTAATAGCTTAAGCAGCTTTTACATTTCAAATATCAGGCCACTTATCATAGTCTTTAAATGGTTTCCCACTTCCTGCAGAATCAAGTTTAATATCCATACTCTTGTGACTGGCTCTGGGACCATTCCCTCTACTGTCTTATCTCCTCCTTTCTCTAGCCTTATCTCCATATGCTTCAACCAAAATAACTTATTCCATTATCCTTAAATTTGCCCTACTCATCACTTGTTTGTGTATTTCAGAAATATTTTCTCCTTTTTTCTCTGTTTAATTCAATAAACTTCTGCCTTTATTTATAGTTCAGTGGCTCGTTTCAACTCTGCAATTAAACTATTCTTCTCTCTAAGACAAGATGTCTCTCTGCCTCAAACTCCTTACTCCTTCTGAAAAGTTTACTCTTTTGCCATTCATTTGAATGTTATATAATAACTTGCATGGGTTATGCCCAATCTTCCTAAGTAGACCATAAACCCTTGTAAGTAAGGAAACCATACCTCTTTGCACTTCCATCTTTACATATAAGTACTTAATGTAGTTCTTATGACAACATTGCCTTAATGATCTAAACAATATATAAAAATGCTCACAACATGCCCCTACTATTCCTAGATTCCTAATTCACAATTAACCTGTTGCTTTATTGGAGAGCAAACTGAGATAATGATATTGGAAGATTCAAAACCTTGTATGGGTAGGAGAGGAATGGAAATACCAAATTGTTTCTACTACAACCCTTTCCAGATCTGCAGTTTCATGTGAATGGGTCTTTCCTCTCTGATCTCAGAATCCAACCCCTCTATGCCTTTGTAAATGATCTTAACTAGTAACAAAATGCTCTCCAACAGCCTGAGAGCAAATTAGTCATGACTCTAGGCCAGATGTATAACATTTCCAGCTTGACAGGATCTGCTGTAACTCACAGCTATAGTCTTTGAAAACCTATAGTCACCTCCATCCCATGATGTGACATCTAGGTGAACCTTTATAGTGAAAAAAATGGGCCTCTTTTTAAAACATTAGTTATTTGGGGAGGATTTACAACTCAGTTTGACTTTTATTAAGTACTTCTTAGAAGTGTCAGCCTGAGTTAGCAGAGAGAGGATGAGTCTAAAAACAACAAAGACTTGAATTTAAGTTAATCCTATGTCATATAGATGGGTAAGCTAAGGGGAGTAGTGGATAGAATACTGGGCCCTGGATTCTTTCCCCATTAGATTACAAACTCTTTGGAAGCAAAAATTGTTTCTTTTGGATTCTATTTGTATTTCCAGTAGTTAGAATATTGCCTGGAAAATGGTAAATGTTTATATGTTAATATTAGCTACTGACAGGAAAATTAATTTTAATATTGTTAATATAAAATATAATACTCCCTTTTGAGTGTCAGGATGGCCTTATGATATTGAGACACCTCTCCCTGTAACTCTAGTAATGTTTATGCATTCCAGCTCTAGAGGTAAAGGATTCTCAGCCAGGTTGGCCGTGGCCCCACCCTAGAGAATCTTTGCTCTGTTCATCCTGTAAACAGAAGCTGGCTAGAGCTGGCCACAACTACCAAAAGTGATTCTAAAGTGCCCTGGCCTCCATATTAAGATTTGGAACAAATTAAATTATGAAAGGTTAAAAACAATCAAAATAAAGTGGGTTTTTCTGGCTCAATTGCCAAGAGCAGCTGGGCCTCCTGACCAGAGATCCCCACCCCCTTTTCATCTTAAAAGTAAAATCAAACAAAAAAAAAAAAAAAAAAACTTTAAAAAAAAAAGTTTTCTATAAGTTTTCTTGGCTGACATATGTGGGAACCCAACTCTTGATTCTCTTTACCTCGATTAAAGAAGCCTTTTTTACTTACAATTTTGATTTATTTCAGAACTAACGTTACTTCTTTAGGCTGTAAAGGAAAATGCTTGGACTAAGGGGGGGAGGGGTTCCTGTCTGCATACTTGGGGCACAGTGCTCCCTGGCAGAGATGGATTAGCTGACCCCTAATCTATGATCCTTCCAGGAGCCACCTAGTTGGGGCAAACCCCTTCACACACACTCCAAGGCTGAGTTTCTTTATCTAGAAAAGTTAAGGGATAGACTGGAAGTCAACTGTTCTGTGACCCAGATAACTGTGGGACCCCAAGATATCTCTTCACCTCTTTGGGATTCAGTTTCCTTAAGTGTAAAAAGGAAGAGGCTGAACCAGATGGCCCTTTATTTAATGATCTTTCAGTTATCCTCTATCAGTGGTGTGAACTAGGACTGGAATCGATGATGGTTTCTGATGTGTGAAGCAGCACAGGGGATGGAGCCCTGGTCCCAGACCCTTCATAGCTGTTTGACCCTAAGCAAGTCACTGTTTGCCTCAGTTTTCTCAAAGGTAAATGGGAATACTAGTGGCACCCATTTCACCCATTTCTCAGGGTTGGTGTGAAAATTAAGAGATATTTGTAAAAATGTTTAGCACGACGACTGGTACATAGAAGATGCTATATTAAAGTTGATTCCCTTCCCTGTATCATCCTGCTATCTCTGTGCCAGCTTGGAGGAAAGTCCTTTCACCACCTCACTGGGGGCCACAATTTCTCCATTTGTAAAAGCAGAAGGGGGTGAGAGAGGGGAAGTTGGCCCCCCGGACAAGTGATCGTCTGTCCCTCCGGATTCAGCCCCAGTTGCAGGTAGGGGTAGCTGGGACCTGGCTCAAGGCCGGGCCTGGCAGGTAACAGCCCCGCCCCACTCCGATCCTCAGTCCCTAGGCCCGCACACACCTTTATAACCCCAGCCGGCCAGCTGCCCCGCGCCTCCCGGGCCATGTCCGAGCTCAGATCGCCCGCCCCGAGCCCCGCGGGCCGCCTCACAGGCCCACCTGGCCCCCGGACCCACCTGTGGCCCCCAGCTCCTTCATCGTCAGCACCGCCTGCAGCGGGCGGGCCGCCCCGCCCCGCGCCGTAAGGCGCCTCTGCCTTTGTCTCCCTGGTTACTTGGCGACCAGCCGTGTCCATGGCAACCCCTCGCTGCCGGACTGTACCATTCCGAGCTGGACCTCAGGGATAGCGCGGCGGCGCGTTCCAACCGGCCCAGGTGTAAGGGGAGGAAGCTGCCTCTGTCCGGAGTGACCCCCTGGCGTCCAGAAAAAATGAAAGGGAAGACTGGAACTGTACAGTTATCATCTTTGTATTTCCATCTCCAGAGCCGAGCGCATCCTCAATAAATAACAACAACCAGCGTTGCTACAACGATGTAAGGTTTATAAAACGTAAATCTCACCTGAGACTCAGTACCCTGTGAGATGGTCGCTATTAGCTCGCTTTACAACTGAGGAAACTGAGGCAAAAAGGGCGAAACGGTTGATCAAGATCACACAGTTAAGTTTATGAGACCCAATTTGAATGAAAGTCGGGCCCTGGATCCATTGTACCCCACACCAGACAAATGACTGTGGACAGATGACCCAAGTTATGAGCCAATAAATTGTAATGATGTGCCAGAGAACAGACACGAAAAGCCGTTTGTAACACAATCTCATTTCCATTTAGAAACGTTTCTCAGATCTGTGGAACAGAGCAAGATCCAGAAATTGTTATGACGGTGATGTCTTATGAGAAAGTATTTTGAAACAAAATATAGAGCCCTTTTCTCAAACCTATGATTAGTGACAAAGTGAAAAGCAGTTAGAGGATAAAACAACAATCCCAGAAAATAACATACTGTCTACAGAGGCATAATCAATTCCTTAAGGACAGTTAAGATGATGCATATGTTGTTTTTTCAGATAACTTTCTTTCTTTCTTTCTTTCTTTTTTTTTTTTTTTTGACAGTCTTCCTGTTACTGGAGTCTGTTGATAAACAATCTCTTCCCTAAAAAACTCCATAACATACTCTTAAATTTAATTTTCATTATTAACATTTTCTCTATTGTTTTCTTCAATCTAGACAATCCACAAAACAAGAAATCAAGCCTTCATTTGCAGCTACTGTCAATTTCCTAGTAAATGCTCACACTGAAAATTTAACAATTGGCACAACACTGGCTCCCCCCATTCACAGGAGAACATCATCACTTAGCATAAAGAGAACTTTGGCTATGTTTGTTATCTGTCCTAGCTCACCTATCTTTAGGCAGCTTGATGTCATCCATATCTTGCTTCAGTTCAAAGGCTCACCACACTGGTACCCTATTAAGTGCACCCACCCACTTGATTTAACCTAGCACAACTCAGAACTCTCAAGGGGAAGCAATTCATCAAACACAGTCTCCCTAACCACAAAAATCACAAGGGTTACCTAGCACTCCTTATTCAAATAACTGTTTTGTGTTTATTTGTTTTCTGTGAACTTGGGAGTTAAATTACATTAAACTTGATTTTTTTCTGATTTTTGAGATGCTATGATAATCCACATCATGTAATGCATTTGTATTTGCATTTTTCCCTCATTAAAAATAGGAAAATAAATCAGCCAGGTATGATGGAGTTGGCAGGAAAAGACAACTCTTATTCTTTCTAGCTGTGTGAACCTAAGGAGGTAATTCAGTGCTTTGAGGACTCAGTTGCTTTACCTTTAAAAGAAAATGAACAAATCTTCCACTTCCCCTCTCTCCAGATTGTTACGATCCAAGTATCCTATAAGGCCTAGATGATTTATTGGTGTTATACTAATATAATCCATGCTTAGGCAGCCTCCATCCTCATATTCCTGGTTTCCAACTAGAACAGCTCATTGCAACGATCAGAAAAAAGGACTTGGAAAGAATAATTTGGAACTAGGGAGGGTCCTATTTGTTATTTTAGGCAACTGTTTTGACTTTTCTGGCCTTATGTACCTCATCTGTAGAAGGAGGACATTGAAGAAGGACTAGATTGAGGACCCTTTCAATTCTAGAGCAATGATCCTACATAATGGAAATGTTGTGGTATTTAGTTGAATAAATGAATTAAAAATCCAAGGGAAGAACTTCTTGGTGGCACTACAGTGGGAACAATCATAATCATGCCATATGCCAGAATGTCCAGACAGGAATTCTGGAGAAAGATCACAGATAGGTCATTTGCCCACTGGGAAGGGAATTCCCTGCTTTCTACTTTCATCATTTTCCTGGGAATACATGGATTAGAGCAAGAAGCCAAAGCATTCTTGACCCACGTGGCATTATGCTTACCTGGATGGAAAATTCCATTTCATCTTAGATGTAACAAAGACCAAGCTGACAGTATCAATTCATGAGTTACTTGATCATAAGAACTGGAATATATTTGGATGAGATTTATTAGCTTCCCTTTTTAGTTGGCTGCAGGACACAGGGAGCATTTCCCTCCAAAAAGAATCTATGCCAATTTAATTCAGAATATTGAAAAATGAGAATGTGAAAGAACATGAATTCAGATCACACTAAAACATTAGGTCTCCAGCTGACTGGCATTCTCCATGGAAAAGGTAGTAATAAACTGAGGTGAGCATTGAAATAGCATTACCAGCAATAGGGAATCAGTTAAAAGTTCTCAATATTGTCTTTTTATTACCTTTCTATTCTAGTAAATTTAGTTTCTAGCAAATGTATCCTAAACTGTGATATAAGAGTGTTTTTTTCTAATTCACATAAAGCTGGAAGGAGATAATCTTAATGAAAATTGTGTCATTAATAAAAATAATAACAACAACAATAAGAAGCAGCGCATTAAGGTTTTCAAACGCCTTTACAAATCTTATTTCATGTTATCCACATAACAATTTTAGATGTTATTATTATCACTTTATAAATTTTTATGTATGCTTCAGACCAAGAAATCATTAGGGGGGAAGAAGGGGATGGAGGATTTTATTTACTAAGTGTTCCATAAGTCTATACATTAACCTATAGAATTAACCTACAGAATGAAGGTGTTACTAGATACAGAGTTTGTTTGGATGAGAAAGCTTTCAAGCAAAGAAATTTAAGAGATCACTATAGAAATCTTTGGGAGAGTCAACAGAGTTGAGAAGCTCAGAAAGCAGCAGAAATGTTCTCAGTGAGAAAAAATTTCCTTGCTAAGAGAAGTTAACAGTCACTAGATTGTTGTGCATGGTTCCAAAAAAAGTCAATTAGGTTAGTAGAATCTTTTGTGACATTTGAGGACCAGGAGTGATCTGCATTAGGGGATGAATAGGTGAGTTGGAAAATCCAACTCAACCAATGCTCTGCTGGAAGGATGTGAGGTGGAGGACCAATTATTTGGTATTGGTCCAGAATGCCATTGACTGCTTAATTAAATTTCTCATTTGCCTTGCTATTTATATTTCCTTTATTCTCTTTCGTTCTGAAGTGATGGTTTATCCGGTTTGGTTTGGCATTGAAATATATTGTTGGGGTGGGGCGGGGGGGGGAACGGAGGGAGTTATGAATATGAATAAATGATGATCCAAAGAGAGACAACTAAATTGAAAAGCCATGAGTTTTCAGTCATGTAGGGATCTATGTACAGAGGAAAAAAGCGAAGATGAGCTTGTCCTCCCATATGTGTGGAGCACCAAAAACCTGACATTCACCCTCCCACATCCCCACCCCGCTTAGATACACTGTCAAACTTTCCAGATTGTTATTCTCCAAACTCAGCTTTCCATCACTCTGTTCTCAGAACAATCTTGCCCCCAGCCCAGAATGTACTTTCTCCAATTTTCAGAATCCCTAGTTTCCTTCATGACTTAGTTCACATACCTTGTAGAAAGGTTTTCCTGATGCCCCATTCAGTTGTTAGTAATCTTTTGCTTCAGTTTATATTATATTTACTTACCTGTGTTCATTTTATATCCACCCACCTCTTACTACTCTCACCCCTCCCACACATACATAGACTTTAGTCGTAGGGGTCCTCAAAATTTTTAAATTCACTGTCCCTTAGACTGTTGGCGGGCCGGACTATAGTAAAAACAAAAACTTTGTTTTTTGGGCCTTTAAATAAAGAAACTTCATAGCCCTGGGTGAGGGGGATAACGTCCTCAGCTGCTGCCTCTGGCCCTCAGGCTGTAGTTTGAGGACCCCTGCATTGGGGAATATAATGCCCGAGAGGATAGAAGCTATTTTATACTCTTGTCTTTGTATTCCACAATGCCTTGTACAGGAGATAGATAGATAGATAGATAGACAGACAGACAGAAAGACAGATAGATATACAGATAAAGTGATATTGTTGCCTGTCCCCTACTCCTTCAATAAAATGTGAGCTCCTTGAGAATAAGAACTGTTTCTATAAGAAGTGATGAGGGGCAGCTAGAAGATGAAGTGGATAGAGTGCCAACCCTGAAGTCAGGAGGACTTGTGTTCAAATCCCACCTCAGACACTTAACACTTAACACTTCCTAGCTTGTAACATTGGGCAAGTTACTTAACCTCAATAGCCTTAGCAAAAAAAAAAAAAAAAAAAAAAAAAGATGAGCAGGTTGATTTCAAAAAAGCCTGGAAAGATTTACATGAACTGATGCTAAGTAAAGTGAGTAGAACCAAAAGATCATTGTATACAGTAACAAGATTATGTGATAATTAATTCTGATAGACTTGGCTTTTTTCAACAATGAGGTGATTCAAGGCAATTCCAATAGATTTGTGATGGAAACAACCATCCACATTCTGAGACAGAACTATGGAGACTGAATATTGATCAAAGCATAATAATTTCCATCTTATTTGTTTGGTGGTTGTTTATTTGCTTGAATATTTTTTTCCCTCACATTTTTTTTCCTTCATTGTAGAGGGCTGAAACTCTGAAAAAAAGAATCAGATAGCAGAACACTTAAGGCTAATTATCTATTCCTCATAAGATAATGGCTCTATATACATATTTAGATGAGATGGTGATGTGATGGCTCTCCTCACCATTGGTGTTTGCTGAATGTTTTGGTGGTGAGATAATCATAAGCAAGGATTGGAGGCCTGGGGGAGAAAAGTCAGGATCATCCGGCTGTAGGAAGAGGAGGAGAGAAGCTGGAGACTCCAGACTCCAGGATGGAGGATACATCTTTGGCAAGCTGGGTGGCCTCCTTCACTTCTCTCTTAAAGACTAAGAACTTTGATTAATCCTGACTCTGACTGATCCTGAGGCCCTCCAGGGAGCTAGTCCAAACATTATACTTCACCTTTTGATTTTAGCAGATTCTGGGAGTTTTGAGACTAAGTTTTAAGTTGCTTCTCACTATATCTCAGTCTGCTAACTTGAAGTAGTCTATTGTATTTTTAAGTAAGTCTAATTTACATGACTAAAAGCCTTCTAAGGGCATGAACTAGAGGCTTCCAGGAAAAAAAAAAAAAAAAAACTGCAAAAGGAAAAAACAAACATCCTCTCTGGTATTTTCCATGCTTAGAGAAGTTTCTCTTAGAGAGGTTTGTGGAATCTGTCCTGGCTAGGCTAGTGTCCCTGGTTGGCCTGGATTCTTCTGAGGTTTGTGCTGCTATCCCAACATCTTCAACATGCCTCTGCTCCCCCAACCTTCTGCATTTCTGGCATGGAGGGTGGGCTAGTCACTGGGCTACCGACCTGCAGTTGGACACCCAGGATAAATTTGTCCAACCTTCTCTCCTAAAGTCCACCAATTTTTTAAAGCTCTGTAGATGACTTGAAAGGGCAGTTTTCTGACACCCCAAATTTTGGAGCTGTGTGTTTAAATTAGAATTCTGATTCTGAAATTTTATAAGATAGTTACTATTAATTAATGTGTGCCAAAATTGTGAACTTGTTTTTTCTGGTACAAGATTTTAGAAACATGTGTGCGTTAATATTGAAGTATTACTACTGGAAATTCAAATCTGCATTTGATTTGAAGTTAAAAAAATTTTTTTGTTCTCTGGTAACTTATTTAAAGAGGTCACATGTTTGCATCTCCTAATTAGACTATGTTGCTTTCTAAATTATATATTAGATAATTTATAAAAATTGTATGCACTGTGATTTAACAGTTTGGCAGCCCTGTTGGATATGTGGTATAAATTTTGTATAAAGCTTTGCACTACTTTATTGATGATGCCTTGTCTAGTAGGAGTTTCCCTTTCTCCCTAGATTGTAATAAATCCCTTTTTTGCTTTTTTTACCTTGAGTTGGAGTCATAGCTGTCCCACATATAAATTGTCCTGCAAAGTTCTCATTTCATTTTTCCATTTTTCTTCTAAGTCTTTTTAAAGATCTTTTTTCAATTCTTCCAAGAAAGCCTAGTGAGATGGAGACCAACTCATATCATTTTGGGAACTTCATCTAGAGGTATTTTGGCATTAGTGTCCTTAGGATTTGAGGTCTGTTGTTCCCTATCTCCATAAAAGCTATCTATGGTCAGAGCTTTTTTTTTTGTTTTTTTTGTTTTTTTGTTTTTTGTTTTTTTTGTTTTTTGTTTTTTTTTGTTTTTTTTTTTTTTTTTTGCTTTTTTTTTTTTAAAGTTGAGGTCTGCTCTTAGGGCAAAGAGAAGATTGTACCAAGCTTCTTCTGTAGGTGACAAGTGGCTTCATGTTGCCCTGAGGCCAGTACTCCTGGCTTTCCTGTATTGGATGGATATGGTGTTATTCTAGGGTTCAAGGGCTCTCTATTTGCCTTTTGTAATTGTGCTGAATCAGCTTGTCTGCTGCTCCACTGACTTCTGAACCTTGACAGAGTAGCCAATTTACTGTATTTTAGTAAGAGCATCCCAAAAGATTCCCCCAACCTGCAAAGCCTTTCTGCCCTGGGTTCCTGTGCTGCCCCTTCACTTGGCCACCTTCCCACCTCCATTGAAACATACCTTTTTCTGAAGTTCTTCCAAAATATCTTCTGCTGGAAATTTATTACATTCCAAATATTTGTGGGTTCTGTCGCTGCAAAACCAGTTCAGAAACTGGATCTGGTGTTGATCTGAAGGAAGCCAAGAAGAGCTCAAAGACTTGTCTATTCTCTTATCATCTTGGCTCTTCTCCAAGAACTATCTTTGAGTTATAGCCTTATCACTTAGCACAGTGTTTGGTACATAGTAAATACTTATAAAAGTTTTTATCAATTTCAATTTTTTTCATTCAGCAATTATTGAAATTTAAAAAGCAGTGAAAAATCAAAGCCAAAATAAAGGTTCCTGTCCCACTTCCAAAAGAAGGAGCCATTCAGAAAGGCCTAAACACAAGGACATAGCTTTTACAATCCATATCAGATATACAGTATTTTCTGAAGTTTTAGCAAAGTTATGTTTCTTTTATAATATAAAAACACAATTTGTGGATAAGTTTTACATTTTAGAAAATTAGATTTAAGAGAAGAGTCATTTCAATTGCTAGAAATTAGAGGCAGAACCTCAGACCTTCTGACACAAGAACAGATCCATGGAGTACTATTTTGCCAATATTTTTCTTTGATTTTATTGTTACAGAACTTTATCTAGAAATTCTACTTTTCTAACACCTAGTGAGCCTAGTGAAGGCAGAAGATCACAGAAAAGCTGATACTGCCACAGGCTGAGGTAGTCAAAAGCATTCAGCTCCCCATATAATAGTCTTATCTTTCATGTCCATGGCCAGAGTGCTAATTTGAGAATAGAAACACACTCTCTGTATGAGAGTTTTAAGTGTGACCCCGTAGTACCTGCAAAAATTTGTGGAGAAGTTGTTGGGAGGAGAATAGAAGAAATTTTCTTCATCAGCCACCAGATAGGTGTCACAGGGCTATCAGAGAATGACCAGAGTCAGAGATCAGAGACCAGGGGACTGTCAGTGCCTCCCCTGAAATGTCCCTTTTCTAAATTCTGAAATTCTAGAGAAAAGCCCTTACTTCAACCCAGTTATGAATATAGCTGTGATTAATATTTGTAGGAGTGGTGGTGGAAGACCTGGAAGCAAAGGCTTATCATCAAACTTAGTCCTAGTCTTTGTTTTAACCTATCAGTTATATGTAAATTTGGGGTAAAGGTATACCCTAAAATAGTGAAATTTCACAACAGCTAGACTTCACTTACCCTCAAGCTTTAGCTGAAAAAAGGCTTGAACCTCACTTTCCTGGAAAAACTCTATAAAGCTAAGATATATGCAGGGCAGATGTTACTACAGGAATAATTCAAACCTGCTTCATTTTTCCCAGCCACCATGACTCCTAGCTATAGCTTCATATGCAGCACTCTTAAGCAAATACAGATAAAAAAATAAAATTGATACCTCACACGTGGAAGAAGATAATTAAGTTATAGGATGAATTTATATAGTGGTATGTGAAAGATTCAGTTTCTTCTCCAGTTAAAAGAGTGCATCCATGTGATTTGGGGTCAAAGGTAGTATTCCTTGAAAGAAAGTTTGATATCTGTCTGTGTGATATGATGTAAAGGGAATTCGATACAGCATTCCACTAAAACAGACCTCCCTAGATCATTTTTTCTTCTGACTGACAGTCTATCTGTAGGGTTTAATTCCTTCAAATTATTGAGGAATCATTTTCTTTAGAGATTTTGTGCTTTGTAGAACAACGTAAGCCTTCACAAAACTGACACAGACCTAAATCGTCAGGATACAAATATATTTAACTTGGCTACTAATAATTATATTTAGATTTAATAGCTCTTAACAAATCAAAACAATACCACCTCCTTTCCAAAGTAACAGGAAGACAGATCAAACAGATCAAACTCAATACAGAAGAGATAATACCTAAATTTTGATTAAGAGGTCCTAAGACTCTGAATTCAACTTTCCTCCTTTCGCTAACAACACCCCCCTCTCTTTTTCTCTCTCTCTGTCTCTCTCCCTCCTCTCTTCCCCAGCCTCTCTCTTTTTCTCTTCCCCTTCCTTTCAGTTCTAAAGCTATGACAATCTGACTCTAATTTATAATCTATCCTAGAAAATGCTAAGTTATAAAAGGCCTATGGAAGAGTGAAAGTGAGATGGGAAAAGAGGATCTAATTCAAGTCTTTCCTCTGCTAACTGCAACTTGTGTGATCTTGGTGTCCTCATTAGTAAAATGAGGCATTTGGACTGGATAATCTCTAAACTTGAGCTCTAAATCTCTTCCCCATATTATTATTATTATTACAGTTCTGGTGGTCAGTCTTATCCAACTCTTTGTGACCCCATGGACCATAGTAAGCAGGCCTTTTTATTATGCACTATCTTCCAAACCCTGTCCAAGCTCATGGTTGCTGCCTCCATGACACTATCTATCCATCTCATGTGCCATTCCCTTGTCCTATTGCCTTCAGTTTTTCCCGATATCAGATCTTATTCTAATGAATCCCATTTTTTCAATATGTGATTAAAGTATTTAACCTTCAGCTCCAGTGTTTGACTTTCCAATAAATAGCTTAAATTAATATTTTTAAATATTAATTGATTTGACCTACTTTCTTTCCAAGGGACTCTCAAAAATCTGCTCCAGCATCATACTCCAAAAGCAATGATTCTGTTTGTGGGGTAAGCTCAACTTTCCTTATAGCCCAACTCTTACTGTCATACATTACTACAGGAAAAGCCATAGATGTGATTATATGGAACTTTCTTGGCAAGGTAATGTCTCTGCTTTTTAGTATGCTGTCCAGATTTTTCAGAGCTTTCAGTCCAAGGAGCAAGTACTTTTTAATTTCATGTTTGCAGTCGCCATTTGCGGTGATCTGTGAGCCCAAGAATATAAAATCTGACACTACTTCCTTTTTTTTTCCCTCTCTCTCTATTTGCCAGGATCAGTTGCCAAGGTTTTTTTTTTTTTTGAAAAGTTTCCAGCTAGCTTTCACACTCTCCCTTTTCACCTATATTGAGTCTTCTTAATTTTTCTTCACTTTCTGCTATGAAAGTAGTATCATCTGCATGTCTCAGAATGTGAATATTTTTTTCCTGGAAATCTTAATTCCAGGTTGGATTCATCCAATCTGGCATTTCATATGGTATATTCTGCACATAAATTAAATTATCACTTTCTATTAACTGAGATACTGTGAACAAGTCATGTAACCTCTGCAACCTTCAATATCTTCAACTGTAAAATGAGATGAATGGATTCAGGGACTTTTAAGATACTCTCTAATCCCAAATACATGATTTTAAATTCATCTTTTGCTTAAGCTCCCACCTCCATGCCTTTGTACTTGCTCCCCTCTAGGCGTTGCTTTACTTCCTTATTTGAATGGAGTCTTAAAGGTTTTAAGTTTTAGGTTTTAAGAGGGAACCTTTGACTTCCTTTAAGACTTAAGAACAGTAAAATCTTCTGCAGAAAGCCATTGCTGGTTCCCATCAATATTTAGTATCTTCCCTGCTATGGTTACCTTGTATCTATCCACTCTGTATGTATCATGGGTACATCAATTTATAAGCATTAGAATATAAGTCCTTGAAGACAGAAATTTTCATTTTTTTTGTCTCTGCAACACTCGCATTTAATACAGTCCCTAGAATGAACTAGACACCAGATAATTACCTAATTATTCACTGTTTGTGGGGTAGCATATATGGAGAGTAGTATATAAAGGAAAAGGTTTGGGTGGGAAGAGACAGAAAAGAATAGATGAAAGAACAAAAGCAGAGAGGGAGAAAAGAGACAAAAGGGGAAAGGAAAAGGTACACAGCAGAATGAGTGCCCACATTTACTATATATTCTGTTTTGAAGCTCATGATATTTACACATTAATGAGTTGAGAATGGTTCCCAGTAAAATGATTCTTCAATATGTATGCAATCAGTGTTTCCTGTCAGGGCCCCAAGGCAAGACAGATTCTTCTTCTCTGGTCCACAGTTTGTTCATCCATAAAATAGGGAGAATGAAGTAGCTGACTTTCAAGGTCCCTTCATCTATAATTTATGATACTGTGATGGTAAATGAAATGAGAACATGATCCCAGTGATTACAGCTAGCTTTGTCTCCTTTCCTTGGCTTGTTTCATTAATCAATCAATCAATCATCAATAGACATTTATTAACTGCTTCCTAAGTGACAGATACTATGCGATGCAGTGGGAATAACAGTCTCAGTCCTCAAAGAGCTTAAAATCTAATGGGAGGAGACAACAAGTAAACACATTTATGCAAATCAAGCTCTAGGCAGGATAATAGGAAATAATTAATAGAAAAATGGCACTAGAATAAGAAGAGTTGGGAAAGGCTTCCTGTACAAGCTATGATTTTAGATGGGACTTGACAGAACTCAGGGAGGTCAGTAATTGGAGTCGGGGAGGCAGAATATTCTAAGCATGAGAATAGCCTGAGAGAACATCCACACTAAGGCCTAAAATTCAGTCATAACTGATGTCAGAAAACAGTTGCATGAAAACATTGGTCCCCGCTATGCAATGCGTCTAGGTGCCCATTGACCAAAGACCCTCCCTCTCTCCCCCTTCTACCCTTTTCAGGAAGTAACACCCTCCAGAGACAAGAACTGTCCTGAGGCTCCATTCTTCATGCTTTTCCAGTCATTGTTGGGCTCTACTTCCTTCTTTCATCATTTGTCATCAATATTCCATCACAGATATGAAAATAACTTGGAGCATACTTTTCAAATCATCAAAAAATAGCTAATATGTTTGTCACAATGTTGATTTTCAATCCATTTTAATTTCTCAGCTTATTTGCTTTTAGGTTAGTGGTGCCAATTTTGTGAGGAAATCATTATTTATAATTGATGGAGTCCAGGGAAAAGCTCATCTTGAAAAGGAGGAAGAAAAAGGAAGCTGGCATTTCTAAAAGAAAAAGTCATTCATTTCTGATCCTTGCCAAGTTTTAATAAGTGTATCCTACTGTCTTGTTGAGATTTATGCACTGTTAACTGCACTTCATTGGAAAGATTTGCATTTCTCACTTATGTACTCAAGCTGGGAAGCAAAATAAGAGTTTCTAGGCTTGCTTGACTGGAATATATCTGACAGTAATTTTCCATCATCAAATTGATTCTTCTTCAGCTTGGGTCCCCAAGGGCAAATTTTTCATCAGATTGTGCAGAAACATATATTTGCCATTATAATAAACTTACCTTTTTCAGATGTTGCTCTAAAACATCCCCATAAGGCCACTACCACACGAAGCTAGTATGCTAAACAAAATTAATGCTTCTTACATGTGCTTCAAGCAAGCGATATTACCCATGGACCTACTGTTGCCCTTAATCTTAATTCTTGGGGCCATAAAATGTCTCTTGTAAGTGGCTTCCCTCCAAGAAAACAGTGGTTTTCCTAACAATTTTTAGCACCCCAGATGTGGGAATGGCAATAAATTCACTTATTTCCCATCATCTGCTAAATAACTGCCACCTGTCTTTGTGATGTTTCCCACTATGGTATCTTGTTTATTGTTTTTCCCTAATGATTCTCATTTGTGTTTATTTTTTTAAAATATTGTCGATGTGCCGATGTTTTGAAATTGCTCCAAGAAATGAAGCAATTATTCAATACTCTCAACGAGACTTTATGAAATCCCTGTTCTTTGCAGATCACTATGCCCCTTGATTATTAAACGACACTGACTTCTCTGACACTGTTTCACAGATTCACAAAAGCATAGATTTAGATCTGGAAGAGACATCTTGTCTAACCCCCTCAGTTTGCAGAGAAGAAAATTGAGGTCCCCATCTGCAAACTGAGAACTTTGCTACAGAAAATATCACCTTTCTGAACCTGCGATCCAATGTTGCTGGAGCAGATAGGTAATGATATTTTATCAGACAATTGTTATTCAGTAGTTTCAATCATTTTTGCCTTTTTGTGACCCCATTTGGGGTTTTCTGGACAAAAAATATGGAAGTGATTTGCCATTTCTTTCTCCAGCTCATCTGATACAAGAGTAAACTGAAGCAAATAGGGTTGCTCAAAGTCACACAGCTAGTGAGTATCTGAGGCTGAATTTGAACTCAATCCTTCTTGACTCCAGGCCTACCAATGTATCTCCTGTGCCACCTAGCTGTCCCAATAAAGAAAGCAAGTGGGACATAATAATTCATATTAATCCATAATTAGGGAAGTTGTTATATATCCAAACTACTCTGAAATTGATTAAAATGTGCAGAGTCTTTGACTCAGATTTCCCATGACTAGACAAATCTCAGTGAAGTTAATGAAAGCAAAGTCTCATATTTGGCAAAATATTTATAGCAGCCCATTTTTATAGTAGCAAAGAAAAGGGGAAAATAGAAATCCCCAATATTTGGGAAATGGCTAAGCAAATTTGGGTTTATGGAAGTAATGGAATTTTACTATACCATTAAAAATAAAGAAGAATGCAATGAAAAACAGGATGACTTATTTAAATTGATGCAAGCTGAAGTAAATAGATCATATAAAAGAAAATACATATCTATATAATGTATGTATTTATATTTGAATATACAAAATGAGTATAAAAATATAACCAGAAGCAACCATAGGCAAATAAACAATATGTATTTATACTTGAATCCAAAAGAGAAAATGTATTTTCCTCCTCACTTTGAAAAGATGGACAACTATGGATGTGGAATGTTAAATATACTTTTCAGACACGATTGAGGTATTGGTTTATTTTACTGAAGTAATTTTTTCCTCTTTCCTTTTGAATCTGCTATAAGGGTTGGGTTACCAGAGGGCGGGTGGAGCATTTCATGGATGATTAAATTCAGAAATAAAATGCTATAAAACAAGAAAGACTGATCAAAATGACGATTGAAAATAAAAACTTAAAAGCAATAATATTACCTTATGCTGCACAAATTCTGTTCTTTTCATCATAATTTTTAAAATCTACATTCATGTATCTACTTGATTCTCATAGGCCAGAGTCAAGTAGTCATGTAAGATCACTCATTTCACAGATGCACAAATAGATGCAGAGACTCAATTCAATTTGCCAAACACACCAGGTCTAGAGACCTCCCCTGATTATGCAGGTGAAAGGATGAGTTAAAGCATGAGAAATCCTTTTTTTAACAAAGATGATCTGACAGTGGTATGTAAACTAAGATCATTGCTTATAGGAGTTTTGCTTTCACTGAAAACCTGAAAAAATAAATGAACTCTAAATCATTTTACATGTGAATTTTGATGGGATATAGAATGTCTTAATTCAAGTGAAATTCAGCAGAAATCCATCGGGTGGCATTCTCCCATAAGTTTATGTGAATAAAGGATCATTGACAGCCATTACCACATTTCTCTCTCTCTCTCTCTCTCTCTCTCTCTCTCTCTCTCTCTCTCTCTCTCTCCTCTCCTTCTTTCCCCTTCCTTCAGACACCCACCTCTACACAGTCACCATAAAAACTTGCCTTTCTTAGAACCTTTTAAAATCTAAACTGGAAAATCTTTTAAAAATTAATACATCTTTCCCATACCTAAGATGTAAACCCAAAACTCTGCTGAGCTCCTCATAATCCTCTGCCACTTAGAGATATTTTCTTATTCAAAAGTCGGCAAGTTAAAGAAATTAACTGGGAAATGAGCAAACCTGCTTGCTGAGCTCCAGTCTGTCAAAAAAAACAACAGAGCTCATGTCCCTTGTGTCAACCTCATGTTCCACTAGCTGTCAAGGACAGACAGCAATAAAAGGCTTACCTCCAGGCACCTCTGAGAGGAATTGCTACAGGTCAGTCAGAGCTAAGAAGTAAGACTACATTAATAATGATCCATTCTAAGAGGTACTCTGGGATATTGCCATGAAGCCAGGATTCATCTTGATTCTTATAAGCAAGTACATGTAGCAGCAGATATGTTTTGTTTAATGCCTTCCAAAGAAAGATATGGGAGAGGAATCATTGCAATTGCAACAATAATTCCCAACCTTAGAAACACAGAGAACAATACCTTGATTTTTTTGCATCAAGGTTTTCTGTTATACTAAAACATAATCCATTAGAAGACAATAATCTACCAGTCTGTGAACTTCAAGAAATACAGATATTTATGTTTGTATATAATACAAATATTGTATATAACATCATATATATGCATATATATCCCACATTAAATGCTTCTAAACTGTGTGACCCTGTATAAGTCACTTACCTTTGTCTGCTTCAGTTTTCTTTCCTGTAGAATGGCAATAATACCTTTCAGAATTGTTTTGAAGATCAAATGAGACATTTATAAAGCACTTTGTAGATTTTTAAAATGCTATATAGATATTAGAAGGGAAATTATTTTTCTTTTAGATTAATAACTAATTATTAATTAGAATCCAGGCTTTTAATTTCTTCATTCAGGGACCAGCACCTGTAGGTCAGCCATTCTCTGAAGGACAAGGTTGATAGATGAGATTAGTCTGATCCTTGGAGTACAAGCTTCCTGATCTCCAGCAGGATCCCATTCAAGTAGGAGACCTTACTTCTGTTTAGAATATAAATAGCATCTAAATCTAGGTGATTTCCAATCCCACAGTCTTAAACCCTTATCCTTACAGTCTTTCACTGGAGTTTAGAGTAACCCAGTTCCTAAAGAAAAAACAACAACAACAACAACAAAAAGCAATCAGAATGCTCTGAGTAGAGATAAAACTCTTTTTCCAGAAAGCTGGAGGAAGCTAATCAAATCACATTCTCAGCAGGAGGAAGTGAAGACTTTCATCATTTAAAACTCCATGCCCTCATTAATTGTTAACCAATCAGGGCTGATTTTTCCTGTCAGGACATGTACTTTCAAAAAGATATTTATGACAGTTAGTGTCCCCAACAGATGTCTTTGGTTACAGAGAGAAACCACTGAATAGCAATTCATTGATTATCAGATCGCCTAATTAATCAAATGATTATTAATCACTCCAAAACTTGTTTCTCAGGTTTTTTATTCATCCCACTGGCTATATATATATATATACAGCAGAAGAGATAAAAAGCCACATGGTATTATGAATTATATACATACATATATACATGTTATACACATACATACATATGTGCATATATACATACACATATAATTAGCCTGAATCCAGCAAGATATAAATTTAATTCTTATATTTGACACACATTTTTATGTGACGGATCAGGTTACTAAACTTCTCAGAACTCTACACAGAAATATAGTTTCTTCACTTCTGTGTTTGTACCTATATGTGTATAAAAAAATATACTTACATGCATGTAAATTCCCTATTTGTGCAAGTTATTTCTCCCTTCCTTAACATCTAAATGAACCATTTCATACCTTTTAATCTATCTCTATTTGAAGAAAAATTTACTGAAGAAAAAATTTAATCATTCAACAAGCATTTGTTAAGCCATGATTATGTGCCAGGTACTATACTAGGAGCTGGTGATAGAATCAAAAGTAATTGAGTCTCTGTGCCCTTAAAGAGCTTACATTCTACTAGTATTCTTCAATTCAAATCTCTCTGTGATTACCAAAAAACTGCTCAAAATCCTTCATTGTGCTGGGATTTTAAAAAATTGAATGAGGCTTAAACTAAGCAGGCAACTGCAGAAAACTTGAAATAGGTTTGTTGTTTGGTTTGGATTTTTTTTTTAAACTGAAATTTGTGTTATATTTTTATGACTGGGTTTGACCTGCATTCAGAAAGAACAGTATGGAGATGGCTCTGGCTGCTGTTGTTGAAACTGAATGTTAATGAATGTCTTGACATTTCAGAAATATTTAAATTGAAATGAGAAGATGTAAGTGATAAAAAAAAAAAAGCTTTGTAAAATAAACACACGATCATAATCTACTAAATGCTTTTCAAAGCTTTGGCGATAAAACTTGATGGGGGGAAATTACATTATCTTTTTTTCCCCAAAAAACTAAGTGTGAGAGTAAAAAAGAAGGTAATAACTGAAAATGTCAAAAGAGAAAAAAAAATTAACTATTAGTTTGGCCTGAGGCTTAAATTTAGTTAAATATGTCTGGTTCTCCAATAGGGTACCACTTTATTTATTGACTTTGAAAAAGGGGTAATAGGGAGAAAGAAGGAGAGAAAAGGCCACTGGGAAATATAAGTCATGGAATTACCTTAGGAAAGCACAGTTCCATATTTTCTTTTTCTTACCATTAAATTGAAGATATTTAATTAAAAAAATAAAACAGGAAGAACTTGTCTTTTTTTGTTGTTTGTTTTGATATGTGTGTCTGTGTGTGTGTTTTCATGAAATGTTAACTAAGAACAAGAAAATGTGAATTATAAAACTGCTGGTGACGTCCTATAAATGCCCCCTCTTACATTCTCCATCTGGTATCCTTGGAATTTCACCTGGGTTCTTCTACTTACCCCATTCAGATGTTAATTGCAATTTCTATAACGGTTGCTTAGAAACCAGGATGACAAAGGGCATGTGGCAGCAGTTTGGGATATTGGGCCATGTCAAATTTTCCTTTCCTTTTTTTTTTCCCTCATATGTTTATTTTATGTGCGTATTCTCCTACAGCTCCCACCTCAACTAGATTAAATGTAAAGGGGCCAGGTGAGATAGAAAAATAGGATGCAGGATTTGGAGTCATGGAGATGCAGGTTCAAACATCACTTCTGAAAATAGCTAGTTGTGAGATTGGAGGTCAGGGAAGAACTATGTTATAAATACTTTGTGATCTGTATTAGTTAAGACAATTCTCCAGATTGAGAAAATTATCCATCCTTGTCTCATTGACGGAAAACAAATAGGAAATCGTAACTTTTTCAAATATTTGATATTCATTTGATAGTTCTACCTTTTCTAGGTACAAATAGGTATAAATCTGGTCCAGAATAGGAGTATTCTTAAGAGTTTTTTTTTTTTTAATCTGGTGATATTATCAGCAATGCAATCCAAGGCACTGGCCTCCATATTTTTTTAGCAGATAATATAAACTCATCAAAAACAAGGATTATTTCATTTTTGTCTGTATGTCCCTACTATGTCACAAGGAATTTGGCATATACTCTAAGCGTTTAATGAATGCTTCTTGAATTCAATTATATTTTGAAATGTCTCAATATGCTTGGATCATGAAAATGTCTTTGATTTGTATTAGCTTTTTATTTGTGTCAAGAAACGACCCTCCATTTTCTTCAATTGGCCAAATAGCCATTAGTAGACCACCCAAATATACTTCCTTTCTTCTGTCTTTGAACCTCACCAAAATTTCATCCACCTTTTCTATGCAAGGAAATTCATAGATTGTCATATCCATTAATTTATAGTCTGTATATGTTTATAGAATACATATTGTATCACTATTAGAATGAAACCTGCTCAAGGGTAAGGAATATTTCAATTTTGTTTTCATTTTCCCAGCAATTATCATAGTACTTTATATCTAGGAGGTGAATTGTGATATAAAATTCTACTCAATATTCCCTTTGAATGAATAATGTTTCAACTTGGAGTGCTGGTAGACAAAATCCATGATGTTGATTGAGAATGTACTTAATAACTTATAAGGATCTTCCAATCTTGATCTTTGATCTTTTCTGAATTTTAATTCTCAGAAAAACAAAGAGTCTTTTTCATCAACATTAAGTTAGCAATGCAAAAAAAAAAAAATTCTTAGTTCAATGGGAACTGTTGCAAGTACAGTAGCCCATAAATAAAAGGAAAGGGGTGGATGCTCTATTTTTGGAAGGAAATGCAGACGATAACAAAACTTACACAGTTAAGGGAAACAAATCATCTTTAGGAAAACTTTCACTGAAAAGAGCTTTAGATTTCAAAAGAAAAATTGTGCTGCTGAGTCAGCAGCTTTGTCAGAGAAACCGTGTCTTTCTAGGAAGGGGTAAGGAGTGTGTGTGTGTGTGTGTGTGTGTGTGTGTGTGAGAGAGAGAGAGAGAGAGAGAGACAGAGAGAGACAGAGACAGAGACAGAGAGACAGAGATAGAATGAGAGACAGAGACAGAAAGACAGAGTTTGTTAATGTGAGACAAATAGATGGAGACACAGAGAGAAATAGAGACAAATTATATGTGTTTGAGAGACAGACAGACAGACAGAGAAGAGAGGAGATGAGAAAAGAGAGGAAGGAGACGAGAAAAGAGAGGAGAGAAGAGGAGAAGAGAGAGGAGAGAGAGAAGAGGAGAGAGAGAGAGAAAGAGAGAGAGAGGAGAGGAGAGGAGAGGAGAGGAGAGGAGAGGAGAGGAGAGGAGAGGAGAGAGAGGAGAGGAGAG